>NC_069789.1:24413274-25038274 GCF_027406575.1 Nycticebus coucang | reverse complement strand
AAAAAAAAGACAGTGTTTGATCTCATGGCTAACAGTTAATTGCTTTTTGCTTAATATCTTTGGGTTGTATAACAGTCTTAATTTTCCGGAAAAGAGAAATAATACTAATTTTATGACTACATTTTTTATTGCTTTTGTTTTAAAGTTTTATGACATTAATACATACTTTTTTCATCTCCATTTTATTATTTTATTAATATGACTTTATAATAAGGTCAACTTACATGTATTTCATTTAATATAATTTTACCATAATTATATTTTTGTTAACCCCCTGGAATTTCTGCGCAAGACATAACTATTGGATTTTCTTTTTTAAAAAAAGTTATGCTACTTGTTCTTTAAGAATCATTCATTTACTACCGAATTGTATATTAGATGTAGTCATAGAAAAATAAGAAAATCTCTTGCCAACAAAAAGCTTATGGTCTTATAAATGGCCAGGATGTAAATAAAATAAAATAAAATACTATCCATGCTGGTGAAAGAAACTAGTGTAGAATGAGTACAAAGGACATAGAGGAAAAATTAATCTACAGAAGACATCGTCAAACTATGGCCCTGGGTGAAATTTGTTCTGCTGTCTTTTTGTAATAAAATGTTATTAGAACAGAGCCATAGCTTTTCAAACATTAACTATATATGTCTTTGTTCATGCTATAATGTCAGAGTTGTAATTGTGACAGAGACCAGATCTGCAAAAATATTTACTATATTGACCCTTAGATAAAAAGTTTACTGACTTCAGAAAATATTTCATAGTCGAATTAAATCATGAACATGAGTAATGGTCATGATCATTAAACAGAACTTGTGAGAAACTAAGACCAGGCAGAAAAAGCATGATCATTATACTAGTTAGAGTCCAAGCTTTGATTATACGAAAGGAAAACAAACAGATAAACCAAGAAATTCCAAAAATACAAAAAAGAAAGTTGAAGTAAAGTAGCAGATTATGAAGAACATACATGACATGCAAAAACATCTAATTGTCTTCCACGTAGGTAATAGGGAGATCAAAATAAATTTCAGTAGGTCAATAGCAGAATCACCTTTGAGCTTAAAAGATTGCCTGGGCAGCAATATATAGGATGTTTTGAGAAGAGTCTCAACCAAGGCTGTGTTAACATTACCTGATGTAATTTAGAATGTATATGCCTGAACTCTGCTCATGAAGATTCTGATTTGGTTGAGGTCTGAGTTGATTTGAGATGAAACCTGATATCTGCATTTTTAAAAAAGCTTCTCAAATGATCTTTGTTGAACATTGCTGGTTAAAAGCCATAGAATGATACCATTTAGAAACCACTGAAATAATTTTGACAGGATAGGTATTGAGAGAGGATACCTGGAAAAAAATAAGGTCCAAAAAGAAAACAAAAGTCTTCTCATGGGAGCCCAAGAACACTCCTGGAAAATCCTCCTTGTGGTGACTTAGCTTTTAGGAATTTGTGGAAAGTTAACTTCCTGGGAGCTTGAAACTAATGCTTGCTTCCACTTTTGCAAAAGCACCCATCTGCCTTCTCCAGCCCAATCCAAACGAACCAATGAGAAGAGTACCTGTGGACAGGGGGCCCTGGCCTGGAGATAAAAGGGAAAAGACAGAGCCAGTCAGGGGTCATGGCCATTTTCAGACTTAGTCTTCCATGACCGTCTGAAATAAAGCCCTTCCTCCATATCTTGGTGTTCTGGTGACACTCTCTGTCCACCAGGCCCTCATCTTCCTGCAACAGTGTCAGGTGGCATTAGCCAAGGTGGGAGGCGAGGAGGTGCATGACTATTATCAACAAGATAAATATGTATGATCAATTATTAGTCACTACAATCGTAAGAGGTTCTATAAATTCAGGTGTATTCTAAGTTAAGTGGTAAGCTAACTACCGTGACATTTTTTTTTTTTTTATGAAACTACTAAAGTTAGTTTTCTGAATCTAAAGTTAATTTCCTAAAAATAGAAACTGTACATAAACAAGTAATTTTAAAGGACTAAAAATATGAGAATAAAATTATGTAAAGTTTGAGGCATAGTTGGTATGTTCCAGTGAAGACTTCCCACAAAGCAGCGAGATCTACAGGTTTGGTGTTCAAGAGAAGTTTGAAGCTACACTGAAAAGTTATAAGCATCGAGGTGGTCGCTGAAGTCCTGGGGAAAAATAGAATCTTTCATGGAAATCATGAGGACTGTGCCAAGACGGATCTGGGAGAGAAGCACAGGAAACACCCACTATTCAAGGGCAGGAAAAGTTTCTGCAAAGAAATGGAACAATTTGGAATGGAGAATTGTAATTTGTGCTATGGGAATTAGCCTACATTAGATAAGTCCTCCTTTTGAGAGGACTTATAAAACCTGGATATTAACAAGAACTTTCTGAAGGCATCATAGCTCTACCAAGGCCTTGAGGACTTGCAAGTCCAAGATGCTAAATATGTGGGAGACCTTAGAGGAGGGTGCCTGACATCCAGTAATGCTTCTTCCATTAAGATGTTTTTTCAAGTTTTCAAGTGGCTACTCAACAACTAAGAGTTTCAAAAATGAATGTGACAACTAAGAAGTTCAACAAACTTAAGGTTGAACTATGGAAACTAATCTTCCAAAGTCTCATGCAAATAAGAATATAAAGAAGAAAAAAAAAAAAGAAGTAAAAGCCCACATTTTGAGAACCAATCCAGGACTTTAAGAATCAACCCATCTTAGGTCATTACCCTAAAAATAATTGCAAAGCTGAAAATAAAACAGCCTCAAACTCATGGAGAATTCAAATTTTTCACCACAAAGTTTATGAAAAATATTGAGCATTGAATCAGAAACTACCAGTTATATTAGCAGACAAAAACCTAATTACTGACCAAAAATCAAGAGAAACATCATGAGATTTATGTTCTGGAAATTTTAGAATAGACTTTAAAATAACTGTAATTACATTTCCAAAAAAAAAAATAGATGGTAACATCAAGAACTTCAGCATAAAATACAATCTATTAAAACAGTCAAATAACATATAACTGAGAATGTTAGTAATTCACTAGATAAAATTAACCGGAAGATTAGACATAGTTGAAAAGATGATTAATGCACCGGAAGGTACATTCGTAGAAAATATGCAGACTGACACTCCTGGATGCTTGCACTTGGTTTCCTCCAGATATTCTCCATGTGTCTTTGCCCTTTGCTATTATGATTTTGCTTTTATCCTTCTACTATAATAAATCAGAGTCCTGAGTATAAATAAGTACGTCAAATACTGTGAATCTTCTTAGTGAATCATTGAGCCTCAGGCTGTTCTTGGGGATCCCCAACATAACATCAAAAACAAGTTATATTTCTTTTCAGAAATGAAAGAAAATTTTTTAACATTTGAAAATCAGCTGGGGGAGCGCCTGTGGCTCAGTGGGTAGGGCGCTGGCCCCATTTACCGAAGGTGGTGGGTTCAAACCTGGCCCCGGCCAAACTGCAGCCAAAAAAAAAAAACCCAGGCATTGTGGCAGGCACCTCTGGTCCCAGCTACTCGGGAGGCTAGGGGAAGAGAATTGCCTAAGCCCAGGAGTTGGAGGTTGCTGTGAGCTCTGTGACACCACGGCACTCTACCGAGGGCGATAAAGTGAGACTCTGTCTCTACAAAAAGAAAAGAAAATAAAAGAAAATCAGCCAATGTAAGGTACTACATTAAAAGTGAGAAAAAAATCCTATATGATTATTCAGAAAGATGCAGAAAAAGTATTTGAATATTTCAACATTCAGGTACAACTATAATTCAGGAATAATTATAATTACAATTGTAATTCAGTTACAATTAAGAAAATTCAATGCAATTCAGTTACAATTAAGAAAGTTTTCTTCGCAAAATAAGAATAGAAGGGTACTTCCTTCCAATACAAGATATCAATATAAAACCTCAAACTTAATGTTGTAATATTGAAACTAATCTTCCTAAGTAATAAATGAGACAAGGATCTACTATTGCCAATTCTTTTTCATGTTTAGGATAATAATGTAATAAAAAAGTTTACTAATGAGACAAATTTGTTATTACTCATAGATTGTGTATGTAGAAAATCTGAGGTAATTAATAAGTAATTTATTGGTATATAGAAATAAATTTAACAAGGTCAGTAGATATAAGATTATTACATATAAAATTCAATATATTTCTAGGTTCCAGGAATAAATACATAGATAACAGAAGTCTTAAAAAGCTGATACTATTTTATAACATCAAAACATACAGTAACTATTGGGGAAAGGAAGATGGTCAACTAGAAGCAGCTTTCACCTGAGGCTACCATCCAGAGGGAGAGATACTGGACAGAAGTGGACTCACTGAAGATGCAGATGGGGAGCTGAGCATAGAAAGAAGATAGACAACAACATCATCTCCGCTGAGATAAGCTCAAGTCATCAAAGTTCAAGGATGTAGCCCATTGCCAAGTTCATAGGAGACTTCTCCCCCAAGCTAGAGGCCCCTTGTGAGCTCTCTGGAAGCAAGGAAGGAACAAAGGACTTAACATATCACCCCACTGGAGAGAGCCACTAAACCCTGGGCCTCCATCTCCAGCAAAGTCCCACCTGGCGGCATAGGTGTCATCCCGCCCAGCATAAAAGATATCAAATATTTTCACCGCAATTCTGAGCACACAGTTCACCCTTCCCCACTAGCCTGGCTGCCTGAAGCTCTACACCCTACAGAACCTGGAGTGTTTGGTGAATTTGCTGAGAGGACCCACTGGACAGCAGTGTGGAAACAATGACTTGTGCAGAAGAAAGGGGGTGTGGGGAGACAGGGGCACGGAGACAGGGGCACAGAGTCAGTATGGTAGGCATGGAGGCATTGTTACCCCAGTTCTGACCTTGGCAGGTGAATTTCCTTGACTCCCTTCCTTACCAGAGGGGACCAGGCTTCATCCCCATGGGTTTACCAGATGGAATGTCTGTGGATTTCTACTTTCTGGACACTTGAAGCTCTTTGAATGCTTTCCTCTGAGCAGTGACCGTACTACCTGGGACAATCTAATTAGAACTTTTGACCTGGGCTGTCCATCAGGGAACCCTCTGAGCAGCAGTTGTTTTGTAGGAAAGGAGGACAGATTCTCTTCCTCTAGCTGTTGCCAGGGGGGCATGGGGTGTTGCCATTGTATCTTTCCCAAGTTGAGATTCCAGCTTAATCTCATGACTTATTAGGATTGGGTAGGGAAAGGCTGACTTCAAGACAGAGCCAGCTTGCATTTTCTCACTAAACAGGTCCTCAGAGTCTCTGGATGCAGCTTTGAAAGGGACCTTGGCAAGGGAAAAAGCCACAGTCACAAGCCCCAATATATTAGTAAAGAGCTGGTCAGCTCCAGTGCCTAGGGCCTCTGACAGTCTCAACCCATCAGTTTTAATTGCCAAGTTGTGGAAAATACTCATGGAGAGGAACCAGCGGAATAACTCTGGCAACATGAATAATCAGAGTGGAACAACACCCCCAAGGGATGACAAAAGAGATATAACAGAAGATGCCATTCATAGAGAAATGACTGAAATGTCAGAAATAGAATTCAGAATATGGATGGTAAATAAGATGAATAGAATAAAGGAAAAGATGGAAATAGAAATCCAAATGTAGTTCAAAAGTCATCTTAAGAAATTAATTAATTTGCCATAACTAGTCTCAAAGTCACCAAGGATATGGACATAATGCACCACAATCAAATTGGTTTTATCCCAGGGTTACATGATTGGTTCAACATACGTAAATCTAATATAATACACCACATAAATAAAATAAAAAATACCATATGATTTTCTAAATTATTGCAGAAAAAGCTTTTGATAATATCCAGCATCTTTTCATGATCAGAACATTTAAGAAAATAGGCTTAGACGGGACATTTTTTAAACTGATAGAGGCTATCTACAACAAACCCACAGGTAATATCTTAATGAATGGAGTAAAATTGAAAACATTTACAGTCAGAACTGGAACTAGACAAGGATGCCCATTGTCACCACTGCTATTCAACATAGTACTGGAATTGTTAGCCATCACTATTAGGCAAGAGAAGGGGATGAAGGGTATTCAGATGGAGTCAGAGGAGGTCAAACTCCCACACTTCATGGATAATATAATCTTATACCTGGAAAACCCTAGGGACTCAACTACAAAGCTCTTAGAAGTGATCAAAGAATACAGTAGTGTCCTCTTTAGAGAAGGTTCTATTCATGTCTCTTGCCCATTGATATGTGGGATTGTTGGCTTTTTACGTGTGGATTAATTTGAGTTCTCTATAGATCCTAGTTATCAAGCTTTTGTCTGATTGAAAATATGCAAATATCCTTTCCTATTGTGTAGGTTGTCTATTTGCTTTGGTTGTTATCTCCTTAGCTGGAGGAAGGGGACAGCAGAGAGACAGAGAAGGAGGGAGGGGTGGGGAAAGGAAGAGCAGAGAGAGGGAAGGAGGGAGGAGAGTGGGGCCTTGGTGTGTGTCACACTTTATGGGGGCAAGACACAGTTGCAAGAGGGACTTTACCTAACAAATTCAATCAGTGTAACCTGGCTTATTGTACCCTCAATGAATCCCCAACAATAAAAATAAATAAATAAATAAGAAAAACAAATAAAAGAATACAGTAGTGTCTTTGGATACAAAATCAATACTTAAAAATCAGTAGCTTATATATATACCAACAATAGTCAAGCCAAAAAAGATAGTCAAGAACTCTATTCCATTTACAGTAGTGCCAAAGAAGATGAAATACCTTGGAATTTATCTAACAAAGGACATGAAAGAGCTGTATAAAGATAATTATGAAAGCCCGAGAAAAGAAATTGCTAAAGATGTTAACAAATGGAAAGACAGGGCAGTGCCTGTGGCTCAAAGGAATAGGGTGCCAGCCCCATATGCTGGAGGTGGAGGGTTCAAACCCAGACCTGGCCAAAAACTGCAAAAAAAAAAAAAAAAAAATGGAAAGACATACTATGCTTGTGACTGGGAAGAATAAACATTGTTAAAATGTTCATACTACCCAAAGCAATGTACAGATTTAATGCAATCCCCATCGAAGCACGGATGTCTTACTCTAAAGAAGTCGAAAAAATAGTACTTCATTCGATATGGAATCAAAAAAACCCCAAATAACCAATGTATTGCACAGAAATAAAAACAAATCTAAAGGTATCACACTACCAGACATCAGGTTATATTACAAATCTATAGTGATTAAAACAGCATGGTACTGGCATAAAAATAGAGATGTACATATATGGAATAGAATACAGAGTCTAGAGATGAACCCAGACACATATTGTCATTTGATTCTTGACAAGCCTAACAAAAACATGCATTAGGGAAAAGATTCCCTATTTAACAAATGGTACTGGGAGAACCGGCTAACGATCTGTAGAAGACTGAAACTGTACTCACACCTCTCACTACTAACAAAAATTGATTCTCAATAGGTAAAATATTTAAATTTAAGATATGAAACTATAAAAATATAGCTTTTTATAAAAACTATAAAAAAATAGAAAAGAGTTTGGGGAAAATGCTTAACAATATTGGCCTGGGAAAATATTTTATGAGAAAGACTTCCTTGGCAATTGAAACAACACCAAAAATATAATACTGGGATTTGATCAAGCTAAAAAGCTTCTGCTCAGCTTTTGTCTTACAACAAAAGCAAATAGACAACCTTCAGTATGGGAGAAGATTTTTGCATGTTATGACTATGACAAATGTCTGATAACTAGAATCTATAGAGAACTCAAATTAATCAACAAGAAAAGATCAAAGAACCCCATTTCTTTGTGGGCAAGAGACTTGAAGAGAAACTTCTCTGAAGATGACAGGCGTGTGGCCAAAAAACATATAAAAAATGCTCATTGTCTTTAATCATCAGAGAAATGCAAATCAAAACCTCTTTGAGATATCACCTGAATCCAGTAAAATTAGCCCACATCATGAAGTCCCCAAACTGCAGATGTTGGTGTGGATGTGGAGAGAAGGGACACTTCTACTGCTGGTAGGATTGCAAACTAATACAGCCTTTTTGAAAAGAATTACGGAGACTTCTCAGGGATCTAAAAGTTGACCTTCCATTTGACCCTACAATTCCATTACCAGGCATCTACCCAGAAGAACAAAAATAATTTTACAACAAAGACATTTGCAACAGAATGTTTACTACAGCCTAATTGATATTGACAAATTAGGAAGCAGCCTAAATGCCCATCAAACCATGATGGATTAACAAACTGTGGAATATGTATACCATGGAATACCATTCAGCCATAAAAGAAGACGGTGACTTTACATCATTTATGTTTACCTGGGTGGAGTTCAAATACATCCTTCTTAGTAAAGTGTCTAAAGAATGGAAAAAAATATATATTCAATGTACTCAATATTATTATGAAACCAATATAAAAACACCTATACTCTCCTATGAATGATAAAACACAAATGTAGTCTAACGAAGGGGAGAAGCGGGGGAAGAGAGAGGGGAAGGGTGAAGGTGTTTGGTGGGAGGAGGGAGGACATTTGAAGGAATCTTAACTAATGTGCACAATGCAAGGGTCCATTTCTAAACAACTAAGAGTAAACTGTAAATGTCTTACCACAAAAAGTAAGTCAGTGAAGTGATGGTTATATTAATCAGTTTGATATAAGCATTCTATATTGTACATCAAATCATCACATTGTACCCCATAAATATATACAGTTATGATTTTATAAAAAAAATTAAAAACATATAGTAACTGAAAACGAATCTAACAAAAATGTTCAAAATCTTTGTAGTAGTTTTCTATGGCTGCATAACAAATTGCCACAAACTTATCAACTCAAAATAGCACAAATATATTAGTTTATAGTTCTATTGAAAGTTGGGCACAAATGGCTGGTTTCTTTGCTAAAGGTCCTAAAATAGCTAAAAATCAGGATGTCAATCAGGTGGGTTTTTGTCTGCAGGTTCTGAGGAACAAGCTTCTTCCACACTCAGTCTTGTTGGCAAAATTCAATTTTTCATGATTGTAGGACTGAGATTCCCATTTTATTTCTGGCAGGTGGCTAAAGGCCATTCTTAGTTTACATGACCCTCCTCAAAAACATGTTTACTCCTTCTCATGCTTTGGATCTTTGACATTTACTTTCTCTAACTTCTAGATTTAAGGGTCTGGTGTGATTAGGTCAATCCCACCTGGGTGATGTCCCTATATTGGATTGGTATCTTATCCAATCCAATTTATCCACAAAATCTCTTTTGTAATAAAATATAATATGACCATGAAAGTGATATTTTATCACATAGACACTCTGCCTACATTCAAGCAGTAGAGATTATACAAAGGCCAAGGTCATTGAATTCTGCCTATCAGAGTCTGCATGCAAACACTATAAAACATAATTTTGTGAAATTAGGAAGACTTACAAAATCAAATCATTAGACTGTGTTAATGGAAATAATCTGTATTACAAACCTAACAGTTCTTTCAAATTGATCAGTAAATTTAGTTCAATTGTAATTAAAACAACATCAAAGAATGGGAAATAAAAGATATTTGAAATTTTATTTATTTATGTGAATACATAAAAATAGCCCATGACCTTGAAAAACAAAAATGGAGAACTTACACTTACAAAAGCTTTACTTCCTATAAAGCTGTACTAACTAGTACAATGTAGCTAGGCAAATAGACCAAGAGAATATAATGGAGAGTTCAACAACAGTTCTACACACATTTAAACATTTGATTCACAAAAGATGTGCAGTATAAAAAAAGTAAAGTACCACTTTTATAAAATGGTGCAGTGTCAATTAAACATCTGTATGAAAAAAATAAGCGTGCAATTAACCCTGAGCCTCATCACACCATACACAATAATCAGTTTTAGATGGGTTTTAGTGTAGGTGAGTTTGAGGAATAACATTATTTGTGGAATAAAACTGTTAAATCACTTTAAAAATTGCTGGGCAATACTAGTCTTTAGTAAAACCCAGTAGAAATGTGCATACACAAATATAGGGGGACCACATATACATATTCACAGCAGCAGTATCAAAGTAGCTCTGAATTGGAAACCATCAAGGAAACCAACATTATAATAGATGAATGATTTTCTTTTTTTTTTTTTTTTATAGAGGCAGAGCCTCACTTTGTCGCCCGGGGTAGAGTGCTGCGGCATCACAGCTCACAGCAACCTCCAGCTCTTGGGCTTAGGTGATTCTCTTGCCTCAGCCTCCCGAGTAGCTGGGACTGCAGGTGCCCGCCACAACGCCCGGCTATTTTTTGTTGCAGTTTGGCCGGGGCTGGGTTTGAACCCGCCACCCTCGGTATATGGGGCCGGTGCCCTACTCTCTGAGCCACATCTATTTATAGATGAATAAATTCTAATACAGTCACAAAATGAAATGTTAAAGCACAATGAAAGGGAACAAGAAGGCATGTATAAAACAATGTGCATAAATCTCAAATATAAAATGTTAAATTAGTAAGCTCAGTAATTAAAGGCTGGATACTGTATAGCACTATTGCCATTTTACTAAAGATACAGAGCTGAACAAAGGTGACACGTAACCAGCGTTTGTATTTTCTAATAATAAGCATGGTGTCATCACTGGGGATTCGATAGTCAGCATTAAACAGTTGGAGTCAAATCCATGTGTGTTCTGTTTTTATTTTTGTCCCATGAAGCTAAAATATGAATTAACTACTATACAGCCTCTCCAAAGAAAGTGATAAGAAAAGAATTATATACACAAAATTATATATAATAATAATATATGCCATATAATATACATATAATTACAACACATTAAATATATATATCCATGCCACTGCCTTACTCCCCTGACACTAGGTATAAATTACAATGAAAAAACAACTTCTCCTTCAGAATAAAATAATTAAATAATTAACTTTGCTTACAGTAGTATATAAATGTATGAAATAATAGTAGTTTTTAGAAATATGTAAGAGATAATTACATTTTTACTTAATGGAAGAGATATTTTAAACGTTTCAACATTTCTCATATTTCTTAACATATTTATTGCATTAAATTTAGTAAAAGATTTTAGAGAATTATTATTAATTTAATGAATCACAATGGTTAGACAAACTATAGAAAACAAATATGAACTATAGAAAACAAATATTCTATATGAACTATAGAAAACAAATATTCCTATATATCAATATATTTTTAAAATACATACATAAAATGGAGTGTTGCTGTCATATAATAAGACATATTAGAATATATAAAAAGCATTCAAATAAATACAAGAAGATAAACTTCTAGGTAGACAAATTGGTTTGATGTATAAAATTTAAAAAAATCTGAAAATAACCATAAATAAGGGCTTTCCATGACTTTGGTGTGTGATAAATATAAGAAAATATCCAACTCTTGAAAATGGAAAGGGAATTATAGCTATCTAAAATTTCAGTTTTTACAAAAATAAAATGGCTGCAAATATACTACGTCATTTTCACAAAGAAAATCTGAAAACGTATATATTAACTTGTACTGGATTTATCTTCACAAAGAAAGAAAATCCTATATGTATGATAATACAGAAAAAAAGCATTGTTCCTTTTTTCGGACAGAGTCTTCCTCTGTCTACCTAGGTCAAGGGCCATGATGTCTTAGCTCACAGCAAACTCATACTCTTGGGTTGAAGTGGTAAGTGATTCTCTTGCCTCAGCCTCTGGAGTAGTTGGGACTGGGGGCACCAGCCACGATGCCTGGCTATGTTTTTAGAGACAGGGTCTTGCTCTTGCTCAGCCTAGTCTCAAACTCATGAGCTCAAGCAATCTTCCCCCCTAGGCCTCCCAGAGTGCTGGGATTACAGGTCTGAGCCAATGCACCTAGCCAAAAAATACATTTATTAAATAATATGTGTTATATGGTCATACTGAGGAAATTCAAACCAATCTTATCAGAGGATGTCTGAAGTGATTTCTAACAAAAATCTAACATTTTTGAATATTTACATTTTTTAGTTCTCTAATTGTGACCAAACCCAATAGGAACTATTACATTAAGATTAAAAAATAAAGTTTTTAAAGTCTCATTTGTAATAAATTAAGACATAATGACATTGTTCAATGGGAAGTGATGACCTAAAGTGGAAATCAAGATGATAAATTATACCTTATTCTAAGTAAATCCTTTAGTATATTTGATATTTGTTTTCCTAATCTGTAACTAATAGAAATAGATTTTTGGTTTTTGCTTGCTAAATGCTTGTAACGTCTAGCCAAGACTTAGATAACCTGGATCTTCAATTTGATAATAATAATCTGGGGAAATGTGCACATACTTTGGGAGCCTTAAAGGACATTGTTAGCCTCAGTGGATTTGGTATGTTCTCCTGTTGATACTGGAATTTCTTTCTCAGTAGGTCCTTGGTCTTGGAGATTCGAAGAATGAACCCAGGGACCACAGATCCAAAGTAAGATAGGATTTTTTATTAGACAGAAAGGAATACAGAAGTAAAAAGCACCGGAGCTTCTGGAAGATGTGAAGAATTAACTGGGGAGTCTGTAAGTGGGTTGGGTATTAGGTCTTAAGAATCACACTTGGCCGGGACTTGGTAGGTGGAAAACATGTTTTCAAAGTTAATGAATGCATGAACAAAGGGAATGGATGCAGTTATTCCTCCACTAGGGCAAGGCTATCAGGTCTTTTACAGTTTTTGTCTCTGAGAAGGGATTAGGGTGTGTGCTCCCTACTCAAGGTGGAACCACCCAAAACCATCTCTGGCTGCTTTGTTCATGATCTTGTTGGAGCCCAGAGGATGGATCCTGAAAAAGGCAGCCTGTCTGTGCCTGGAAATGGGGGTCTGATTTCCGAGCTCACCTGGGCCTAGAGAATGGGGGGCTCCCTGTCCTGCCCTGAGTGGTAGAATACTGTATAACTGTGAAATGAGGCAATTGCCTAAATCCTCTGCAATCCTCATATCCCTTATCTGTTTTGCTACCCTCATGTCTGTTTTGCTACTTCTGACAGATAATTTATCATATAATCCTTAAGTAGTTCTTTGATATTACATGATCAAAGAACTGTGAAAGAACACATGTCTAATGTCATCTTCCTTATTGGTTCCCCAAGTTTGTTGCCAAAAGCATTTTCTCATGAGGCAGATTTTTCCCATTATATCAACCCACAAACAAAGCTGTCTTTTCCAAACACACACCACATTACCTAGATGTTTCTCTGGCTTTGCCTTTTGTCAGGCAATTGGGTGGTTTATGCCATTTTAAAATATCAGGCATTATCATTCATCTCTGGCTGAGGGAAATTGTCCAGAGAACACAGAAATTTTGACTTTAACTTTCTCCACACAGGTTGTTTCTGTTCTTTAATACCTAAATGAAAGTCATGGCAGCCCATTGTTTAAGACCAAGTTCCTGCACTAAATGCCAACAGACCAGAACAAACCAGAATATTTGAGTTAAATATTACATAATCAAAATGAAATTTTAGGGAAGTGAAGAGACCCCAGAATAGATTGTTTTGAGTATTAGCGCGGAGTCAGTTTAAGGAACTCCCCTCTGCTTTAAATACCCCCTGGCAAGGTAACTCCAAGTAAACTCTTAACCAGTCAGATTTTTTTTCTGTTATTGTTTGCTTTTTGCCACCTTAGAAAATCACTGTTCGGCCATTTCCTAGAGCACTTATATTTTGTAGAATGAAGCCTGTCCAGATTCATGAATCTTGAATAAAAGTCAATTAGATTGATAACTAAATTTGTTGTAATTTTATCTTTTGAACTCTTCTGTTCTGCTGTTGTTATTTCAATTACTGTAAGGGAGGTTGTAGGGAAGTCTTGGAAGTGCTGAATCTCTTGATTATCAGGCAATTACTTGGGATTGTTTGCAATGATGAATATCAAGATTGTTACAGTAGGAAGAGGGTCTGGCTGCCTGTCACTGTCAGCCAAAATGCGGAGACAGGGATAGGCCCACCAAACTTTGTCAGAAGGCGAGCAATTCTGGAGAACAGTAGCCTTTTCAAGACTGTTCTGTTCTTCCATTTCCAAAATCATAGTTTTATACATAAATGTTCAAAGCAAAGACTACATTAATTCCTGTTTTTAATAATAATCACCACAACTCAGTGATTATCAGGGAAAATTCTCTAACTTCTCTAATTTTACCTTGAAAACGTTACCAGACCAAGATGGTCCAACCACCCATCACGTCAGCCAACATGCAGAGATGGGGATTGGTCCACCGAACTTTGTGAAAAGACCAGGGATTCTGGAGAACAGAGAGAGTAGCCTCAGGGATTTCCTCAGGGAAAATCTATGACATTTCCAATTCAAAAGTTAATTTCCTTAACCGATCCTCTTAAAGCAAAGACCACATTAACCCTTATTTTAAATAATAATCAGAATAACTCAGTGACCTCTTACAACATTTCCGATTCAAAATCAATTTCCTAAAATCAATCTTTCTAAACTATTCTACGTGGGCATCTTTAGGGTGGGAGCTAAATTTACAAAACAATAAGAATGAGACAGGAGGTGAAGGTCAGGTAGGACCTAAATGGACCAGACCAGCTGTGTCATGTCTGCTCTAGCCTGACAGACTCCATCATATTCTCACTACATGTGCTTTGAAGATCATTTGGCGGTGGGGGGATAATCAGCTTTTTCAAAAGAAAAATTCTCAAATCTCAGATTTTGGAGGCCTATCTCTTTGAGGAGGAAGATGGAAGAAATCCTAAAATTCACAGGAGCATTTTTTACCCAGTCCATCTGTTTTCATTTCTGTGCTAATCCCACTCTGTCAACTGCTTCTGATCTTACTGAACTCAGTGCCTTTCTTGATAAATTTCTATAAATATTAAACATCCGATTTCCTGTGGGAGCCCGGGTTTTATTGGGCTTATATACTGGAATTTGTAGAATGCCAGTAGCTTCTGGTGGTCCAACTTTTCTGCACTGACATTCTCTTTATTCTTAAGGAATTAGGCCTTTTTATTTCTGTGTTGTAATTTTAGTGAGATTTCAGAGGGAAAGGAGAGAAATATATATGTGATGTTTCTCCACTTTTAAGAGTATCAGCTATTGTGGTGACCTTGATGAAATCAGCCAACCACTGCCCAGTCATACTTTTTTTTTTTGCTTTAATGTTATGACTAAGAGAGCACATGTGGAGAGAATAAGTGGAGTCTGTCAGGCTAGCGCCAACCTGAAACAGCTGGTCTGGTTGGTTTAGGTCCTACCTGACCTTCACCTCCTATAGCCCAGTATTACTTTATTAGCTCCTATCCTAAAGATGCCTGTCTTGAATAGTTTAGGAAGATTGATATAGGAAATTGATTTTGAACTGGAAATGTTGTAATAGACTGTCTCTGAGATGGACTGATCATTATTAAAAGTAAGATTTAATTTGGTCTTTATACATAAAGGTTCAAAGGTATAAAACTGTGATTTTGGAAATGGAAGAACAGAACAGTCTCAGAGAGGCTACTCTCTCTGTTCTCCAGAATCCCTGGTCTTCTGACAAAGTTTGATGGACCTACTCCCATCTCTGCACATTGGCTGACAGTGATGGGCCGTTGGACCCTCTTGGTCTGGTAACATTTCCAAGGTAAAATTAGAGCACTTAGAGAAAAATATGAAAGACTGAAGTGGGTCAAAAACATTAGTGGATAGTGATAGAATCAGGTGTACCCACCCAAATAGACCTTCCCTGCCCAGGTGAGGACTAACCCACCCAGGAAGAAATTGAGTGTATGTCCCTCCCAGGAAGTGGTGAGATGGACCAATCCTTATCTCTCTAGCCCTTTAAATCCCCTATCTGCCATTACCCACATGTGAATTTCTTCCTCGGTTGGAGATTGCACCCCACCTATACCCAGGTGGAATAAAAGCTGTTTTAATTGCACAAACCAGGACTCCATTTTCCTTTCATCTCATTCCTTGGAATTGTTTTTATCTTTGGCTCCATAATCGTTCAAATGTCTTCAAAAGAAAACTAGGCACTGAGTATTATTTCGTGGCATCTCTGGGCCCTTTCTTATCTCTGAGTTATTTTATGACTTCTAAGTTATTGAATACCAATAGTAATATGAATGAATCTTGTCCAAAGAAATGTGGATTTCTTTTTTGAGATAGGGTTGATTATTGCTCTCTTGATGCTGAATAATTTTGCATCTTTTAGGGAAATTTATGTCAGCCTTTCTGACTACCCATGTGTTTGCTCTTTGGATTCTCCTTTGCACTGATAAGGATGGTTGGTCTTTATGGTGAAATAATAGAAAATTATTAACTCAAAATTTTCAACAAGACATAAAATCTCTCTGCATGCTTGTTTTATCTTGCCGTTGCCCGCCCCCTGACTCTTATACCTCTCTGTCCATTGAGGAACCCAAAATATCAAACCACACAGCTTCTTTGTCTTTTAAAATTTATTCTTTTAAAGCTTCAATAGAAGAAGATAGATAGATGAGCAATTAGGGTGAAGGATTGGAAACATCTGGAAAATGTGTGTCTGCAAACTTGCTTAAGAAAAATGTACAGGGACACAGAATTCACATTCACAATACTGTATGAATTTGGCTGCAATTGCCTTTCCCCACCCTTAAATTCAGCTACCCACTGGCCCTCAGGGCCAGCATTCTTCCTTTCTTTGGGATGCCACTTCTCTCCTCCTTCCCCCCCACCCCCAAGCATCTCTGCTCTCTTCTCTCTCTTTATCGTCTCTTCCCACAACTTCCTTCCCTTTCTCTAATGTAAAATCAACTTATATTTTCATATTCTAATCTTGGCCTAGGGAAATCCTTCTTTCATTTCACAAGCAGCACCTACTGAGCAACCGAGCATTTTTCAAACCCATCAGTACCCTTTGTACCATCTTACTGGTTCCTATACTAATGACTCAATATTTGACATGTGTCCATTTCAAAATTGTATAAATATTAAACATCTGATTTTCTATTGAGAGAGGATACCCAGAGAAAGTAATGTCTAAGAGAACAGAAGTCTTCTCAAGGAGACCCCAAGGATATACTGGTGAGGTCCTCCCCATGGTGACTCAGCTCTTAGGAATTTGTAGACTTAACTTCCTGGGACCTGTAGGCTGATGTTTGCTTCTGTGAAAGTCCATGCTTGTGTAAAAGCTAGCTCTCCTTCTCTAGCTTGATTCAAACTGACCAAAGAGAAAGATACCCACGGTCCGGAACTTTTTGACTTGGGATTAAAAGGAGAAGACTGAGCCAGTTGGGAGCATGGCCATTTTGAATTCTTCTGTGCCATAGCTCACCAGCTGGAATAAAACCATTCCTCTTTTAATCATGGTGTTTCGGTGCTCTTTCTTTCCATTGGGCCTCGTCTTCCTGAAACACAGTGGGAACCTAGGGAGAGTTATTATTATACCTTTTAAAAAATATTCTTAGATAATATAAACTTATAAACCATAAAATCCTAGAAATATTTTAATTTTTAATGTCATGATTTTAAAAAGGCAAAATTATAGTTTTAGATTTCCGTTTGAAGAAAGGAAACATTTAAGACATAATGACAATGGAATAGCTAATATAAATAATAAAGGAGAAGGAAGATGGCATATTGTCACAAACCAGCACAGTGAAGGGGAGTGACCCAGAGTGGAATTGGTGGGGAATGAGGTACAAACAGCACAAGAGAAGACACAGAGACAAAAGATGGAATCAGGAGGACTAACTGAATTGACGGCTATAGCCAGCACCAAAGCACAAAATCAACTTTATAATATAGTATCTGTACATGGTTGTCCAGTGGGAAGTAGCATAGACAATATGGGGAAATAGCATAAACAAAAGACATAATTTTGATCTTACAATACAGTTGGAAAATATAAATGACTTTAATAAACACAAATCATCTTGTTAATGGTTTCTACTCAACTTCATTAACATATCTCAGCATAGTTGACAAAACAAAGGAAGAACTATGATGATTTAGTAGTTTCTAGTCAACTTCATTGACATGTTACAAGAAGTAGGAAGGCAAAGATCACAAGGGTCTCTGCATAGTTAACTGGAAAAAGAAAGAGCTACATGACTTCTGGCAGAGGAAGCATGAAGAAAGGAAAATGGTTGTTTTGGGAATGGAGGAGAAGCAGTTGGGAGTTCATTCCCTGAATGTTCCCCAGGCTGTGGGGGCCCTGCCAGTCTCATAGCCTGCTCTCCACAGCATGCTAAAGATTTTCCATGGAGACATTATGTCAATACCTTTGAACTTGGAAACCAAAAAGACTTCATTTTAAAATGTAAGTGCAGCCCTTCCTTGGAGGATTATATGAGGCCAGGAGTTTGAGACCAGCCATGGAAACACAGTGAAATCTCATCTCTGCAAAAATATTTCAAAAATTGGAGCATATAACCCTAGCTACTCAGGAGACTGAGGCAGAAGGATCACTTGAGCCCAGGAGTTCAAGGCTTCAGTGAGCCATGATCTCACCACTATATTCAAGCCTAGGTGACAGAGCAAGAATCCTCCCATCTAAAAAAAGTCAATGTAAGCATCATTAGTTATTTACAGAGTGATATTGGAAGGCCAAACATCCTTATCCTGAGTTTTCTTAGTTATATAAAAAAGAAAGCAATGCAGGTCACTTCAAAAGTTTGCTATGAGGGTTAAATAAAATAATTTATGTAAATTAGTGGAGTGTCTGTAATTCAATAAACATTAAATAACTGAAATCTACACAGAAAACAGATTTCCATGCTCAAGAGATATAGAAATCAGTGGAATTATTGCAAATAGATACAGTAGATTTTAAGGTAAAGTGTCTATAATATTTGACAAATTCTCCCAATATGTTGTGAAAATAGGATTAATGACATCATTTCATCATGCCTTATCAAAATAATACGATATTTTGTTCCAACAGGAAGTTAACACTTAGCTTAATTTTCTTTCCCTGATAATGTTAATAATCAGAATAATCATTTTTAGCTTAAATGGGAATTTTTATAGTATATAAATGATCTTTTATGGTATCTCCCATGAAATATTTTAATAATTTGTCACTTTTGTGTAAAGCCCTGGAGCTTTGTTCTCTTCCCTTAAAAACTCCTTACATATTTTCCTCTCAATTTCTTTATTTTATGTACAATGTACATTGACCTTCAGCAATGACAATAACTACTGCTTGAGAGAGAGGAAATATCATTAACCATTCTTTCTTCTCCCTGACAAGATTGTTGATGACACTGGTGATGCTGGTGCTGGAGATAACAGATGCAGAGGTGGTTTATCGAATGAAGCACAGTCAGAAGGGGACCAGTAGATATGTGTTACAGCACTTAATGTTAAAAACTTCTTCCTAATACTGGTTATTTAAAAACTTTACTTTTCCTCCTTCTTTTGCTACATGTATCTTATTGCTTTTATCATAATTTACAGCTTTAATAGAGGGGAATCTAGGGTAAAAGGAACAGAAAGGAGAGACTTTTGTTAAATTTCTACTTGTTCCCTTCATGACAAATTGTCCACTCCCTGCCCCTCCCCCCCACTGGGAAGTTGTACAAGAAATGTTATGGGTTACTTGAAATTTTAATTGTTGCTATTTCAGTGGTTGTTCCCATTAGCAGAATAAGGCAAAATGGACAAATTATCTCTTCCCTAAGGTCATAAATTCTGAAAAACAAATCAAAGAACAAATGAAGGCTGATACAAGAGGACAAGGAAAATGCTGGTCTTATTGACAATGATTTTACTTAGAGTAGGATTAAGGTAAGTTTGGGTCTGATGGTTCCTGAATGATTGAGGAGAAGCTGGATTAGCCAGGCACACAAATAAAATGATAATTGATATTCAAAAAAGGAAGAAGACTGAAGATTTTGAAATGATAGAATAAAATAACATGATGCCAATGTGTGACCTTCAGTGTTCACAATAAAAAGTATCCCTTCCTCCTATTTTTGGAAGCGAAGACCTTGAGACAAAGAGTGTTTTAAAGGATTGCTCAAGGCAACCCAAATAATAAATGACAGAGTAGTATTTGAATTCAGTCCTGTCCTGAATGATTTGAAAGACAATGTACTTCCCAAAGTGCCATGTCAACTTAAGATGGAAAAAAAAAATGTGGGCAAACCTTGGAGCTTGGCATGAGAAAGCAAGACCTATAAAGGCTTAGTAACCAGAAGAATGAGGGAGAAATTTAATGCTTTGTTTTAATATTAAATAAGAGGATTACAGATTAACTATATTCTTCTCTGAGACTGGGTAAAAACAAATGTTTTGTTGTTCATAGATGAAAACTCAAGGTATATTAGATTGGGCACCCATTCAGACATTTACAGGCTCGCTGATTGGCAGTGAGACTTTCTTCTAGTTACTGCTGGTTAATAGGAGCCTCTTTAGTGTCTGCTTAGAGCTATTTCTTTTTTTTTTTTTTTTTTTTTTTGTAGAGACAGAGTCTCACTTTATGGCCCTCGGTAGAGTGCCGTGGCATCACACAGCTCACAGCAACCTCCAACTCCTGGGCTTAGGCGATTCTCTTGCCTCAGCCTTCCGAGTAGCTGGGACTACAGGCGCCCGCCACAACGCCCGGCTATTTTTTGGTTGCAGTTTGGCCGGGGCCGGGTTTGAACCCGCCACCCTCGGTATATGGGGCCGGTGCCTTACCGACTGAGCCACAGGCACCGCCCTGCTTAGAGCTATTTCAACCATTATTGATGACTAGATTTCCACTGTATTCTTTTTCTAGAAATGTTATGATTTTGATGTATAATTGAGATCTTTTTTGATTTATTTGAAAAGAATATTATTAGGTAAAGGTAGAGGTTAAATTAAATTTCTACTTCTTTGACAAATAGTTTGCTTTGGAGGTAAGTTGCAACACAGAAACTCATGGGTTGGAATATTAGAAAGGTAAAATTTCTTAAAAGTCATATTACTATTAAGTGCTGAAGCCAGATTTAGTTGCAGAAAATGTTTCCCTCTAATCCACACTTGTCAACAGAAAAGAA
Source organism: Nycticebus coucang (assembly GCF_027406575.1). Taxonomy (NCBI): domain Eukaryota; kingdom Metazoa; phylum Chordata; class Mammalia; order Primates; family Lorisidae; genus Nycticebus; species Nycticebus coucang. Next base: position 25,017,325 of record NC_069789.1, on the reverse strand, counting down.
GCCAAATTCTGGAAAATAATTTAAAGACATTTATTCTGAACCAAATTTGCAAACAATGCCTGGAGACACTCCCAAGAAACCTTGAGCAAGTTGACCCTTGTGGTGGGGTATAGTTTGGTTTTATACCTTTCAGGGAGTCAGGATTTACTCGCGAAGTAGTAAATCAATACACCAAAGGCGTACATTGCTTTAGCCTGAAAAGATGGGACATCTCTAAGCATGGCTGGGGGCTTACAGGTTACAGGTGCTTTTAAAGACTCTGGATCATAAATGGTTAAAGAAATGAAGCTTTATCTAAGGGACTGGAAGGTTTTAAGTTAAGGTAAGGAAGTCTGTTAATCATAGATAAGCCAATGGACTTATACCTTGACTCCAATGACTTGCTATGTAAGTTGGGGCCCTGTGGGTTTGTCTTACACAGCCTTAGGCCCAGTAATGAGTGACAAATAATATCTACAAGAAGGGAGGGGGAGCATGATGAAGCACGTCTGACCTCCCTTCTCATGGACAGGAACTCAGTTTTAGAGTATCACTTTGACCAAGAGGGGGTCCATTTAGTCAGCTGGTGGGGGGCAACCTTAAGATTGTATTTTAGTTCATAAACTCTAGACCTCCAAAATTTACTTCTTTTCATGGGATTGTGAATTTATTTTAAATAATTCATTTTTCCTCCATTGCTACCCATAAAGTTTGGTGGTTTTGTTAAGGTGGTCTTCATACCATCTGTATATGATATAGAAATGTTAAATGAGCAAGTTTGACTTGTTTACTCCCTTTCTGTTACATTCTATTACCTTCAAAACTGGTTCCCTTATTTGCCCTCCTATTGTATAACTGTGAATGTATTCAACTAAATTGTTAGTGATGTAAATTACTGACAGCACTTATGATTATGTCCCTGGTGATTATGGCTTTTATGACCCCACCTGTAAGTCCCTCTCCCTGTGTTTCCTTAGGACATTGTAGATTGTACCTGCTTTGTTAAAGAAAAATTGCTAATTGCTCTCCTGGTCATAGCACTGTGTAAACTGACCGCCCTACCCTCGTGATTCCCCCTAACTGCTGTTTTTGCTTCTGTTAACTATGCTTGGTTGCCCCCTGGGAAAATTTTGCCTTATAAAAACCAGAGTCTCAGACAACTCAAGACTGCTCTCTGAACACCTGTGTTGGGTGTGAGGCAGTCACTGATGGCTCTTTACTAAAGAGACTCTACTGTGAATTCAACTTGCTTGGCAGTGTGATTTTTGTGGAACTCCTGGGCACAACAGTTTCTGGACTTTCATTGATTTGTGTTTAATCAAAAATGAACCCTGTTCATTGTTTGAAGATAGTAGAGAAAATAATACTCACTTAAATATTTTTTTTTTCATAGCTTTAATGAGGTATAACGACATACAACAAACTGGACCTTTTCATTTGTCTTGTCTCTGCCCTGTTCTGAGACAAACATTGATGTTTTCTGTGAGGCTATAAATTAGTTTCCATTATCCAGAATTTTATAAATAGTATCATATTAAAGGCACCTCTCTTTTTACATATTCACTCAGCATAATTATTTTAAAACTTATCAATAGATTATTCTTTTGTTGTTGTATGGTATTCATTATTTGACTGTATCATAATTTGTTTATCCATTCATCTGTGGATGGATACTTACGTTATTTTTAGTTTTGTTCTGTTACAAATAAAGCTGCTATGAACAATAGTGTGAGATTTTTCATATAGACATATTTATTCTTTTGGATTAACACATAGCAATAGGACGACTGAACTACATTATAGGGGTATGTTTTACATCTTAAGAAATTGCCTAAGAATTTTCCAAAATGGCTCTATTATTTTTTATTCCCATCAAGAGTCTGGCTAGGGACTGTTGCCCAGTCTGAACAGATAGGAAAGAGCCCCTAGTGACTCACACTGACCTGGGCCCATTGGGAACATTATCATATATTTAAACTTGCAAATTTCCACCCCCATGGATTCTTTGGAAAGGTTCTAGGGAGGGCACATGTGTATTCAGAAGTTCTGTTTCATAACCCTAATCTATCAATCACACCAAAGACGGAAGGTGATAGCCAGTCCTGCCATGGGGAAAGATGGGGCAAACTGGACCAACCAGTCAGACTTCAGGATCTCTTTTCTACTCTACTCACAAATAGGGACTTGTCTCATTCCTGAGTTGTCCTTTCCTTATAGTTTGTGTGTTTTGTTATACAATAAATGTATATTGATGGTCATCACAGCATGTTTGTGATCACTCCTTCATTGGCTAAGTCAAGAACCAGGGAAGACCCTCCTCCAGAGGGATGTAGCTGGGATTGGTGTCTTCAAAGAAGACACAGGAGAGTATGCACTCTCTCGCTCTCTCTTTCTGCCATGGAGAAGGTGCTCATCTATAAGGCAGGAAGACAGCCTTCCTACGAACATATTTGGTACCATCTTTTTCTAGTACTTCTAGCTTCCAGAGCTGTGAAAACATAAATTTCTGTGTCTTAAGCCACCCTTTCAGTGTTAATCTATGATAATTTTTTATGACACCCTGAGAAGACTAAGAGACAGGATTTAACTCATTTATTTTCTTCCCTTTAGGGATATTATTATCCCTATATGTTGTCCAGTGTCTGGTAATGCTAATTGTTTTTTTTTTCTTTATTAAATCATAGCTGTGTACATTAATGAGATCATGGGGCACTATACACTGGTTTTATACACCATTTGACGCATTTTCATCACACTGGTTAACATAGCCTTCCTGGCATTTTCTTAGTTATTGTGTTAAGACATTTATATTCTACATTTACTAAGTTTTACATGTACTCTTGTAAGATGCACCGCAGGTGTGATCCCACCAATCACCCTCCCTCCACCCATCCTTCCCCCTCCCTCCTCTGTCTCTCCCCCTTCCCCCTTCCCCCTATTATTAGGTTGTAACTGGGTTATAGCTTTCATATGAAAGCCATGAATTAGTTTCATAGTAGGGCTGAGTACATTGGATACTTTTTCTTCCATTCTTGAGATACTTTACTAAGAAGAATATGTTCCAGCTCCATCCATGTAAACATGAAAGAGGTAAAGTCTCTTACCTCTTAAAGAAGTCTTAAAGTCTTCTTTAATAATATTTCATGGTGTATATATACCACAATTTATTAATTCATTTGTGAATTGATGGGCACGTGGGCTTTTCCCATGACTTAGCAATTATGAATTGGGCTGCAATAAACATTCTGGTACAAATATCTTTGTTATAATGTGATTTTTGGTCTTCTGGGTATATACCTAGTAGAGGAATTATAGGATTGAATGGAAGGTCTATTTTTAGATCTCTAAGTGTTCTCCAAACATCTTTCCAAAAGGAATGTATTAATTTGCATTCCCACCAGCAGTGCAGAAGTGTTCCCTTTTCTCCACATCCACACCAATATCTCTGGTCTTGGGATTTTGTGATTTTGCGACAAAGGTTTAATAACCAGAATCCACAGAGAACTCAAACATATAAGCAAGAAAAGAACAAGTGATCCCATCACAGGCTGGGCAAGGGACTTGAAGAGAAACTTCTCTGAAAAAGACAAGTGCATGGCCTACAGACATATGAAAAAATGCTCATCATCCTTAATCATCAGAGAAATGCAAATCAAAACTACTTTGAGATATCATCTAACTCCAGTAAGATTAGCCCATATCACAAAATCCCAAGACCAAAGATGGTAATGCTAATTGTTATATACTTGGTTAAGTTTTCTAGCTCTATGTGTGTCTGTGTATATGACAAAGAGTTATGTCTGATTCAGATATTTTAATGCAGCCATAGGCAAAAGTCTTTGGATAAAGGCATCTGTGTTTGCTTTTGGTCTAGGCAATATATAAAGCATCAGGAATATGGGCTACTACTTCCAATTTTATTATTAATTACTTCTTCCTCTGGCCTAAAGCTTTAGCTTTCTGGAAGGATGAACTGCTTATAAGAATTACTTGATTTGCATTTCTCTGATGATTAAAGATGATGAGCATTTTTTCATATGTCTGAAGGCCGCACGCCTGTCTTCTTCAGAGAAGTTTCTCTTCAAATCCCTTGCCCAGCCTGCAATGGGATCCCTTGTTCTATTCTTGCTAATGTGTTTGAGTTCTCTGTGGATTCTGGTTATTAAACCTTTGTCGGAGACATAACCTGCAAATATCTTCTCCCATTCTGAGGGCTGTCTGCATGCTTTACTTACTATGTTCTTGGCTGTGCAGAAGCTTTTTAGTTTGATCAAGTCCCATTAGTCTATTTTTGAAGCTGCTTCAATTGCCCGGGGGGTCCTCCTCATAAAATACTCGCCCAGACCGATTTCTTCAAGGGTTTTCCCTGCACTCTTCTCTAGTATTTTTATAGTTTCATGTCTTAAGTTTAAATCTTTGATCCAGTGAGAGTCTATCTTAGTTAATGGTGAAAGATGTGGGTCCAGTTTCAGTCTTCTACAGGTTGCCAGCCAGTTCACCCAGCACCATTTGTTAAATAGGGAATCCATCGATCCACGAATGGATTAATAAATTGTGGTATATGTACACCATGGAATATTATGCAGCCTTAAATAAAGATGGAGACTTTACCTCTTTCATGTTTACATGGATGGAGCTGGAACATATTCTTCTTAGTAAAGTATCTCAAGAATGGAAGAAAAAGTACCCGATGTACTCAGCCCTACTATGAAACTAATTTAGGGTTTTCACATGAAAGCTATAACCCAGTTATAACCTAAGAATAGGGGGAAGGGAGAAAGGGAGGGGAGGGAGGCGGGAGGTGAGTAGAGGGAAGGGGATTGGTGGGATTACACCAGTGGTGCATCTTACAAGGGTATATGTGAAACTTGGTAAATGGTCTGTGAAGCTAGTGAATGATGCCCCATGATCATATCAATGTACACAGCTATGATATAATAAAAAAAAAAAGAATTACTTGATGTAATTCTTAACATTTGTTAACACTCTTTTTCCTAACTCTGTGTCTTCTCACATTCCTCTTTATTGCTTCAGTGCAGTGTTTCCTATAGCACATTCTCCAGCACAATATTTCTATGAGGTGTTCCATACCATAAATTATATTACAATTCCCTGATCCATCCTGCAATTCCCTCTTCATTGTACAAAATATGAGTGAGCATATCTCAAGTTATGAATTGTTTCCTTAACTCAGCATTTCCTATTGTTACTGGTGATGAATTCTATTAACATTCCATAGATTCTTCATTTTGCTGAAAACTCTCAGGGAAGTGCTATACATCCACCTGTGTGGAAAATCTTGGAGACCATATAAGTTACCTTAATGTTCTGTCTTCTGCACACTTTGTAATAGGTCTTTGTCTGATGTCACAGTAAACATTTTGAGCTTCAATTTGTCGCCTAAAATGTAATATTAGTAGATTCAGATGAAATAATGCATACCAAATTATGTGACTCGTGACTAGATACTTATCACACTCATCACATTCTTCCTCTGTCTTTTTTCCTACCACCTTTAAATTTTCTTAAATATATAAAGCATATTATATGCAGTCTCCAAGTTACAAACATCAACTTATGACTCACACTTACACATGGAGGACGTTACAGGTAATATGGGTAATTGTACCTCCTTCAACCTACATACAAGTTCAGCTTAAGAACAAACCTACAGAATGTATCTTGTTTGTAACCTGGAGACTGCCTGTGTCAAAATGTCACATGCCTTTGTATTTATGTCATATTAAAGAATCTGTAACCTTATATTATAAGCCTTAACCAAGCATGGCCATTTTAATTTTATTTTTGTGTTCAGTGACTGGCACAAGGCTCTACAATGTAATAAATGAAAGTTTTAACAGATATCTCTCTTAACATCAACAGTGTAGTTATGTTAACATTTGTATTTTTTACTCATTTCCTATATAAGCTTTGAAAGAAGTTTAGTTACAGAAATAGAAGTCTATTTTCCTCTTTGATCCAAGAAAGTTTTGATTGATTTCTATGGAATCTGAATGAGTGTTGGCACTAACTATAACTTTATCCAGAATACTTGTTAGAGTCATCAAATAAAGTCTACTGCCAGAAATCCTGTAGAATACTAAAGAAAGAAATTCACTGGTTCAGATTGATAAGTCTAAACCATAGTTTCCAGGACTACTGCACAGTTTTAATTCTATGCAATTGACCATATTCTTCTTGGTGCCTCGGTTATACCTTACTTATATAACTTAATTCTGGAAAAGATTTGCAATATTTTATCTTATCCCCTGTTTCATTATTTGCATGTTTTATTTAATATCTCTTGTGAGGCCTACCTAGTAAGATTCATGTTTTATAGTTGATTGTTTTCCTAGGACATAGTAGAATCCTTGAGAAAAAATAAATACTTAATAAATTATGTTAATTTGAATATTTGCCTCCTGTCAAATTAAGACTCCTATAATTTGGCACTAAAACTTTTGTCTCAGTTTTGGACTTGAACAGTGACCATACCTTATATAATTTTGTATTTCTCTAGCAACATGGATAATACGCTTCATACAGTTGGCATTCAATACAGGTTGTTGAGTTTTAACATTAAAATTTTAGAGAAGCTTGTGCTATGTGTCTATACATTCTAATATTTGATGATGTCAAAGAAACAATCATTTTAAATAAACATCATAATAAAGGAAATTTATTATAATTGCTAAAGTTTTATTGCATATATTTTGAAATTTTATTTTTCTATTAAACATCCTTCTAATTTTAAAACTTAAATTACCTTTACCTACATTTAAAATTTATATTTCATTTACTCTTTCTCTGGTGTTGCAATTCAATCCTGCAAATTATTAAAATGCCCTTAGCGCTTCATTTCAAAATACATTCTTTTTGCCCTATGTGATGTTTTGTTTGTTCTGCAGTTCTGCAAATGAATAATTGGGCAAAGATTCATATAAATGGATGATTTTTTTCCCTCAAGGAAGGCTGAATTGATACATCGAATCCTTAAGACAAAGCAGACATGCTGGAGCCCTTGGGGCTGGGAGTCTGCACACTCCACCTGAGGAGCATGTTGGGCCCTGAGAGTTGGATGCCTGTAGAATTTATCTTCTTATCTCTGATAAAACAGAAATAATCTAAATAAGTATTCCACTTCCAAAGGTCCGTAACCTGAGTATAGCCTGTTTCCTCTGAGAGTTTGTTCTAAAGATGTGAGACTCAGGGCTGAGCTTGAGGCGAATGGCCAGAAAGGGGATTGGAAGCTGGTGGACTTAGAGGCAGCTCCTTAGCAGCCCCTCCTGAAAAAAGTGGGAAGAGGCGTGAGTGGTTAACTGACATTTGGATTGCTCAGTTCAGCAACAGTGCTATAGAGGCACAGAGTGACAGGTGTGGAAAAGAGAAGGAAGTGAAGTCAACAAAGGAAACCAGTGAAGGGGAGGCTAGCAGCCCAGAGGCAGAGCCTGCATGTGGAGATGGCTGTGTGACCTGAGCTGCTGGGAGGCCATCACCATCCCCACAGCCCAGGTGCAGTTGGTCTGGACACCATCCTGGATCCTACACAATCTGTTCCACCTGACAGACTGAGGGCATGGAAGGGAACGAACGGCTGCCCTCCTCCACCCAAGCTGTGCATGCACCATGCAGGTCCTTTTTGGGCAAGCTGGAGAGAAAGCAGATTTATTCATAGCTTATTCAGCCAGAGCTGGTGACCCAGAGCCAAGTGCTTCTTTCAGGGAGCACAGGTGCATCTGGGTGTGGGAATGGGCGAGGGCAGGCCTACGAAATGGCAGCACCCTGCCCCACTAGGGCAGTCACAGGAGATGCCTGGCGATCACTGTAATTCTGAGACCACTGACACATGTGCCTGCCTGGCCTGGTGAAACTTCTCAGAGGCCCAGAAGTCCTGTGATTCAGCCTGCAGCCTGGCTGACCTGAGCTATACCCTCTAGGCTTGGGCAGCTGCCTCCAAGCTATTCCTGTGGCTTCAAGAAACAGAGCAGATCTTCCGCCCCAAGGACCTCCATCTAGAATCCCAGGTCCCATTTGGATCACTGAGTCTCACTCTCCACCCAGGCACAGATTCTGAGGCTCCCTTTCTGGAGCTGGAACTCAGTGTGCTGCCACTGACCATCCAGTTTCTCCCCCAGCCTCCCACCACCCCATGGTACCAACTCTGGGTCTCCAGAGCTGCCCCTGGCCCACAGAAGCTGCCTCAGAACTTCCGCTATCGACGCAGAAGTGGAAATTCCACCCTGAACTTCAAGCTGACAGGTTGCTGAATGCTCAGCAGAACTTCACGTCCAACAGCTGCTGCTACTGCTGGTACTAGAGTACCGTCTACTGATCTCTCCCTATTGGAAACAATCAGAACTTCTCTAATGATTTTTTATCTTTTTATTTTCCGGGGCACTTAAGAGGATTATATTCAGTACAAATAAATATTTTTCCCTTTCTTTTTCTATTCAAGGGCACAAAAAAATATTTTATCAATTACAGTTAAATTTTTTTTCTCTTTTTCTTTCTTTCCTTATTATTATTATTTCATTTTCCTTACTGTACATTAGGGTCAATGTAACCCTATAATCTAGAATTATAAAATAAATAAATAAACAAACAAAAAAGCAGAAAAGAAACCACACATGATGAACCTTGGCAATGCGAGAAATCAGAACAGACCAACTCCTCCAGGGATCACTGCAGAGCTACTGCAGAAAAGTCCAGCAATAAAGAAATTGCTGAAATGACAGAAATGGAATTCAGAATATTGATGGCAAATAAAAAAAAGTTGAAAACCAGTGAAAAGTTCAAAATATCTCAAGAAATTAACAAAATCAGAGACAAAATCATCAGGAATATGGACAAAATTAAGACAGATATAACAGACCTTAAATGGACTTAAAAAGGGGATTAAGGGAGTTTCAAAACACAGCAGAGAGTTTCAACAACAGATTAAACTATGGAGAAGAAAGAATATCAGAGCTCGAAGACAAAGTTCTTGAGCTAGCCCAGTCATTTAAAGAAGTAGAAAAGAAGACATCCAGAGCAGAGCAATCTCTTAAGAGAGATAAAGGGATTATTCAAAGCATACAAATATATGAATTATGAATTATAGATATTCTTTTTTTTGAATATCATTATGGTTACCTTTATTTTTTTATTAAATCATAACTGTATACATTGATATGATCATGGGGCATCATACACTCGCTTCATAGACAATTTGACACATCTTCATCACAATGGTTAACATAGCAGTAACTGAATTATAGATATTCTTGAAGGAGAAAAAGAGAGTCTCCAAAGTATGGAAGCTCTGGCTGAAGATATTATAATTGAAAATTTTCCAAGTATTGCCAGAGACTCAAACAAGTTGCTAGATGGATATCAAACTTCAAAATGACTCAATTCAAATAGAGCATTTCCTAGACACATTGTAATTAATCTAGTCAAAGTAAAAATGAAAGAGAAAATTCTACAAGCAGCCAAGTAGAAACAGCATTGTCTTACCAGGGTAAGTTCATCACATTAACAGTTGATTTCTCAGTAGAAACTTTACAAGCCAGGAGGGAGTGGACTCCTATTTCAATCTTACAAACAGAATAATTGCCAGTCCAGGATTCTATATCCCGTAAAACTAAATTTCATCTTTTATGGAAAAAGCATAAAAGCCTCCTGAGAAGCAAACTTTGAGGAAATTTTTCACTACCAGACCTTCCCTGCAGGAAGTACTCATGTTTGTACTATACACCCACCGACGAAATAGACTCTCTGCAAAGATCAAACACCTGGAAACTAAAGGACAAAGCGTAAGTACCACAATGGGCCAAGTGATAAAAAAACAAAACAAAACATGAGAGCCCCACACAACAGGACAATCATAAATCCACTCTATTTATCAATTCTCTCAGTAAATGTGAATGGCTTGAACTCTCCACTGAAGAGGCATAGGCTGGTTGATTGGATAAAAAAATATAAGGCAAATATCTGTTTTCTTCTGGAAATGCATATAATCCTCAAGGACACATCATGACTAAGGGCATATGGTTGGAAAACTATATTTCATGCAAACAGAAACCAAAAGAAAATTGGATTTGGAATTCTCATAACAGATAACATTGACTTTAAAGCAATAAAAGTAAAGAAAAAGATACATTTTATATACTGCTCAAGAGAATGATTCAACAAGAAGACATATCAATCCTAAATATTTATGCACTCAACTTAGGTTCACCAACATTTATAAAGCAAATTCTACTTGATCCAAACAAAATGATAACAACACTGTAATAGCTAGGGACTTCAACACCCCACTGACAAATGGGAGAGAGATTCTCCAAGCAGAAACTTAACAAAGAACCATTGGACTTAAACAAGACTCTAGAATAGTGGTTCTCTACCTTCCTAATGCTGCAACCCTTTAGTACAGTTCCTCATGTTGTGGTGACCTCCAACCATAAAATTATTTTTGTTTCTACTTCATAACTGTAATTTTCCTACTATTATGAATCGTAATGTAAATATCTAATATTCAGGTGACCCCTGTGAAAGGGTTGCTCAATCCCCAAAGGGGTCATGACCCACAGGTTGAGAACCACTACTCTGGAACAAATGGCCTTTTTTCCATTAACTCTGTTATCAAGGAGTTCACTGCTTCTGTCTTCTTTGCAAGTCTCTCACATTTCAATTAGTCAGAAATGATGAAGATTTATAAAATCTCTCACAGCATAAAGTTCTGCAGAAGCGGCTGAATCATCAAGGAGTTAGGATAGATTTTTAACTTTGTTCTGATCAATGGAAAATGTCTTTCACTATTTGATATTTTAAATTGACATCTTTTTTTTTCTGAAAATGGGATAACATATTCATAGAAGAGTATTAGAAGGATTATGACAGAAAATACAGGCGTAATAATTATTAACTATTTTTCCAAAGGTAGCTTCAATTAATATTAGGCATTGTTTTCCCAATATTTTCCTACATAGGCCCACATGTACATTTTAAATATGTTGTTTCTATATTTTCTAAGCAGCTATATTTAATTGAACTTATAATATAATTTTTATATTAATAAACCTTATTATAATAATTAATTGAGCGTCTATTATGCAATAGTCAGTTTTATGGATGCATAACATCCTGTCATTTAAAAATATTTGTATATATTATTAGCAAAAATTGGCATTAAGATTTGCCATTTGTATTTTAATGACTCATGCCATTCAACATTTTGCTGCTTTTGGTTCTAAATTTCTTCCTTTTTACTAATAAGTTTTATTGTCATATTTAGGATGATAAAATTGTGGCACTTGATTTTTTTCTGTAATTTATTTTTGAATTTTAACTTTGCTTAAACATTTTGGCATAATTTTTATGTGGTCAAATCTTCCTTTTTTTTCCGTGACCTTCTTAATGTTCTTAATCTTAGGAAGTCTTTGCTCACATATATTTATACTTTAATTTCCTCATTCTTATAGTTTAAAATGTTTTTTCTTATCTTTTTTGAGACAAAGTTTCACTCAGCTGCCTTGGGTAGAGTGCCGTGGCATCATAGTACACAGCAATAGCAACTTCAAACTCCTGGGCTCAAGCAATCTTCTTTCTTCAGCCTCCTGAGTAGCTTGGACTACAGGTATCCACCATAATGTCCAGCTAGTTTTCCTACTTTTAATAGAGACAGAATCTCACTTTGCTCACACTGGTCTTGAACTTGTGAGCTCAGGAGATCCATCCACCTTGGCCTACCAGAGTGCTAGGATTACAGACATGAGTTACCATGCCCAGCTTAAAAGTTATTTTTAATAATTTAACTCCAAAATTATTGGCTAAGAGTCCTTAGCCAAATACTGTAACTCTCGGCAACTCAGTTTACTCATGTGTGAATAATTCACATCATTATTAGCTCTCACATGAGTCAGAATTCTACATGAAAACATACATACATTTTAAAATGCTGAGAAGAGACGTGGCCACAGAATGAGTGCTCAGGGAATGTTAGTTTACCCTGTTTTCCAGATTCAGAGCTGGAATTATTTTCCTAAGTAAATACTTTCAACATTATTCATTGAATGCCTGCACCCCACATTGATTCCTATTTCATATTTTTGGAATATCTTTATTTTATATATGTGTATGTCAGCATGTCATTGATGCTATTTGTTTGCTATATAAATTATTGCACCCAATGTTGGTCAAAAAATTGTTGTACTATTACACTCTCTTAATTAATGCAGGAATAATTAATAATAGATAGGCAAGATTTTGCTGCAGTAAAAAAACAAAAAAAGAGGGAGCTATGACCCATCACAATAAAAAGTTCAATTATTATACATGCTCTACCTCAAATATACATTGCTTCTAACAGAATATATGAAACTGGGTCATTGCTAAAGGAAAGAAATTTATTTTCTAGAGTTATGGAGGCTGAGAAGTGCACATGTGTGGAGCTGCATCTCAGAGCTTTCTTGCTGGTAGAGTCCCGAGGTGGCACAGGGCATGTATCTGAACATCTGAGCATGCTAATGTGCTCACCTGCTTACTCAGGTTTCTTTTCTTCTTATCAAACCACTAACACCCCTTCCCATGATAATCCAATTATCTTCAGGGTTGGACAAGTACATTTGGGAACTCATCTTAGAAAAAGTGCTTTGGAGAATGGATTAGTTGCTTGCACTGGTGGATAACGTTCCGAAGAGTGTACTTAGGAGGTGACTGTAGTAATATTCAGCAATGAAGTATGGAGCATTTTTCCAGAGTCAGTTTGCAAACTTAATTGTCCAACCTTGTATTATCCCATTAATCCATTAGTCCCAGTATAGATTAATCCATTCATGAAAGCAAAGCACTGATAATCGGAATCAACTTTAAAGGCCCCACCTCTTGACATGACACATTGTAGATTAAGTTTGAACAGAGGTTTTGGAAGAGACATTCAAAGCAGCCTGAAAAACGTGGTGTAATCTTTGAAGGTCCCCCCTTTCAAATTGCTTTTAAAGGCTTATTGTAGATGGCCATAATGGTGACCAAAGGCTTCCTCCATTTTTCTGGTCAGCGTAAATCTCAAAATCCTGATACAACCCTGGAAAGAATCACTTTGCAAACACTTGATAACTTGGGCCAGGGGATACTTGAGCTGTATGTTACATAACTTAGAGAAAAACAATTATGTGGTATCTTTATTTTACTAAGTTTTGTATTAGACTTCTTTTTTATTTATTTATTTATTTATTTATTTATTTATTTTTTTGTAGAGACAGAGTCTCACTTTATGGCCCTCGGTAGAGTGCCGTGGCCTCACCCAGCTCACAGCAACCTCCAACTCCTGGGCCTAAGCGATTCTCTTGCCTCAGCCTCCCGAGTAGCTGGGACTACAGGCGCCCGCCACAATGCCCGGCTATTTTTTGGTTGCAGTTTGGCCGGGGCCGGGTTTGAACTCGCCACCCTCGGTATATGGGGCCGGCACCTTACTGACTGAGCCACAGGCACCGCCCAGTTTTGTATTAGACTTCTAATCTTTTAGATTACTTAGTCCAAAGAGTAAGGATTGATATTGCCTTTTTTTTTTTTTTTTTTTTTGTGATGGCTATAGTGGAAGAGATCAATACTAGTTTGAGTAAATAATAAAAAGACTTCAAAATATCATCTGGTTCTACAGGCATAATTTCATTCACTCATTAATTCATCCAAAAAAAGTTTTTACTGAAATCTGTGCTAGGTATTATGTGTTAGGTATTTTACAAGGTAAACAATATCTGTTTCCCACTATGCCTACGGTATAATTAGGGTAAAGAATTATAGCAAACTGAAATATAAAGTAACAAGACATGAACAATTTTGTGTATACTTGAATGCAATATAGTTTTTATAGCTTACGAGTAGTTAGTTTAGATGTTGGGTTAACGTGGTATACCACAGTGGTTTGAAAATTTTGCCTTTATTTATATTTATAGCAAATATTTCTTCAAAGGAATTCCAATAATTCCTTCCTAAGCTCTTTAGACACCTCTGATTAATCGCTGGTCTCCACAAAACCTAATTTGAAAAAGCCTACATTTTAAATTCTGTCATTCTGCCTGAATTCCCAGCCTAGAGAGCTTTCTGGAGGATTGAGTTGTGAGGGAAGACTACATAAATTTAGAAGCAGAAAGAATGAGAATTTTGGCTAGTGGAAAAGACTTGAGGGGTCATTCTCTAAAACAAAGAGAACAAAAGGAAAATCTCAGGGCCAGAAATAAGATGCATTATTATTTTTTTGGTGTTGTTGTTGTTTTGTTGCAGTTTGGCCAGGGCTGGGTTTGAACCCACCACCCTCGGTATATGGGGCCGGCACCCTACTCACTGAGCCACAGGCGCCACCCCATAAGATGCATTCTTTATGATTACCTTGTTAGAAAGGAAATTTCATATAGAAAAAGAGTAAGAGAAAATGTCAGCCAGGATAGTCTTGAGAAAGATTTTGAAGTGAGACAATAGTTTGAACTTTATCCTGAAAAGTATTTGCAAGTCACTAAAGATTTTTGGTTGACACTTGTGTTATCTAAGTTATGGTTCGAGAAAGCTCACGCTTCTTTTCCTTTCCAAAGTAAGCATTAATCCGGGAGCACTAACCTTTCATGTAACATGGGTTCCAACAACACTCTTGATCTTATGCATCTAAGATCTAATTATAAATTTACTCAACATAAATTCAAAGTGAGGAGCACAATTTTTGTTTGTTTTTTTTGCAGTTTTTTGGCTGGGGCCGGGTTTGAACCTGCCACCTCCAGTATATGGGGCCAACGCCCTAACACAACTGTTATTGTAGGATATATCTGACACTTATACTGTACTATGAAATTATCTGTGCTTTTATTGGTGAAAGCAACACGTACACGGCTATAACTACTGTGGTTTATTCAATGATTTACAATGGAAAGAAATGACCCATTTTTGTAGTAGCTTAGTGAAAATAACCTGTTGATACTCACAAAACTCCTGAATTGTAGCTCTTGTACCTCACAATAAAAATGTGTTGAAATAGATCAGATTTGAAGGAGTGCTGTTGGGGATGTGATACATCTAAACTCAAATTTGTTTCCTTTGAGAATGCTTGAGGTAGGTATATAGAAGTTGAGAGACTACATAACAGGTCCAAAAATGTTAAAATATGTTTATGTCTTTGAAAAATAATTCTTTAAGTGTGTTAACACTTTAGGCAGAACATAGACATAGCAAGTTAACAATAATTATGAATGATTCACTGGATTGGCAGGAAAAAAAATAACAGTGCTCTGAGGCATTGTCTAGAAGACTTAATAAAATGTATAACGACTTATACAGAAATTTTTCTGTGTTCTTACCTATTCAAAAATAAAGATGTGTAGATCCCTAATTAAATTTGCTCCATAAATTTCCAGAGCATAAAAGTGGGATCAATTTCATTCTTAATTGCAACCCATAATACTGGCTAATTTAATTGCAGTAGAAGTTCACTTTTTCATGATTTCATGTATATCATTACAATATAGAGAAACATACACATATTTAGGGTTATGTATAAAAAATCACTTTATAAATTAATTTTAAAATTACTTAAAAAATTTAAATTACTTTTAAAATTACTTTAAGGGAATCTATGCAGTAAAAGTGGCCTTTTTTATTTTAAATGTACACATAAGGTGCTAACAGAAGATAAAATCGTATTTTATTTGTCACTTAAATTAAAAGCTCTAATAGAAGATAAACTTTGCTATATTTAGTGCTGTGATTAGGAACTAGGTTATTATCTTTTCTTGTTTGGTGCAGGGCTTCTTTCTACAAAAATAAAGTGCCTCAGTTGAAATCTGCTTGAAGATCTTTCTCTAAATCTGCGTTTGGGTGTTCATTCTGTGAATTATCACTATTTATAAAAACAAAATAAATGCTTTTCTTTACCCATGTAGAAACATTGGAAAAGTATCTATTTCCTCTTAGAAAAACAGTAGCAATTAAAAGCAGTTAATTATGTTAATATTCAGGGAGTTGAGTATTGCAGTTTCAGAATTCCCCATTGCATATATTAGGTAGATGAGGTACTAATATTAAATGCAAATATGACAATATGCTAAAAATAATATGTATCTGCCTCCAGCCTGCTTATACCTCTCTGCAACTATAAGCAACAGCCAAAAATCTAATGTTAGTCCAACCAAGTGTTAGGAGAAGAAGAAAGAAGGGCTGTTAGGCAAAACACAAAACACAAAAAATCTTCAATGTCCCAAAGGTGAAGTCTGGAAAGGACCTTCATGAACATCTCCAAAACTCCACTGCATGCCCAGCCACGTGCTGTGATGTGGAGAACATGGAGCTAGAAAAAGATGCTGTTCTCCCGCTTAGGAACCGTGTGACCAAGCTGGGAAAGTCATCTTGTCTGTATGGCCACAGCTCACTTGCTGGGCAAGTGAGCATAAGACCAGAACCAAGGAGTTGTGGCATAATTTGAGGAATCAGAAAATATCTCAAATCAAAGGAGACATCAAAAAATATGCATAGAATATGCAAATTTAAGACATTGTGGATGACTCTAGTTTCAAGGCAGGACATAGGAACGCCAGATGCTAGGGCTGGTCAGCTGTTTCCAGTTAACCAAAAACCTAGATCTGGAGTGTAACAGTAGTTTTATGGAATGCAATAGATTCAGAGAGTCCTAAATCTTTCATAAGGAAATAGTGATATCTCTTAAAATAGCCCTGCAGGAGAGAAACCCCAGTTGTAGAGGCTCGGAGCCATGCACTAGGGTGGGGTTGCTCTTGAGTATCTCCATTAAAAGACGGCATCTGGAAAAAATTCTCTTCATCCCTGTGATAGTATAAGACATATATGATGCCAAAATTACTGGGACAGATTTTCCCAGTAACTGACTTATTTCCTTTTTGTAAAGGGTATTAGTTTTACTTCATGAGTTGTGATGGTTAGTGCAACATTTTCCAAATTCTGTTCTTAGAACACTTGTTTTAAGGACTGTCAATAAGTACTCTGTGGACAAAAGATTCTACAGTCAAATGTTTGAATCATTTAACTGGGTTAATCATTGGGCCATACAAAGTTAAATAATTCACTTACTACAGCCTCTTACCAGTCTCTTTAATATGCTAAGGTAGATACCAATTACCCTGATGAGGGCTTTAAAGTATCCTACTAAACAAACCTAAAACAACTGCTTTCCAAAGCTTTCCCCCAGGAATACCAACTTACATCTCTCAATACAAAACTCTGGCAAATGTCAGGAAAAGAAAAATCTACTTCCCATCCTCCATCCTGATGTTTGCAATTTGTGCATTAGGTTCTATTCTTTGAAAAAAACTAAAGTCAATTGCTGGTGCCAAGAAGCATATAACTTGTAAAAAGCAGTATGTTCTTTTAAAATTCCCAATAGATCTTCCCCCCAAATCCAAATGTCTTGCTAGTAGTGGGAGCCATTGTATAGATTTTTCACAAGAGGATTAATAAAGACTTTTCATGTGAAAAAAAATAAATAAATAAAAATAATTTTAATTTGCCATTAAAAGGAAATAAGATAGTAAAAAAAAAAAAAAAAGACATATATGGTGCCAAAATTATATACACATTTTGGCTCGGCGCCCATAGCACAGTGGTTACAGCACCGGCCACATACACGGAGGCTGGTGGGTTAGAATCCAGCCCAGGCCAGCTAAACAACAACAACTGCAACAACAACAACAACAAAAAAAAAAATAGGGTGTGGTGGGGGACACCTGTAGTCCCAGCTACTCGGGAGGCTGAGGCTAGAGAATTGCTTAAGCCCAAGAGTTTGAGGTTGCTGTGAGCTGTGAGTGCCATGGCACTCTACCGAGGGTGACATAATGAGACTCTGTTTCAAAAAACAAACCAAAAAAAAATCTTTTTTACAGACACTTACATTCCACATTTACCAAGTTTCACTTGGCACAGTAACTGAGAGAATGCCAGGAAGGCTATGTTAACCAGTGTGATGAAAGTGTGTCAAACGGTCTGTGAAGCTAGTGAATGATGCCCCATGATCATATCAATGTACACAGCTGTGATTTAATAAAAAAAAGTATACATTAAAAAAGAAATCTTTTATATATATACACACACACATTTTAAGAAAAGAAAAAATGTATTAAAATTGTAATATTCAATATATACCAATATCAAAAGATGAATACAAGCACTCTTGGGCACCTCTTGCGATTGCAGACGTCATAGATGACTTGAGTGTTACAAGTTTAATACAGTTTTTTCTTTTCTTAAAGTGTGTATACTTTTTTTTTTAGCACTCTGTGTGTGTGTGTGTGTGTGTGTGTGTGTGTGTGTGTATACACAGGTTTTCATCCATGGTTCCTGGCGCATAACTTTTATACCCCTTGTTATTTCCTAAGTGACAAAAATGATGTGTGTCTCTTTTGTTAAAGTATTGGTCTTTTGTCCTTGGTTGCTGAAGCAGCTTCAGAGCGATAACTGTGCTTTGTGGAAGACAGCCTTTTGTTAAAATACTGGGGTGTTCGGGCCTCAGAAGCTGGTGTCAGAAAGCAGAGTCTCTTTCTCTCTGATCTCCTTCTCAACTCCATCTGCTCTTTTTTCTCCCCAAGGAAGGCCATAGAAACTAAAAATATACTCTGATCTTCTCGTACGTTTCTGCCTTGGACCTAGCCATAAAGATATTCTCTGATCTAGCGTGTTTGGTTGTAGGTCATAAGACTCTCCCTCCAGAGCAGGTCCTGTCCCATCCCCAGGAAGAAGCAGCACAGCACAGGAGGCCAAGAAGGGTGTGAACACACAGGCCATGCTGGGCGTCCCCCATAGTCCATTAGTGTCAGGTCTAACCGTTCTGTCCAGTCGCTTTCTGCAGTTATCCATGCTTCGGTCACACCTGTCTGATAAAGGCTCCATGAAAGGCCCAAGAGGACAGGCACAGAGAGCTTCTGGACAGCTGGACACTCGCAAGTCCCTGGAACGTGGTGTGCTGGGAGGCACAGAACATTCGTTCCCCCTGCCCCAGGCCTTGCCTGCACATCTCTTCCCTGTACACTTTGCAACGTCCTTTATAATAAACCAGTAGAATTAATCAAGTAGTTATCTGAGTTCTGTGAACCTCTCTAGCAAATTCATAGAACCCAAGGGAGGCATGAAGGGAGCCCCACTTTCGGTCAGAAGCGTAGGTGCAATAATCTGGAGCTTTCAACTGGTGTCTGAAGTGGAAGACAGTCTTGTGGTGGTAAGCACTCGCCCTGTGGATCTGCGCTGTCTCCAGGGGGACCGTGTCAGAACCGAACGGCAGGACATCCAGCTGGTGTCCACAGCAGAACTGCTTGCTTGTTTGATGTGTGGGGAAGATCCTCGGACACAGGTGGGGTCAGAAGCATGCGTGAGAGGACAGTGGGAGAAACTGAGTTTGTTTTCCTATACAGGACCATTGGATGTGAATGCCTTGCTCAGCTTATGTGGGAAACATCAGGGCAGTACCGTGGGCAGATGGACCCAGCAGCTGTCCCAGTGGGTCCACCGCTGCGTAGCCAAGGCTGTGCTTCCCCCACACTGTTCCCAGCCAATGATGGAGCCTGGCAGAGGTCCTACTGTTGGCCTATTCCTGGAGTACACGGGGTTCCTCTTGCAGAAGCCTCTGAGTCCAGGGCAGCCTGAGTCTGTTGAAGTTTATAGAACTGCACTGAAGATCTGTCTCCTTCCACAGATCTGCGTCACAGCCCCAAGGTTCTCCCTGCTCGCTTTTATTCTTCTCCTTTTACACACCACAGACATTTCCCCTAATAAATATCTTGACTCTCTAATCTCGTCATCTGCTTCCAGGAGGCCTCAAACCAGCACCAGAGCCTGTCTTCAGATTACCCACTTCATTGTCTTTCTCTATTACCAGTGCTGTTTCAAGGCATCATTCATTGCCACCAGATTCTCCAACCAGTATTTCCCACATTCAAACTTTCTCCATCTCTTAACTCTTGCTTTCCACTTTCATCCCTGCTCTCATGGCGCCTTTCCTTCAGATTCCTGATCAGTTGCTTATATGCCTAGGAGAACATTGCTGATTCCTTAAGTCATCAGTGGTTTAACAATAGATTCTCAGGGGAAAGAAAACTCTCTGATTCATAGCAGCTGTCTATTACCATTATGTAACAATGCTCATTATGATCAATTTCAAACCACCAACCTACATTCCTGGAAGTGCACTTGGGAAACACACACGGCTGCTCTTGCAACCCGTACAAGCTGGGCTCTGGTGCCCCGTGCACCCCTGGAAAAAGGTCTATGAGTAAATGTTCTCTCATCTATGGCCATCCTGGACAGACACGAGGTGGACACTGATGGACGTGGGAACCAGAATCTCCGAATTCTTTTTTTTTTTTTTTTTTTTTCTGCTTGTATTGGTCTGTGCTATTGTAACAAAATGCCTGAGCCTGGGTAATTTATAAGAACAGAAATTACTTTCTCACAGTTTTGGAGACTAAGGCCAAGATAAGGTGCCAGCATTTTGTGCCTGATGAGGGCACAGTCTCTGTGTCCCAGTGGATACCTTGTCAGTGTGTTCTCCAGAGGGGCTGAAGGCTCTGTCCCTGCATTGTGGGAGAGATTGAGGGAAAAAGGGGGCATGGACACTGTGTCCTTACACGGAAGAAGAATGGAAGAGCAAAAAGGGTAATCTAGTTCCCTCTAGCCCTTTTGTAAGTCACTAATCCACTCACCAGGATGGAGTGTTTATTATTTAATCACTTCCAACTGAGGCTCCCATTCTTACTATCATCACAACAGGACCTAAGTTTCAACAGGAATTTTGGAGGGGACACAGTCTGCCTCTGGGCCCCCAAATTCATGCTCTTCTCATCACAAAATTCATTTATCGTTTAACCCAATAATCTATCTGCCAAATCTTCACTTCTCTCAGCACCAATGCAAAAGTTTAAAGTCTGGAGTGTCATCTAAGATCAAGTACAGATGCGACTCAAGGTACTAGTCACCCTAAGCCAAATTCTTCTGCAGCCGTAAGCATGTCCAATCAAACATGTTATGTCTTGGGGCAGCACCTGTGGCTCAATGAAGTAGGGTGCCAGCCCCATATGCTGGAGGTGGCGGGTTTAGCCCCAGCCAATAACTGCAAAAAACAAAAACAAAAACACATTATGTGCTTCCAAAATCACAATGGTGGGACAGGAATAGCATTCACATTCACATTTCAAAAGGGAGAAATAGTCACGTATGAAGGGGTAACAGGTTTGAAGTAAGCCCCAAACCCAACAGGGCAAACAGCATTTCATCAAAGCTGGAGAATGACCTTTGACTCCATGTTCCACCTCTGGGATACACGGAGGTGGGTGTTAACTTTCAGCCTTATGGAGGGAAATAAATATTAATGTCATGTTTTCATTTTCTTGGATATGAAGTCTACACAAAAGGATTTTATATCAATGTGTGGAGAAGAAAGCATTCCTTTCTTTGTATGCGTGCTTGTGATCTGTGTGGGGATGAAGTCTTGCGGCAAGACAGCTGGAAAGCTACAACATCCTGGATCCATTGAACACACATTAAATAACAAAAAAAATAACAGGGCCTTCTTCACTCTGAGAGGCCTTTTGCCAATATCATGGTGAGAACAAAAAAATAACTTTTGTATAAATGTGAGGAAAATGAATTGGTCTGAGAACTGGAATGATGTTAAGACAGATGGTTTTGGTCTTAGAGAAGGATAGTATCATTTCAGTTCCAGCTAATTTCACATGAGCTTCTAGAGATGGGCATAGAGATTTCTTGATAAAATATGTTAATTTTCCCATCATATTCTGAGAAAATAATTCAAGTAAAGTTCTTCAGTTTTTAGGATTTTTTGTTAGTTTGCTTTTTTCTTTCTTTTTCTTTTCCTTTTCTTTCTTTCTTTCTTTTTTTTTTTTTTTAGGCATTGTCTTGCTCTGTTGCCTGGGTGACATCAGAGCTCACAGAAACCTCAAATTCTTGGGCTCAAGTGATCTTCCTACCTCACCCTCACCAGTAGCTGACAGTATATGCATGTACCACCAGGCCTGACTTATTTTTTTATTAAGGGTCTCACTTTCCCCAGGCCAGTGTAGAACTCTTGGGCTCAAGGGATCCTCCTGCCTCAGCCTTCCAGAGTGCTAGGATTACAGGCATGAGCCGTGGCCCCTTGCAACTTGAGGTTTTTAATGTTGAGTAACTTAAAGTCAAAGAAATCAATTGCCTTGTTCTCATGCTCCAACCTGATCCCAGCAGACACCTCTTTCATCTTGATAGAATGGTTATCTTGGCATATTATATTTTCTTATAATTCCTTTGGCTCTTCTTCCTAAACTGAAATTACCAAAATATGTATCCTATAAACCAAGACCTATCATCCACATTTAATGTGAAATTTTCTTCAATTAAAGAAGAAAAAGTGTCTCATTTAAAGGTCACATTGTTTATATGCTTAATAAATACAGTATAATAAAATGGCAATATGAATATTTATCACATAACACAGTTTGCTAGGCTGTTATTCTCAGAATTCAATTTAGAAGAAAATGTGTATGTTTTTCTTGGATAGTACATCTTCTAATATTATAAATACTGACGGTGCAGCAAGTCGATTTAATACAGAAGAAAAGTTAGAAAGTATGCAATATTATTCCTGAATAATGGGGCAACTCTGTGACAAATTGTACATTAAAAAATAAATCTACCTAAAACTCAAGTTTATCATCATCAGTGCATGGAATTTATCCAAACCTTTGAATGATTGTTGACTTGTAAGAAAATCACTAAATAAAAAAAGATAAATTTGAAAAATATTCTCAGGGGGCTCTAATTATAAATATACCATGAGTCAGAAAAGAAAACTAACAGCATGCTATAAAATGCATATAAGTAATTGGGTTAATAAACACTTATAAAAATCCATTCCTATAAATAATTTTTTTTTCAATTTCAAAGCTCAGCAAAGATTTGCAGACCTGACTCTTCACCTGTCCCCAGTGGTGTTAATATACTTGGAATAATCCACTCCAGCATAATTTTCTAGCAGTTTATGCTTCAAAAACAAGTATTTCTTCAGTCCACTGGAAATTTTATGTTGCAAGGTCTTGTTAAAATTCGGAATAATAATAATGTCTTCTTGTATGTGAAACTATCAATTAAATTGTTGGCTAATGATAATATTGATCAAAGTAATGATGAGTATGATGATGATAACTAAGGCCTTTGAATGCTTTTGTATACCAGGCATTGTGTTGAATGATATTCACGCATTCTCTATTTGAGTTCTTACAATGCCTTACTTGTTGAGTAATATTTTTATTAATTTATTTCACAAATATTGATTGGGTGCCTGTATACCACACACTGTTGATGTCTAGGATTTGAAGGTGAAAGTAATATACAAATTCAGTGTATTCAGACAGCATATATTCTATGTTAAATTACTTTCTCAATCTGTAAAGTTAAATTCTATTATATACTTATAATTAGACCTTTGAAGTTCTCATTCAAGGTTGCAAAATGTGTGTGGTTCTTAGCGTTCTTCCATTTCAGAAGTGCTAAAGTTCACTGTGGTTATAATTGGGACTAATAGTGGATTTTTTTTTCTGAGTTTCCATCAGGTATACAGAATATACAAAAATGGTAAATTAAAAAAAAAACAACTATGCTTTATAGTGCTTGCCATCTTTTCTTTTGGTTTATGAATTAGCTTTTGCCTTTGCCTTATTCTTGATTTTAATGCCACAGGTAATACTTCACTATTAAAAGTTCATTAAAACTTGCTGAGTGGGTAAATAGTGTTTTCCTAATTCTATGCCTAATTTGTGCTAAGTCTGTATTTTCTCTATCCTAAGTATAAATCTTTTCAAATGCAAATATTGAGATGACCACAACTTTCCCCTTTTCCTTAATTGTGTAATTGTGTGTATATGTTTGAGACAGGGCTTTGCTCTGTTGTCTGGCCTAGAGTGCAGTTGGGTTGTCATAATTAACCGTAACCTCAGACTCCTGGGCTCAAGCGTTCTTCCTTCCTTGGTCTCCCAAAGTGCTGGGACTACACAGTTGTGTTTTTAAAGTCAAATTGTCTTTGCATTAGTGCTGTCATTCCCAAATGATACAGCTCACTTCTCCTAAGTATAAGGATATTATCCTAGAACCACAATGCCATTATCATGTTATACAGAGCTAACAATAATATTAACATTTTCACATTGTTCCTTTTTTGGTTTGTTTTGCTTCCCTTTACCCCTCACATCAGGGTTCAATCAAGGTTCTTGCGTTGCCTTTAACTGCTATGTCTTTTACAATTTAGAAAGGTTTTTGCTCTCTTTCTTTTTTACTTTTCACATTAATATCCTCTACTGAAGACACTGAGGATTTCAAGTTCACCTTCAATTATGATATAGTTTCACACTCCAGGCTGGAATCAACTTCTTTTCCATAATCATTAAGCAGAGGGATTTTGTTGGTTTGTTTGTTTTTATTTCTGTTTTTCTATTCTCTTCTTTATAGTTTTGCAATCCTTAGCTCTGAAATTTATGTAGGAACCACATTTCCAACGCAAAGGTCTTATCAGCTGTCTTTGAACATTCGTGTTGCAATTCCTAAACTCAAATCCAGTGCTGATAACTGCATGCCTTTCACTTCTTGGTCACCAAGATTTGAATATTCTGTTCTTTGATGAAGCCTGAATGATTTTGCATCTTTCTTTGGGAGTCAATGAAAACATTTTTTAAATTTAAGTATGATAGCCAGTATTTCCTTATGTTGTGTGGGGGGGAAGCTGCTTAACTCATTATCACAGTCTGCTATTTTTGTGTAGAATTCTTTCTTCAATTTTATTTAACATTAGATTCATGAGTAATGAGTAGATACACGTTGATAAAATAATATTTTTAAGTACAAAACTTCGTGGATAATCTATTAGGCAACAAAAGCATTAAAGAAACAGAGGCTTAAAGGTGAATGACAAAAGGAGATGGTTGAAAATAAGGATTTTTAGTACTTTGGTAATTTGAATCCTACTCACATCAAGAAACCTACTACCCTGTTTCCCCGAAAATAAGACATCCTCCGAAAATAAGACCTACTACAGGAAAGATAAGACATCCCCTGAAAATAAGACCTAGCACATCTTTGGGAGCACACCTTAAAATAAGACACTATCTTATTTTCGGGGAAACGGGGTATATAGGGATTTAGAATTTGAAGTTTCAGTATTTATCTGAATGTGCACATTTACGTGTGCATTCACATAGGCTTGTGAAATTCTTTTCATCTTAAAATTTTCATGAATTCTAAATAAAGTTTTACCTCATTCAAAGTTCACCCAGAATTTTGGTATATTTCCAGTTGATTAAGATGTTTCTATAGAGAGCTTGTCCTTGACTTTTTAAAAATATGATTATTCTATCATTTCTATGTATATATTTTTTTAATTATAAGAAAGTAACAATGTTAGCAAAGGTTTACTGGTAATATGAACTCATATTCATATCACCTTGAGTGTTACGGGATCACATTCTCATACAAATACATGTAAGTTCAGATGTGTCAGATTTATTACCTTCATAATTTTATGTATCTTCAAACATACTACCTATGTTTACAGAGGATTTAGCAAATATTCTAAATATGTAGGTGTTTGGCAGTAAAATGGAAATTATACTCTAAAGTCAATAAAACAATGTATTTTAGGGACATGTTTAAAATACGTCATATCCAAAACACTGAATATATAAAAGAATAATTTTGTTGAATAATCTTGAAGAGTCATTTTGGGAAAGAACACCAGAGGATGTATCTGAAAGGTTATTTCCTCTAAGGAACCTTCTCATAAGGTAAAAATAAAATAAAGATTAGAGTACTTATGACAAACAGTACATGAACCAACCATGTACGTGATAAATAACTTAAAGCACAGGACCCTTAATATGTCAAAGGACAGGGATGGACCATACATTTCCATGTGGACTTAAATCCGTTCATTCTTTGATCATGTATGATGACTTTTCTTTTTCACAATTACTAGGACTAAATATTTCAACGATCAAAGACCGAATGGCTTTAAGCTTACCTGGAAATTTATGGTCAAACCCTGTAGTGCTTTTTCCTGTCCATAATGTCATTCACTCGCTGACTCTGTTTACTGAGTCAATCTGCTATGAGCTTAGGCTCTGGAGGTGCAAAGGTAAGAAAACGCATGATCAAAATTGGGTAGACAGACTCTCAGAAGTCTGTAGCACTGTAGTAGATGCTGCAATCCTGATTGTATCATTGTCAGGTACAGTGGGAACACAGGGTAAGGGCTCGCTCAGTCTCAAGGAGCCAATGAAGGATATTCATGGTAAACTGTGCCTCTCCTGAAACGAAAATATCTTTACACAATGTGGTTGTGCATGTGTGTAGACAGAGATTTCTCCCACAGTTTGCATGTTTATGTATTGTTTTAATGTTCTCCATTATAAATCTAAAATAAAAATGTAGAGGTAAAACCTATTTGGAAAATTAAACAAAGTAATTGTGTGATATTCATTATGACCACAGTAGGGTGTGATTGACCATTCAGCGTTATTGAAATGTATACTATTGAGATATTCTAAGTCCCTGAAATTAAACATAAATAAAAGGAAGATGTAGTGAGAATTTAATAGCACTCTTTCCCATCTTTCCCCATTATCACGACTAAGTTTAATGAAATTTTCTCTTTGTTGGTTTTTTTTTTTTAATCTTTGAGCTTTACTTTCCATGGCTGTGTACATTAATGTAATCATGGGGTACAATGTGCTGGTTTTATACATAATTTGAAATATTTTCATCAAACTGGTTAACATAGCCTTCCTGGCATTTTCTTAGTTATTGTGCTAAGACATTTACATTCTAGATTTAGTAAATTTCACATGTACCCTTGTAAGATGCACCGCAGGTGTAATCCCACCAATTACCCTCCCTCCCTCCACCCATCCTCCGCCCTCCCCTCCCCTCCCTTTCCCCTTTCCCCATATTCTTGGGCTGTAATTTCATAGTAGGGCTGAGTACACTGGATACTTTTTCTTCCATTCTTGAGATACTTTACTAAGAAGAATATGTTTCAGCTTCATCCATGTAAACATGAAAGCGGTAAAGTCTCCATCTTTCTTTAAGGCTGCATAATATTCTATGGTGTACATATACCACAATTTATTAATCCATTCGTGGATCAATGGACACTTGGGCTTTTTCCATGACTTAGCAATTATGAATTGGGCTGCAATAAACATTCTGGTACAAGTATCTTTATTATAATGTGATTTTTGGTCTTCCAGGTATATACCTAGTAGAGGAATTGTAGGATCGAATGGCAGGTCTATTTTTAGATCTCTAAGTGTTCTCCAAACATCTTTCCAAAAGAAACATATTAGTTAGCATTCCCCACAGCAGTGTAGAAGTGTTCCCTTTTCTCCACATCCACGCCAACATCTCTGGTTTTGGGATTTTGTGACGTGGGCTAATCTTACTGGAGTTAGATGATATCTCAAAGTAGTTTTGATTTGCATTTCTCTGATGATTGAGGATGCTGAACATTTTTTCATATGTCTGTAGGCTGTTGCGCCTGTCTTCTTCAGAGAAGTTTCTCTTCAAGTCCCTTGCCCACCCTAAGATGGGATCATTTGTTCTTTTCTTGTTAATATATTTGTGTTCTGTGTGGATTCTGGTTATTAAACCTTTATCAGAAATGTAACCTGCAAATATCTTCTCCCATTCTAAGGGCTGTCTGCTTGCTTTACTTACTGTGTTCTTGGCTGTGGAGAAGCTTTTTAGTTTGATCAGGTCCCAGGCAGTGTATTTTTGATGCTGCTTCAATTTCCTGGGGGGTCCTCCTCATAAAATATTCTCCTAGGCTGATTTCTTTAAGAGTTTTCCCTGAACTTTTTTCTAGTATTTTTATAGTTTCACTGGATTAAAGACTTAAACTTAAAACATGAAACTATAAAAATGCTTGTGGGTTTTTATTGTTGTTGCTGTTTTCTTGTTTTTTTTTTCCTCAAGCAATTTAATAGTGAATTTGGGAATTTTGAAATTCACTATAAAATATAAATGAAATCTTGGCTGCATGTGTGGGTCATGCCTATAATCCTAACACTCTGGGAGGCTGAGGTGGGTGGATTGCCTGAGCTCAGGAGATTGAGACGGACCTGAGCAAGAGCGAGACCCCGTCTCTAAAAATAGCTGGGTGTTGTGGCGGGTGCCTGTAGTCCCAGCTACTCGGGACACTAAGGCAAGATGATCTCTTGAGTCCAAGAGTTTGAGTTTGCTGTGAGCTTTGATGCCACAGCACTCTACCAGGGTGACAAAGTAAGACTCTTTCTCAAAATAAATAAATAAAATAAAATCTAATAGTGATTTTACTTTTAATTGTCCACATCACTTATAATGTTCACTAATTCCTTAAAATAAGTTTTCCTGAGCCATGTTCAATGTGTCACACCGGGTATATGGACAAATGTACAAAAGCTTTGATATTTGTGTCAAGACTCTCCAATTTGCCTAAATTACATTGTGGATCTGGTGGCAAATATACTGAGCAAGTCACTTGATTCCACCTCTTCTTTCTCGTTTTGGTTTTGAACAAGTGTTGAAAAACCAGACTTCAAAGCAACAGATCTTATCAGAGGTGACTGGCTTTTGTTATGACCAGAAAGTGCTGGCAGTGTATGTGCGTGCTCTAACACAAGATACAGACGTTTGATAGTACATTATTCCAAAATCACTTCCCTAAAAACAGTTCCATTTGTGACTTTTGTTCAAAATCAGGTTTTTAAAAAATTCAACCCAGGAATCTTAAATGGCCTAACAGTCTTGCTAATGAAAATACATGGCTAAGAAATGTTCACTTGGAATTCTTGTTTTTGCTGAATAAGAAGGGACATGAGTATCTTTCAGAGACTAATAGCCTGGGATTTTGTTCTCCTGTAGTAGAAAATCACAGTTGGAACACACAACCAGGGAATTTAATTGTTACGAAAGTTTATAGATAACCAGGGTATTGATGCCACTACTCTTGTGAGAAGTTTGCATTGTCATAAAATATAAATTTTCTCTTATGCTTATGAGGATTTGCAGATTTTTAGCTGGTGGAGTACTCATTGTCTGTTGAAATTGAAGTAAAGAAATGTTGTGCCTCATGCTGGTCACAAAGTTAATGGCCCACGACTGGTGATGTTCCGAGGACTCTTAATTTCTGATCAAGTGTTCCTCTAAGGCCAATTTGTATAACACAATAAACATTTTTTTTCAATACTCTGTTAATTTCAGAAATAAAATATGGATGAAAATGCTTAACTGGTTTTAACAATGCATAATATAACCATCAAAGTATTCCAAATACAAGTTTCTTAAATGATTCTCCTCCCAAGTCATGCTGCCTAATTTTTGCAACTTGAAATAAAGTCCTAAGTAGTTGTACAGCCCATGCTATAAAAGCAGCAGGCATGTACTTATTCAATAATATGGTGTGAACTGCACACATTTTGTAAAAGCCAGTAGTGTCTCTCCCTTGCCTTGGTCTGCAGCACCACTTTCATTATCTAGGGATGGAAAGTACAGGATCCAACTTCTCCTTCTCCTTTCTATATTTCTCCCCCTCTTCCATCTCCAAAGCCAGGGACAACATCCCTGGTCAGCCTTGGCTCCCTTTTCTACTGGACACAGCCCTGCACTCCTTAGCACTACCAGGTTCCCAGAAGCCCCTAAAAACAAAATGGAATTGGCAAATGAAATGAAACTTATTTAACATCCTAGTTCTAATCCCTTGTGCTCCCCTCCAAGTAGTTATTATTTTCTTCTTTATATCTTATCTCTGTTTGTCCAGAAAAGCACTGAAACATTTATTTCAATAGCCTGGTATAATAGCTTGCACTTGCTTACACAGAGGATACAAAATAAATTAACCTTTTTCACATTGAGATATTACACCTGGCCATCACCACACCAGTAGCAATGGAATTTGGAGTTTTCCGGTTCCTTTTTCTCTAAGCCCTGTCATGTCTTCATCTCCCCTGCTATTGATGCTTGTTCATGCTCTGGCAGCCAAGAGTTTCCTCTTCCCTCAGTGTTTGCCACTAATCCTAAGTCTCTTTTTATATATCATAAGCTAAAAAGCATTGACCTTAGGTATAATCCCACCAATACCTGCGGTGCATCTTACAAGGGTACATGTGAAACTCAGTAAATGTGGAATGTAAACGTCTTAGCACAATAACGACCCCGTTTCCCTGAAAATAAGACATCCCCCGAAAATAAGACCTACTTACAGGAAAGATAAGATGTCCCCTGAAAATAAGACCTAGCGCATCTTTGGGAGCACACCTTAAAATAAGACACTGTCTTATTTTCGGGGAAACAGGGTAAGAAAATGCCAGGAAGGCTATGTTAACCAGTGTGATGAAAATGTGTCAAACGGTCTATGAAACCAGGGTATGGTGCCCCATGATCACATTAATGTACACAGCTATGATTTAATATAAATAAATAAATAAATAAATAAAAAGCATTGACCTTAACATGTCATGGGCATGTCTGTAACGTGAATATCTAGAAGGCTGTGAGAGCCCAGGCAGAAGGTGTACCTGCTTTAGCACGGCTGTTGCTGCAGCACACAGTTCCATAGTCACTTTTTCTTTAAGAGCCGGGGCGTGGACTGGGTTGTGGCCGCAGATAGCAAAGACGTGGGTAGATGAAAGGAAACTACTCAGCTGTTTCCTGCTTGTGTCTCTTAGACATGATTTTCCTCGCACTAGAAAACAGAGGTTAACAAAAAATTCTAATGGTTTGAGGTGACAGACATGCCAGCTACCCTGATTTATCATCATACAATGTATACAATGTGTCAAACCATCACTCTCTGTGCTATAAACATGTACAATCATTGTGTCAATTGTAAACAAAATTTTTAAAATAAAAACGTGAGTTTTCAAATTAAAAAAAAAAGAAAACAGAGGTTAGTGTTTTGTGACCTCTTATAAAAGCAGCTCAAATTGGGGTTTCAGGAGACAAGCTCTTGAAGTGTACGTAGTGAGTATAAAATCCCCAATCCATTTTCAGAAAGAGAAGCCCAAATTTAGTAGTCAGAAGCCGGAAGCCAGGGGAGGGGGGCAGTGGGGGTTGGGAGAATGGCCTCAGTAGAAGCAGCCTCCTAGGGGTTATAGAGACGTTCTCACGGTATTCTGAGGACATCAGCATGGAGATTCCAGAGGTATGAAGGGAGGGCCCCTGGATATGCCTGTGTAAAGGCAGAGTTGGTTTCATCATTAGCTTGGGATCCTGCTGTGACTTTCCCAGATTCATGGAGTATTTACCGGCACAAATCCAAAATTACATCCTTGCCAGACCTAGTTAGGAGCAAGAGACTAGGTTAGCCCATGGCCGGGGCTGGTCAAGCGGCCCTCATTTCATCTGCACAAGAGACCCACACGGATTCCCCCCCTGACAATGAGTGGGTTACTGAGCTTGACTTTCCTCTTCCAAATGA
This sequence comes from Nycticebus coucang, assembly GCF_027406575.1. Taxonomy (NCBI): domain Eukaryota; kingdom Metazoa; phylum Chordata; class Mammalia; order Primates; family Lorisidae; genus Nycticebus; species Nycticebus coucang. Next base: position 24,985,875 of record NC_069789.1, on the reverse strand, counting down.
TATTTTGTTTTAAAATTCATGTCCATTTCAAATTCATTAATGAGCTCATTGACACAGCCATGCAAAATAACTCCCTGGGAAGTTGTCACTGCTGACCAAGGAGTGATAAAAGTGCTGTCATCCTGACACTCTCTATCAAATGAGTGGGTGCATCTCATAATCCATTCACTCTGCTCTTTAAATTATACCCATGGGATGTTCACTAGTTTATTGAGAAAATCCTGACAATCATTCAGATTTTCTAATCCTTTCCTGATAATCTTCATCTTAAGTGATATATTCTCTATCTTGTGAATGTTTTGAATATTGATTTTGGTTTCCTAAAAATGGTTCTGAAGAGCTGGTTGGATGAAGCTGGTGAAACATCTGGGTGCATTAGATAGTTCTTGATTGCTTCCTCTTTCAGGCATCAAGGAAAATACCGACAGTACTCGGGGTGGCTCTGGAATGGTCCTGAGTAGAAAATGGATATCTCCAAGTGTGTGGAGAGAGCAAACCCCGAGGCTGTCCTGGAGAGTCTTACAGGGAGACACATCTCAGGCAGCAGGGCTGGCATTATTCATTCTGTCCCCCATCAAGCATTTTACTTCCATAGCCAGACTGCCATCAGCGATGGAAGCTGTGGCCACTGGAAAATCCAGGACCTGGCTCATGCTGGAGCGAACAGCAGTTAGAATGTGCTAGAACATGGTACTCATCACTAGGACGCAAGCACCAAATGTCAATAATCTGGGGCCCTACACGTTTTCTGGGACTAACTTCCCAATCTGCATTTTACAAGTCTTACCAGTGGAAAATGGCTCCTTCTTTCTCCTCTCTTGGGACTATTCAGTCTAGCGCTTTCCTGTTCTGGTCTTAACACAGCTGCTAGATGACAGAACAAAAACCGGAGAGGGCTGGATGCCAGCTCAGGTGGGAACATGGGGTTTGTCAAACAACCCCCCAAATCAGCTCTTCCCTGTGGTACCCGGCCTTGCAAAATCCTTAAAGAACTAAAAGCAGGTCTACATTAGATCCTGCAGTCTCATTTCTAGGTATGGACCCCAAAGAAAGGAGCATCACTTGACCACAGGGCTTTGGAACCCAGATGTGTCTAGCAGCTCTACTCACAGTTGCAAAGACATGGAAACACAGGTGCCCATTGACACTTGAATGGATTAATAAACTGTGGAAAATCCTATGTCTTAATTTAAAATGGAAAAGTCATGCTCGTCAGGAAGATGAGGATAAATAATGACAGAGAGAGAAAATGTTAGGGAGACTTGTTCTTAGAAGGCCACCACAATGTGCTGGCACTCGGGAGTGGAATTTGTCCTCAACAGGAGTCCCGCTCTGTCTCAGAGTCCAGCTCTGGCTCAGCACACCCTGCCCTTCAGGGCTCCATGTGGTTCCCTCCCTACACGTCCACATCAGGGAGCAAAAGCTCAGGCCAGCGTCACCCCCACACCAGGGAACCCCACAAACATACTACATTTTGCCTTTTGACCAACTTATTACTCTTTTACTGGCGTGACCAAACTGGACCCAGCATGTGAGGCTGCTCCTCCCAGAGCTCAGACCTTCTTTCCTTTCCTTGATTCTCTCCCAGGCTTTAAAGCTGGACTTCCACTGATGCTCTTCCGCGTTGTAAGGCAGACTCACCAGCCAGTGTGAACAACTGACCCTCACATCAGTGTGACAGATGTAGTTTTTGTTTCTTTCTTAAAGCTAATCCCCCTACTCTAACCCCAGAGATATCAACCAAAGCAATCAGCATTTAAGGATTTAAGGGATAATGTTTGCCAAACCAGGCACAGGGTTAATAAGCCCAGACTCCAGGCCAACATGCTTTCATTGATCATGGATAATAATTCTTCAAGAAAAGATTAAATATATCTTTCCCAAGGCTTTTACTATAAGAGCCAATGCTATCTATCTGTCTGACAATTTTAAAGTTCCTATGACATGTCTTTAAAACCACAAAAGAATAATCACTGAGAAAAACATTGACTGCATTCTTCTTACTATAAGAAGATAATAATACTTTTAATTGTATATTTTAATGGCTAATTTAGATTGTCCTCGGTAGCTTTAGTGAGTTGTCTCTAAAAATATGGAATGTATTTAACAATGTTTATTTCATATTTTTGGTAATAGTTTGTGACCTTCTGCCAGATTTCAGGCTGATACAAGCACAGGTATTCTGTGTTTCTCAAGATCCAGTAAGTTCTCTTGCTTCAGGGACAGCTTAATCCTCCTTGAGGGAGTTTGACTACACAAATTCTCTTATTCTGGTGAAGTACACCCTCTAAGTTATTTTGTTTTGTATCATTGTGCCAACTTCTTTTAGAAGGAATTCCTTTCTCTTAGTTATTTTTGACAAATTAAAAAAAAAAAACCCTAGGGAAAATTTATTGAATGGTACCTCAAAAGAAGGAAAATGTATTTATTATTTATATTTTATTTTCATATTAATGGATATTAACTTCTTTTCTCTAGTTAGTGAATTAATAAAGAATGCCAAGCCCATTGACTTAATTTGGGAGAAGCTCCATGAACAGAGTAATATGTAAGAATTTTAAAAGAAAACTTGATAAGTAAATCACGATTGGGGGAACAGTGAGGATCCTGCAAATAGAAAGATATGTTGGGTCAGAGAGGGGGAGATTTCGGTAATGTTTGGGAGGTATGTGATTATTGTGGAGATTTGATCCAGCATATAACAGAAGATAGATATTTGCTTTAAGAAAGTACTGTGGTTGGACGGTGCCTGTGGCTCAAAGGAGTGGGGCGTCAGCCCCATATACAGGAGGTGGTGGGTTCAAACCCAGCCCCAGCCAAAAAATAACTGGAAAAAAAAAAAAAGAAAAGAAAAAAGAAAGTACTGTGGTTAAGTAAAAGAATCTATTGGATAATGTAAGGTTACCAGAGAAAAGATAATTGTAAATTCATCGAAGAAAATGATACGCATTTCACTTTTCATAACCTAATATACTCTGGATTGTTTAAAAATTTGAAACCGAAGAAATAAAACAATAAAAGTACTAAAAGGAAATATAGTGAATGCTCATAGAACTTTTTCCAGGCATGACACCCAAATCTAAGCTGGTAAGGGAAAAGACTTATGTATTTGACAATAAATTTTTTAAAAAAATTCCATTAGGCAAAATGGCTAAACAAAAAAAATCACCTAAGAAAACTATTTTATAGACTGAATGCGCACACATTGGGCTGATACAGGATTAATACATTCTGGCATGATGCACTTTCTCCCCAGGCCTTTACCTTTTTCCCTGTCTGGGAAAGGTTCTTGCTTCTTCACTGATTGATTCTCACTCTTCAATCTCAGCTTCTGTCTCTCTTCCTGGCTGTCTCCATGGATGGCCGACTCTGTGGCCTGACTGTGTGCCTTCTGTGTACCAGGGATTCGTTTTCTAACCCTGTAACAGCTGTAATTGTGTAATTGTTAGTGTCGATGTTCTTAGCTGGACTCTAGGTCCCAGAAGGATGGGGCCACATTTCATATTCACCGTGGCATCCGCAGCTTCTGACACGCAGCACTTAGCACCCCGTGGTCTTCGCTCAGCACTATTTACTACCGAAATGAATGACTACTTTAAGAGATCATTGCAAGGTCGGTGTGCTGGCTCACGCCTGTCATTGCACACTCCAGGAGACAGAGGTGGGTGGATTGCTTGAGCCCACAAGTTAGAGACCAGCCTGAGCAAGAGCAAGACCCTGTCTCTACTAAAAATAGAAAAACTAGCCTGCCATAGTGTGGGCTGCCTGTAGTCCCAGCTACTCTGAGGCTGAAGCAAGAAGATCACTTGAGTCCAAGAGTTTGAGGCTGCTGTGAGCTATGCTAATGTCACAGCACGCTACCCAGGGTGACAGAGTGAGACTCTGCCTGGAAAAAAAAAAAAAAAAGGAGAGAGAGAGAAAGTATTACAAACCATTAGAGGCAGAATGTAAACAGGCATGTCACCAAAAAAGCATACAAGCCCAAGCAGGATAACTTGTGCCACGTCAGCAAACTTGTGTTACATCAGTAATGAAATAAACCAAATCGTGTATTTCTGAGTATACTGTATCTAGGGGTACGGTCCAGAAAGTATCCAGGCATGCATGTATATTTTTATTTTTTCATACTATGTGGCTGAATAATTTCTGGACACATATGTTTGTAGGTATTCTTGGACAGAATACTTAAGAAAACTAATAACATCAGTTGTTTATAGCATACCTCCTAAACCTCTTCTGGCAGAAATCTCAATTGGTGCAAATTTTCTGTAAAAGCATTGAAATAAGGAAACAGCATGTTAGGTTTAATTGAAAAAAAAAAAAAAAAAAAAACAGGCCTAACATATACATATATGTGTATGTATGTGAGTGTGCCTAGGTATGATCAAAGTATCCCACTTTTGTAAAAGTACATCTAGATACACATTTAAATATCTAAATGTCCTTGAAGGATATATCCAAAATGGTAAGAGTGCTTGTGTCTTGGCCTTTATTGGCATACCTACCTTATTAATTATTAATTGCCCTGTGCTTTCTCTCATCCCAACTATTTTGGTCTAAATTATAAGTCCAGAAGGATAAACAGAGCTAGAGACGGAGGCATGGGCGTACAGCCAGCCTGTGTGTATGTGGCACTCTCCCTAAAGCAGAGCTTGAGAGAAAAAATCATGTGCAGGTGGTTGGTTTTGAAAGGCCATCCCAGGTGCTCCAGGGAGGAGAAAGGAATGACAGGGGAGTGAAACTGGGAAGGAGACAAAGCCCAGGAAAGACCATGTGATCACTGTGATCATCACATTTGGTGACTAGTTTCTCCATCCCTGGGCCTTTAGGGTGAGATTAACTTCCTTCCCTGAGAAGAGGTGCAGTCTGACCTCCCACCCCCCACCTTCACTAACATGTCCCTGAGGGGGTCAGGAACTGAGGAGTCAGGCTCTTCCAGGTGGATGTGATTGAGCTAACTGGACAGAAATAGGAGGAAAACACAAATAATTATAGTTACTGTTCCTTTCAGAGTGAGCCTTGCTGTGATAATAAAATACTATCAGTAAAACAGAGCTGTAAAGTCTTCCCTTGCGAGTATATTCAATTACCTTTTGGGAAAAGCCCCTCAGCAATCCACAGCACTCTCAGTTGTGGCTGTTTCTGAAAACAGAGAAAATAAACTCAAAGAAAGCCACACTCAGTTTTTCTTGAGTTTCTAGCACGGACCACTCCTGAGAGCTCAGAAGGACTTCAGCCCCATTTCACAGATGTAATCTAAAGATCAGATTCCTGGCTGGGGGTGCTAAAGAGCAGGGACTTTAATGTAAAGTACGTGAGCCGGTGTCCTGCTGAACTGCTCTCTACCAATTAGGTGTTCCCCTGAATTCAGGAAGTGTTTTCAAATCCTCACCCCCCTCACCCTCCAATAAAGATTTGACAAATGGACATCAATCTTGCTGATTTCATTTTTGGTTTAGGTTTAAGGAGGAGTATTTAAAGTGTCAGATTTCACCTCTGCTTGGCATGCCTAATTGTCAACAGATAGCAATCCTGTGACATTAATGATGCTGTCTCTCAGTAGTGGCTCATCAACTCTTATTAATACTGCCTTTTTTAGTAAAGAAAAAATACAATGTGCAAGAGTGATTTTCAGAAATGTGCTCAAGCATTTAACATGAGAAGTTGTTTAAAAATTATTTTCTGGGCGGCGCCTGTGGCTCAGTCGGTAAGGCGCCAGCCCCATATACCGAGGGTGGCGGGTTCAAACCCAGCCCCGGCCAAACTGCAACCAAAAAATAGCCGGGCGTTGTGGCAGGTGCCTGTGGTCCCAGCTACTCGGGAGGCTGAGGCAAGAGAATCGCTTGAGCCCAGGAGTTGGAGCTGTGTGAGGTGTGTGAGGCCACGGCACTCTACCGAGGGCCATAAAGTGAGACTCTGTCTCTACAAAAAAAAAAAAAAAATTCTTTTCCACATCAAAAATTTTTTTGGAAGATGACATCAGAATCTCACATGGTCTGCTGTGGAGAGCAAAATAAGGTGTTGCTTACGCACTGATTAAATATGTATCCATTGAATGATGTATCTATAGGCTGATAAAAAATACAAGTGAGCATGAATGGGAAATACTGTTATAAATGAATTAACTCTCATTTTTATATGTAGATGAATGAATCTCAGGTTTAAAAATGAATGAATCTTACCAGATCCAGGCTTCTACAATTAAGAAGTTAATATCACTAAAAAAAAAAAAAAAAGTTAATATCACTGAGGTTTTAATTTAAATTAAAAATGTTCTAAAATGTGACTAATTGCTTTTTCCAAATGAAGAACAATGTGGAGGTGAGTGCTTTTAAAAAAAAAAATCTCCATTTAATTAAGGCATAGTCATTCATTTCAACTGTTTCATATTTTATTCAGCATAATTCTATTAATAGGAACGTGAGCTAGAGGTAAAGGTGTAAAGCTAGAATAATTTGCACGCCACTGCTCAGCCTCCATAACTATGCAGCTTCCTGAGCCTGGGAAGTCATTTAGTTTTCTGTTCTTATTCTCGAAGGACTGTGAGATGCTTAAAGAGGCAGAAAGAAGTCTGGTAAGCACATTTTCTTTCCTTTTTTGCTTGAAGGGAATTTGAAATAAAGGGCATATACTTCTGCCAGCTTGAATTTTTCTCATGTTGCCTGATTTATTACATTTTTAATAAGAGAAATTGGGTAAATTGATAGCCTTTCATTCAATGGATTGGTTCCTGAACACTGACCAAAATACTTGTCTTCTTCTGAATGATCTGGAATGTTTATCCTAAGGGGAACTAGTCTGATAAGCTGTCTTCTGCTTTAATTTTATCCCCAACTTACACTTTTTCTAACCCTTGTGACCCCTAGAACTTGCCATACCCTCCTCCTGAGAGTTTCAGATGTATCTGTTGAGCAAGTTATGGAATCACTGAGAAGTTTCCCAACAACTTTTACATAGCTTTGAATGCTCGCTCTGGCAGACTGGAATTATTGATGTCAATGTTTTACCTTTTCAGTTAAGTAAGAGAATTGTTTCCTTGTGCTTCGATGTTGCACTTGGTCACGGAATTAGCTTTTTTCTGATAGGATATGTGCAAATTAGTGGTTTGTTTATTCTGATCTAAGGCCTTGATGGTTCTTGTCATGTCCCTTCTCAGACTCTGGCCTTCTGCTATCCCAGTGAGAACTTACTTGAGTAACCACAGCTCCAAAGGAAAAAAAAAAAAAAAAGGCATGTGGAACATATGTGAACCACCTCACAGTCTATAGCAGTGGTCCTCAACCTTCCCAATGCCGTACCCTTTAATACAGCTCCTGTGGGTCATGACCCACAGGTTGAGAGCCGCTGGTCTAGAGGCAAACCCCACTGACCATCAGGCTCAAGCGGAGTAGCCCCAGACCATTCTATGGGTAAGAAAAATAAATGCTTGTGTTTGTAAGCCACTGATTCTTTAAGCATCTGCTTTACCAAAACAGATGAGAAAAATGCCACGCATCTACCAAATTAGATTAACTGAAATGACAATCTCTACTTTTCTACCCTCATTTCACTAAAAATTGCTAGTTTATCTTTCTCAAGTTTATCTTTTGGAGTGCAAGCTCATACCATCTATTTAAATTAAACATTGGCCTTTCCTAGCATCAAGTAGTCCTGGGGATACATTCGAAAGGAATTCTCATCCAGGTTCATCCAAGGGCATCCCTGAAAATATTCATGCGTGATTTGTTTTGCAAGGAATTGGCCATCATCAGAGTCCCTAAGTAGTAAGGGCAAGAAGTCTATTAAGTTCAAATAGGCAATAAATCAATAACAAGATCGATTCTTTGTTATCTTTCCTCCAAGACATGGAAGATACCTAGAAACCATTGATACTTTCATCGTGAGCATGAGATGATCAGACCATAGAATCAATTTTTCAATCATTGCTGCAACCAGTGAGGAATCAGAGTGTAATGGCCTTTAACAAAGCAAATTCAAAACACCCAAACATTCCGTGTCAGCCCCCCATGGAGAGTCACGCAGCAGCCTGACTATAGCTATGACTGTAAACGTAGCAACACGAGGAATTTTAGAAACACAGTATCAAATGAAAAAAGTATGAAATAGAATGAGACACATAGCATAAGGACATTTATGAACATTTAAAACATATGCATGCACATGAACACATATAAACAGGAAATTCCAAACATGTAAAAACTTACCAAAATGGGTCTCTCTCTGAGAAGTGGAGTATAAGAGGTAAACATCACAAACAATTCATGAGGCAGGAGGAGGCGTTTAATAGACCATTAGTCCATTTACCATGGGCCAAGAGCAGCATAAAATGAAACCTCTCTATCTGAGTTTTAAAATAAAATGTTTAAAACTTTTCCCCCAGGCCAGCACCTATGGCTCAACGGAGTAGGGCACTGGCTCGCCCCATATACTGGAGGTGGCGGGTTCAAACCCAGCCCCGGCCAAAAAAAAAAGAACTTTCCCCCCAACACAGTGCAAATATTATCATTTCTTCTTTTTCCATTGTTCTTATTAAAATGATTGATTTTTTTTTCATTTTGTCTTTTGATGTATTTGGACCTTATTGTAGTAGATAGTATAATATAACATTATGATTTAATTTTATTTTCTTTCCAAATAACTAATCCTTTTAGGGTCTTTTATTGGAAAATCTTTACTTTTTTTCCTACTGATCTGTAGCGCCTCTGTGGAAATGAATTAAATTATTTCACATAATCTATGGAATGTGTTGAGGCTATTTCATCCTTCACTGAATTGTTTTCCTATGTGTGTACTAGTGTTCCGATATGTAAATATTGTAACTTTATGTAATTTTAGAGGTCTTCCACAGGGGCTTAATGCATTTACCTGAAAGAATAGAATATACTTTATCAACAGGAAAGTGGTGCACTTCCGCATGGCCTAAGCATCTTTTGGTACATTGGAAGTGGCAGTAAAACTTCTTAAGGTTTATTTTCTGCTCTTCAATATGTTTGTGTCTTGTTTTGATATTGGTTTGTTAAAGGCTGATCAGTGGCAGTAGTGATTAGGGATTAAGTTTCATAGTCTGAATGCTTATTGGTCATGGTAAATGGATTAATGGTCTATTAACATCTTTTATCCCTTGGATAAGAAATGTCTGAGAGTCTGTTATTGATTTGTTTGATTTCCTGTTCATCTATTTTAGCTCAAATCAATTAAGAATTTTATGCCCTTCAAGAGAGAAAGTTCTTTAATATTTTGAGGGGTTAATTTTTTTGGTTTCGATATTTATTCTTGACTGAAGTTGTAGAATTGAAACTATCAGCATGGGCTTTTTCTCTTGTGAGTATGGTGTTTTGCTGTCTCTCGAGAGTATTAATAATTTAGATGATGATTAATGATTTAGACCTAGTTTGATGCCTGCATGCTGGCACAGGGCTTTTCTCAAAACTGGGAATCTGGATTAAAGGGAAAGGGCATTCTGACCCCTGTATAATCTTTCCAGGCAGAAATTACTGGCCATGGTGAGGTTAACCATATCGCCTACTGTTTTACCAAGGCAGCTAATGGTTACATCCTCTCTGCTTTTCTGTACCATCAATGTCACAAATTCGAACATGATTTCTCAAATAAATGTAGCATATTTCATGCATTCCACATATAGCAGCATGTAAGAGTTATATTCCAAGAAAGGTGCACAAAGATGTTTGTGCGACATAGTTGAAAATAATAGGGAAAGACCACGTTAGAAAAACCCAGCCCCAGCCAAATTGCAACATAAAATAGTCGGGCTTTGTGGCGGATGCCTGTAGTCCCAGCTGCTTGGGAGGCTGAGGCAAGAGAATCACCTACGCCCAGAAGCTGGAGGTTGCTGTGAGCTGTGTGACGCCATAGCACTCTACTGAGGGTGATAAAGTGAGACTCTGTCTCAAAAAAAAAAAAAAAAGAAATTATTACTCTTATTATTTGCCCAGGAGAAGGAGAAAACCACAGAGGCTCAGAAGGTGTTTGAATACTTGAGAATCTGACCACAGTTGGAACAGTAAATGCATATGTGCGCACATACACAGAATCACACACACACACACACACACACACACACACACACACACACACACACACACGTGCACACACCCAGAATCACACATTCAGATGCCCCCCACATGGAGAATTTTGTGCATGAGGGTTTATCTGTACCTTGCTTTCCTGAGAGGTTAGAGACTAACAATGACATTTACATAGCTCAACTAGAAACAAGTTAAAATTTAATTTGATATCCCTCTTCTCTTTCTCTCCATCTTAGAAGTTAGAGAAACAAACAAAAAATGGAAAGCAAATTCTTTTTATTTTCAAAATCAGAAAAATCTCTTTCTAGCTCATACTTTCTTAGTCCTATCCTAACTAAAAGCTCCCTGAACCACTGCCTGTGGAGGGAGCCATCGTTTCAATGCCTTTCGCCTCCCCCCACTCGTTCAATTGCAACATGGCTTTGAAAGTAATCTATAAAGAACATTGCTATAGTTAGAAACATTGTTTTCCATCCATTAGGACAAAAGAACAGCTTAAGTAAGAAAGACCCCTGCAGTTTGATATTTATATTTGTTTCTTCTTTTTTCACCTATGTGTTTGCTAATGGTTGTTTTCCTTTTCTATTTTAAACACTCAGTGTATTTCAGAAGGGTTTCATATCATTAATGTATATTTGGATTTACTTATGTAAATTCGTTTGAATGATATTCCAATGTATATTCCCATTTCTTCTTTATTTTCTTTTGTGTTCCTTTAATTGCCCACCAACTTTTTCTACTTTTCCATGTTTAGTATGTCACAGAAGTGCTGTGTCTAATCAGCATGTCATTGGATATAGTCATGTAAATTCATTTGAATGAAATCTCAGTTTTGCTAAGAATGTAATTATCTTGTGCTCACTGTGCTTCTTCCTTGGACATCAAAGATAGCATTTTTGTGCATAATTTGACATTATCAAAACTTTATCTCTGACGGTAAGCCAAATTTATGAACACTTCAAATGTATCACTCCTGCAGTCCTCAGTTTCCCCTTCCAAATATGGGTGACTTCACATCGGATGTGGTAGACAACAGACTCTTCTCTTTCCCACCTTTTTCATGGAAAAAAAAAAAAAAGAGGCAGTGTATCTTCAATCCCGTAAGATAGAAGACAGGACATCCTAAATTAGTGACTTCACCTTTCAGATTTTTATATTTCCTGTTCTGGAAAGTTGACATAGTAGCATCTGCCTCATGAGGTTTTTGGTTAGGCTTAAATGTGATAAGATATGAAAAATTCTTGGCCTAGTGTCTGGAGTGTAATAAACAGGAACATTATGTAAGAAATTGCTATTATCATTGTGCTATTAATATTATTACTGAAAGTGTAATAACGTGATTATTGGTCTGGCTGTATTTGAAGACCCCTACTTCCTGGGCTAGTACGTCTGGTGTCTTCTGAGTAGGCAATGACTCCGTTCCTTCTACTTCACAAATCACCAGCAGGTAGAGGATACTGCCATGGAAGGCACGATTCGTCTCAAATCAAGCTGATTGGCTTCTCATTTTCAGTCTTGGAAATCCCCAAGAAAAGCCAGCCTGATATTGGGGAAAACAGAATATATTTGGGGGTTTACTTCCCAGTTTTGTACCTTAACCCTGCACAACTTTGGAGAAGTAGTTTCACTTCAGGCAGCTCAAGTGTGCTGATCATTAAAATGAGTAATGACAATATTTTTCTTGTAAGTTATTCTGGAGTGCTGAAGGAGGCAGTATGTGTGAAGCAGTTTCATAACCAAAAAGCATTATTCAAATGTCAATTATATAAAGACATCCAGGAATGCCAAACGTAATGCTGTCAACAAAAGCTAAATCTAAATTCTTGGAAAAAATCTGATAACAGGGTAAAAGTATTTTTCGCATCACTTTCCCCCCCTCTCATAGAATAACTTCCTGGATGTTTATTTTCCTTCTTAAATAGATACTTCCCTTCTATCTAATTACGCAGCCTTCTACAGTTTCATCAGCTATCAGCAAAATCAAGCTATCCTCATTTGACTTAGTCTATCATAGAAATGATAAACTAAACAGCTTAGAATAGCACAAGCTGGGGAGCACAGCACAACCTTGCTAAAATTTTGACTGTCTAAATCTAAATCTAAATCTAACTTCCAATCTAAATCTAGAATCTTAGCCATTTTCTACAGATCATACACATTAATATTTAAGAGCTGATTAAAATCACATACTTTCAAGGTGCCGTTGCTATATGACACTGAATTTAACTCCTCCTTTGTATGTGGTCTTCGTCTCGACAGCGTAGAACTATCATGTAAATTTAAAGTACGCCTTTAAAATTGCCTTTCATGCTGACTTTTAAAAAATAAAAATTTATCAACTTTCCCAGCTTTAAATGTAACTTGTCTAATTTAAGAACTATTTATTTTTCCCTATCTTCATATTTACCACTTAATAGACATGCTTCTTTAGGGCAAAAATGTGTGTTAAAAATAACATTTTTAAAATGCTGTTTTTTTAAGGTTCCTCATAAAGTGTTTCTTGAACAAATTTCAGATTTATATTAATGACGGTTATCTTTTCTGAGCTTTGAAGAATAGGATTTCTGATGATGCTATAAGCACAGACATATTTCTCAATATTGAAAGTTTCAGATGCCCCACCCTCTCCTCTGGAGTTGGAGCCATTTTGCATTAGTTATACTGTTCTGTGAAGAATGATTTGTCCGAGTTCCCTCTAAGGTATCATTGAGATCTTATTTTAGTCCTATTGACCTGCCACAACAAAATACCATAAACTGGGTGGCTTATAAAGAACAGAAGTTTATTTTTTGTAGTTCTGGGAGCTAGAAGGCCAAGATCAAGGTGCTGGCAGATTGGTTATCTGGTGAGGGCCGATGTTCTGATTCACAGATTCTCACTATGTCCTCATATAGTGGAAGGGATGAGGGAACCCTCTGGGCACCATAGGGGCACTAATCCTATTCATGAGGACTCTACCTTCATGATCTGTAATCACCTTCCAAAAGCCACCCCCCCAACCCCCCCCCCCCCACACACACACCCAATAGCATCATCTTGGGAGTTAGGATTTCAACATCTGAATTTTGGAGGATGCAACCATTCAGGACATGGCAGGCAGAAGTCATTTAAACTCAAAAAGCTAATTTAATTTTTATTCACATCATCCGAGGGGCTACCCCTCAGATTTAGTTTTATATATCTGTAGTTCCATACCTATTTGTCCCTACCTGCAATTCATCTCATCCCCAAGACAAGACTGGTAGAAGGTTCTGGTAGTTTCCTGTGTACTAAAGTGGGTGTTTCCGGTTTCAAAGCACAATTCCTAGGCCATGCAGAGAGGAGCTAGCTGTGCCGTATGATAATTTTTGTTTTTTTAATCCAGATTTGTTTTTCATTCCTTACAGAGTGGTGTATACATTATCTTACCTTAGCAAGGCTGAGACCAACAGTCCAAGCCTGTAATAAAAGCTCCTCCCCGACTTTTGGCATTTTTCACAGAAACTTTGCACTCTGACAATAGACTTTCATTCTACAGAGACAGGTCCTGACAATTGAACAAATGATCCTTTCGCTAATCCCATATTCATGGATGACTCATGACTCATCTAGCAGCTCCGTGGAGAGCCTGCTTTGTGAGAGGCGACAGCTGCTTTGCATCATTACTAAACAGATTTTAAAAGAGGATGTGCAGAGAATAATTCCTCTGCTTAAAATGTAGGTAGGTAGTTTTTCAGTCTTGAAAGACTAAATTTTGCAGGAGTTTTATAAACTATGAAACTCTACCATGCTGTAACCCCCTCCACCCCAAGAAAGGCAATAATGGAGCAGAGAGATAATGAGAGTTAAGAGGTGTGGGCCCCAATGTTATTTTGATTTGCTTACCACTAGCAGGATGACTTTAGGACCTTTGAATTAATGAGGTACCAGGTCACATAACTGTGAGCCTCGTGAAAATGTGAGCTTCCATTTCCCTATACATGCTAAGCCATTTTTGTGTTTTCTTCAAACGCCCATGACTTTCATCAGATGCTCAACAGAGTCTTTGATTCCCAACAGGTTAAGAATGTTCTTATGTATGGTTGTCTCTTCATAGAGTTCCATTTCATAAATCATTTTGTTCCCTCTCACTTCTCACCTAAGAATGATCAGAATAACATAACAGATCACAGTAAAAAAGAAAAGGGCTTTGTTTCTGCAAAGGGTATACACATTGAACAGAGACTTTATTACTATAGGTCATATGCTTGATTATGCTGAGCAGCGCTAAATTTGGGATCAGTCAGTGAGAAGATTGAGGATGACACATCATGAAATTTGTGTACTAATGGACTCAAACAATTTTCTGTATGCTGCTCACAAAAGGCAGTAATCTAGTTGAAGTGTATCAATCTCATTTAATTTAACAATAAAAAATATGTTTGAAGTGTGTTACTCCTAACATACAGGAGTATCCAAAACCAGACTTTCTGCCCTTCCATCTGCGGAGTTGGTTATTTCACCAACTCTCCCCACCTGTTCATTCTGATAAGTGGTCTGTGGTCACTCCAGATGCTACTTCACATGTTTTAGGCTCGTCCCTACTGGAACCCTCACAGGATACTATGGAAGTGCTTACAATATCATTTCCTTTACACATTCTGCCTCACCAGTGTTCCCAGATTATGATGGATGTATACCAAATGCCACTCATGTCTTCCTGAACAATCATGTGTTGTGTTTTTGTTTGTTTGTCACAGAGCCATACAATGAGAAGAATGGAGGCTGTAGTGTAACAAATGTACTACTTCCTTTGCCACATTAGGATTGGGACTGGACTCTGCCCCTGTTCACACCAGGCTTATCTGTGGATGTCCCTCCGTCTAGACTTTTAACCCCTCCCCACCCATGCTTCTCCCAGGGTGATTTTAGGTTTCCCAATAACAGGCTCACTCTGCTTCCTCAAATCAGTTATTCCTTTTTGCAGAAGAAAGATTTTAATTTATCTATTATTTCATTTTATTCTACTTTTGAGAGGCACAGTACAGCTGTGTTGCCCACCCTGGAGTGCAGTGGTTACTCACAGGTGATTATAGTGCCTTGCAGTGTGGAACTCCTGAGTTTAGATGATCCTCCCAAGAAGGATGGTATTTTTTTGTTGTTGTTTTTTAAAACTCCCTCTGCATTACAACTGCCTGGCCCAGGCCTGAGCACGATGCTAATTTCTGTTTTCTCTCTAAGGATGTGGCTCCCTGCATCTGCCCTGAGCTCTGGGATAGCTACTAGGTACCTCTTTCTCAATGTGCTCCAAGTACCTTTTCCTGGGCTCAGGCCCTCTGGCCACACTTGCTGGAGTCCTTGCACACAACTCACTACCAGACTTCCCGGGAGAATTTGCTGTGGCCTCTGCTACAAAGACAAAACTTCAGGCATTTCCCGGCTTTCTTCCCCATACCTTGCAGGTCTTTGTTCAAATGTGCCTGCTAAATTCACACCTCCCAAAGCACATTGTTTAAAATTACAACCCCTCTTCCTATGTGTTAGTCTCCTTCTGTGCCTAGTTTCTCTCCATACCACTATCTGTATGTTTCGTAATATAAACTTTCCCCATTTGTGTATTGACTATGTCCCCACAATTCAACCACAATGTAACCTCCATGGGGTTACCAGCATTTTTCTTTCTGGAGTGGGTCCTGGGTCTAGAGATTCAAGAATGCAACCCCGGACCATGTGAATAAGTGGTAGGACAAAGTTTATTTCCAGGGAAAGATGTAGAAAGAAGAGTCACAGAGCCCCTGACAGCGGAAGGGGGAATTCCTAAATGGAAAACCTGCCTGGGTCTTTTATCTAGGGGTTCATACACTGCCTGGAAGCAAGGGGGTCTCGGATTGTATGTCACACTTGACCAGAAACCGGCTGATGGGTCAGGGATTTTTGCCTATGATGATCATTGCTGCATCCACTGTGTCAGGAATGGTGTTGGTCACATTTTAGGCTCTTCATAAATGTTTGTTGAATGAAGTCATGGAAGAATGAAATTAGAATTACGTTTATAATAGCCATTTATTTGGGGAACTTAGAATCTGTAATCTTATCTGGAAACTGACTACTTA
The DNA here is from genome assembly GCF_027406575.1 of Nycticebus coucang. Taxonomy (NCBI): domain Eukaryota; kingdom Metazoa; phylum Chordata; class Mammalia; order Primates; family Lorisidae; genus Nycticebus; species Nycticebus coucang. The sequence goes on along the minus strand of NC_069789.1, from coordinate 24,969,758 downwards.
CTGATGGGCCTCTTTATATTTAAGTCAAGAAAAGCCTTATATCAGACATGTTCCCTTGTCTGCCCAACAAAAGAAATACTCAAGCTTTGGAGCACCCCCAGAGCTCATCAGCCGTACACTGCCTGGCAAACATGCTCAGTCTCACATGGCAACTTTGATTGCTAAATCAGTCAGATCGTAAATCGATCAAAGCATAAGTTGTTATGTAGAAAGTCATCCAGAAGCATTCTCAGGGACAGAGGGAGGCAGCTATGACTACATATCAGTTGTCCATTGCCAAATGGGGATAGTTGGTTGTGTTAGTGTCTATATTGATTATAATCACACCAAATATTATATTCTAATATATCAACCATCAGGTAAACATATTTACTTGACTGTAGGACTGAGATGAATGAAAAAACAAAACAAAACCCAGGTTGCTTGCTTTTGGATAATATTCAAGGTAAACACAATTTATCCTTACTATTTCATGATAAAAATGTTATTAGATGACAAAAATTTATGGTAATAAAATGAGCATCTGTTCCTTAGGGGACTGGCTGCCTATAGTTGCAGGTACAAGAAGAGTGCTGGGATGGTGGTTCTGCCTCTTTTAGGGAACCAATGCATACTTCCAAGTAGATACTTCTAGACTATAGGAAAAGCTTGATTCCATTCACAGACATATATATCTTCACGACCAAAATCCAGGCTCTTAAGTGAAACAGGGGATTGCACAATCACAGGACACCTACTAGGAAATCTAGCAAGTCTGATTTACCACTCTGATAATCTATTTCATTCTCAGTTCTAATTAGAGAAACCAGAGACAGGCTTCTCCTGGCTGTGCACGGGAGGGATTTCACGCTTGAAGCCAGGTAGCTGCACGGTTAGGATGCATGGAGCTCAGGTAGGGAGGCAGCGGCATTCGGCTGCTCCTGTTTTTATAAAACAGCAAGCGACTGTACATCTCATCCCATCTCCTCACTTTCACTTCTCTTTTTAATTTAAATGCAATTATTATTCTTTTGTTGTTGGAGACAGGGGCTTGCACTGTCGCCCAGGCTGGGGTGCAGCCGCCAGCTCATAGCTCAGTGCAGTCTCCAACTCCTGAGTTCAAGCCATCCTCCTGTGTCCCTGAGCTCCAAGACCACAGGCATCTCACCTTTATGGCTTTCACAAAGCCCAGCTGAATTGACCGTGGGAGAAGAGATCCTTTATCCATTTCCTTTTTCTTTTATTATTATTATTATTATTGGGGGATTCATTGAGGGTACAATAAACCAGGTTACACTGATTGCATTTGTTAGGTAAAGTCCCTCTTGCAATTTTGTCTTGCCCCGAAAAGGCGTGTCACACACCAAGGCCCCACCCCCCTCCCTCCTTCCCTCTGTCTCTCTGAATGCGCCCAATCTCGTCTGATCTCGGAAGCTAAGCAGGGTCGGGCCTGGTTAGTACTCGGATGGGAGACCTTTATCCACTTCTAAAGGATCACATGTTGGCACATCTAATTCATTTTCTTCATCTGATCTCCATTCACCATTTTATTTTATTTTCACAGGAAAAGTCTCCACTAGCCATACAATTCCACTTGGAAATAAATAGATTGAATCAAACACAACAGAGAAAAATAACACTGTTTTATTCATTACACTCTCTCTTACATGGCCTGGTTTCCACTTGAAGATACCCTTAATTCCTATGCTCTAATTTAATATCCTTTTTGGCTTTTATCATCTGCTCTTAGTTAAATGGCTTTTCTCTTGACACAAAGTAACCATCGACTATTTACTTAACTGGGCACAATTCCAACACTTCAGCATTAGGGATGTATTTTCCTTTTTATCTCTACCATTAAACCTGTTCAGTAGAAATTATTGTTCCCATTTTCCAGATGGGGAAAGGGAGGAAGTGAGTGTAAGTAATTTTTCCAATAACACAAAGTTAATAAACTCCAGATCTGAGATTTAAAGAGGTCTATATTCCTTACCATTAATATTATGCAGCCATTTTTCGTGAAAACAGCTAAGCTAACAGCCATTAGGAAAGACTTCAGAGGAGAGTAGGCTACAGTAAAATGACTCACATCTTTGCAGGTTTTTCCTTCTACACAATCTTCTAATCTACCTTCTCCCCGGTCCCTCTTGCTCTGATTATCTTTGCCTTCTTAATGGAAATTGGTGTTTTCAGTCTTTTTCTCATCAAAGTCATGGGCTCTTTCCACAGATGCTAGACATATCTTTCAAATGCAAATCTGGTGGTATCATTCCCTTCCTGAAGATTCTTTGCTAATTTCCCTTCACCTGCATTAGCAGTTTTCAAATGCCTGCTGCACGCAGGTGCTTCAGGGATTCTGCCAATGCTCCATTACAGCTTTAATTTAAAATAGTCTCAATATTTCATCACTTAAAAAAAAATCAAATATGTTTAAAAAAAAAAAACAACTTATTTTAAATCTTCAAACTTGGTGTCAGATTAAGAGACAGGCCACCAGATGGCTTTTCTTTTTTTTTTTTTTTTTTTGTAGAGACAGAGTCTCACTTTATGGCCCTTGGTAGAGTGCCGTGGCCTCACACAGCTCACAGCAACCTCCAACTCCTGGGCCTAGGCGATTCTCTTGCCTCAGCCTCCCGAGTAGCTGGGACTACAGGCGCCCGCCACAACGCCCGGCTATTTTTTGGTTGCAGTTCAGCCGGGGCCGGGTTTGAACCCGCCACCCTCAGTATATAGGGCCGGAGCCTTACCGACTGAGCCACAGGCGCCGCCCACAGCAAATGGCTTTTCATGGTACCCTCATACTTACTAAGCTCTCCATCATAAGAATAGACACTTTATAACACAGGGACTACTTATATCACCCTAAAAAGTAAATTTGTTGTTCTTTCCCTGATATATTTAGTGTTACAGCCAAAACAAAAGAAAAAATAAAAGAATAGCAACCAAAAAACAAAACAAACAAACAAAAAACACTAATTTTCATTGGTAGTTATCTACCTGCTTTAAATGGTTCTACAAATGATACAAGAAAAGCACATGGCCTAGCCACAGTCCTCTTGCAAATGGACACGGCTGATTTGATTATTCGGAATTGTTGGTTCTTTATGGTAAATATTGTCCCTCTCCCATTTTTAGAGGCAACAGAGGTCTATAGGTTTCCAGCCCTGAAACTTTATCACCATAGAAGGTGCTATAATGCAAGCAAATCTTAGACCCAATTCTACCACACGTAAAACCATCTGTTAGAAAAACTTACAAAAAAAATTGCATTATGATATTTGAAAAGTTGAAGTTCCAGCTGTCTGTGCCTGCACTTTGCATAAAACTATCACTCAGGGCATATGTGATGGTATTTTAGAGGCAGAATTCAGCTAAACTTCAGGGCAGCCTGAAGAAATAAGTCTCTGATTATTTTCTACAAGCAAATTTACTTCTAAATATTAAGTCTAGGGATCTGCTCCACAATATGTAGGGAACAGGGCTCAGTGATTCTTGATTAGGTGTGATTCTTAAATTTTCTAGACTAGACTATCAATAGACATCATATCTATATTTTAAGAACTTTTATGCTTGGGCAGCACCTGTGGCTCAGTGAGTAGGGCGCCGGCCCCATGTGCCGAGGGTGGCGGGTTCAAACCCAGCCCTGGCCAAACTGCAACAACAACAAAAAATAGCTGGGCGTTGTGGCGGGCGCCTGTAGTCCCAGATGCTCGGGAGGCTGAGGCAAGAGAATCGTGTAAGCCCAAGAGTTAGAGGTTGCTATGAGCTGTATGACGCCACGGTACTCTACCCGAGGGTGGTACAGTGAGACTCTGTCTCTACAAAAAAAAAAAAAAAAAAAAGAATTTTTATGCTACTATAACCCAAGTATTTACAGACAATGTTAGCACTTAGAGTAGCTATCTTTGAATTATAAATTTCTGAATAATGGATTTTATATGATAAGTAACACTGGAATTGTTAACTTACCACCTCTAAAATATAGAATAAAACGAAATCTAAACACAAATATCACTAATGAAAAATAAGTGAAACCCAAAAATTCAGTTGTGTGACATGGAGGTAGTCTTGGGATATCAGACCTGGAGAAGATAGAGGATGTTGCCTGATTCTCCACAATAGTTACGGATTTTGTCCACTAGCATAGCTTTTGAGAACTTGAGATGGGGCTAGAATAGAAATCAGTCACTAATCAATTCATACTTATTTATTTTTTATTATTTGGAATTTATTGCATATACAAAGAATTAGGTTGCATTGGTTGTGTTTCTTAGGGAAGTCCCCCTTATAACTGTGTCCTGATCCCAAGACATGAGCCGTACACTGTCACCCCATCCCCATCCCTCCTGCCCTGTCCCTCATTCCCCCACCCCCCTTGTATTAGCTCATCTACTGCCTGCATATTAGAATTGAGTACATTGGATTCTGGCTTCTCCATTCTTGTGATGCTTTACTAATGTGTTCCAACTCCATCCAGGTTAATACAAAAGATGTAAAGTCTCCATCTTTTATAATGGCTGAATATACATGTACCACACATTGCTAATCCATTCCTGGGTTCATGGGCATTTATATCATTTTCACATTTCAGTGATTGTAAATCGAGCTGTGATAAATAGTCTAGTGCAAATATCCTTATGACGAAAGGATTTTTTTTCTTTTGGGTAGATGCCCAGATCAAAGGGGAGGTTTAATTTGAGTTCTTTGAGGATTCCCCATACTTCCTTCCAAAAAAGTTGTGTTAGTTTGCAGTCCCACCAGCAGTGTAAAAGTGTTCCCTTCTCTCCACTGGTACTCCAGCATCTGCAGCCTTGAGACTTTGTGATGTGGGGCATTCTCACTACGGTTATGTGATATTTCAGGATGGTTTTGATTTCCATTTCTCTCAGGGATCATGATTTTTTTTTAAATGTTTGTTAGTCATCTGTCTGTCTTTGTCAGAGAAGGTTCTGTTCAAATCTCTCATCCAGAGGTAGATGGGATTGTTCACCTCTTTTTTTTCTGATTAATTTGAGTTATCTGTAGATTCTAGTTATCAAATCTATTTCTATTTAAATGTGAGTTTTCATGGCTATTTTATTGTATATAGTAAACACTCCTGAATTATTTCAAAATAATTTGCAACCTTTATAAGATCTGCTACCCAATAAATTCCTTACAAGAATTTCTTGCAATTGATCACCTCAAGGCATCATTAATTCTAACCCAAATTAGCGGCCTAGTAGTTTTTAACAATTTATTTCCTTATCTCTTTGTTTTTAAAATCTTGACTATGCTGCTCAAAAAAATGTTTGATTAGGGAAACTGCAAAAAATCATTGAAGAGAAAAGGGAAGAAGTTACAGCAGAAGAGTGGGAAATGTTTTCTCACATGAAGACAGAAAAAATTGCACCTACATTAAACAAAACTTTGAGAATCGTTACCTTCTTCATGAATATGGGGAACTGTGCTCATTTAGTTGTGAGTGAGGATGATTTTTTGTATTTTTATGCAAATGTAGCTGATATCAATTGCAGTGCTGACCCCTCAGAATAGGTTTAGTACATACAGACGCCAACTCTGGAGGGAGACAGCCCAGACTTCACGTCTGACTCTGCTCTTTATTGAGTGAACAATTCTAGACATGTTACTTAATCCCACTGTTTCTTAGCTCCTTCATATATAAATGAGGGTAGTACTAGTATGTATGTGTATTACATGGGGATGCTTGAGGAATAAATTAGTTGAATACATAAAAGGCTATGATGTGCACAACTATGATTATTTGTTTTATTTCTCTACATGTAACTCTATCATCTACTCTGACAATTCAACCACTGTGTTTCTCTCCTTAGGATCATTCAAGAGTTTTCTGGAGTATAGAAGATTCAAGAAATTATCTGTTCTGCAATTCAGTTCCTATGGATAATAACATATTGGGAGTCCATATCGACAAGTTATGAGAATGGCCATACCCCATAAAGGCAGAAGTTTCAGTCTTTGTGCCAAGTCCTCACTATAAAGACTACATAAATGTTGATGTAGCCAACGGATGGCCAACTTTCACAATTTGACAACAAGCTACCTCCATCTATGTCCTATGAATTCTCTAAGGCATCATGGAAAAGACAGAAGATGAGTCCACGCTATTCACAAAATATGTAACACTCCCTTTCCCTTCTGAATTTCAGGAAAACTTTTTAAGATCTCTCTCTCTCTTTTTTTTTTTATGTGTCTGGTTGACTCCTCTGTTCTAACCTCATGCACAATCTTACTTTCTCCCCATTCTTTCTTTGTTAACAGCCACTGGTTACCTGCCCACTGCAGAAATTTCAAAAGCAAGATCCTTCCTCTTCTGATCCACAGGGAGCCAAGAATAAGCCCAGGACCTGAGTTCAGCTAATAGGACATTCATGCCAGGGTGGTTTAGAACAGGGCTGGGGAAGCTTTTCATGTTGGAAGGCCACCTTAACTTAACTGTAATCAAGCGCGGACACATTCAAGAAACTGCAATTAGATACACTTAAAAATGTATTAATACATTATTTTATAAAAACCGAATTATTAGTACTATGCACTTAATAATTTAAAAAAAAACAATTTGTTCATTTCAAAATTAACTAGCTTTTTAATGACTTTGTTATGTCTGCTTTTTGCTGCTAAGCATTTGAATATTTGGTTGCAGCACGGAGGTCCACAGTTTCAGCTGATCCTCTAGATGGGTGTCAGTCATTTGTGACCTTAAGTGCATCTTGATTTGGGTTAGGGAGGAGAATGTAGATTGGCAGCAATAAGTAGTTGAAAAGTAAGAAAGCATTTTTTGACCATGTTGCCAAAGGCGTGGGTAGTCTACTGCATTTTTCCATATTTCAATAGGATCTTTCTTAGCATCAGACAATAACTTTAAACTGTCCTCTACTAAGAGCTCAGTCAATTCCATCCATAATTCTTTAGGTGCCTCAGTGATATCAACCCGGTGAGGCAGAAGTACTAATTTGAGTATGATGTCTTGATTCTCAAAGTCAGTGAAGCTTTCATTACATTCTCCAATTAATAGGTCTGTGGCAGTCTTCAAATGATTCACATATGTCATCCTGTCCGGTCTGTCTGGATGCTCCCTGCTCGCACGGACCCCAGCGTCACGAATGAGTATTGGTACTGAGTTGAATTGATGATGGAGTGGCCACAAACAGGAAGCTATCTTATGAAAACAGAGAAAAGAAAGAATGAAAGTAAAGGAAAGAAACTGCACAAATCTGAGCACACCCTGCCTTTTACAAGCTTTGTAGTTTGTCCCACCTTTCCCCTGGTTTCCCACCCCGTGGGGTGACTGACAGGTTGGGGTCCCATAGCCGACTACATCACAGGTTGTCCCACCTTTCTCCTGGTTTCCCACCCCGTGGGGTGACTGACAGGTTGGGGTCCCATAGCCAACTACATCACAGGTTGTCCCACCTTTCCCCTGGTTTCCCACCCCGTGGGGTGACTGACAGGTTGGGGTCCCATAGCCAACTACATCACAGGTTGTCCCACCTTTCCCCTGGTTTCCCACCCCGTGGGGTGACTGACAGGTTGGGTTCCCATAGTCGACTACATCACAGGTTGCACATCAGCGTGATGATGTAACAGCTTCTCCTTCTACATAAGGATCTTTCCCAGAATCCTTCACGAACTCCACCTATGACATTCTATTTAGATGGCAATGAGCTCTAGGTCAGTTACAAGTCACTAGGAACTTTTCACTATGTATCCTTAGCTGTCATTTCATTCCTACTGACAAATTCGTTCTTGCTGTCACCTTCAGTCACTTCTTTCCCACCTGTTGACAAGGCTCCCACTCTCCACCAGGCCTAACAATCCTGCTCATCAAATACCTTTGCTGACTTGGTAAACATTCATCTGAAATTTTCTTTGGACATAGTGCTTTGAAAAAAAGATTTAAAAAAAAAAATACTTGGACTTCTTGCCACATGTCATATATAGACTTAGTTTTACTTTGCAAAGAAATATTCCAGTTGTTTTGACTTGACATGACATCACACAGAAATTTTGCATTCCTATAGAAATGTTCTTTCAATAATCCACATTGCTGTTTGTTAAATTTAACTATCTGCTCTCACAGGGATACAATTTTTAGTAACACCTGTCCTTACCACAGCCAATGCACTTTAGAACGAAACAGTAAATACACAAAACCTCATCATTCAACTTTAGCAGGTTAGGAAAGTGATGATACCATGTTGCATTTGCACTCATATAGTTAACAACACTTATAAGTTGTTGCAAAGTGTCACTTAAAATAGTAGCTTTAGCACAGAGATTTTGTTGATTCAAGATACAATGGAAAGAGACGAGAGCATCTGGATCTGTTTATACTTTTTTAAAAATCTGTGCAATAAATTCTCCATGTTTTCCTGTCATGGAAGGTGCACTGTCTATAGACACACCCAGTAAATTGGCCAAATTCAGTCCCACTTCATTACATTTATGTGGAAAGTTGTTGATGGTATCTATTCCCCATGTTCTGTTTGCAAAAGTGCTCAAAGTGAGTAACTGCTCTTCGCAAAGAAAATCCGTCATGACCCAAATGAATTATAAAACCTGTGCCGAATCAGTAGCATCAGTTGATTCATTCAGAGTGTTTGAATAGTATATATTTTCCTTTTGAAGTACTGTATGAAGTTGTTCTGCTAAGATGAAGGCTGATTAACGCTGCTGATAAGCTATGTTTCTCCTTGAAGGCTTATTCGTACTGATGATCAATTATGTTTGACCTTGAAAGAGGCAGTTTGCTTTTCATCTTTTAGTTTCTACAATACAACCTTTCACATCTCTCCTTATAAAATATTTGTGGTCCTTATAAGTGTAATAACGCTGATGCATATTGAATTTCCTTAATGTTGATATTGCAGTATCACAAAGCAAGCAAATCATCTTATCTTTAGCAGAAAAAAGATAATATTGTGATTCTCAATCCTCATTTAAAAAAAAAAACTGTTTTGTTCCTTCATCATCCTCTTGGTCTTCTTTGACATGATGGGTTGTTAAGCAGACAGAATTTAAAAAACAACGTTGAGCTGTGCAACTATTCACAGATTCCACTTGAAAGGTAAACACAGTGCACCATTGTCAAAAGCTGATAACAGACCGACATACTCAATCCCCATAAACTCGCACCTCACACCAACCAGCCTCATGGGGTTGTGGTGCCACTTGGGCAGGAGAAGTTAGAACTGAATCATGAGTGTAGCAGCTATCAGTTTAGCCCTTATGGCTTCTTTTTTTTTTTTTTTGCTTGAAAATGTGAACTATGTTTAATTGCTAGCACAATTTTTTTCATTGTAATAAACAAAATTTCCAGCTAACATATGCGTTTTTTTGTGGGCTTGAGAGTATTTGGCTTAAGAGTTTCCAGTCCTCTTTTCAACTAGCTTAATGACAGGACATAAAGCTGAGCGGCCTTTTATGTTTTAATTTCTACTTGTCCCTTCAAATTTTTCTTTGTGACAGTATCAGTGGCTCTACCTGCTAAAAACTGCATTTTCTATGTGTCTAATTCTCACTTGCTGCTGCTCCAGCCTCTGCTGGCTCCTTTACATTTTTGTTTTCATCCTCTAACTTCTTTTACTTGTTTGCCTTTCCCTCTAGGTTAATCTGAGCAATCTCTTCACTTTTCTCTGTGATGTATTTTACCAGTGAATTATTCTTCCTGCCTAAGAGCTTCGCGTCTTCAGTGTTAATTGTGGCTGTCTTCACTTGTCTTGTAAACATTTCGAGGTCTTTGGCAAAATTTTCCCACTGTTGAAAGGTCATCTCTGAAATTGCTGCCATGGTCTGTTTGTTGAACTACATCTCTGAGTCTGCCACAACTTCCTCCCACAGACAACCAACAGTGTAGTGAACTGCTGCCTGTAGCCTCTCTCCACGGAGCTGTAACCCTCTGACTCTGCCACCCGAATTTCAGGCGCTGGAATGCCTGCAACTAGAGAGGTGGTTACTCTCAACTCTGATGTGACATAGAAGAAAACTCAGCTTGCTAATCTTCTAAATGTGCCCATCAATCTGGGAGGATTATTCCATTGAAATTCATTTTATTGTTTGACATTTTCAATGTGTTCATTTTAAAAATATAATAAAAATATAAAAGATAAACACAAACATGTTAATAAAAATAAAAGGCTTTGTTCTGTAAAATTGGATTCAGTCAAAGGTCACACTTACAGACCTAGAAGGCCACATTGGCCTTAGGGTGGCAGGTTTCCCATCCTGGGTTCCAAGTTCTCCAGGGCAGCAGCTGCTGTGTCTCGGACAGGGAGCGTGTGCCTGAAACACAATGGCTACGTCCTGGCTCCACCGTCCCTGCTGAAGGTAGAGTTGCCTTTTCCCCTGATTTTGGAAATTTAGGGTTGTCTTGGTTCCTGTGAATTTTCCAGGCTGAGTTTTCCACTTTGTTTTCAATTCTGTGAGCCCCTCAGATCTTCATTGAATTTCTTCCTTTTGCTTAAATACCCAGATTTGGATTTCTTTGCTGGCTAATAAAAAAAAATTGAATATAAAGAAATATAATATTACCAAAAAGAAAATCAAAACCCCTCTGCCCTTAATAAAAGTTATGCAAGTATTACTGAAAGGCTACCAAAACCGTAGCCTGTGCACAGAGTTCACCTGAGTGCCCCCTCCCTGGTCACCTTGTGAATATTAAAGGTCGCTATCCTTGCTAACAGAATAATGCCTCTCTCTTGTTACTTCTGTTTAAATACAGTTTAATAACTATTTGCAAAAATGTATCTCTATAATTAAAGATAGTTTTTATTTTGATATTGTACAACAAAAATTAAACTTAGAAATAAATTACATGCCAAGGTGTGATTTTGTGGGATTGTTGCAGAGGCCTCATTGCCCTTAATGCCCGACTAAACGACGTTCATGACACAAGATACAGCTCATGGGATTAAACTATTAATGGGCTATTTCTTCATGCTTTTATTTATTAGGTCTCTAGGTTGATGTTGTTTGAATAAGGGACTATTTTACTTCAGAATGTTGAAAAGCTATGAACTACAAAGTGTGCTTTCAATTATTTGGCATAGGTACACGAGGCCCTCTAAAATGTGTGCTCCACTGACTCCTCCAGCCTCGTTTCTTTTGAATGCAGCGACTCATCTTCTAAATGTTCTGACAGCTGCTCAGCTTGTTGACCTACTTCTTCCCTCCTATACGGTGTGTTGTGTTTGCCTCAAGTTTTCCCTTCTGCCTGGGCTGCTTGCTCCTGTCCTGTGACTTGCTGATAGGCTGCCTTTCCCTGAATGCACGCTCAGCAATGCTGTCCGTCCCGTCCATGTCTGTCAGGAGCCCTGCACCTGTCAGGAGCCTCTACACGTGGCTTAGAAATGGATCTCCCTCCCGGTGTGAACTCTTTGCTTTCAGGCTGTTTGTTTCCTCTCAACCCTGATGGAAAATGAGCTTCTTGAAGGCAAGGAAATCACGATGCTTGGCCCCTAACTGAGACTCCATACAAGTTAACACAGAGCCCGACATTAATTTGTTAAAAGCAGAGTCCTTTACCTGTTTGATAAAGTCGCCTAAAAGTCAAGTGTTTCCTATTCCCTTTATATAGTATGAGCCATTTCAGTGTGACTATCTGGATATATGCAGTGTATTAAAAAAGAAAAGTATATGGGAACATGCTTTATATTCTCTTACTTAACCTGTATTTCTTGCTTTTGTCTTCTCAATTGAATTTCCGTTTGAAAAATCATTTTTGCAATGATTTTTCCTAACTCTGCTCCTAGGATGCTCTGTGTGGTATTACAGAATGAAGCCACAGAGCTGCTGTGATTTTTTTTTTCTTTGTAAACCAGGGTTTTGTTGTTATTGTTTATTCACTTGTAGGTTTTCTGTTTCTGTTTTTTGCAAGGGTATGTCTGTGTATCTGAAGGATTTAGATAGCCCCTGAGTATACAATGGATGATAACATTTCAACTTTAATTTAGGAATTTAAAACTTCTAACAAGATATGTGCGTGGCTGGGTGTTTTCAGGGGGGAGTTCCAGGGCTTGCTTCCACTTTGAAAGTTACTAATATGTAATATTTGATCATTAATTTCCATTCTTTTTCCTTTTTTTGGTGTTAATGTGTATTCCCTGAATTTTCTAAGCACATATTTTATCTTTTCCAATGTGTTTAACCTTTCCCTTTCCCATAATTTGAACATATTATATTATAATTTAATATGATAGAATCACAAATTTAATTTCTGTGAATTTTTATTGAATTATTAATGTAGTATTAATTTTTGCAATCATGATTTCTATTTACAAAAACTCTTCTTGCTGTCTGATTGCCTCTGTTTTAACGTCATTATTGTTTTTAATCACTGTAATTCTCTAGTATCTGAGAATACTGATTAGACAATTTTAAGTCCTGCCATTGCTTTCTTTGATTTTACTCTCTTGGATGGATTTACTCTCATTTTGGAGTTTGCAATTATGATTTCTGGCTAGTATTTTCCTTATGTGCCCGGGGTTATATACCAATTGCTCATTCTTTACCACCTGAAGAGTAGCTCCTAGTTTTGGAAGCTGATGGTGGCTCCTCTGGGGGTTCTGTGGCCCACTGTTAATTTCTTCTGCAGGATCCACAGCCAGAGATTTCCACTTCCCTGATGTACTATCTGCATTTGAATGAAACTTCCCAGGGGAGCAAGAGTGAGGGTTGGATTCTGCTTCCAATTCCCAGGGGAGCAAGAGTGAGGGTTGGATTCTGCTTCCGGCTCTTTCTAATTCAAATACTTGACAGAGATCCTGAAGAGGTGACTTAGTCATTTTTCTTCTTCCTTCTCGTTATGAACTTCTGTAAAGTTTAGTTAAACTATTTGTTGATCAATTTGACTTCTTAACTATCTGAAAGGAAAAGGTAATTATGTACATAAGTTGCATAAAAATTATAAACAAGAGTACTAAGTTGTATTTATTCTGTAAATCAGAATCATGATTTACTGAAATTTTACTAATATCCTTGCATAAGTAACATGCTCTTTTAATTATTGTTATTTTAAGGTCCTTCTTTTTCTACCTTCTTTTTAAAAATGATCTTACCTATGGTGGCCGTCTACAACTTCACTGACATTTGTAGATGGGCTGCAGAATGTCAAATTTATTTCAAATGAGATTATTTGAAATTACATAGAACCATTAGATTGAACAATTAGCATTTTAAAAATTTCTTATTTAATATCTCCATAAATTTTATAGATTGTTATTTATTTGAATGAGGTATTTTTTCCATTGTACATTCTATTTGTTTAAAACTCTTATCTAAGAAACATTCCATGATTCATATAATCACCTGCAAGTATTCATCTGACACATTTTTCTCCTTTCTAATCGCCTTTCAGTCCAGTTTCCTGTATTTCTTTTGCTTATATTAGGCGTGCTTTATACATACGAACAAATATAATAAATAGGAGGGAGGAAACAAGATGGCTGACTGAAGCCAGCTTCCACAGAGGCTCCTGTCCAGAAGGAGAGTTAAAGGACAAAAATTCAGCAAGTAACCTGGTGGATTCGAGCTCACTAAGGGAGAAGGTTGTAGAACGCACGTCAACCCCACGGAGGCGAGCTGTGACTACAAGGATACAAACAAAAGGTACAAAATCCATCACCAAGCGGACGGGAGTCCCCTCCCCCATGAGAACAGCTCAGAGTGCCCCACAAACAACCAGTCAGAGTTCAAAGGTCCTCCCACTACACTCCATGGGAGAGACCCTATAAAAACTGGACCTACCTCCCCTACTAGGGTGCCACGGTATCCTCCTGCCAGGCATAAAACTGTATAAACTGTATATAGTCTCTACCTGGAATTATGAGCTCACAGCACTCCCCTTCACTCACACTGGGGTCTGGAGGCCAGTCCAGTCGGTTGGTGGAGAGGGACTGCACCGGAGTGGCAGTTCCCTGAGGCACAGTGCGACAGCCATCTTTTGGTGACAATACGGCCAGGCATAAAACTGTGTAAAGCTCTGTGTGTTCTCTGCCCGCAACCCCAGGCTCCCAGCGCTCCCCGCACTCCCCTCTGCTCTCACTCCAAGGTCTGGAGGCTTGTCCACCAGGGGTCCAGACTCTTGGGCAATTGCTCGAGGGGTGTAGACAGTGCTGGGCTGCAGCCGGTCAGTGCAGACTCTGGGGTATGGGAGCGGAGAGAGGATGGTTGGCCGGAGGGGAGCTACACCGGAGCAGCCATTACCTGAGCCATAAAGCAGCAGCCATCTTTTGCTAGCAATAGGGCTCACTACTGAATATTCTGAAGCCACACCCCCTGTCTCCCTGGGCATCCAGAGACTCTGAGTTTGCCTGAGGCAACTCCAACTTGCAAACAAGGGAAACTTCCAGGGCGGGCCTGACCCAGAGGTCCACTTTACTAAAACTAAGACGCACCTGGCCCTCAGGGGATCATCAGCCTATAGACAATACAAGAGCAAAGACAAGCTGATTTGGAGCTTAATTCAGCTTCTCTTCTGCAGGGGAACCACAGAGTTGTTCTGTTCTGTTCTGTCAGTAACATTAATCAGGGGCGAGACTGGACCTGAGAGAAAACCCCTCAACCTTCATCAAGCACCCAAGGTTGTCAGGCCTCACCTCCTCCTGCTAGAGAGAGGCAGAGTGCAGCGGCCTGGCAGACTTCCTTGTGATTCAGGCAGGTGCAAACTCCTGGAGTACTGATTCACTACAGGCAACTGGGTCAGCCAACTGCAGGGCTATCTGTGACTGGGTGTGAAGTGGTGCAAGGTGGGGAAGGAGGCAGCAACCTTCCCAGACTGATTTATTGGCTGGGTGGCTTCTCCTGACTCCACGCAGCACTGGAGCAAGCCACACCAGAGTAGTCACCAGATCCCTGTGATCCAGTTCCCAGAGACCTCTTAAATTCTCTCACCCAAGACAGGTGCAGACTGAGACAGTTGATTTGGACTTTTTGAACTGAACCAATCGCCTGAGGACAAATCAGGTGGTGCCCTGGGTGCACGGTGGTAGGACGGTTTGATTTTTCTTTTCCAATTGTTTGCCGGTGGGGGGCGGGGTGACTTACTTGATGATATTTCTCCACAGCTAAGACTTCAGTCCAGAGTATCCATTTCACTAGGGTGGAACAGAAACCAGCTGAAAACAAGACAGAACCACTTAGCCCCACCACATCAGACAGGGCCCCAGTTTCTCAGGCCACAACACTGTACAGGCCCTCAACAAAGCCCCAGGAGAAAAAATCAGAGGGAGTAAAACAACCATGGGGCGGAATCAGCAGAAAAACTCTGGTAACATGAATAACCAGAATAGATTAACCCCCCCAAGGAAAGATATGGCAGATGCAATTGAAGATCCCATTCATAAACAACTGGCTCAGATGTCAGAAATCAAATTAAGAATTTGGATTGCAGACAAGATTAACAAAGTGGAATTAGGAATTCGAGGAGAAATTCAAAAGTTGTCTCAAGAATTTAACAAATTTAAAGACAAAACCACCAAAGACTTAGACACACTGAAGCAAGAATTTGCAGCCCTCAAAGATATGAAAAATACAGTAGAATCCCTCAGCAACAGAATGGAGCAAGCAGAAGAAAGGATTTCTGACATCGAAGATAAAGCCTTTGAAAGCTCCCAAACTCTCAAAGAGCAAGAGAAATGGAGAGCAAAAATGGATCATTCTCTCAGAGAGCTCTGGGATAATATGAAGAAGGAGAATATCCAAATCATAGGAGTTCCAGAAAAAGATGAAGTGGCCTCGCTGGGCACAGAGGCCATTCTGCATGAAATTATGAAAGAGAATTTTCCAGACATGCTTAGAGATTCTGAAAGTCAGATAGCGGACAGCTTCAGAACCCCAGCACGACTCAACCCCAATAAGACATCCCCCAGGCATATCATAATTAACTTCACTAAAGTTAATATGAAGGAGAAAATTCTCAAAGCTGCCAGGAGAAAGAAAACCATTACCTTCAAAGGGAAGAATATTAGAATGACTGCAGATCTCTCTGCTGAAACTTTTCAAGCCAGAAGAGGGTGGTCACTGAATTTTAATCTCCTAAAGCAAAGTAACTTTCAACCCCAGATCTTGTATCCAGCTAAACTGAGTTTCATTTATGATGGAGAAATTAAATACTTTAATGACATTCATATGTTGAAGAAATTTGCCATAACCAAACCAGTTCTTCAGGATATTCTCAGAGCTATCCTCCATAATGACCAACCCAATCCTATACCACAAAAGTAAACTCACTCAGAAACCTCGGATCAAACTCCAATTTCCACACTGGCGAAAGGATTAAAAATGCCCACTGGACTTTTGAAAAACTCGATACCCAAAACTTCACCAGACTTATCAATATTCTCCATTAATGTGAACGGCTTAAACTGTCCTCTAAAGAGGCATAGGTTAGCCGACCGGATACAAAAACTCAGGCCAGATATCTGTTGCATACAAGAGTCACATCTTAACTTAAAAGACAAATACAGACTCAGAGTGAAAGGATGGATATCCATTTTTCAGGCAAATGGTAATCAGAAAAAAGCAGGTGTTGCAATTTTATTTGCAGATACAATAGGCTTTAAACCAACAAAAGTAAGGAAGGACAAGAATGGTCACTTCATATTTGTTAAGGGTAATACTCAATATGATGAGATCTCAATTATTAATATCTATGCACCCAACCAGAATGCACCTCAATTTATAAGAGAAACTCTAACAGACATGAGCAACTTGATTTCCTCCAGCTCCATAATCATCGGAGATTTTAATACTCCTTTGGCAGTGTTGGATCGATCCTCCAACAAGAAACTGAGCAAAGAAATCTTAGATTTAAACCTAACCATCCAACATTTGGATTTAGCAGACATCTACAGAACATTTCATCCCAAGAAAACTGAATACACATTCTTCTCATCAGCCCACGGAACTTACTCCAAAATTGACCACATTTTAGGTCACAGGTCTAACCTCAGTAAATTTAAAGGAATAGAAATTATTCCATGCATCTTCTCGGACCACCATGGAATAAAACTTGAGCTGAGTAACAACAGGAATCTGCATACTCATACAAAAACATGGAAGTTAAATAACCTTATGCTGAATGATAGCTGGGTCAGAGATGAGATTAAGAAAGAAACTGCTAATTTTTTGGAACAAAACAACAATGAAGACACAAACTATCAGAAGCTCTGGGACACCGCAAAGGCAGTTCTAAGCGGGAAATTTATAGCACTGCAAGCCTTCCACAAGAGAACAGAAAGAGAGGAAGTTAACAACTTAATGGGACATCTCAAGTAACTGGAAAAGGAAGAACATTCCAACCCCAAACCCAGTAGAAGAAAAGAAATAACCAAAATTAGAGCAGAATTAAATGAAATTGAAAACAAAAGCATAATACAACAGATCAATAAATCAAAAAGCCGGTTTTTCGAAAAGGTCAATAAAATAGATAAACCTTTGGCCAACCTAATCAGGAAAAAAAGAGTAAAATCTCTAATCTCATCAATCAGAAACAACAAAGACGAAATAACAACAGACTCCTCAGAAATCCAAAAAATCCTCAATGAATATTACAAGAAACTTTATTCTCAGAAATATGAAAATCTGAAGGAAATTGACCAATACTTGGAAGCACGTCACCTTCCAAGACTTAGCCAGAATCAAGTGGAAATGTTGAACAGGCCCATATCAAGTTCGGAAATAGCATCAACCATACAAAACCTCCCTAAAAAGAAAAGCCCAGGACCAGATGGTTTCACGTCAGAATTCTACCAAACCTTTAAAGAGGAATTAGTACCTGTATTACTCAACCTGTTCCAAAAGGTAGAAAAAGAAGGAAGACTACCCAATACCTTCTATGAAGCAAACATCACCCTGATCCCCAAACCAGGAAAAGACCCAACAAGAAAAGAAAATTATAGACCAATCAATATCACTAATGAATATAGATGCAAAAATATTCAACAAGATCCTAGCAAACAGAATCCAGCAACACATCAAACAAATTATACATCATGACCAAGTTGGTTTTATCCCAGGGTCTCAAGGCTGGTTCAATATACGTAAATCTATAAATGTATTCCAGCACATAAACAAATTAAAAAACAAAGACCATATGATTCTCTCAATCGATGCAGAAAAAGCTTTTGATAATATCCAGCATCCCTTCATGATCAGAACACTTAAGAAAATCGGTATAGAAGGGACATTTCTTAAACTGATAGAGGCCATCTACAACAAACCCACAGCCAATATCATATTGAATGGAGTTTAATTGGAATCATTTCCACTCAGATCAGGAACGAGACAAGGCTGCCCATTGTCTCCATTGCTTTTTAACATTGTAATGGAAGTTTTAGCCACTGCAATTAGGGAAGAAAAGGCGATCAAGGGTATCCACATAGGGTCAGAAGAGATCAAACTTTCGCTCTTCACGGATGATATGATAGTATATCAGGAAAACACTAGGGACTCTACTACAAAACTTTTAGAAGTGATCAAGGAATACAGCAGCATATCAGGTTACAAAATCAACATTCATAAATCGGTAGCCTTTATATATACCAACAACAGTCAAGTTGAAAAAAAAGTTAAGGACTCTATCCCATTCGTAGTAGTGCCAAAGAAGATGAAATATTTGGGAATTTATCTAACAAAGGACATGAAAGATCTCTATAAAGAGAACTATGAAACTCTAAGAAAAGAAATAGCTGAAAATATTAACAAATGGAAAAACATACCATGCTCATGGCTGGGAAGAATCAATATTGTTAAAATGTCTATACTACCCCAAGCAATTTCAATGCAATCCCTATTAAAGCTCCACTGTCATACTTTAAAGATCTTGAAAAAACAATACTTCATTTTATATGGAATCAGAAAAAACCTCGAATAGCCAAGACATTACTCAGAAATAAAAACAAAGCAGGAGGAATTACGCTACCAGAACTCAGAGTATACTACAAATCAATAGTGATCAAAACAGCATGGTATTGGCACAAAAACAGAGAAGTATATGTCTGGAATAGAATAGAGAACCAAGAGATGAATCCAACTACTTACCGTTATTTAATCTTTGACAAGCCAATTAAAAACATTCAGTGGGGAAAAGATTCCCTATTTAACAAATGGTGCTGGGTGAACTGGCTGGCAACCTGTAGAAGACTGAAAGTGGACTCACACCTTTCACCATTAACTAAGATAGACTCTCACTGGATCAAAGATTTAAACTTAAGACATGAAACTATAAAAATACTAGAGGAGAGTGCAGGTAAAACCCTTGAAGAAATCGGGCTGAGCGAGTATTTTATGAGGAGGACCCCCCCAGGCAATTGAAGCAGCTTCAAAAATACACTACTGGGACTTGATCAAACTAAAAAGCTTCTGCACAGCCAAGAACACAGTAAGTAAAGCAAGCAAACAGCCCTCAGAATGGGAGAAGATATTTGCAGGTTATGTCAGAGATAATAACCAGAATCCATAGAGAACTCAAACGCATTAGCAAGAATAGAACAAGGGATCCCATTGCAGGCTGGGCAAGGGATTTGAAGAGAAACTTCTCTGAAGAAGACAGGCGCACGGCCTTCAGACATATGAAAAAATGCTCATCATCTTTAATCATCAGAGAAATGCAAATCAAAACTACTTTGAGATACCATCTAACTCCAGTGAGACTAGCCTATATCACAAAATCCCAAGACCAGAGATGGTGGCGTGGATGTGGAGAAAAGGGAACACTTTTGCACTGCTGATGGGAATGCAAATTAATACATTCCTTTTGGAAAGAGATATGGAGAACACTTAGAGATATAAAAATATATCTGCCATTCAATCCTGTAATCCCTCTACTGGGCATATACCCAGAAGACCAAAAAGCACATCATAACAAAGATATTTGTACCAGAATGTTTATTGCAGCCCTATTCATAATTGCTAAGTCATGGAAGAAGCCAAAGTGCCCATGGATCCACGAATGGATTAATAAATTGTGGTATATGTACACCATGGAATATTATGCAGCCTTAAAGAAAGATGGAGACTTTACCTCTTTCATGTTTACATGGATGGAGCTGGAACATATTCTTCTTAGTAAAGTATCTCAAGAATGGAAGAAAAAGTACCCAACGTACTCAGCCCTACTATGAAACTAATTTAGGGTTTTCACATGAAAGCTATAACCCAGTTACAACCTAGGAATAGGGGGAAGGAGGAAAGGGAGGGGAGGGAGGGAGGAGGTGGGCAGAGGGAAAGGGATTGGTGGGATTACACCAGCGGTGCATCTTTCAAGGGTATATGTGAAACTTGGTAAACGGTCTGTAAAGCTAGTGAATGATGCCCCATGATCATATCAATGCACACAGCTATGATTTAATAAAAAAAACAAATATAATAAATATTTCTACCTATATCTTAAAAATAATATTTATATTTTCCTTTGGTATTTAACAACTTATGCATGTAGTGGAAACCTCTTTTATACTTCTCGATCCTATTGTTTTCCTTCATTTCCAATAAAAACACATTTTTGAAGTAATCATCTACCCATCATGTCTGTGATTTAATAATTTAATTAACTATTGATTTAATAATTTAATTAACGATGAATATGTCACTAAACAAAGCACGGTGCTATTTTAAATGGCTCCAAAATTGCACGCATGATAACATCCTGCAAATAGACTTCTAAAAAATTTTTTTTTTGTAATGGATTTTTTGTTTCTAAAAGTTTCTCCTATGACCAATCTCAGATTTAAAGGGTGGAGAAACAGACCTCAGTTCTCTCAGGAAGTTGCTACCACACGATGTGATCACTAAAAAGAGAAATCACTGCAATACAGAAAATTAAAAAGAACAAAAATCTGCATGTTAACACATTTTGATTTTGTAAGCATGATATTTATAGCTGCCTAGTATTTCCCCATTTACCTACTTTACATTCAATTTACCTTTCTTCCTCATTGTAAATCTGCATTATATACTCAGGGGCTTTTTGGTAGACATGCATAACATTTCAACAAGTTTTTGTATCAATAAATTTTTAAGTGTATTTCTCATTATTTCCTTATGACGGATTCACAGGAATTGGAAACAGCTTCAGAATTCATAATTAAAAAATTCTTTTTATTGGGTGGCACCTATGGCTCCAAGGAGTAGGGCGCCAGCCCCATATGCTGGAGGTGGGCAGGTTCAAACCCAGCCCCAGCCAGAAACTGCAAAAAAAAAAAAGATTCTTTTTATTATAAACAGCTCAGTTTTATTTTATAAAAAGTTGAGTTATTGTTCTCCATCGCCAGCAGAAAATGAAAATGGTTATTTACTTTTTTCTTTTCTTATCTAACACGTTTTAATAGTGGAATGTCTGTGTTTGTTACTGTGCCATGAACACCCGTCTTCTGGCCATCACTGTATTCTGTAAGAAAAAGCATCAACCTGGAATAATCAGAAGGACCAAGGCCCCGTTTGAAAGAGTCCATCCAAAGGCAAAGCTGAGAATGGTCATTCCGGTAACAGGGACACCAAGAATGGGACCAGTGCTGTGGAGTTGAAGAGCTGAGGTGTTGTTCATGTAGGTGGAAAACCAAGAATTTTAACAGGATTATAACATTCTTATATGAGGCTGGTATATAAACAACAGCAATTTGATTACAAACAGCTGTTTTCTTTCCCTTTCCAGTTTAAAAGCATATAGGAATTTAACATTTCATCTTAGACAATGTCATAGTCTTGAGGTCTTTGTGCAAGAAAATTAAGAGGGAAATCAATCTATAAGGAAGATCCACAGGAAAGAGGGAAGGGTCCCCTCTGGTGCCATTTAGTCTTTTACAACATTTTACAAGACAATGTAGGTAGAAAAGGCTCATCTCTAATCACAGGAGAAAAGGTCCCAGCTGCCTGTGAGGTCCCTCAGGTCCATAGTCAGGTTGGTTAAAAGCTCAAAATAAAGTTTCAACAGTCTTGATTTTGACTTATTTGTTTATACAAAATATACTTGCCATCCTCAAGTCGCACATGCTTACTATTGAATAATTGGAAAACAAAACATTGCTTCAATAAAAATATTGAAGACAAAGGATGAACTTCTATTCCGCAGATAAATTTTCTTTGTTTTTAATGGACTCTGCATCTACATAGAAAAACCTACCAGGGGCATTCCTAATGATAACTCAGAGTCTGTAATTCAAATCTGCACTTTCTTTGGGTCAGCTTCAGTTCTCAGGTATGCTGGACACATTTGGGTGGGAACATAGACGGTGGATGCAGACAAGTTTGACTTTGACTCCTGACTCTTCCACTTTGGTCAGTTGCTCTCGGGCCTCAGAGAGGCCTATTCAAGAACCACTGACTAAATTAATTTACACAAATTAAAATGTAAATAAATTTAAATAAGTTAATATTTATTTTTAATAAGTTTAAATGGTTCAAGGATGATGGTATCTTTTTATTTTTTTTATTTTTTTGACATAGGGTCTCATTCTGTCCCCTGGGTAGAGTGCCACAGCATCACAGCTCACAGCAACCTCAAACTCTTAAGTTCAAGCAATTCTCTTGCCTCAGCCTCCAGAGTAGCTGGGACTATACGTGCCTGACAGGACGTCTGGCTAGTTTTTCTATCTTTAAGAGAGATGGGGTCTTACACTTGTTCAAGCTGGTCTAGAATCCTGGGTTCAAGCAATCCACCTGTCTAGTCCTCCCAGAGTGCTAAGATTGCAGGTGTGAGCCACTGCACCCAGCGACAAGAATGATTTTAAAGGATTCTTCAATGTGTGAGTGAATCAACTTAACTTAGCTTTCCTTTTATATCACATTTAAAAGGTTGTAAAGATTAAAAACTCTTCATTGTGAATGCACGGAAGGACCTTGACAATCAGTAGTGGCTTCATAATGGCATTAATTGTTATTGTGGGGGTGGTGACTTTTGTAATTATGATGCTAACATTGGCCTTTGCCTATAGTACTAGACCAGAGTTATCTGTATTGATCTGAACTGGCTTTACTGAAAGTCTCATTCATGTGAATTTTAAAACTTACCTAAAATGTATTCTCCATCAGCAGGTAGGGACCAGACCCTTAGCCCCTAAAAATTTACTGAAAAAATCACTGTCATGACAGATTGATTAACAGGAGAAAAGGTATAAAAATTAATTTAACATGTATACACAGGAGCCTTCAGAATGAATGCTTAAAGATACAGCAATTGTCCATTTTTATGCTTAAGTTCAACAAAATATGGATAGTTATGTAAAAATATGATTGGACCAAAAGGGGATAATCTAATGCTAATAAAGTGAGAGGGGAGCCCCACAAGGCCTGTCTAGATTCTTCTGGGCCTGTCCAAGCTGCCTGGGTTCTTTCTGGGTTTGGGGCTGGATCTTCTTTGGAATGAAGGTCTTATGACCTACAGTTGAACAAGGTAGATAGATACTTTCCTTATGGCCAGATATAACATAAAATAATTTTAGGTTTTATAGTCAGCTTTGGGGAACAGGGCTTCTGGTTTTATGACCCATCTTGGGGAAGAGGGATTATACTTTGTATGGCTAATTTCAGAGGTGAATGGGACTTAGAGATGGGGACAGAAGGTCAGAGAAAAACTTCTGTTTCTAAGGCCTTCCCTTGGAGTATTGTCTTTTGAGACCCAACAAATACACAACATACGCTTTAGCACTTCAAAATTTCTTTGTGATAACTGGAAAAATACAAGATTATATATATTCTGAAATATTTTTTAGAATTTGTATACAGGCTTTATAGAAATATAGGACTATCATAGGCCTCCTTAGACATTTTCATGGGTTTAAAAATTATATGCTTAAAAATTATTTAGATAGTATAGGAGCTGGCAGAAATTGTAACAATGAAAAAAGAAATTCCTATTACTGTAAAAAAAACTATAATAAGGATTGATCACATTTACTCAGCAGTTAAAACTTGCCTATTTCTTCTGACTCTGCTGAAAACCATGATGAATTAAAATTCTATGGAGGTAATATTTGTCAGACACAGGATGAGAACTGAGAGACAAAATATGCAAACAGATAATGGCCAGATTATATCTAAAAATAGAACTCTGAACCACAATTTGCAGAGACCATCCAGGAAACCAGACCACGAACTGTAGCAATCGGCTAAAAATGGAAGTCACCAATAGCTGCCAGCTTCTACGAGTTTTGCCTCTGCTTCCAAGTTAATGATCACCCAAAGAAAGCCAAGCAGAATACCCCACTTCTAACTTAGCCCCAGTCCAGTTTCCCCAGGCCACCACCCTCCCATCAGGGTCTGCCTGAGCCTTCCATTCATTTCTCACTATAAACCTTTCCCATCCTCTGCCTGCCTTTGAGCCTCTGCCAAATGCACCTGGTGGTGGCTGACTCTCTTGCTGTAACACGCTCTGAATAAATAGGCTTTGCTTGTTCACATTTGGGTGGTCTTTATTTCCACAGAACAGAAAAAGAAACTTTATTTCCTATAAAAGATCAAATGAAATCCTTTTATAGGAAGGATTCACAAAATTATTCACCATAAAGGATTTCAAACAGAGAATAATCCTGAAGATTTACGTGTGCTGTGTTAGTTGACCGCTGCTAGGAGATTTTGTATATGGTAAGATTTATGACACCCTAGTTATTTTATCACTCTGCTTTCACACAACCTTACCGTTGCAATAGCTGAAAAGGCAACTTTATTAGCTGCTAAGCCCTCATCCATTGTTAGCAGTATAGTTAAGCAATACAATAATAATCTCAGAGATAGCTTCTTGTATGTGAGGCATGGATTGTGATAATTTTTTTTTTATTGTTAGGGATTCATTGAGGGTACCCAGGAGCAGGTCACATGAATTGCTTTTGCTAGATAAGGACCCCCCTTATATTTGTGTCCTGTCCCCAAAAGGTGAACCACATCCCTTGACCACCCCACCCCCTCCCTCCTTCCCTTTCTCAGCTCTTCCCATAATAAAAGATTGAGATAATTTTAACTGGAGAAGTTAATGTTTAATGGATACTTTCAGCAGCTGGCCATGTTTAGTTTGTGCGCTGGTTTTAGAAAGCTTTTGAAGAAAGAGTGTGCTTAAAGGTATATCACCACCTGGATATCAAAGTCCTTCCCTGGCTTTATGCAGGAAGCATATTTAAAATATTCCTTAACTCATAAAATGATAGATTAACTCCTTGCACACATTTATAAACGCATTGTGCTATATTGCAAAACTGTTATTGTGCCTGAGTCCTCATACCACTGGATTCACTTTAAATTCAATGGAAGTTCCAGATAAAGACAATGACAATACAAAGTCCATCATGGGTATTAAAAATTTACCCAATTATCCTTTTATTTCAAACGTTCTGATTTGAACATTCTAATGAATGTCAGCTATCATCCAAAATCCTACTTATTGAACGTTTTACCAAATATTTTTCCTACTTGCCCAGAAGGGCAAACTTTTGCTGAAATGATTTGATTGGTGGGGCTGATTACATGTGACAAATTAACTGCCGTGTGAGTTGCATTTAACTCACGCTAGTTTTGAGGCCAAGGCTTCGTTGTGAAGTATATAGAACTGGGAGACAGGCAGGAAGGCCCACAGCATGCCTGTGCACTGTGTAACCTCTGCTCATTTATTATTTTTTTTCATGTCTTCCTTACCTCCTGCCCCCCTGTTCCAGCCAGCCAGCCTAAGCCAGGCACGGGTACTGGACTTGTTCTTCCACTACGATAACTTCCAACTGCACGTTTTCCTTGACTATTTGCCTGGCAGCTCTCTGAATGAAATCTATGCAATTGTGTGCAGAGATGTGACATTGTTGTGTGAACGTAGGGAGCCTGATTCAGAGGTCGTCATCCAGGACCACTGAAGGTCCATGCCAGACACAACTAAATACTTGTGGAGTAACAAAAGACTCACTTTTTAGGAACAAATTCAGTAAATATGTCGTGAGTCACATAAAACTCACATGGTGTGCATTATAAAAATTGATTCTAGCACCCCATGAGTTACATATAACTCACATACATACAGAAACAATACAAAAATAACAAAATGTCCATACACTTGAAAGGATCATTTTGTTTTTAAAGTTTTTATTCCATTGTCATAAAAAAAATCCTGGCCCTAAGGATAAACAATTTTTTCTAATGTGGCACTCAATGTGTTAAATACTAAAACAACTGAAAACCGTGAATTAATAGATACTCTGAGTTATTAAAATAATGATTTGATAATGTGAAATTTCAATATGGAAATTCTCTTTAACTATTAAGACACTTAAAATGACTTCAGTTTTCTAAGCACAGTTTTGCTGTATCCTATAGGTTTGGGTATGATGCCTTCTTTATTCTGTAACTTTGTAAATAATGTGCATTTTTTTCTTTAATCCAAGGCTTACCAAGGATTATTTCTTAATTTCTAAGTACATAAGGTTACGTTGGTCTGCTTTTTATACTTTGCTTCAAGCTTCTTTGATTTATGATTATGATATGACATATACTTTTTTATCCCTTATTTATGTTATCTGTTATGTATACAGATTCAAAATTGTTCATGACTTTATTCAACTATTTTCTCCTTTTTATTTATCTATACATAAGATCTGTTTCCAACTTCTTCTTTTCTCTTTATACTTTACAAAAAAAATAAATCTTTGAGCAAATTGCACTCATTTTTTTCCCTGTAGCTTTTGTTTCTGACCACGAATGGTCATCATCTCTGTTGACGTTCATTGTTGCACCATTATACTTGGACACGAGATACCAGCTCTTCCCTCACTCCACCCTCATCATCACTTCTCCTGTGCAGGTTGAGCTCTTTGCAGTGTATTTACTCCCTTTCTCCCCTCCTCATCACTACCTGAAAGAGAATTTTAGGAATCTCCTCTTATTTTCACTCTCCTTCACGCCACCCTAACTCAGAGTCTTAATGGGGATGGTTTAACAAGTTCAATCCCAGATTCTATTTATCACTTCCCTTTCAATGTCAAGAATTGCTTTTCAATGTTAGTATTTTACGCTCACTGGAGTTGGGAGATTTCTCTTCAGTTTGGAGCATCCTTGTGATCATCCGATTGCATTTCCTTACGGGTCTCCTTGGCCATTTCAATTATGTGTGTGTGAAACGTGCCGTCCCTCCTCACACCTGCTTGTCGTCCATCTTTGATCTTCCCTTCTCCTTCTATAATTTCATTTGTTTGATAAACGACAAAGATGATAGATTTCCTCAAGAACAGACTATCCACCTATGTCCCCCCCATCAGAGATTAGTATCTTGTCAAAGAATGAAACCTTCAGGCTGCAATTCTTTCTTGTCAATATTCTCTGATTAGTTTCTGAAGCTTTGTGTCTACAGGACAAACAAGTTACCTGTGGCTACTTATTGTTTAGTTAACTTGTTTCTTGTCCTTGGAGGTTTATAAACACTTCTTCCTTTTATTGGAAGCTATGCAGTTGGTACAAGTCCTTTTTTTTTTTTTATCATTAACTTTGCCTGGATTGTTCATTGAACAATTTCATCTGAAGGTTCAGTGCTTCCTTCAGCTCAAGTGAAAAAAAAAATACATGTTTCATTTCGTTATTTCTATTCCTCCATCTGTTTCAGCTCCTTCCTCTGGAACTCGTGTAAGTCACATTTAGTTCTTACGTATCTCCAATTCTCGTGTGTTCTATATCACTTTCTGTCTGTTCATATTTTTGACTCCCTACGAAGATAATCCTTACACTGTATCATCTTGGCCACCAGATCTGATCTCGCCAACTGTCCTATTTTTTGACATTTACTGATTTTTTTTAACTTTTATATTTCTAAAAGGTATTTTTGAACTGTACTTGAAGTTCCCTCAATAACTCATTATTGTTCATGATCTGGTCTGCCTTTCCCCCAATTTTAATTTTTCTAATCTGCTTAATCTAAGCTTTCGTTCTTCCTCTTCCTTTGTCTGCTGGCACAGAGTAGATGTATTGCTGTTTTTCTTTCCTTGATTATTCATGTTCAGACCCATGTTCCGGGGCCCCACTAGTGGAAATAGCCACATGAGTGGCAGAATTTACAGGATTCTACACTTTAGGGCCTAAGTACCCTGTTTCCCAAAAAATAAGACAGTGTCTTATTTTAAGGTGTGCTCCCAAATATGTGCTAGGTCTTATTTTCAGGGGACGTCTTATCTTTCCTATAAGTAGGTCTTACTTTTGGAGGATGTCTTATTTTAGGGGAAATAGGGTAGTTGAGTGGGTTGTTAATTCCACTTTAGAGCACTAAAGAAGCTATCTTGTTCTCCTATTTTTGTTCTCCCATCTACCTCCCTTATCTGTGGGAAAGCCTGAGACAGCCACATAGCTTCCCACATCTGTAGGACTGGGAATCCCAAGCTCATTTGTGTTGGCAGGTGGAGACCTTTCCCCAAAAGCTCACATAGCTCAATTTTCACCAAGATTTGCTATGATAAGAGGCCCTGTTTAAGCTATTCCTGGTAATAGTCTTGAGCTTTCTACACGGCCCCACGTAAGATAGTCCTGCTCCATTGGCTGTCATTAAGCTCTGTAATATAGTCCAGACGTGAGCAGTTACTGGACTCTGAAGAGGTAGAGTGGTTAGATCTAACTTGACTCAAATGCTCCATGTTTTCTGAGTGTGCTATACTCACTTTTATTATGCGGCTTCCACTATATGCATCACCCCTATACGCCCCTTCCCGCATAAATCCTACCTACTCTTTGAGAACAAGTTCATTTTACTTCCTCCATGAAGCTTTCTCATTCCCACAGTGTTCTCTCATCAGAATATTTCCTGTATTCCCTCTCCATCCCATCAGTTTTACAGTTTAGAGACTTTTATTTATTTTAAGTAGTAACTAGACGCATATCCATTTAATGAATAAACAAATGAATTCATGCCAGCATGAGCGTTTTTTTGTACAAGATCAAACATGGACCATTTATATGGTTCGTGGTATCTGGTACTATGTGACACGCTTTGTAAGAAAACTTAATATTTGTGGAGTATTTTGTATCAAACAAAAAGTAGTTGATCACTAGGAATCCTTTCTTTAAATGGTCCTTCTCCTGTAACATACTATATTTATATAATTTTACTAAAATATTGTTGTCAAAATATGTGTACTAAATGTGTTGAAACCACCTGATATAAAATACTGTGTCTTAATCACCTGCTTTACCCCCAGACTTTAGTACAGGGTCGGCCTGTGATTGACAAATGTTACTGTGCATAAGAAAAGACCCAGGGCTCTGTCAGGATGAAGATTTCGTTTCCCCCTCCCTAAAAGTCTAATTCATTAGGTGTGAGGTGAATCGCAAGTATCTGCCTCTTTAATGAAGACCCCCAGGTGATTCTCATGAAGGTCATTTAAAATGAAACCTGAAGACCTACTAGCTAAGTACCTCAATGACTATTTGTTAAAATTAATTAATTAATCTAAGGAAGCCTCAAAATTTATAAGGTATTATTCTTTTTTTATTTTTTATGAGACAGAGCATTACTTTGTTGCCTTGGGTAGAGCACAGTGGAGTCATAGCTCACAGCAACCTCAAACTCTTGGGCTCAAGCAGTCCTCTTGTCTCAGCCTCCTGACTAGCTGGGTCTACAGGTGCTTGTCACAACACTTGGCTAGTTTTTTTTTTTTTTTTTTCTTTTTTTAGTAGAGATGGGGTTTTGCTTTTGATCAGGCTGGTCTGGAACTCCTGAGCTCAAGGATTCCACCCACCTTAGCCTCCCAGAGTGCTAGTATTATAGGTGTGAGCCACCATACCCAACCTAAGATACTAATCTTTAAGAAATAAGTTGGGCGGCGCCTGTGGCTCAGTCGGTAAGGCGCCGGCCCCATATACCGAGGGTGGCGGGTTCAAACCTGGCCCCAGCTGAACTGCAAACCAAAAAATAGCTGGGCGTTGTGGCAGGCGCCTGTAGTCCCAGCTACTTGGGAGGCTGAGGCAAGAGAATCGCTTAAGCCCAGGAGTTGGAGGTTGCTGTGAGCTGTGTGATGCCATGGCACTCTACTGAGGGCCATAAAGTGAGACTCTGTCTCTACAAAAAAAAAAAAAAAAAAAAGAAATAAGTTAAAGATTGATATTTTTCTCTCAAAAGAGACACACACACACACACACACACACACATACACATATATCACCATTAATACAGAATGTGTTGTATAATACTTAAGTAGATATGTGTCTTGGCAAAGTAACTAAGAAAATGCCAGGAGGGCTATGTCAACTAATGAGATGAAAATGTGTCAAATATTCTATGAACCAAGTGTATGGTGCCCCATGATCATATTGATGTACACAGCTATGATTAAATAAATAAATAAATAAACCAAACTTAGAAGTTAAAAAAAGTATATATGTGTATACTTAAGTATGTATACTTAAGTTATGTTGTATATAATACTTAAGTATATATGTGTGTATGTATACATATATGTGTGTGTGTACATACACAACACATTCTGTATTAATGGTGATCCTACCCTGACTTGAATCTCCAAATGAAACATTCCAGGTGACTGGCTGGGATTGAAATAATTTATATCATAGGGTAAAAGAAAAGGAGCAATATAAAATCTCCAGAATATCAAACCCATAGAGTCAAAAAACATGTCTGTGGTTGCCATGGGCTGGGAGGACGTTTGATGAGTATAAGTCCTTTAAGGATGAAATGTTCTAAAATTCAATAATGATAGTGGAATGACTCTGTATATCCTAAAAACCACTGAATTGTGCAGCAGAAAAGGATAACTTTTATAGCATTCAAACTGTATCTCAATAAAGGTATCATAAAAAAAGAAAAGGAGCAAGCTTAATACCTCATATAAAGATTAACGCATCAAATGAAAGGAAAATGAACAACTGTGCACTTAATAATGTCTGTCTTGTAGTTACAGTGCTAGACCGTTGTGAGGTATGTTAAGGGAATTTCATGTTCCAGTTGGACTGTGAAGCTTTATTAACCCTTGCTGAACCAACTTTCTGTCAGTGGAGCTCAAATATTAAATGAGATTGTGTACATTGCAATCAGAAGAGCTGTATTTCCCATGTACATAACCTGGTACTCATGCGCATTCACACACAGGATGCATGCCAGAAGCTTTGTTCTCATGGTCCTGTAGAGAAATATGGAAATTCACGTCTCTGTGTAAAGATAAAAACTTAATCTTGTTACTTCAAAATATTAATACTTTCCTTTGGAGTTACCTGATTTTTATCTAGCCATTTTAAAAGGCTATTCTCCTCTTCTCCCTTCCCTCGGCGTTTAACAAAGATTCGGAATCTGCAGCTTTGCTTGCAGCTTGACAGTGAGTGGCAGAGTGGGCAGAAGGGAAGGACGTCTTCAGCAAGCTCTGAGCATCCTTAACAGCCTCCCTTTGTTACCTGCAGCCTCATTGACAAGGAGTTGTGTGTGTGTGTGGGCATGAAAGCAACTGTACAGAAAGGATTAGATATTCTTAGAAATTTTTTTCAGAATTGGTAATAAAGTTTCAAAGATGCTACGAGAGAGAAGGAGAAAGAGAGGGGAGGGGAGGGAGAGACAGACAGACAGACTGGGAGGGGGAAGGATGGGAAACCCACTAGATGGTCTTTATACCTTTATAACTTTTAGACCCTTGAATTTTCTTCAAATACAAGCACAATGTTAAGCAGGAATAAAAATGACCTATGTGAACCATGTAAGAATTTGTTATTATCTTTACATATTTTATTGAAGACCCAAATTGAAAAGCAAAAGATTATGTTTATTCTTTGTAGTCCCAGTAAGATAATATTGCATGAAGTAGGTATGTAGTCTTATTCCTTCTTGATGCAGAGGAATAAATACATTTTCAAAAAGTTTGCTTCAGCATGGCCAAAAGGTCGGACACCCCTGCAGGAACCCTAATGTCCACTGTAGACTTCGGATGATAATTATGTGTCAATGTAAGTAAGTTCATCAGATGCAGTCCAGGTACGACTCTGATGGAGTGGATAACGGAGAAGCTTTGTCAGTGGCCAGAGGGCGTACATGACAAATCTTTGTACCTTCTTCTCAATTTTGCTATGAGTACAAATCCACTCTAAAGAATAGTCTTTAAAAAAAAAAAAAGAACAAAACTCAATTAAAATCAGAAGAGGCATGCAAAGAGAGATTAAAAGAAAAAAAGTATGGGCTCGGCACCTATAGGCCTGTAGTTCAAGGGGCTAAGGTGCCAGCCACATACGCCAGAGCTGGCGAGTTTGAATCCAGCCTGGAGCCCGCCAAACAACAATGGCAACTACAACCAAAAAAATAGCTGAGCATTGTGGTGGGCACCTGTAGTCCCAGCTACTTGGGAGGCTTGAGGCAAGAGAATCGCTTAAGCCCAGAAGTTAGAGGTTGCTGTGAGCTGTGATGCCAGGCTCTGTGTCAAAAAAAAAAAAAAAAAAGAATATGTACGAGTAGAAAACAACTACAACATGGTATGAAAATATATTTATATAAGTATAGTTATTTTCTGCATGTGATATATAAATATGCAGATATAAATACCTTTGATGTCTGTGGGGGATGGATTCTATGACTCCTTGCAGATGTCAAAATCCATGAATGCTCAGTCTTTTATATAAAATGGAAGAGTATTTGCATCTAATTTATACACATCCTCCCATGTGCTTTAAATGACCTCTAGATTACTTATAATACCAAAACAACGCAAATACTATGTAAATCATTGTTATATGGTATTGTTTTTATCTGAATTATTTTTATTGTTGTGTAGTTATTTTTTTCCAAATATTTTCCACCCGTGGTTTGTCAAATCCGCTGATGCGGACCCCAGATATGCCAATGGCAGACTGTATAAAGAAGTGGGGGAGAAGGAACAAATTTCCATTGCAGAGGAGTTCTTCCTAGTTTGTGCATATACTCTGCATAAATCTGCACTGTTTAGTGTTGGCTGCACACAATGACCTCATTCTGCAAAAGTCTGTATAGAAAAGGATGTGAAAGAGATTAACTTTGCAGTGGAGGAATCTGGCAAACACTACGTAGGCCAGGTAGCCAAGGTCAACACCAACAGCCATAAGTCATGTTGGTAGTGTGTATCTCCATTGATGTTGGGGAAGTGGCCATCAATATTGGCTCACCCTGTCCAGGATTGCCCACCCCCCTGTCCAGGATTGCCCACACTCTTCAGGATTGCCCACCCTCCCCAGGATTGCCCACCCTCTCCAGGATTGCCCACCCTCTCCAGGATTGCCCACCCTCTCCAGGATTGCACAATCTGGGCTGGGTCTGAAACATTTCCCTCTATGGAAGTTGGCCCCAGATTCTTCTTCCGTATCAGGAGAAACTTTCCTCGTAGTCTGAGTGTGCAGTGAACCTCTTGATATTACACAAGCAAGGTGACTCTAGAGGCACCCAGAGTCCTTTCCCTTCCTCCAAGGTGAGCAAAGGCTCAGGGGAATAGGCCTCCATTGGGAAAATACTCTGGGGGTACATTTCCAAATGGCAAATGGCTTTCACCTCCGTCCTAAGAGGATGTTTTTGGCTCTTCATCATGAGAATATGGTAGGGTTCTTGGAGATTAAAATTAATGAAAGTGGGGGTCCTCATAAGAAGCTTTCATGAATTTTTCTTTCTCAAGCTAACCTACCAAACCTAAGAAGTTTATTGAACTGGCAATTTAAGTGTTTCTACCACTGTCTGGCTGTAGTGATCTCTGAATATGGGCTGTGATATGGGCTGTGATTCTCTGAATTTACCTGTCTGTAGACCTCAATTCCTTGATGAGTGTAATAAAAGTCATTGATTTTTGTTTTTTTTCAGCTTTTTTCTTATTGTAAAGATGAGAATGAGGTCTTCTGAGCAGAGTGACTGAGTTGAAGCCAGAATGATTGGGAAGATACTTTTAAATAACCAACTTATTTTAGTTGGAAGAACAACACGGCAATGTTTGCTTTTTCATGATGAGTCTTACTTTAAAGTCATATATTTTCATTTGCTCCTTATTAACATAGTAAAGTGGATTTGTAGAGCTCACACAACCACTTTAGTTAATAAAAAAATCTCAAATACTGATGTTCTGTTACTGCTTTACAATTCCAGCTTGATAAAATGGAAAATTAATTATATTCAAAATTCAGAGGATATCTAGCCTCATTTAATATATTATACACTTGTATTTTAATAATATAGCTTATCGTATAGTTTTCAAAACATTTTAAGTAACACACTATTCTGTACTTCTTCCAAAATTCCTATAATCTATCTCAGTTTCAGTTGGACCAATTATACAACCGAACAAAAATTATCAACCTACTTTACTAGCTGGTGGTGAAGAACAGCTCATAAGCTTGATGCCAAACTCTTTGCAGATAGAAACTGCTTAGTACAACCTTGCTAATGCAGGTTGTAACCTCCAAGGCAACACTTTAATGTGCTCACTGTGCTGAATAAACACCTATGTTCTTATTCATAATTACATTCAGTTTAGTTAGTAACTTATAAAATACTTACCCGGATTCATTAGAGTTTCAACTTGATGTTCCATTCTGAAATTGTCAGCGGATAACCCCAAATGGTAAAATTCAGGCTGAACGGAAAAGTTTTTGCCAAACCTAAGTTTTTCCTCTGCTCTGTAGAGAATACCCCAGTCACTGGACTCTAACAATTCCTCTTCTGTGCAGTGGCCCCTTCGCTCACCTCCAAGCTAATTACCTATCTGTTCCCGAACCTTTTGATTCAAAGTGATGAAACTGATTTTTAAAGCTGTACACTGCCATCTTCTCTGGTCATGTTGCGTAACTAACCAAGCATTTGCCTATACCCCTGGGTGAAACTCTACTCTACCTTGTAGGTAGAGTTTACTTTTAGACGCTGCTCACACACAGCAAATGAGGAGAATTTGATCTTTCAACACTTTTAGTTTAAGTGTGCTTACTGAGAAAGACCCAAACCCCACAAAAGATACAGAACTGGACTAAAGCAGTATGTGTTTCAGTTTTTATAATCATTGATGGGCACATAGACGGAATATATCCATCTGTGGCCTAAATTGTTATTTTGAAATGTGTAGTCTACTAGAAGCAGTACCTTAGAAAACTATTGACAGGGAGTAGTTTGGAGGAAGAAGTGATTGTTTACACATTTCATTATTCTAAGGCTAGGGAAAGTTTTGAAAAGGGACCACCAAGAAGAAAATTAGCCTTTGACTCACTGGCTTTCTTGAAGGAGAGGCATAAGGATTTAACACTCAGTTGCAGAGTCAATGTCTAGCTGTTTCTGAAACCTGAGTGCAATGGCTTTGACATATAAGCTTTCTTCTTTGCGGGGGAAAAAAAAAAAAAAAACTTAGTATTTTTTTTAGGATAAATGTATATAAAGCTTTGTCCATTTTGCTAATCTCATCAGTAAGAACCTAAGTTTAGAGAGATCTTATTTTGGTGATTGTACAATTAAAAATTAAAATGTTCTATAAAAGGGGGTAAAGTAATTTTAAAGTAACTAACAATGACATTTTGCTGAGTAGAACAAAAACACCAAGGAAATGACTTGACAGATTTGAGAATTATTCTGATAACTCCAAATCATATCTATATAATATATCAGAATGTAATTATGGATAGTTTTTATTAACTTCACTTTCTTGTATTAACTTCACTCTTCTTTACCCAAGAAAGATAAATCCTGAAAACTGTTTTTCTGGCTTGCCAGCAGCATTCAATGCAAATTCTGTTAAGATGAGGCATTCCACATCTGAGCAAGATGTAAAGTGGAACCGATTAATCTCGATTTTGACATGGCGTCTGGTTAGATTGACCAGTCTGATTCCAGACTCCACTGCACACTGTCTGTGTGAAACAAGAGAAAACAGAGCCCAATTTCCAGACATTTACATCACGCTGATAAGGCATTTTCAGAAATTGAGAGCTCATGTTCTGGCCAGGTGGCTGCCCATCTTCTTTGAAAAATCCTTAAAAATTTAAGTGACCCTAGCGGAGGAAGGACCCTCTGGAATTGCTTAAGGGATTTAGAATTTTCCAAGTGTTCCATGAAATCTGGCATTCTACCTTGAGCTGTTTTTCCAGATTTTTTTTTTTTTTCATTCTGCAAATTCTAATCTGGCAACTACAAGCTTCTAAACTAAGTTACACCTTATAAACCAAGCAAAAAAAAAAAAAAACAAAAACAGCAGAAAACCTGTGGCAGAGCTAAACGCATGACAATGCTTCCATTAAGAATAACTTGCTTTTCATGGTAAAATTTAAGGTTGCATCTTAAAAGCTGAGATTTTTGCTCCAGCAAAATTTAAACTGAGATTATATCTTCATTTATGTTTTGCAACTACCTCTATTCCTTTTACATGGTAGCTAGTCAACGATTTATTTTGAAATCAAATAAATTATGATTTCTTCAGCTGAATACATTCTAACTTGATTCCCTAGGAAACATATAATGTTCACATGGGCATACTCTTTGTTAATTTGTCTGATTTCCTTTCTTCATGTCAGTGTACTACTAATATTAATGACAACAAAAGCTGATTATTAGAGCTGAAGTCAGTCTTTAGTTATTTGACTGAAAAAGATTTCATTTTAGATAATAATGAGTAAAAGTATACAAAATAATAAAAAATAATAATATCCACCTTTCTGAACACCACAGAGCCTTCAGGGTAATACCATACCTTCTAGTACCTTCACTTACAAAAGACAAGGCTGAAAAAATTATTAAGAATTTAATCTGGAGTCGCTTTAAGAAAAATCTCTAATGTTGTTAATGTGTTTGTGTAGCATTTGTGAGGATGGATAGACATAATATATCTGGCCTTTTGTTTTCCACCTTTGGGCTCCTGGATGCTCACTGTAGTTGACCTGGGGAAATGGGGGACTAGTTGATCCACCCTGGCCAGGACTGTAACAGTTGGCATCCAGCAGCCAGAGGAGAGGGAACGATGCAAAAACACAGTGGATGGAATTTAGGAAGAACGTGGCCTGACAAAATTTCCATGTCTGCAAATGGCCAATGAATTTTAAAACAAGGAATTCCTTGCGTTCAGGGGTTATGTTTTACTAATCTCTTCATCTCCAGCTTCTAACCAAATGCTGGTCATTTACTAGGACCTAAGTAAATGTTTGAAGAATTGAGTCAATTGAATTAGTTTATTGCATTTATACCATGCCCCTGACAGGTCAGTAACATTTCCTGTTTAAATACGATGGTATCAAGGCTCAAACAATTAACAGACACAGACCTGCAGGGGATTCCAATGTAATCTGTATGAATCAAAAACTCCAAATATTTCCACGGCACCAGTATATTTCAAATTCTGCCTTTATTCCTATGAGAAAGATTGAAATCCAATACAGATCATTGGCCGTCCTGATCTTTCATGAGGCATATGAAGATGTTAAAATCTCTGATAAAATTTTTAGTTTGACAACTGTTCTAACTTTGCTTCTGTCAGCATTCCTCCATGGGACTTTATTACAGTTTGCATAGCATTTTTAGATCTTTAAAGGGTACAAGGATAATGTCAGTAAAAGCTCACTGCCCATTATAGTAAAAGAGATTATATGACTGGCTAAAAAAAATGAAATGTCATTCTCGTTACTATGGAAATAATTTTAGCTTACAGTAGAAAGCTATTAAGAGAGTATAAACTAATGGTTTGCACATTTTCAGTGCTATTAAGGGTATTTATACAGAGTTTAATTAGCAATCTACATTGATATTTCCTAAAATAATAGCATTTGTCATTAAAAACATACATTTTAGCACCCCATTATTTCCCTGAAATAAAATGGACAGAAGGCATGGACTATTATTTATTTGTCCAAATATTTATTATTCAATTGTATTAACATTTATATTCAAGATTGTACAAATCTTTTTCCATCTGAGGCTTTCATTCTGACAAGTGTTCAAAGCATGCATGGCTGCCTTCTACCTTTACCTGAAGTTCAAACAAGTTAACCTGTAGGCGAAAGTAGAAATACTGTAATTGTTAATAGGGGCGATTGAAAGTTACTTGACTAACGGCACTCTACCCGAGGGCTGTACAGTGAGACTCTGTCTCTACAAAAAAAAAAAAAAATAAATAAATAAATAAATAAATAAATAAATAAAAAAAGAAAGTTACTTGACTAATTCTTGAGCAAATAGTTTAGTTGCAGAAATGGTATTTTATAAACATTCAATTCCCTATAAAATGTCAAAATAAAATATTCTCTTTTACAGATAAGGCATGTAACAATTGCTAGCTCGTATCCTCGTTATTGGTAAGGCTTAGGGGAGAGAAATCGGCAAGATAAACTCATAATAAAGTGTTAACATAGCTTACTTAATGCTGATACCAAACAAAACCGTAATGATTTATTCTGAGTTGTGTTAAATTGCCTTGGAATGAGACAGCTTATTTTATGAAATATTGGGCAAAACAAACAAAAGATACTGATATGTCAGGTTCTTGGTATTTGCGTTGCCCAGGACACACTATTTCCCAAAGAAAACCTGTCATATCGTCCAACCCTTTTCAAATTAGAAAGGAAAAAATACAACTCACTTCTTTGGAAGAACATCTTACCTTTCTAATAGAATGTACTCATTGATTTTCATTTGATAAATATGTGTTTTAAATATTTACCATGTGCAGAATTGCTGTATGATAGGAATTGTAGAGGAAAAGGAAAAATTAATAAAGTGATACAGATTGAACAATTATTTTTTAGGTTAATCATTATGTTATTTTTGAGATGCAAATACAGATATTCATAATGTATCAAAGAGGCTTGGTTACAGATCCAGTGCCTGGCATGTTGGGTATTCAGTAATGTATTGTTGATTAAGGAAACGTTAAAAGTATTTAAAAAAAAAAATCAAATTAAATAAAAGAATGAAGAGTAATTGCTAAAGAATTTAGAACAGTGAACTATTTAAGAGATGGGAACACAAAGCAACCTAAAATAAAAGTAAGGTTTAATTTGCATTTCGAAGGTGAGAGAGTTTTTGGATTACAATGGATAATAAGAAAGCTCTAGAAGGCAGGGACTAATGGTTACAACCCCATTCCGAGATACAAATATAAGTGGTAGGTTGGAGTAAGGGGAGGGAACTGACAAAGAATGATGGCTGGTTTGATGGAAAAGAAAGATGCCAGGTTGGAAATTGAGATTATAAATATATGTTATAAAACATTTCAGAGGAATTTAAATAAAAGGCAGGGAAAATCTTGTAAAATGTGAATCTTAGCCATGGGAATTTTAATTGGAGACCCATTTCCATTCCCTAAGAAATGTTCTAGCAGCTCAATTGGAATTTGGTAAATTGCTAGACAAAGAGCAGATTTGAGAAGCTGTTCTGAAAATTCGGGCCTGATGTGGATGAGGGCTGGTGAAAGGGAGTAGCCAACCATGTGCAAGCTGGCTAGACGGGGGAGGGGAGGGAGATGAGAACATTTCAAAGAGAAATGCCACAAGACTTAGAAATTACTACAATTAGTAAGATAGCAAGTTTTCCCAATATAAGATTAACATAAAGTCAGCAACTTCATTTCTACTTATGTTACTAAAAGAAAATTACTACTTAGAATGGCAATAACAATACAATGCCAAAAAGTACCAAGAAATTTGTGGCCTGTCCGAAAAGTATCCAACCATGTCCTATGTAAAGTAGAGCCGTACATGGCTGGGTACTTTCCTGCCAGCTCTCGAATATCTGAGTGTTACTAAGAGCATGGAAATCTAATTGAACAAAAAAATCCATCTTCATGGCACAACAAGGATAAGTATATCTTCATATGTAAAACTCTTATGGAGAGAATGATGAAACTTTATTGAAAAATATTAAATATGATCTAAATTGATTGAAGGGAGATGTGCTTATTGCGTGTCATAATGTCAGTTTTTCTGAAAGTCTGTGTAATCCCAATCAGAGTGCTTACAAGTTTTTTTTGACTTGAAAAGCTCATTTTAAAGTTTATCTGTAGGTTGGAGTAGAAGGAACTTTCTGCATATGGTGTAAAAATTAACATAAAAGGAAGCAACTAGGGTGGTGCCTGTGGCTCAAAGGAGTAGGGCGCTGGCCCCATGTACTAGAGGTGGCGGGTTCAAACCCAGCCCTGGCTAAAAACTGCAGAATAATAAATGAATAAAAATAAAAAGAAACTAGGATCAGACCCAGGTAAAGGAAGGAATGAAGTATGTGTGAATGATATGGAATTACAGATCAGTATAAAGGGGCAGATTGATCAATAATTATCCATCTGATTAAGTGTATTTAATGGAATCCTTTTTCCACACACTATACAAATATAAATAATTCATCTATGTTAATGGCAAGTATAAAAGCAACATTTTAAAGTTTTTGCAGAAAACTAACTATGAGTTGGAGGGAGAATCCTGAAGTTGAACAACAAAGCAAAAACCTTTAAAGGAAGCTGTGATGAATTTAGTTACATTCAAATTTAAACTTCTGCTCAATAACGAAATAGCAGGAAGACTACATAAAAAGTTGTAAAAGTCAGTGAGGAAGTGACGATAAGTCTAATAGATGAAAAGGCAAAAGATATGATCATGCATTTCATAGAAGATGCGTGAATAACTCAAAGACAAATGAAAATACTCTTTTTTATAACAAGAGTATATCTGTTTATTACTTATATAATTGTAAAATATTTTTGATAATTTTATTTATTTTTTTATTAATATTAAATCATACTGTGTACATCAATCCAATCATGGGGCACCATACACTGGTTTTATAAACAGTTTGACACATTTTCATCACACTGATTAACATAGACTTCCTGGCATTTTCTTAGTTATTGTGTTAAGACAATTATATTCTACATTTGCTAAGTTTCACATGTACCCTTGTAAGATGCAGAAATGCAAATCAAAACCACCTTGAAAATACTCTTAATATTAGGAATCATCAAGGAAAGGCAAACTTACACTGAAATGAGATACCAGCTCACCTCTAACATAGAGGAAGAAACTTAAAAATCCGAGAATGGTAGGGATAGGAAACAGGAGGACAGTTGGAATATGCTTCTGGGAATATTAATTGCCAAACTCTTTGAAAAACACAATGGTATTACTTAGTAATTTTCACATGATCCATCAGTGACCTAGAAATTTACTGTTAGGTATTTGACATAAGGAAATTATTTCCATATTCAGGAGGAGAATGTTCACAGTAACACTGCTGACAGTAACAAAAAGTTGGAGACAACTCATTATCTATTAATGAGAAAATATATACCACCATTTTGGAAAATTCAAGTGGAATAGCTGTGAAGTTGAATGAACTATAGCTACACAAATTAAGGGGGGTTCAGAAATATAACACCGAATGAAATTCGATGCAAGGAAAGCAAGCCAGGGAAGAATTTATACACTTGTATTTATCAAGGTGTGAAAACAAGCAAAACTGAATAAGATCTTATTTAGGGACATAAACCTACAGAGATCAACAATATAGAAAAACAGGAAAATGACAAGTATAGAGCACAAAATCCTGGTTATCTTTGGTAGGAAATGAGGAAAATAAAATTGAGGGAAGTTCTCCAAAGTCATCATTGTTAATGTTCTGCTTCTTAAGGTCAACACTGACTTCTAATGTTTATTTGTCAAATATATTTTGTATTTTAAATAATAAAGAAAATAAATAGTCATAGGAAATTTGAATTCTAAGGGAAAGTATTTATTTAAGTATTGGATGATAACATAGTGATTTGTGTGTTGATGGTAATATAATGAACTGTATAGCATAGTTCATACGGTTAACCTTAAGTTTTTATGGAGATGTCGAGAAAGTTTACAGAGATTGAACAAACATGATTATAAAGTCAAGTAAGAAATCAGGAGATTACATGAGGCTGTAGCTCTCCTGAAATCTAACCATGGCATCTCTTCTTTCACGTTCCAACTCCTCTGAGAGGCCTGACCTGATGAAGCTAAGTGTATCCCTTCTTTCCAATGATTTGCTTAACTTCTAATTTTGTTTAATTCTCAAATTAACTTCTAATTTTATTTAATTCTCAAATTATTTCATATTTTTGTTTGGTTCATTTCCCTGTACGTTACCTCTGTCTTCTAGACAATAAGCTCTAATAAAGAAAAAAAAAAGGCTGTTCCATTTGCAGTAAATACTTAAATCCAAACTTATACATAGAAATTTCTCAAAAAAAAAATTTTTTTTTTTTTGAGACCGAGTTTCAAGCTGTTTCCCTGGGTAGAGTGCTGTGGTGTGGTAGCTCACAGTAACCTTCAACTTGGGCTCAAGCAATCTTCTTGCCTCAGGATTTTTTTTTTTTTTTTTTTAGTAGACATTGAGTCTCACGTTTTGCTCAGGTTGGTCTCAAACTCGTGAGCTCAAGCAATCCACTGGCCTCTGCCTCCCAGAGTGCTAGCATTATAGGAGTGAACCACTGTGCCCAGCCACAATAAATATTTTTATTTTATTTTACTTTTTATTAAATCATAGCTGTGTACAATAATGCAATCATGAGGTACAATGTGCTGGTTCCATATACAGTCTGAAATTTTTGAAGAAATGAATGAAGATTGTGATAAACCAACCCACACTGGGGTCAAAGAACTATTTACTTTCACAAATCAGTGACAGCAGAGTCCAGACTGAGTCCCTGAAGCTATGTTCCTTTGTACTATGGACGGAGGTCCAGTCCCCATAAATCTCAAGGGATTAGACACCAGCCACATGGACTGCTTCCTTGCATACCATGGCCCCTTGTGGACTGAGGTTAATGGCATATTCTGCGGGATCCTACTAATATAGTAGGGTTGCTGACAACGTTCTTTGGCCGTGACTTCACCAGAATTGCAGCCACTCCCACAACTTCTTCTGTTTT
Source organism: Nycticebus coucang (assembly GCF_027406575.1). Taxonomy (NCBI): domain Eukaryota; kingdom Metazoa; phylum Chordata; class Mammalia; order Primates; family Lorisidae; genus Nycticebus; species Nycticebus coucang. The sequence continues at coordinate 24,926,955 of NC_069789.1, read as the reverse complement.
CAAGTACATGGTCAGAATATTGGATTCTATTTTGTCTTACATTTGCTTCCTTCTCCCATTAATGAATGTGTTAGTTCCCTGCACCCTCAGGCCAAGTCTGTCCATTAGCCATCCTGGGCGGAAGACCTGTGGCCTTGGGGCCACATGGGTCCCTTCAGATTCCAAGTGTGGACCCTTGACTGAAACCAAACTTCACAAAACAACTACTTTATTAACAAAGGGACACTAATAAAGTTATTATTAATAAAGGATTTGCTCTGTGAAGTTTGGATTCAGTCAAAAGGCTGCACTGGGGGATCCTTATAGCCACACGTGGCCGCAAGGCTGGAGGTTCCAGACCCCTGAAAGACACTATTTAGTGTTTGCACTGGGGCCTCAGTGTCTATAGTCCTGAATCAAGCCCATAATTTCCCTATAATTAGTGAATTCAGATTAAAAATAAGAATGCAGAGCACACAATCGCCACTATAGTTTCTTTATTTATTTTACTAAGAAAAATGCTAGGCTTTGGGTAATGAGTCTGGAGTTCACTGCTGTGTGAAGGTGAAAAGGTCTCTCCCCCCCCAGTGTTGGCTCATCACAGTTTTGGTGTGTTGCACTCCTCCACTGGCTTCCTTTACCTGCTTCTTAAACTTGTGACAGCCTATGGGTCTCTTTTGTGGAACAAAAAATCGTATGTCGAACATTCTATTGACCTTAACCAGAAAGACGGGGCTCAAAATTTTCAAATTCAGTATGAACCTTGATTGACTATGACAATATAATTCACAAAATAAGTAATTTTAAAATTGCAATGTTAATGCTACAGAAAAGTATTAATGTATATTTATAAAATAAACCCCCACACATTTAAAAATATTTAAAAGGATTCATTAATGATATTATATTAAAATATTTAGTTCCCATCTTTTTACTGCATTTATCATGTTCTTTCTTTTTTTATTCAGCCAATATTATAAAATCAAAGAGTTTCTCTAGCCTGTCCAACCTGGAGAGAGACGAAGATCTTGAGGCTGTTTGCTCTGCTGTTTGCTAATAGTTGGTGAATGACTTGTATTTACATGTACACAGACTGTGCCAACATAAAATGCAAGCATGATTTGCATGGTTGATAAAGTCAAGTTTTTAAAAAAGCCTATCACAATATATATTCTAATTTTAACATGATCCTAGAAAGAATCTCTTTTGTATTCCATGTGTGTAAGTTGAAACCAGGAAAAAGAAAGGGTTTTACCAAATATTTACAATATTTGACAAAAAGGATAAAGTGACAATTGCTTAATAATGTTAAAAGACTAATTTTGTAACAATGACATCATTTTTCTTGATTTTTTGTGGCTTCTTTCTGGGTTACTAATGTTTTGTCCTGGGACTTTATGACCATTTTACTGGTCAGGAAATGGAATTGCATGGAAATGAAAGAATGTGCCCAAAGTTTACATAGTCAATTATTTTTAGAGCTAAAATTCAAAGCCTAGTCTGTAAACTTTAGAGCCTGAGCACTTCTCCAAAATATTTTGTAATAAGCAGTCCATAAATTCTTGTTTTTATTTAAGTAAGTTTTTCTCCCTGAGAATTACAATGCCAAATTATAGACTGAAAGAATTAAAGAAATAAATTCATAATTTGAGAGAATGGTAGAACAAATCATTTATATGATAAGGACCATTATATCTGTGTGTGTGTGTGTATGAAGTTGCCAATATTCAGAGCACTTTTTCCAATAAATATTCAAAAGGCAATGATGAAAAGTGTAAATGGTAAACCAAAAAGCATTTGATGCTCCATAATCGCAAAAGGCAAAGAAACCAAATTACTTTGAAATGAAAATATTCACATCCTTTAAATCTGCTCTCTTACTACCCAAGTAGACTAATAATTTGCTTGCTTGCTTTTACCCTGGAGCTGCTGATGAACTGATTGAAAATTGTACATAATACAGCAGGTGTTCCTTATTTTTGCTTTAAAAATACTACTCTGAAAGAGCTAGTGAAAGGAGTTATGAAATGAGAATAATCTGAGAACAACAAATGAAGCTCTTTCTCTCATAACTGAGGGCTCTGTTTTCACAAAAGCATTATAGCTGCATGAACTACATACTGGGAAAACACCAAGCTGGAAATTAATATCAAAGGATGCACCTTAAACATCTAACTTGATGAAAACAATGTATTTATTTGTTTTGTTTCATTCACTTGACATTTTCTTTCTGTCTTGGGTTTCTGTTTTCAAATTCCCAGTTCACCTTAATTCTTTTCATGATGATCATGTTCTTCCACATCAAGAAATCTGTCTCTGCCTTAGCCCTAAACATACATGCACACTCTTCCACACATACACACACGTGAACATGCACACAGGCACACAAATGCACACACATAAATTTCTGTACACACGCATAACAATCACATGTGCACACACATACAAAACCCCACACATACACACTCACACATGCTCACTAGATTGGGAAATCTCCTTGACATAATTTCTAATGGTTTTAACAGCTCTGTGCTTCAGAAGCATCAACTACTTAAGTAAATGACAAAAGGGGGCTTGAGAAAAAAATTTGATTTAAGATTGTTCATCTGCATATTTTTTATGAAAATTTGACATACATACAGGAAAACAAACGAAACTCAAATGTAGGGTTTATTATAAAGCCAGCAGTTGTCTATACCCCTTCAAAGTCAAGAAATAAATACTTCCAGAGCCCCTGAAATGCTGGCTCTCTCCTGTCCGTTATAGCAGCAAATCTTGAAATTTATGACCAGTATTTTAATTCTTTTTGAACATAGTTCCATTGCATATAGGCACTGGGATTATAATAACAGTTTAGTCTCTCTTTGACATTTTGTGTGTGGATCCACAGAGTATTTTTTTCACACTTCCTTTTCTTTAGTTTTACATTTGTGTGATTCATCCATGTTGATGCATTTTTCATTTTTATTTCTGTAGTAATCTATGCTATGACTAAACTTTCTTAGATTATCCAATCTTCTGGTTTGGGATATTTGCATTGTTTCTACTTTTAGGCTTTTATAATATAGCTGTGAACATTTGGAAACCCAACTTTTAATGTTGCTACACGTATAATTCTCTAGGCCCGTAAGTAAGAATGTAATTACTTGGTCTTAGTTCAATTTTCCATACAAGTTACTGTGTACATGGAGATAAAGGGTGTCATCAAATACTTCATTCATATTACTTAATACAAAAATTAGTATTTATTGAGTAGTATGAACTGAATGTTTGTGTCCCTCAAAATACGTATGTTGAAACCCTAACCCCCAAAGGAATTGTATTAGAAACTGGGGCCTTTGGGGGAAAATTAGATCATGAAGGTTGAACCCACACGAATGGGATTAATGGCCCCATCAATGAGAACCCAAGGAGTTCTCTTGAGCTCTTTCTGTGATGTAAGGGCAAATTGAGAAGACAGGGGTCTTCTGACCAGAAGGAGAACCTCGCAGAACCCGATCATGCTGGTGCCCTGGTCTTGAAATTTCAGCTCCCAAAACTGTGGGAAATGTGTTTCTGTTGTTTATTAGCCACTAATAAATTTCAAAAGTTTTGACTCATTTATAACTGAGAATAATATTCTCTTTTCAGGTGTTGAAATAAATCCTACACTCAAGCAAATTTTGCGCACTGGAGAATATTTTATAAGAAAATTTCCAATACCATAGCCAAAATATTTGTACAGGTATTGTCTTTGAATATCCTCTCTGAACACATTTCTTCCTCAAGTAGTTTCATTAGGAAAAAGCTCTTGAAATAAATTGGCTTATGCTGCAAAATCATAGGTTTTCTTAGTTTTATTCCACTCTTGTAAAAAAAAATCCATTTATCATATTAAAAAATAGGAATTTCATGAAAAATTTTGTCCTGCAATTATAGATATTAGAGAGTGCTCATGTAATTTAAAAACTAAATTTTAGGCTGGGCATGGTGGCTCACACTTATAATCCTAGCTCTTTAGGAAGCTGGGGTAGATGGATTGCCTGAGCTCAGGAGTTAGACACCAGCCTGAGCAAGAGTGAGACCCTGACTCTACTGAAAATAGAAAAACTAGCCAGGCATTGTGGTGGATGCTTGTAGTCCCAGCTACTCGAAGACTGGTACAAGAGGATCGCTCAAACTCAGGAGTTTGAGGTTGCTGTGAGCTATAATGCCATGGGACTCTACCCGGGGCGAGAGAGTGAGACTCTGTCTCAGAAATGAAATGAAATAAAATAAAATACCCTAAATTTTAGAAACAAGTTGCATGTTTGTTGTTTAATTTGTAGAACATCTTCCTTGTCCTCGTAATGTATTTCTTCTTCCATACTTTGTTTTCAAGAACTGAAAGTTCCAAGGGCAGTGCCTGTGGCTCAACGGAGTAGGGCGTCAGCCCCACATGCTGGAGGTGGCAGGTTCAAACCCAGCCCTGCCCAAAAACTGCAAAAAAAAAAAAAAAAAGAACTGAAAGTTCCAAGCATTTTGCTACTGTATTTATTGAAAATTTTTATTAAATATTTGGACTTGTATTACAAAAATAAAGGCTACCCATCTTTAGAATGCCCACTAGAATTCCTATTTACCCCACAAAAGTTCAATACAGTTGTAATATGCTTAGGTAGAATTACATACAAAATAATCTGCCAGGAGTTCAGAGATTTCTAAAATCCAGTGAGTGGAACATATTGCCATCCTGAAGAATGATGTTTCATTTTCTTTTATTTTTATTTTAAGTGTTTCAATCATTAGTATTTTTAAAGAAACTGAGCATAGAGAAGTTAAGTGAATGCCTCAAAAAATAAGAATCAGAGAGTGAGAAACAGTATTGATTATCAATAATTCTAGTTTTTGATTCATAGCAGATAAATCACATCCTGCAATGAAAAACTTTCTATTTCTAGTATAAAACTGTTAAAACTCCAATTCACTTTCAGTCTTGCAATAAATTTGCTAATTGTTCTCAGATAACTCAAAGCCAGGTCAAAAACAAAACTCTTATTTTTTGTTTGTTTGTTTATTTATTTATTTTTATTAAATCATAGCTGTGTACATTCATGCAGTCTTGGGGTACAATGTGCTGGTTTTGTTTTGTTTTAAACTTTATCATGAAAACTTTACAGTTTAGTTACTAAAATTGTGTAATGAAATAAAACTGGACAACTAGAGCTTCTCTGTGAACAATTGGAATATTACAGCTTGTATGGATACAATTATGAATTTTGTATGTATCACAAATCTAAGTTTATTTCTGCTCCCAAGTTTGTTAATTTAGCAAAAATATTGTGTTGTCTGTGATTCTGAATTCCATCAAAATTTTTATTTTTATAATTACCAGAAAATGAGTCACTTTATCCTCAGTTTTAAACTTTTAAATGAACTTCATTTATTGTAATGTTGGGTGTCAGAATTAATTTCTACACACTTTTCTTTTTCTGCTACCCCACGAAGGCAATGAAAATATGTTACGGGAATAACCTGAATTGATTTGTATTTGACTCACATGATGAAACTGAAAGCTGGGCATTTTCTAACTATAAATTTTGTCTGCCAAGGGAGTCAACACCTTAACAGTTATCACTTCACCCTTTGATTACTCACAAAAGAACACAGCTATGAGAAAAATTTATTTAAGATAAATAACTATCATATATAAAAAAAAGTCTTTAGTCATTTTGCCTAAATAAAAAGTCATATTTCACAGACGTACATGCTTCACATATAAATGCATCTTTTTATTTTCACAAGTCAAACTACAATTCTGGGGGACAGTCTTGTTAAATTTACTAACTGTAGAGGGGATGGTGATTTTAATTTAACTGCATTATATATTTTTTAAAATGTGGACAGCAAGGTCATGATTGCACATGGGACTATTATAAATGTTCATAAACATTTTGTGAAATACGGCATGTCCATAAAATTCGTGTGCAATTAAATTGGACACCCTTGTTTTTTCCATTTCAGCTTTCTAAGAAATAGGAATTTCAGACTTAATTGTTTGTTTATGTTATTCTCAGCTTCCATGTGACTTTTAACTTTGAACCATTTATCCAGAAAAGGGATACCTCAAAATAGCAAACAATAGGATACATAAAATAAATAGTTGTAGATGTATATTATACGGTAAACACTAAAAGTACTGTGGTAAGAACCCTTAGATTGTTTTTAGGATTCTATGGCAAGATGTCTCAGTCTAAATTTCACATGAATTCACCACTGTCTTAACTATAATTCCCTACATTTCTCAGTGACTCCACTAATTAGTGGTTTGGAAACACAGGTTCAGAATAAACTGGCTGGTAAGCACAGTGGCTGACTAGGGCACTATAGCTAAATAAACTCTGACCACTGCTCATACCAGAAGGAGTTAGCTGCACTTGGCTGCTGCTATTGAAAGTGAGGTCTTAGCTATAGCATTATCAGGAAGAAATGAGAAATACAGGTAAACTATTATTGATTATATTTTTCAAGAGCTGGGTGCGGTGACTCACACTTATAATTCTAACACTTTGGGAGGCTGAGAGGAAGGATTGCTTGAGGCCAGGAATTTGAGAATGGCCTAAACAACATAGTAAGACTCTATCTTTAAAAAGAAAACTCAGCAGAGGGTGGTGCCATGCTCCTATTCATGAGCCTGAGCCAGGAGGATCCTTTGAGCTCAGGAGTTGCAGGTTGATTGAGCTATTATTGGATCACAGCAATCCAACATGGGTGACTGAGTGAAACTCTGTCTCAATAACAAAAGTGAAACCAAAAAACCCAACAAACAAACAAGTGTTTTTTTAAATCACATGAATATACATTGGTGTTCCATTCACGAAGTTAGAAACAAAGAATAATATAAACGCAAGATGAAAAGAAGAAAGACAAGGACATAAATTAAACAGAAAACAAATACACAAGTTCAATAAAAGCAAAAGCTGACCCTGAAAGCTCTAATAAAAGATAGCAAATTCAAGAAAGGGAAAACCAGATGGGACAAGTTAAAAAGTTCAAGGCAATAACAAAGTGTTCCTAACTACAGATTTGGTATAGCTTTAACATTTCAGAGAACTTTTGTTTAATCTTATAACCCCCCCTCCAGAAGAGCTGTACCGGGACCCTCCCAGACCCCTGGAAGAGCTGCCCCGCAACCTGCAACCAGCACCCTCCTGGACCTCTGGAAGAGCTGTGCCATGACCCGCGATCGGCATCCTCCCGGACCTCCAGAAGAGCTGTGCTGGGACCAACAGTCTGCACCCTCCCAGACCCTGGTAAGAGCTGCTCCAGGACCCTCCCGGACCTCCAGAAGAGCTGCACTGGGACCCACTACCCTGCCTACAGGCCTCCCCATGCCCTGACCAGTAACTCCAGGAGCCACACAACCCCACATCATCCCTCCTGTACCCTCCCTGCCTCCACACCGGCCTGCTCATCTGGCCAGGGACTCTGGTAGCCTCATGCCCTCCAGAGCCCTCCCTGCCTCTGCATGGAGCCCTTCTCCAGGCAAGAGACATCTGGGGCCTTGGGCCCTCTGTGTCAAAGTCACTGGGCACCAGGCACTCCCAGAAACATGTGCACCAACCCCTGCCCTGTTGCTGGATCAAGGGGCGTTACACCTTGGAGCTGCTACCACAGCTAGAACTCCCTGGCTGGGTAAGCCCCAGAAGAGCTACAAAGGGTCACTTCCTACAAATATCCAGCAACAATAGAGTACTCACCCTGGGGTCTAATCTTGCTGAGACACCACCCCAACTCTGAGGATGGCCAGAGGCAACAGTGAAAAACAATCGTGAGACAAAATCAAAGGAAAAACTCTGGCAAATCAGAGTAGATCAACTCCCCCAAGGAACAATGAGGCAGACACAGCACAAGATCCCATGCACAAACAAATAGCTGAGATGTCAGAAATTGAATTCAGAATCTGGGTAGCAAATAAGATCGAATTAGAATTCCAAGCAGTAACCCAAAAGATGTCTCAAGAATTCAAAAACCAAATGACCAAACATTTTGACACATTGAGACAAGAAGTTGCAGCCCACAAAGATCTGAGAAACACAATAGAATCCCTCAGTAACAGAATGGAGCAAGCACAAGAAAGAATTTCCGACATCGAAGACAAAGCTTTCAAATGCTCCCAAACTCTCAAAGAGGAAGAGAAAAGGAGGGCAAAAACAGATCACTCAGAGAGCTCTGGGATAATTTGAAGAAAACCAATTTTTATCTTATAGGGATCCCCGTAAGTGATGAAGTGGCTTCACAAGGCACAGAGTCTCTTCTCCATGAGATTATGAAAGAGAACTTTCCAGACATGCCAAGAGATTCTGAATTTCAGATAGCACACAGTTTCAGAGCTCCAGCATGACTCAACCCAAATAAGACATCCCCCAGACAACATGATTAATTTCACTAAAGTTAATATGAAGGAGAAAATTCGGAAAGCAGCCGGGAAAGAAAACCATCACCTACAAGGGGAAAAATATTAAAATAAGGGCAGATATCTCTGCTGAAACTTTTCAAGCTAGAAGAGGACGGTCATCGAATTTTAATCTCCTAAAACAAAATAACTTTCAACCCATGATCCTGTACCCAGCTAAACTGAGTTTCATTTATGATGGAGAAATTAAATACTTTAACAACATTCACACGTTGAATAAATTTGCCACAACTAAACCAGCTCTCCAGGATATTCTCAGACCTATCTTCCATAAAGACCAGCGTAATCCTCCACCACAAAAGTAAACCCACCCAGAAAATTCTGATCAAATTCCAACTTCCACAGTCACAAAAGTATTAAAAATGTCCACTGGACTTTCAAAAGGCTTATCAATATTTTCAATTAATGTGAATGGTTTAAATTGTCCTCTAAAGAGGCACAGGTTGGCTGACTGGATACAAAAACTCAAACCTGATATCTGCTGCATACAAGAATCTCATCTTACACTAAAAGACAAATAAAGACTCAAGGTGAAGGGATGGTGATCTATACTCCAGGCAAATAAAAAACAGAAAAAAGCAGGCGTTGCAATCCTATTCTCAGATGCAATAGGCTTTAAACCAACCAAAGTGAGGAAGGGTAAGGATGGACACTTCATATTTGTTAAAGGTAATACTCAATATGATGAGATTTCAATTATTAATATTTATGCACCCAACCAGAATGCACCTCAATTTATAAGAGAAACTCTAACAGACATGAGCAACTTGATTTCCTCCAGTTACATAGTATTTGGAGATTTTTTTTTTTTTTATTGTTGGGGATTCATTGAGGGTACAATAAGCCAGGTTACACTGATTGCAATTGTTAGGTAAAGTCCCACTTGCAATCATGTCTTGCCCCCATAAAGTGTGACACACACCAAGGCCCCACCCACCTCCCTCCTTCCCTCTTTCTGTTTCCCCCCCCATAACCATAATTGTCATTAATTGTCCTCATATCAAAATTGAGTACATAGGATTCATGCTTCTCCATTCTTGTGATGCTTTACTAAGAATAATATCTTCCACGTCCATCCAGGTTAATACGAAGGATGTAAAGTCTCCATTTTTTTTAATGGCTCAATAGTATTCCATGGTATACATATACCACAGCTTGTTAATCCATTCCTGGGTTGGTGGGCATTTAGGCTGTTTCCACATTTTGGCGACTGTAAATTGAGCTGCAATAAACAGTCTAGTACAAGTGTCCTTATGATAAAAGGATTTCTTTCCTTCTGGGTAGATGCCCAGTAATGGGATTGCAGGATCAAATGGGAGGTCTAGCTTGAGTGCTTTGAGGATTCTCCATACTTCCTTCCAGAAAGGTTGTACTAGTTTGCAGTCCCACCAGCAGTGTAAAAGTGTTCCCTTCTCTCCACATCCACGCCAGCATCTGCAGTTTTGAGATTTTGTGATGTGGGCCATTCTCACTGGGGTTAGATGATATCTCAGGGTTGTTTTGATTTGCATTTCTCTAATATATAGAGATGATGAACATTTTTTCATGTGTTTGTTAGCCATTCGTCTGTCGTCTTTAGAGAAAGTTCTATTCATGTCTCTTGCCCGTTGATATAAGGGATTGTTGGCTTTTTTCATGTGGATTAATTTGAGTTCTCTATAGATCCTAGTTATCAAGCTTTTGTCTGATTGAAAATATGCAAATATCCTTTCCCATTGTGTGGGTTGTCTCTTTGCTTTGGTTATTGTCTTCTTAGCTGTACAGAAGCTTTTCAGTTTAATGAAGTCCCATTTGTTTATTTTTGTTGTTGTTGCAATTGCCATGGCAGTCTTCTTCATGAAGTCTTCCCCCAGGCCAATATCTTCCAGTGTTTTTCCTATGCTTTCTTGGAGGGTTTTTATTGTTTCATGCCTTAAGTTTAAGTCCTTTATCCATCTTGAATCAATTTTTGTGAGTGGGGAAAGGTGTGGGTCCAGTTTCAGTCTTTTACATGTAGACATCCAGTTCTCCCAACACCATTTATTGAATAGGGAGTCTTTCCCCCAAGGTATGTTCTTGTTTGGTTTATCAAAGATTAGGTGGTTGTAAGATGTTAGTTTCATTTCTTGGTTTTCCATTCGATTCCAAGTGTCTATGTCTCTGTTTTTGTGCCAGTACCATGCTGTCTTGAGAACTATGGCTTTGTAGTACAGACTAAAATCTGGTATGCTGATGCCCCCAGCTTTATTTTTATTACAGAGAACTGCCTTAGCTATACGGGGTTTTTTCCAGTTCCATACAAAACGCAGAATCATTTTTTCCAAATCTTGAAAGTATGATGTTGGTATTTTGATAGGAATGGCATTGAATAGGTAGATTGCTTTGAGAAGTATGGACATTTTAACAATGCTGATTCTTCCCATCCATGAGCATGGTATGTTCTTCCATTTGTTAATATCCTCTGCTATTTCCTTTCTGAGGATTTCATACTTTTCTTTATACAGGTCCTTCACTTCCTTCGTTAGGTATATTCCTAGGTATTTGATTTTCTTTGAGACTATGGTGAAGGGAGTTGTGTCCTTAATTAGCTTCTCATCTTGACTGTTATTGGTGTACACAAAGGCTACTGACTTGTGGACATTGATTTTATATCCTGAAACATTACTGTATTTTTTGATGACTTCTAGGAGTCTTGTGGTTGAGTCTTTGGGGTTCTCTAAGTATAAGATCATGTCGTCAGCAAAGAGGGAGAGTTTGACCTCCTCTGCTCCCATTTGGATTCCCTTTATTTCCTTGTCTTGCCTAATTGTATTGGCTAGAACTTCCAGCACTATGTTGAATAGTAAAGGTGACAGAGGACAACCTTGTCTGGTTCCAGTTCTAAGAGGAAAAGCTTTCAGTTTTACTCCATTCAGTAAAATATTGGTTGTGGGTTTGTCATAGATAGCTTCAATCAGTTTTAGAAATGTGCCACCTATGCCTATACTCTTCAGAGTTCTAATTAGAAAAGGATGCTGGATTTTATCAAATGCTTTTTCTGCATCTATTGAGAGGATCATGTGATCTTTATTTTTGCCTCTGTTAATATGGTGGATAACGTTTATAGACTTGCCTATGTTAAACCAGCCTTGCATCCCTGGGATGAAGCCTACTTGATCATGATGAATGACTTTTTTGATGATAAGCTGTAATCTATTGGCTAGGATTTTGTTGAGAATTTTTGCGTCTATGTTCATGAGTGAGATTGGTCTGAAATTCTCCTTTTTGTTTGGGTCTTTTCCTGGTTTTGGTATCAGGGTGATGTTTGCTTCATAGAATGTGTTGGGGAAGATTCCTTCTTCCTCAATTTTCTGGAATAATTTCTGCAGTACAGGAATAAGCTCTTCCTTGAAGGTTTGATAGAATTCTGGAGTGAAGCCATCTGGACCAGGGCATTTTTTGGTTGGAAGCTTTTTTATTGTTTCTTTGATCTCAGTGCTTGAAATTGGTCTGTTCAGGAGCTCTATTTCTTCCTGGCTGAGTCTAGGGAGCGGGTGTGATTCCAAATATTGATCCATTTCTTTCACATTGTCAAATTTCTGGGCATAGAGTTTCTGGTAGTATTCAGAGATGATCTCTTGTATCTCTGTGGGATCAGTTGTTATTTCCCCTTTATCATTTCTGATTGAGGTTACTAGAGATTTTACTTTTCTATTCCTCGTTAGTCTGGCCAATGGTTTATCTATTTTATTTATTTTTTCAAAAAACCAACTCCTTGTTTCATTAATTTTCTGAATGATTCTTTTGTTTTCAATTTCATTGATCTCTGATTTGATTTTGGATATTTCTTTTCTTCTACTGAGTTTAGGCTTAGATTGTTCTTCTTTTTCCAATTCCATAAGATCTCTTGTGAGATTGTTGATGTGCTCTCTTTCAGTTTTTCGAATGTAGGCATCTAAAGCGATGAATTTTCCTCTCAAAACTGCTTTTGCAGTATCCCACAGGTTTTGGTAGCTTGTGTCTTCATTGTTGTTATGCTCAAGGAAGTTAATGATTTCCTGTTTTATTTCTTCCTGCACCCATCTGTTGTTCAACAGAAGATTGTTTAGTTTCCATGCCTTTGGGTGGGGTCGAGCATTTTTGTTAGAGTTGAGTTCCACCTTTAGTGCCTTATGGTCTGAGAAGATACAAGGTAAAATTTCAATTCTTTTGATTCTGTTGATATTTGTTTTGTGTCCCAGGATATGATCAATTTTGGAGAATGTTCCATGGGGTGATGAGAAGAATGTATATTCTTTATCTTTGGGGTGGAGTGTTCTATATGCGTCTATCAAGCACAGTTGTTCTAGAGTCTCATTTAAGTCTCTTATATCCTTGTTTAATTTCTGTTTAGAGGATCTGTCCAGCTCTGTAAGAGGAGTGTTAAAGTCCCCTGTTATGATGGTATTATCAGATATCATATTGCCCAGACTGAGTAAGGTCTGCTTCAAGAATCTGGGAGCATTTAAATTGGGTGCATAAATATTTAGAATTGAAATGTCTTCTTGTTGTATTTTTCCCTTGACCAATATAAAGTGACCATCTTTGTCTTTTTTGACTTTAGTTGCTTTAAATCCACATGTGTCTGAAAATAAGATTGCAACTCCTCTTTTCTTCTGAATTCCATTTGCCTGAAAAATTGTCTTCCAACCCTTGACTCGGAGCTTTAATTTGTCTTTTGAAGCCAGGTGTGTTTCTTGCAGACAGCAAATGGATGGCTTGTGTTTTTTAATCCAGTCAACCAATCTATGTCTCTTCAGTGGGGAATTCAAGCCATTAACATTTATTGAGATAATTGACAAGTGTGGTAGTATTCTATTCGTCTTATTTTGTGAGAGTCCATTGCTTAGTTTTATCTTTTGCATCAGTGTGGAGGTTAGGTTCTCCATTGTGGTGGTCAGTGTGCAGAACAGGTTGAAGTATTTCCTGTAGAGCTGGTCTTGTTGTGGCGAATTTCCTCAATGTTTATATATCCGTAAATGATTTGATTTCTCTGTCAATTTTGAAGCTTAGCTTAGCAGGGTACAGAATTCTGGGCTGAAAATTGTTCTGTTTAAGTAGATTAAAGGTAGATGACCATTGTCTTCTTGCTTGGAAAGTTTCATTAGAGAAGTCTGTGGTCACTCTGATGGATTTGCCCCTGTAGGTCAACTGGCGCTTACTCCTGGCAGCTTGCAGAATCTTTTCTTTGGTCTTGACTTTGGACAGGTTCATCACAATGTGTCTTGGAGAAGCTCGGTTAGAGTTGAGGCGACCTGGGGTCCGATATCCCTCTGAAAGCAGTGTGTCAGAATCTTTGGTGATATTTGGGAAATTTTCTTTTATAATATTCTCAAGTATGGCTTCCATTCCTCTGGGGCATTCTTCTTCCCCTTCTGGAATTCCTATAACTCGTATGTTGGAACGCTTCATAAAGTCCCATAATTCTGACAGTGAACGTTCTGCTTTCTCTCTCTTCTTTTCTGCCTCTTTTACTATCTGAGTTATCTCAAAAACTTTGTCTTCTACCTCTGAAATTCTTTCTTCTGCATGGTCTAACCTGTTGCTGATACTTTCCATTGCATCTTTAAGTTCCCTGATTGACTGTTTCATTTCCTTCAGCTCTGCTATATCCTTTTTATATTCTTCATATCGTTCATCTCTTATTTGATTCTGTTTTTGAATTTCCTTTTGGTTATTTTCCACTTTATTAACAGTTTCCTTCATTGTTTCCATCATTTCCTTTATTGTTTTCAACATGTGTATTCTAAATTCCCTTTCTGTCATTCCTAACATTTCTGTATAGGTGGAATCCTCTGCAGTAGCTACCTCATGGTCCCTTGGCGGGGTAGTTCTGGACTGGTTCTTCATGTTGCCTGGAGTTTTCTGCTGATTCTTCCTCATGGGTGATTTCTTTTATCTGTTTACTTGCCCTAATTTTCCTTTCAATTCCTCTTGCTCTTTAAGTTCTTGTGCCTGTGGACTAAGGGTTACAGGACCAGAAGGGTGAGAAGGTTTAAGAGCAAAAAAGCGATGAAAGAAATGAGGACCGAGTGATAAGAAAAAAAAAAAAATGAAAAAAAAGAAAAATAGAGAAAGGAGAGTGGTTGGGTGAAAGGAATATTGACAAAAAGAAGAGAGGCACAGAAAGAGGGAGACAGAGCAATATAGGTGTACAGTAGGGTACTTTGATACAACCTTAAAAAAAAAAAAACACCTTCTGGGGGTGCCAAGTGGGGTCGTTCCCTTGAGGTCAGCAGCTCTTTGCTAACCTGATCAGACACAGTACCCCACCTCCACCAAGTAGAGAGGAAAGACAAAAATGCTATAAATCAAACCAAAACAAGCAAACAGAAAACCTTACGGGATAAAATTGGCTGGAAAAACCAAATAATAGTGGTAGAAACACTAACAAAAATGAAGTTCTGATTATTGAAATAGGCAGCAATGGGAAATTATAATTAAACTAGAAAAATTGAGAAAGAAAAAGGATCTGTATGGAAAAGGTTGAACTTAAAAAACAAAACAACAATCTAGAACGTCAAAATAAACAAAAAAAAAAACCAAACAAACAAACAAAAAAAAACACACACGCAACCAAAAACAAAGCAGTATGTATATGGAATTGAATATTGTCTGGGCAACACGTGGTCTTCTGGGGTATGAGATGTTAATCACAGCTCTGATACGACTGGAGGCTGCTAGTTTCTCGAACCCCAGCAGGTAGACACCCTAAATCTCTCTTCAGCCCACTTAAAAGGCACTTTGAACTTGTTCACTTACTGAGCAGAAGCTTTCTCAGGGAAGTGCTTGTTGCTGGAATCACTGCTGAAGTGGCTATCCACTTACCCTGTGTGTCAAAACTGGTCTCCCTCTGCCCCCGAGGGTTAGGGCTGCAAGGTGGCTCAGACCCCGCCCTTAGGCTACTTGGTCGCTGGGTTACCAGCTCCCACCCAATTCCAGCTCTGTGACCCTGAGGGCGGAGCTTGCCAGGGCAGATCGCTCACAATGTCTGCCTGTGACCCAGAGCCAAACTCTATTAGCTCCGTCTGGCTCAGCGGCTCAGACTGGGGCCCTAGACAAAGGCCAAAGTTCTCCGCACTCCCGCTCAGGCTCTCCCCAAGGCAGTTCAGCTGAGTGCCAAGTCCAAAGACACCAAAACAGTTCACAGGTAAGGCCTTTCTGGTTTGCAGTCTCGCTGCTACTGAACTTACAGTTGCGGGCGGGTTTAGGCGGATTGAACACACGCGACCACTTGCCGGTTTTCCACTGTTTTAGTCCTCCTCTTGGGGTCCAGAAGTCTCTCGCTGACTCCCTGTATCCTCTCAGGGGTGATGATAGGCAGATCCCACCAGCCAGAGATGCCTGGAGTCCTATATCCCCAGACTCACGGTGCCCAGATGCAAGGAAGCTGTTACTCGGCTGCCATCTTGCTCCACCCTGTATTTGGAGATTTTAACACCCCTTTGGCAGTCCTGGATAGATGCTCCAAAAAGAAGCTAAGCCAAGAAATTTTAGATTTAAACTTAATGATTAAACATCAGGACTTAACAGACATCTACAGAACATTTCATCCCAAAAAACCTGAATACATGTTCTTCTCATCAGCCCACGGAACATACTCCAAAATTGACCACAGCCTAGGCCACAAATCTAACCTCAGCAAATTTAAAAAAATAGAAATTATTCCTTGCATCTTCTCAGATCATCATGGAATAAAAGTTGAACTCAATTAACAACAGTAATCTGTATACCCATACAAGAACATGGAAGCTAAATAACTTTATGCTGAAGGATAGATGGGTTACAGACAAGATTAAGAAGGAAATCACCAAATTTTTGGAACAAAACACCCATGAAGACACGAATTACCAGAACTTCTGGGATAACGCAAAGACAGTCCTCAGAGGGAAATTTATAGCACTGCAAGCCTTCCTCAAGAAAACAGAAAGAGAGGAATTTAATAACTTAATGGGACATCTCAAGCAATTGGAGAAGGAAGAACAGTCAAACCCCAAGCCCAGCAGAAGAAAAGAAATAGCCAAAATCAGAGCAGAATTAAATGAAATTGAAAACAAAAGAATTATACAACAGATCAATAAATCAAAAAGTTGGTTTTTTGAAAAGGTCAATAAAATAGATAAATCTTTGGCCAACCTAACCAGGAAAAAAAGAGTGAAATCTCTAATTTCATCAATCAGAAATGGTAAAGATGAAATAACAACAGACCCCTCAGAAATTCAAAAAATCCTTAATGAATATTATAAGAAACTTTACTCTCAGAAATATGAAAATCTGAAAGAAATTGACCAATTCTTGGAAGTACGCCACCTATCAAGACTTAGCCAGAACAAAGTGGAAATGTTGAACAGGCCTATATCAAATTCTGAAAGAGCATCAACTATACAAAATCTCCCTAAAAAGAAAAGCCCAGGACCAGATGGCTTTACATCAGAATTCTACCAAACCTTTAAAGAACTAGTACCTATATTACTAAACCTCTTCCAAAATATAGAAAAAGAAGGAATACTACCCAACACATTCTATGAACCAAACATCACCTTGATCCCTAAACCAGGGAAAGACTTAACAAGAAAAGAAAATTATAGACAAATATCACTAATAAATATTGATGCAAATATACTCAATAAGATTCTAACAAACAGAATCCAATAACACATCAAAAAAATTATACACCACAACCAAGTGGGATTTATCCTAGGCTCTCAAGGCTGGTTCAATATACGTAAATCTATAAATGTAATTCAGCACATAAACAAACTAAAAAATGAAGACCATATGATTCTCTCAATTGATGCAAAACAAGTTTTTGATAATATCCAGCATCCTTTCATGATCAGAATACTCAAGCAAATTGGTGTTGAAGGGACATTTTTAAACTAATAGAGGCCTTCTACAGCAAACCCACAGCCAATATCATATTGAAGAGAGTTAAATTCAAATAATTTCTACTTAGATCAGGAACCATGCAAGGTTGCCCATTGTCTCCATTGCTCTTTAACATCCTAATGGAAGTTTTAGCCATTGCAATTAAGGAAGAAAAGGCAATTAAGGGTATCCACATAGGGTCAGAAGAGATCAAACTTTCACTCTTCACAGATGACATGATCGTATATCTTGAAAACACTAGGGATTCTACTACAAAACTTTTAGAAGTGATCAAGGAATACAGCAATGTCTCATGCTACAAAATCAATACCCATAAATCTGTAGCCTTTATATATACCAAAAATAGCCAAGCTGAAAAAACAGTCAAGGACTCTATTCCTTTCACAGTAGTGCCAAAGAAGATGAAATATTTGGGAGTTTATCTAACAAAGGATGTGAAAGATTTCTATAAACAGAACTATGAAACTCTAAGAAAAGAAATACCTGAAGATGTTAACAAACGGAAAAACATACCATGCTCATGGCTGGGAAGAATCAACATCATTAAAATATCTATACTACCCAAACCAATATATATTTTTAATGCAATCCCTATTAAGGCTCCACTGTCATACTTTAAAGATCTTGAAAAAATAATACTTCATTTTATATGGAATCAGAAAAACCTCGAATAGCCAAACATTACTCATAAATAAAAACAAAGCAGGAGGAATCACCCTACCATACCTCAGACTATACTATAAATCAATAGTGATCAAAACAGCATGGTACTGGCACAAAAACAGAGAAGTAGATGTCTGGAACCAGAATAGAGAACCAAGAGATGAATCCAGCTACTTACTGTTATTTGATCTTTGACAAGCCAATTAAAAACATTCAGTGGGGAAAAGATTCTCTATTTAACAAATGGTGCCGGGTGAACTGTCTGGCGATCTTTAAAAGACTGAAACTGGACCCACACCTTTCACCATTAATTAAGGTAGACTCTCACTGGATAAAATATTTAAACTTAAGACATGAAACTATAAAAATACTTGAAGAAAGTGCAGAGAAAAATCTTGAAGGAATCGGCCTGGGTGAATATTTTATGAGGAGGACTCCCCAGGCAATTGAAGCAGTATCAAAAATACACTGCTGGGACTTGATCAAACTAAAAAGCTTCTGCACTGCTAAGAACATAGTAAGTAAAGCAAGCAGACAGCCCTCAGAATGGGAGAAAATATTTGCAGGTTATACCTCTGATAAAGGTCTAATAACCAGAGTCCACAGAGAACTCAA
The DNA here is from genome assembly GCF_027406575.1 of Nycticebus coucang. Classification (NCBI taxonomy): domain Eukaryota; kingdom Metazoa; phylum Chordata; class Mammalia; order Primates; family Lorisidae; genus Nycticebus; species Nycticebus coucang. The sequence continues at coordinate 24,908,378 of NC_069789.1, read as the reverse complement.
ACGTATTAGCAAGAAAAGAACTCGTGATCCCATCTCAGGGTGGGCAAGGGACTTGAAGAGAAACTTCTCTAAAGAAGACAGACGCACAATCTACAAACACATGAAAAAAAGCTCATCATCCTTAATCATCAGAGAAATGCAAATCAAAACTACTTTGAGATATCACCTAACCCCAGTAAGAGTAGTCCACATAACAAAATCCCCAAATCAGAGATGTTATTGTGTATGTAGAGAAAAGGGCACACTTCTACACTGCTGGTGGGAACGCACACTAATACGTTTTTTTCTGGAAGGATGTTTGGAGAATACTTAGGGATCTAAAAATAGACCTGCCATTCGATCCTATCATTCCTTTACTAGGTTTATACCCAAAAGACCAAAAAATCACAATATAACAAAGACATCTGTACCAGAATGTTTATTGCAGCCCAATTCATAATTGCTGAGTCATGGAAGAAACCCAAGTGCCCATCAACCGAGGAATGGACTAGCAAATTGTGGTACATGTATACTATGGAATATTATGCAGCCTTAAAGAAAGATGGAGACTTTACCTCTTTCATGCTTACATGGATGGAGCTGGAACATATTCTTCTTAGCAAAGTATCTCAGGAATGGAAGAAAAAGTATCCAATGTACTCAGCCCTACTATGAAGCTAATTTATAGCTTTCATATGAAGGCTATAACCCAACTATAGCACAAGAATATGGGGAAAGGGGCAAGGGAGGGGAAGGGATGGGGGAGGTCAGGGTGGAGAGAGGGTAAGGGCCATCTTGGAATGGGTGCAGGTGAAGCCTGCTAAATGCAGAATATGGATGTCTACATACAATAACTAAGAAAATGCCATGAAGGCTACTTTGAACAGTTTGATGAGAATATTTCAGATTGTATATAAAACTGGCACATTGTACCCCTTTATTGCACAAATGTACACAGCTATGATTTAACAATAAAGAAATGAATAATCTTATACCCCTCAAAAAAATATCAGGGAAGGAGAATCTTATAGATAAGACTTATAGATAAGTCCTCTTTCTCTTCCAGAAAATAGAAAAAGGAGGCTGGTGGCTGCAGGACTAGTACACTGAAAAACTATCAATAGTCCCAGGTCAAAGAGGTATAAAGGACAAAACACAGAGCCCATTTGAGTAAATACGAAAAGCCTGGCTTCAGCACCCAGTGGATGCATAAGGAAGTCAGTGAGGTGTGGTTACAGAGCAAAGAGGTCATATTCATCGGTTCACCCAGTCAAGGCATATTGATTGAGCCCCTGTTGAATGTATGATATGTCTCTAAACATTGGCTGTACAGAAGTTACTAGACATTAAGAACACCACAGTTAACCAAGAGTCAGAGACTCCTGCCTTACTGAGCTCATGTTTTGGTGGGTGCTAGGGAATAAACAAAGACGAACTCAGACATACAGTTCCTACAAATATGCTGACATATGTACACTAGAACACTAAAATAGCAAGAAATATTGTAACAAATACTCTGAAGAATTATAAGGCAGAAGAAGGGAATAAAGTGTAACCAGGAGTACTTCTTTGAATGCTTTCTGGGGAGGCGCCATTGAGCAGAGAAGCAAATTGGGCGGCAGTGGATTTGAGGTGGCTGTGGGTGAACTGCGCACTAGCTGCACCTCCAAACCCAGCGGGACTTGGCCTGTTGTAGGCCATCCAGGTGGAGGAGGCAGTGTGGGGGTGACGGAAAGAGAAAGACCCAGAGGCAGCTGGGACTTGATGCAGAGCGTCCATAGATCAAGAGAAGGACTGCTGATGGTAGAAGATGGAGTTGAGGTGAAGAGTGGTGTGACTTGTGCTTTTTCAAGGTTCACCCTGGAGCTGCCCTGAGAACAGAAGCTGGAGACACCACCAGCAGCTAGTGCAGAAATCCCTGATCCACCTGATTCTTGCCTGTACCTTCTGCTTGACCCCGCAGCCTCCTGTCCTTTACACTCCTAAATAAATAGGTATTTGCAGGCTGTTGTCAAAACTGCATTCCTTTCAAAAGACCCAACGTTCCTGGAACTTGTTACACTAATTTTATTCTCATTATTTAATCATCTAGCATGCCCTTTGAAATTATGCACATGTATCTCAAATTCTGTGCTCTAAAAATAGGACCACAACTCAAAAGAGTGTCCAAAGTAAGAAGAAGAGAAGTAAGCCCAGGATGCAAATTTTTCTAACTTGAAGTTAAATGTACTCTGATTATTCATACAGCTGTTTTTTTAAAAAAAAAAAGAAAGAAAGAAGCAGCAAATACTTGGTTTGCTAATGGTTTTGCCTTCTCCTCCTTGATGGCCTCCAACAGCCAAGCCTCACTGGCCTGGGGGGTGCAGCTGGTTATATGGGTATATGCAGGAGTTATTAATATGAAAATTTTCCAGGGAGGGCTGTTCTCTTAGGTCAGGCTTCCCTAGAAACAGACTTAGAAGGACAGTGTGTGCAGGAGGCCAATTGTGGAGGGCTCTAGGGAGCCTCACCTGAGAGGGAAGGCCAGGCACAGGACAGGATTGAGGGGAACGCCGGCTTGCGATGTAATCCCAGCCAAGGTCTCAGCAACGCTAGAGCTATTCTAATTTGAGAAAAGTCTTGCACTTCCTCCACCCATATCCACCAATCAGTGGATGCTGGGTGTCCCTATGTGCAGTTATAACCTCCAGTGAGACAGATGGCTTACCTGAGAGTGAACCTTCATAGAGGAGTACGTGCATGCCTTGGTCTTGAGGAGAGGGTCTAGCAGCACAGCACTGCCACTTACTGCTTCCTTTTTTCAAGCTGTGGTGATCCGTAGCATTTATTCTTTTGCAAATCTCATCATACCAAAGGTGTTACTCTAAATCTGACTGTGAAAAGTTGCACTTGACTGCTCATCCCCTACAATTTGCCAAAGCTCATCATCATTCCCATCTCTTGGGTAGATGCTGTCTTTCTAACCACACCCCACTGAGGGAGGTCTGCCAAATTTAGCACTTCCTACTTCTTTGAACTATGCTATACTTTGATTCTTTAATTACAATAGGAAGGAACCAAAAGCTAGAAAACCTGTCAAAAGTATTTTTACATTGAAAGCGTGCACCAAACAGTATAGGCTGGAAGCTTTCACTGCCATCCTGGTCCTGAGGTCTACGGCTGATATTTCTTATTTTGTGATTGCGATGAGGATAGCAGGGAAGGAAGCAGATAACAAAGGAGTCTGGACTTGAGCTTCTGTTGGGAACATTCTAGCAAGCTGCAAGAGTGTTCTAACCTTTATTTGCCTTGGCCATAAATTTTTTGATTATTGACATGAAATGTCAGTATTCTTTTGCCTTATTTTGGATGCTAAGGACAAACTTCTTTCTTACATGAAAAAATAAAGAAGCAGAAATCCTATACTAAATGCTTTTAAGTGAGACAATATGATTTATTTGCCATGAGTGAAAATAGGACCATTGTCAAGTTTTCATATCTTACTCAGTAACAATGTCATTATTTTTCTGTTTATTTCATAAGCTTCTTTAAGAAGAACCCCATCATAACTTACCAGGGTGTGGTGTGCCAAGCCTGATGATTCAGTTTTTCTAAGTATCCTCCATCACAGATCACCGGGAAGAAAATGATCTTTCTCTTCTTTGAGTTTATATGGTAATTGTGATTATGAGTGAGTGTGAAAATCAGTTAAGAGCTGTATGTATGTTGGTTAACAGAAACCTGGGTGTCATCTGGGGCTGTGCCAGTTTCTTCTTATATATGTTTGATTTGAAAAAGATAATGTGGAGGAAGGTCAACCAGCCACGTTACACCTAAGCCTTTATTTGGAATAGTGTGGCAGGAGGAGAGCTCCAAAGTGATGTTCTACCTAGGGAAGGAAAGAGGAGGTTTTATAGAGCTTTAACCAGAAGAATAAGTTGAAGTTCAGGAATAGTTGGTCAAAGCGGTTCTTGGAAACTGGAGAAATGACTTTTGAGGTTCAGCAAGTCCTGGGTGGACCGTTTGGGTGTAGCAAGAAAGAAAGGAGGAACTTTGTGAGGACTAAGGTCGTTTATAAAAAAATGGTGAGGGACATTTGCAGGGGTCCTCCGTGAAGTCCAGAATGTTACGTGTACCTGTTCACAGGGGAGGAGGACATGGGGAAATGGATTGAGGACCGTCTATGATTTTTAGAAGAATTGAACGGGCCAGAAGAATAGATAAGAACTTGTAAATTGCTCTTTATACACATAGCTTATGACAAAAACTGTAACACTCCTTCCTTCTTGGAATAGAGTTTAAACTTCTCTGGCTAATGAAATTTGGGGAAGGGTATTGAGGTAATTGTGTTGCTTCAGGAGCGGGAGCTTCAGCAGGGGGAAATTCAGAGAGAGAGTTCACGCTGCACTTGAGAGTAGAAACAGGACAAAGTCCCAAGTCCATGGCTCTGAGGGACCTTTAATTTCCTTTAGTTGAAAGCAGTCAGCACGCCAAATTGCCACCCTTTACCGTATCATTTTCTGAGCTCTAACACTACCGTCAGGACTTCTCATGATCTTTCCCTTCATAGCTGAATTGCATCCATTTGTTGAGTGAGCAGTTGTGCCGAAGCTGTTAAAAACCTGAATAAAACACAGCGACCTGTAGCAGGTGGGTGGGAGGATGAAGAAATAAGCATGAACATGAGAATTATCAGAAGACTTGAGACATGACCCCTTAGACAAAATCCTGCAGCATTTGGGATTATCCAGAACAGTTCTCATCTCTTTGGAGTTTATAGATAAGGCTGATTTCGTATCCATAGATTTGTGTTCATTCTCTTGACTTGCCTTGAAGACCAATATTCAGAGAAGATTCTTTAAGAATATTATTTTCTCAATGAAAAATTTCAGAAGGGAGAGGAAATAACAATGGAAAGAAGGAATAGAGACTAAAACATTTGTGGTAGTTTCTGAGCTCCAAAACTACTGTCAGGGCTTCTTATGACATTTGGGGCAGCCAGAGGCCCAGCCTATGGGTATCCCGATCAAAAGGTCTTGGACAGAAGCCGTCATATCTATTTGGACTCTTGACCTAAAGATCTTGAGGAATATCTCACTTGTGACAAAAGTCAACTCTGGAAATATCTGAAAGATTCTGTTTTAGAGCTCCTGTCAGTGTGGCTAGCTAAGAGGGGAGTCTAAGAAACTTGGGCAGTGCCTGTGGCTCAGTGAGTAGTGCACCAGCCCCATATACTGAGGGTGGCAGGTTCAAACCCGGCCCCAGGCAAACTGCAACAAAAAATATCTGGGTGTTGTGGCGGGTACCTGTGGTCTCAGCTACTCGGGAGGCTGAGGCAAGAGAATCGCCTAGGCCCGGGAGTGGGAGGTTGTTGTGAGCTGTGTGACACCACGGCACTTTAAAGGGTGATAAAATGAGACTCTGTCTCTACAAAGAAAGAAAAAAGAAAGAAAGAAAGAAAGAAAGAAAGAAGTCTCTTAAACTTGAAAATAAAAGTCCACTGTTTTTTAGAACTCCTTTTAAAATAAAATTAAGGAAAGATAACAGCTTACTAAATAAAACAAATAAAACAGGGGTTATTCTGGTTGCAGTAGAGGAAAGGAGGCTAAGAGCCATGCTGTCATCAGTCCTTTCTAGACCTCTGTCTGCCCTGGTGACCTCTGCCCAGATCCTAGAGTTTCTTTGTACAAGACTTTAAAAAGCTGTGATAGAGAATATAACATAATGGGTGGGGCCACATCTACGGTGCATCTTAGAATGGGTACAGGCGAAACTTACTAAAGGCAGAATACAAATGCCTACATACAATAACTAAGAAAATGCCATGAAGGCTACGTTGAACAGTCTGATGAGAATATTTCAGATTGTATATGAAACCCGCACATTGTACCCCTTGATTGCACTAATGTACACAGCCATGATTTAACAATAAAAATAAATAAATTAAAAAAAATGTATTGATATATGTATATGTCTGTGTCTATGTACTGTGTTGTGTGTGCGCATTATGTAATGTGAGCTAGCACACTTAAAAGGCAGCAATATTTATAAGCAAATCCTAAGGAAGTTCAAAAGGGAAACATTAGCACTATCTATGTATGCATCATATAAACAAATAAAAAAAATCTCAAGATGCTGGTTATGATTGTTAGACCCGTGGCACGATCCAGTCTGGCAAGAAAAAGATGAATAGAAAGGTTTGATGAAAGACAGTTTGAAAACATTCTTGGATAGGCTGGTAGGTTATGCTAATGAGCTATCTTATAGGCAAAGGGGAGTCCACTGAAAGTGTTTGATCAGGGAAGGAAATGATTAGAGCTGTTTTTTAGGAAGGTTCCTGTGGCAACAGTCTGCGAGTTGGCTTGAGCAGAGACATTCTGGAAGTGATAGGCTAATTTAGACATTGGAATAGTTCAGATAAGGTAGTAAGGGTTTAAACTAGGGAGACGACAGTGGAAATAAAACACAAGGGCCATCAGAGCTGTGTGAAATATCAGAGATATTTTAGAAATAGCTGTCTAAAGGCCACTGTGACTGACCAGATTTTGAAGGGACAAAGGAGAGAGGAATGTAAACCCACTTTTGAGGTTGAAAGCTTAGATCCCTAGGAGGATAATGGTCTCATTAACAAAAATAAAAGCAACAGGAGTAAAGTCAGGTTAGCTGTGGACGGCAAAGGTACCAGGAGTGTGAATTGGGATGGTGTGTGGCTGTCACCCTGCCACTAGTTTTTACTGGTAACGTATACTACTAAATAGAATGCACCCTTCATTTGCAAAGTGACTATTAGACCTGAGGTGTGCAAAGCATTACCTTCTGACAAATGGAATTTATTTTTTTTATTTTTTTGACAAATGGAATTTTTAAGATAAAATTTCTAATAGCATTTATGAGAATCATGAGGGCAATTTCCCCTGTACAGTATGTTAATCCTAAGGGATTTAAAACTCTGGAAGATAGAACAGATTTCTGTATTGATGTGAGAAACAAAATTGACAACACAGAAACGCAGGGCAGTGCTGACATATACTTGACAGTTTATTTTAGTGCAGTGATGAAAGGACAGCTGAGCAACAACCTTGTGCACATTTGGTGGTAAAACCCGCCTGAAAGGGAGCAGAGAGGAGGGGGAAATTCACACCTAAATTCCTAGTGAGGGGCACACTTATAACTTTGGGTCAAACCACACAAAAACAATTCATGCACCCAAAATATTTGCAGCCCTAGAATATTCTGAAATTTGCACAAAGGAAAATCTAAATGGAGGTGTCCTCCTTGGATACTATCACAAGCGTCTAACACAGTCGCAGCAGCAGGCCTCCAGCTCAGTTCAGCATGGAAGGTTCTTCCGCAGTTTTACCAACTCGTGTAGCAAGGGCTCAGTTTCTTGCCTTCCTACCATGGGATGGATTCCCTGAGCTTAAGCACACTTTTTGCATCTGCTGATTCTTTCTTTACAGATGCAACTGTCTATGAGGCAGAGACTCTGCTGCAGAACTGTGTACGACATGGTGGTGTAAGTGAGGAAGGGCACACACCCTTTCTATAAGCCCTCAAATGAGGCCGGGTTTTTTGAACCTCTAAAACAAATTAAAAGGTCCTACTTGGTCATCGTTAATTTGCAAAATTTGCAAAAAAGAAAAACCATCTCTCTGGATTTATGCAACTCATAAACTTATTTCAAATGGATAACTATTGAGAGGAAGTAGTAAGATTTGGGTACTTTTTTGAGAAAATCCAGAGCCATCTTCCTAAAACACAAATGTGCATTGAGCTTCCCTTCATTTGGTTGCACGCTATCCAGAGGATAATTCCTAACCCAACTTTAATATGCATAAAATGTGTCTCAAGCCTCTCTACCCCCAACCACTTCTCTGCCCCACACCACACGGAATTCATCCTTCCCCAGAACGTCCTTTTTAGCTTCCTGCCTTTGGGTGTGACCCTTTACATCTAAAATTTCCTCTAGTTTACCCCTAGGAAACTTGTATCTACTCTTAGAAGCTGAACTCAAATATAAGCATCCCTCATCCTACATCCACGGAGGAGTCGTTCCAGGATCCCTGTGGATTCCAAAATCTATGGATGCTCCAGTTCCTTATATAAATTGGTGTGGTCCTGGCATACAACCTGCACACATCTTCCCTTATACTTTAAATGAACTCAGATTACTGCTTCCAATGCCTAATATAATGTAAATTCTTTGTAAATAGTTGTGATGCAATATAACAATATAATTATGCTATTGTTGTTTTTAACTGCTTTTCTTTCTGTGAGTGTTTTCAGCTCGTCTTGGTTGAATCTGAGTGTGGAACCTGTAGGACCATCTGTGGGGTCTTCCTGGGATTTCTCCAAGCAGGGGAAGTTTAATTCTTTCATGTTCCGCTTTCCATTTTAATGCTAGTGCATTAGGTGCTCCGTGTTTGCGTGAATTGTTCAGTCATTCGGCTTCTTCTTCCTCATGCTGTGCTTTTAATTCAGAGCTCCCCCTGGAACTAACTGCTGGAAAAAAAGAAAAGAACTTCACAGTAATTCTTACTGAGAAGTGATTGTGTATCAGGAATTGCACCTACATGAGCTTATCTAAACGCAGAGCAACGTCCTGCGTTATCGGCCTTATTGCACAGATTAAATGGAATTATGTAGAAACTAGTGACATGTCCAATGAAGGTCACTTACCTAGACAAAAAGTGAAGAAGTAAACCCTGGTTTACCTAACCCCAAATGCTTTCCTCTTTAACCTAATCATATACATTTCCTTCAAAACAGTCCTACTTCTAGAGACTTATTAAATTATACCTGCCTTCGTAATAGTTTGGTCTGATTTGTCTTTTTTGAAAAGACAACTATTGAGCCCAAGCTTAGTGTGTGAATGTCCACACTAAAGATCAGGATAAAGCCCATTCCCACCACCAATTTTATTTCTAAAGGACTCCTAAAAAATTGTACTCGGAAACATTGGTTTTCAATCAACTGTCTTAGTCACAGAGCAGAGCTTGTCTAGATGAACAGTGAAAGAGTTATGAAGTACATTGCCTATTATAAGCAGGCTTGCAATAAATGATGGTTGAATCGAATATAGTAATTATGCATGAGAATGCGAGCTAAAGTTTTGACATTTTCCTACAACTCCTTTTGGCTCATACTCTCGCCCTCACTTTGCTATACTAAGAGTATGTGTTTAATTAATATGCACTATTGATTGTACTACTTCACCTGAGCTGCTCTAGGAAAAGCAGAGAGTAATAATTACTTGAGTGGATCATATTAAAGCTCCAAAAATTAATCAATTAGCATATATTTAAGATCACTAGGAGCTAGGAGAGAACCGTGCTGCCAGACATAAGGATGAGGTATACATGGACTTCCTAAACTTTTTTTTCTTCTTTGTGTGATTGGATTTGAAGATATAATTCCTCTTGGAAGATTTTGACACTGACAAAGATTTTCTCCTTGACTAGCCAGGCTCCTCCTAGACCAGATCTTTATTAGGCCTCAATATTGCCCTATAACCTTGAATGAACATTAATAAAGTTTCATAATAAAGTTACAATAGCATAAGGCCATATACCTAGGTTGGCCCTCATCTTCCTCAAAATACTTGCCTAAGAAATCTGGCATCCTTGCACTCTGGGAGGCCTAGACAGGAAGATCAGTTGAGCTCAGGAATTTAAGACCAGCCTGAGCAAGAGCAAGAAATCATCTCTACTAAAAAAAGAGAGAGAGAGAGAGAGATATTAGACAGGTGTTATACCCAGTGCCCATGATCCCAGCTATTCGCTGTGGTAAGAGGCTCTCTTGAGCCCGAGTTTGAAATTGCTGTGAGCTATGATGATGCCAGGACACTCTAGCCTGGGAAGCAAAGGGAGACTTTGTCTAGAAAACTAATGAACAAAAAAACCCTCAAAGCTGGAAGAATGTACTGTTCATTCTGGTGGACACTTGTTCATAGGTCCCTAACAACTCTTTTTTAGGTCATTTACTATAAAGGATTTGCAATTGTGAATCCTTCCTTTGACCCTTTGAGATGTGAATGTATCACATCAAAGGGCCTGAAAGCTGCCCTTTGGTTGTCATCATCAGGAAGAGCAGGCCTTGGTCTGCAGAGTCAGCACAAGGACAGAATCCTAACTTGGGTGCCAGGACAGAAGCCTCCCTTTGACAGCTGCCAGCCAGCAAGTACATCTTAGCAAGCCTAATCACATTCACCCTGCCTAACCCAGTATCACTTTTCACTTCCCTGATTCTAGTGACTCCTCCACCCCACCCATCTTGGTCCTCCCTATGTCCTGATTCTTCTTCAAATATCCAGTCTCTTCTGTAAACATGGAAGTTGAGTTCAGTTCATGGTGGACTCTTCCCTACTGCAATAGTTACTACTGATTAAAATCTGTCCTCACCTCTTTAGCTAGTGTCTGTGTTTGATTATCTTTGTCAAACACTTGATCTTCATTAGACCTGGATACTGCGAAGCTAAATTTGGACTAATCAGTTAATACGAGGTGAAACATAAACTTTCATGTGCAATAATAGATTGCTGAAAGTAAAATGATTTGATTCATATTCACAATCAAGGTAATATAGAATACTGGTAACACTTTCAACTTGGAATCGTAGGGGTGGCTACAACATAAATATAAATATATTTTTACATACACAAAATGTTATGTCTTAGGGATCGAACCTTTTATAACTCCAGTACATGTGAATGTGAAGGTACACATCTTCCTATGTAACATTCTTTTCTTAATAGTAAACAAAATATTTATTCCTTAGAAAATACAGAACATATTAAAATATAAAAATCTCATGTATACTTACCACTTTTTGTTATTCACTGTTAATATTCTGTATTATTTCTGCTAAGCTTTTTCTATGTTTTTTTACAATTAACCTTAAACCATTTATTTATTTATTTATTTTTGCATTTTTTGGCCGGGGCTGGTTTTGAACCTGCCACCTCCAGTATACGGGGCCAGCGCCCTACTCCTTTGAGCCACAGGCACCACCCCTTAAAAACCAGTTTTTAATGCCTACACGATTTCCCAATAAATACATGGTAGATGTAATCGCCCCTCATTTATATTGGTTTTAAAATTCTTTCTATATAAATAGTACAGGAAAGATTATGTATAAGAGAAATAATTTTATTCATTGGATTTTTAAGGCTTGATTTATAGGAGTGAAATTGCTAATTCAAAGAACAGAAACCTCTTTGTGCTGTTGATGTATATTTCCAATTCTCTTTCTTTCTCACAAGCCTGTCCAAGCCTCTTTGGAAGTGTTAGAAATTGCTGCCTAGATAAATTCTTAAAACATAATACTCCTTTTAAGGTTTTTTCTCATCTAAGAGATGAAAAAGGGTGCTCCACGTGTGCACTCGTTTATTTCTTATAGATGAAGCTGTATTAAAGCTGCCAAAGACGAATTTAGAATGAAGAGAAGAGTGAGGATTATAGCGTGACTGCCATAAGGAAGCCCTCCTCCCTGGGTGCTTTCCCAAACTATAGAGGTATTCACATCCCTTAGGAGGTTTCATTTAATACCACCTGAAGACAAGGGAACATCACCTTCATTGGACATTACCTTTTATGGTTGATCTAGATCAGTAGATTAGGCTTCAGAATGCCTGTTGGAAATAAAATAGGATGCTGATTTCCAAGATAAAACAATGGCTCAGGGTAAAGGGACTGGGGTTGCAGGCCTAACTGGGTTGGATGTTCCTGAACAGTGAGATGCCTGAATGGGCTATGAGGATTGTCTGGGTTCAGGACATAGTATTGTAAAGCAGGACCCTGGACAAGATGTGTCCTTTGACTTGAAGGACACTGGGAGGGCCCTACAAGCAAGAAGTACCCTGTGACTTTCTCCTGTTCTCTTCTCTCCTCTTATGTCTCCAAAGCAGGTCATAAAAATGAGAGCTCTTCCTTCAGGCAAGCTGAATAAATAAAATCTAGAAAGCTTCCTCTCGGACCTGAGTAAGGGCATCGTGAGACCTCCTTTCCTGAGGGATCCTGCTCCACACCCAGGGGAAGGAAAGCTGCAAAGAGAGACCAAGGAGAATCTGGACAGACAGGCCTTGCAAGTTTCTCCCTAAATTCATTACCACTGGGTCATGTCCTTTTTGACCAATCATATTTCTCCACAACTATCCACTTGTATTGGTCAGACGTAGCCTAAAAACCCAGTTTTCCGGGTGGCGCCTGTAGATCAAAGAAGTGGGGCGCTGGCCCCATATTCTAGGGGTGGTGGGTTCAAACTCAGCCCTGGCCAAAAACTGCAAAACAAACAAACAAACAACCCCCCCAGTTTTCCCGGGGTCTTTGGGTTTTCATTTCTGCATGCTCTGAAGACTCATAACACTTTGTTAAATGAGTTTGTAATGCTTCCCTCTCGCTACCTGTCCTTTGTCATAGGAGCATCAGCCCTGGTGACAGGTGAAGAAAAGGTACTATCTTTTTAACCCTACAGTAACTTAGTTTTCACATCCCTGATATGGGCTAAAAACAAGCGAACAAAAGGGAGGCAACAGGGAGGTTATACAGCTTGCCAAATGTTAGGGATGACAGCCAAACATCTCCAAATACTTTACAGACTGTACACCCGGCATATTTTTTACTCTTTCTCTCTCCTATGTCCCAATAGCCCCCATTTTATTTGGCATCAGGATAATTTCTTTTAAAAAATGCACCATTATATCTGTTGACAATATATATATCCGTTTCAAATATTACTCATCTAACTTTACAGCTGTGAACTTCATGCTATTCTCATTTTTTGTTTTTCTTTCCTCCTAAGACATGCTTACATACAATTAAGTATTAAATAGAGAAAAAAAGCGAAGTAAAAGTAAGAACCGAACTATAATATTCTAGAAGTTATATTTCTTAAGAATAAACATAATGTGATTATTTGAAAGAAATAAACATGGATATGTTGATATTCTAGTAACCATTCATAGGACATCGGTAGCTTTCTGGTATAATTCTTGTCAGGGGCTCTATTTTTCTTCTACATCAAAGAACCAGTTTTTACTACTAATTTGGTGACTCTTTCATCCTGTCAATTTTCAGACATCACTGTTATGATAAAAATAATTTTCTTTTGGGTGGCACCTGTGGCTCAAAGGAGTAGGACGCTGGCCCCATATACCAGAGGTAGTGGGTTCAAACCTGGCCCCAACCAAAAATGGCAAAAGAATAAAATAATGATAATAACAATAATAATAATTTTTCTTTCATTCACATGATGTAATGGAATTTTTAAAGGTTTTTTGTTTCTTCCTATCCATTAGCTCCCCCCACCCCTTATTTTAAAATGGTGTCACAAATACTTAGAATTTGCAGTAAGAAACACTTCAGGAAACACATCATTATTTTTGAATCTTTCTTTGGGTTCCCATCAGCTGAATAACTGGACTGTGCCATCCAGGTCAACCCATTTAGCTCAACTGGCTGAAAGGTCTAGGAGCTCCTTGCTTTATGAATTTGATATGTAATTCTCTCCCTTAACTGTATGTATCTATACATTCTGTTGTAACTCAGAAAAATGGTATTGACTTAGAGTGATCTCTGGGCCTTTGGGTGCCCTTTAGTCATTAAATATTCAGGCATCTTTTTCCTTTTCTCTGTTTTGTCATATATAATAGGTCTTAGCATGCAGTAACTACAATTCTCAGAACCTCCATCAGCACTTAGAGGCATCAGTTGGAGACACTTCCCTGAGATCTGGGAGGCAGATGACAAACAGAAGCCATTGTTACTTCTAGGCAGATTCAGGCAAGAGTCTGTGGACTTAGAAGCCATGAGCTATTTCCAGCGATTCTGAATGTCCCCTTTAGGGATCACCGATTCAGGCAGGGCAGCAGATAGCTGTAGCATGTTTCCTGACGTTGGTCTCCAAGTTGTTTTGAGAGCTGCTAATTATGCACACAGAACAGCTTCCTTCTTGAAATACCTGCTGTAATGTATTGTTTTCCTAATGAAGCACTCAGTGATAATGCTACTTTATTTCGGAAAAAAAAAAAATACCTGATTTCTTAGTATTTCTATGTTCGCCTAGTCAGATGAGGCAATTACTTATTTACTTTTTAATTTGATATTTCAGCTGCTATACTGTGTGTGTACATGGAGATGTGTGTGTTCTTATGGAAAGCATTGCCCAGGGCACTGACCAAGCATAAAGAGGAATAAGAGTCAAGAGCTCAAAGAAAATGTGTGGGAAGTGAAAAGACACAACTTACCTAGAGTAGGCTTTGAAATGATAAAAGAGGCATCCAGTGCTCAGGGAAATAGAAATTAAAAGCATTTGAACTAGGGACATGCGGGAAATCTCCGTAAGGAATATAAAATTTAAATGTTAAAAAGTTAGGGTGGTGCCTGTAGCTCAAGCAGCTAAGGTGCAAGCCACATACACCAGAGCTGGCAGGTTCGAATCTCGCCTGGGCCTGCCAAACAATGACAACTACAACCAAACAATAGCTGGGCGTTGTGGTGGGCACCTGTAGTCCCAGCTACTCAGGAGGCTGAAGCAAGAGAATCACTTAAGCCCAGAAGTTTGAGGTTGCTGTGAGCTGTGATGCCACAGCATTCTACCCAGGATGATAGCTTGAGGCTCTGTTTGAAAAAGAAAAAAAAAAAATGTTAAAAAGTTAGAGAAGGGCTACTGCCATGAGGATGCAGTAAACGGAATTGAAGATTGATATGAAGGTGTGTGATGTACTTATAAAATAATTAAAAATACATTTGCATGGGGTGGGCTTAGGGTAATAGGCTCAGAGAGGGAAGTTGTGGCCAGTTGACTCTCGCTGCCATGCTGAGGAGTTTGCCCTGTGATCTACAGTGAGCAATTTCTCGATAATGTTTGAGCACGGTCGTGTCATAATCATATTGGTCTTTATAAAACAATCAGTATCTACATATGTAAGGTGGGTAGGGGAGAAACATCAGTGGCAGGAAGATTGTTTGAGAATTTAAGAGTTTAGAGGGTAGTGTTGGGGAGGTCTAGAGGGGGCCTAACTGCTCATGAATGAAGACGGGCAAGGAGCCGGCGCCTTTGAATTACTCCTTTCCGTTCTTCTCAGAATGGAATGAATCCTGGAGTTTCACTATTAACGCCAGCATCCCTCTATCTTTGATAACTGGGAGGTCTGTTAAGGGAGCTTCTTCACTCCTCACCATTCTGCTCTCAAATGTTACTATTGAACTTCATTTATCAGGGAAGAAAGGAAGCCAGGTGGCTGATCCCCACAGTCAGTCGCTTGCTGGCAAGGCAAGAGCAGATTTCAAATGCAATTCTCCACCCGTAGGCTGCTTTCTCCTTTGATCAGCCTAAACCAAATGTTTTCAGTTAACCTCTGCACATCTGTCAGTCTTATTCCTCAGCTTAGGGTAGGGCTGCTTCTTAGGGACTACAAACAGAGATTTCACAGGCACTCACAGATACACCACCGAAGGCACGGCAGAGGGGGCCGACACCCCCCCACACAGAGCTCTGGCCTTGAGAAGAATTATTTACAAGAAAGGACACTGACCTCCCAAGAATCAGAGTGAAAAGACACAGGGGCTTCCAGTTAATGGCAGGAAGAGAAGCTGGGGAGAATACGTTGATTTTTATTGCTTTAAGGTTTGATCCAGGGCACTGGGAGTTTGGGATAAATGACATTCATTTTCTTGTAGCAACACATGACCAGTGTGGTGTAGAAAGCTGCGGTATCTCGGGGCTGCAGGGAGCACCTCTCGTGAGAGGGGGTGCAGAGGAATAAACGAGAAGTGATCTGACTGTGAGTAGGCTAAACCGGGGTTCCAGGGTCCCAGGGCCACTGACTTATCACATGACATTGAGAGACTGATTTAAATCTACTAGGAGGCCCTTTCCCCACCTTTTTGAAATTGAGGAGGTTGAACTGCATAGCTTGAAATGCTATGACTGCTATACAAAAAATAGAATAAACATTCTAAAACTCTTGTATGTACTCCGTGAAAGTCTTCCTGATTTTTATTCTTTTCTTTTTTTTAAAGACAGGGGCTCACTCTGTTACCCTGGCTAGAGTGCGGTGGTGTCATCATAGCTCACCGCACCCTCCAACTCCTGGGCTCAAGTGATCTGCTTTTCTTAGCCTCCTTAGTAGCTAGGACTATAGGCATGCTAATTATCCAGCTACAAGCTGGCTAATTTTTTTTTTTTTTTCAGAGACAGAGACTCACTCTATGGCCCTCGGTAGAGTGCCATGGCATCACACAGCTCACAGCAACCTCCAACTCCGGGGCTTAAGCGATTCTCTTGCCTCAGCCTTCCAAGCAGCTGGGACTACAGGCGCCCACCACAACGCCCGGCCATTTTTTGGTTGCAGTTCAGCCGGGGCCGGGCTTGAACCCGCCACCCTCGGCATATGGGGCCGGCACCCCACCGACTGAGCCACAGGCGCCGCCCCAGGCTGGCTAATTTTTATATTGAGAAAAAGTCTTACTCTTGGCTCAGACTCGATTCAAACTCCTGGTCTTAAGCAATGCTCCTGCCTTGGCTAGCCAGAGTGCTAGGGTTATAGGTGAGCCTGGCAACCACTGTGCCTGGCCCCGATTTGCTTTTCATTTTTCCCTAAGAACCCCAGGAGTAATCTTCCACCATCTCTTTGTTAAATTCAAATTCACTTTCGATAGACTTAAAATTTAATTTCCAAGGGTATAAATGATAATATTTTAATGGAGAAAAACTTTTGGTGGAGGAAATCTTCCTGTTCAGAGTACACTTACTGTTTCTGCTACCTAATGAGCCTTTGAGATTTTGGATAGTGACTGGTAGAGGTGGAGGGAGTGATCTTAGCCATGTGCCAAAGACATTAGGGTAGGAATTTAAAGTGCTTGGCACGTGTTCGCATTAAACTTTGTATTGTTCAGCAAATGTTTACATGATTTAATAGAAAGGATGGTTAGAAATAAACAGAGAACTAGGCTTGTGCAGATAATGGACAGCAAGGCAAGTTTAAAAATTTTTTCTTGGCAAATTTTCCTTTACCCCTAGTCACCTACAATTCACATATGAATTGTAAGATATTTTGCTTTGTTAAAAATACAGTAGCATCGACATTTTATTTTTTACTATGGATTGCTTACATTTTCATAGTTTGTTTCTCCTATTCATCAACTTTAAAGTATATAATAAAAATTATGGTGATTTTCATTTATGCTGAAAATTTTAAGCCTCAGTTTCACAGAAGGGAATTCATTTGGTTTTGTCTTATTTATAGGAATCACTGTATTGTGTTAATATGAGTTCATTATATTTTTCATGCTGATACTATTTTCCTTGGCAATAATCCTGGTTACTTTTTGTGAATATAATTCTGAGTCTTTTCTAAATAACATCAAACAGAAGACTTAAACTGAGGTAGATTATTTTTCTTTTCTTTCTTTACTATATGGGGTGCTTTAATCTCTTTCTGAATAATTGCAAGCAATATAGTGTCAGGCCTCTTCTCCAGCCTCTTACAGAAAGGAAACTCCAATTTGGAGAAAACATGGTAAGGAAGTGAAAATACCTTGAGCAAAATAAACAAATAATCAGATGTCTGTCTGTATCACATATGATGACGCGGGCTGCTGAGGGATGGCAGTTTCCGTACCATATCCATATGTGAGTCAACCACCTGATGCCAAGGGGGAACATCGTTCTTTAATCCTTTTCTTTTCTTTTCTTTTTATTAAATCATAGCTGTGTACGTTAATGCTATCATGGGGCACCATACACTGGTTTCATAGACCGTTTGACACATTTTCATCAGACTGGTTAACATTTTCTGGCATTTTCTTAGTTATTGTGTTAAGACATTTACATTCTACATTTACTAAGTTTCACACGTACCCTTGTAAGATGCACCGCAGGTGCAATCCCACCACACCCTCCCTCTGCCCACCTTCCACCTCCCCCCTCCCTTCCCTCCCTTTCCCCCTTACCCCTATTCTTAGGTTATAACTGGGTTATAGCTTTCATGTGAAAGCCATAAATTATTTTCATAGTAGGGCTGAGTACATTGGATAATTTTTCTTCCATTCTTGAGATACTTTACTAAGAAGAATGTGTTCCAGCTCAATCCATGTAAACATGAAAGAAGTAAAGGCTCCATCTTTCTTTAAGGCTGCATAATATTCCATGGTGTACATATACCACAATTTATTAATCCATTTGTGGAATGATGGGCAATTGGGCTTTTTCCATGACTTAGCAATTATGAATTGGGCTGCAATAAAAATTCTGGTATAAATATCTTGGTTATAATGTGATTTTTGGTCTTCTGGGTATATACCTAAAAGAGGAATTATAGGATTGAATGGCAGATCTATTTTTAGACCTCTAAGTGTTCTCTAAACATCTTTCCAAAAGGAACGTATTAGTTTGCATTCCCACCAGCAGTGTAGAAGTGTTCCCTTTCCTCCACATCCATGCCAACATCTCTGGTCTTGGGATTTTGTGATATGGGCTAATCTTACTGGAGTTAGATGATATCTCAAAGTAGTTTTGATTTGCATTTCTCTGATGATTAAAGATGATGAGCATTTTTTCATATCTCTATAGGCCGTGCACCTATCTTCTTCAGAGAAGTTTCTCTTCAAGTCCCTTGCCCGGCCTGCGATGGGATCACTTGTTCTTTTCTTGCTTATACGTTTGAGTTCTCTGTGGATTCTGGTTATTAAACCTTTGTTGGAGACATAACCTGCAAATATTTTCTCCCATTCTGAGGGCTGTTTGCTTGCTTTACTTACTGTGTTATTGGCTGTGCAGAAGCTTTTTAGTTTGAGCAGGTCCCAGTAGTGTATTTTTGAAGCTGTTTCAATTGCCCAGGGGGTCCTCCTCATAAAATACTCTCCCAGACCGATTTCTTCAAAGATTTTCCCTGCACTCTCTTCTAGTATTTTTACAGTTTCATGTCTTAAGTTTAAATCTTTAATCCAGTGAGAGTCTGTCTTAGTTAATGGTGAAAGGTGTGGGTCCAGTTTCAGTCTTCTACAGGTTGCCAGCCAGTTCACCAGCACCATTTGTTAAATAGGGAATCTTTTCCCCACTGAATGTTTTTAATTGGCTTGTCAAAGATCAAATAATGGTAAGTAACTGGATTCATCTCTTGGTTCTCTATTCTGTTCCAGACATCTACTTCTCTGTTTTTGTGCCAGTACCATGCTGTTTTGATCACTATCGATTTGTAGTATAGTCTGAGGTCTGGTAGCGTGATTCCTCCTGCTTTGTTTTTATTTCTGAGTAATGTTTGGCTATTTGAGGTTTTTTCTGATTCCATATAAAACGAAGTATTATTTTTTCAAGATCTTTCAAGTATGACAGGGGAGCTTTAATAGGGGTTGCATTAAAATTGTATATTGCTTTGGGTAGTATGGACATTTTAACAATGTTGATTCTTCCCAGCCATGAGCATGGTATGTTTTTCCATTTGTTAACATTTTCAGCTATTTCTTTTCTTAGAGTTTCATAGTTTTCTTTATAGAGATCTTTCACGTCCTTTGTTAGATAAATTCCCAAATATTTCATCTTCACTACTGTGAAGATGAAATTCACTACTGTGAATGGAATAGAGTCCTTAACTGTTTTTTCAGGTTGACTATTGTTGGTATATATAAAGGCTACCGATTTATGAATGTTGATTTTGTAACCTGAGACACTGCTGAGACAAGTGAAAGTTTGATCTCTTCTGACCCTTTGTAAAAAGGGTACTACAGCTTAATGAATTTTTCACAATTTTACCTTCATCTTTATAACCAGCATTCAGATAAAGAAACAGAACACAAAACTATCCTTATGTCCCTGCCAAGTTCAACCATTGTCTCCATCCCTCACAGCCCAGAATAGTTTAGCCTGTTTTTGAAATTTTTTTTTTTTTTTTTGTAGAGACAGAGTTTCACTTTATGGCCCTCGGTAGAGTGCCATGGCATCACATAGCTCACAGCAACCTCCAACTCTTGGGCTTGAGCTATTCTCTTGCCTCAGCCTCCCAAGTAGCTGGGACTACAGGTGCCTGCCACAACACCCGGCTATTTTTTTTGTTTGTTTTATTTTGTTTTTGCAGTTCGGCCGGGGCCGGGTTTGAACCCGCCACCCTCGGTATATGGGGCCGGCACCCTACCGACTGAGCCACAGGTGCCGCCCTGTTTTTGAAATTTTTATGAATGGAATTACACACTGTCCATTTCCTTTTTTGTCTTCTTTCACTCAGTTATGTTTATGATATTTATCCATTTCAAGGCATATCATTCTAGTTTGTTCATTCTTTTTGTTTTGTAGAAAGTCATTATTTGATCATAGTTCAAAATACATTTTCACTAATCCGTTGAGAAAGATTTCTTTAGGTTTTAGCCCTTTGTCCTTACAAATAGGACTTATGTGAGCATTTTTTGTGCATTTTTTTCTGGTAAATGTGAATTTATTTCTATTGAATATATGCATATCTAGAGGTGGAATTGCTGGATTGTAGGCATTGTATATATTAAACTTAACTGGCCATTGCCAAATAGTGTAACAAAGTGAATGTATCAATACCCACTCTATTAGTAACTTAGGAGACTTATGATTATACTACATTATCACCTAAACTTGCTATATATTTTTTCTTCTTTTCTGTTAGTTTATCCATGCTGATGAGAATATAAGAATATAATTTTATAACATTATGGTCTTTATATTTTCCTAATGAGATTGAGAACATGTTATATATATGTGTGTGTGTGTGTGTGTTTTATATATAAAAATATATAAATAAAATATAAATGGTTTTATAAATAAAACCATTTGAATATACTGGTATAAATTGCCTGAACAAGATTTTTGCCTATTTTTATTTATTTATTTATTGCAGTTTTTGACAGGGGCCGGGTTTGAACCCACCATCTCTGGTATATGGAGCCAATGCCCTACTCCTTTGAGCCACAGGCGCAGCCCCCATTTTGATCGTTTTATTGGCTTATAGAAATCCTTATATATTTGTTGCAGGTATGAGTCCATTGTCGGATATTGTAAATATTGTCTTCCATTCTATAGTATGTCTTTTCTCTATTAATGGAGGTCCTTAATTATTAATATAATGTTTTTTGATTCTTCAAGGTTTTTTAAACTACTTATGATTATTTACTTTCATTTCCTGCTTAAGAAACTTGCCTTCTCCAAAATCTTGAAGATATTTGTCTATGTTTTCTTCTAAAATCTTCCTGTTTGGCCTTTCTTACTTAAATCTGCAATGAATTTGGAATGAACTTTGATGGATGTTTAATGGATGTTTAAGTCAAGATTCAATTCTTCCAAATGGATATCTCTTTGAGAACATTTGTTAAAAAAAAAAAAAAAAACCTAATCCTCACTGCTTTGCAGTGACATTTTTGCGACATGCTTGTGTGTGGCTGCTGTCTTTGTAAGTACAAACTAGGGCTAAGCGAGGAGTACCCAGTGGTCTGGTATGAACGTGCATGTCTGCATGCATGTGTGTGCTTGTTTTAGTTCTATGGAGGTATCATTTACACTTGACCAAATTCACTGCTTTTAGATGTACAGTTTGATAATTGCTGGAAGTCAAATGACTTGTGACAAAATCAAGATACAGAAAAGCTCTGTCACTCTGAAAGTTTTCCTCTTACCTTTTTGTAGTCAACTCTCGACTCCCAGTGACAGACAAAGGCCAACTTGCTTTCTGTCACTGTAACTTTGCATTTTCAACAAGTTCATAGAAATAGGTTCACACTGTAGGAAGCCTTTTGTATTCACTTCTTCCTCTTCCTGTAATGTTTCTTGGATTTATCTCTGTTGTTGTATCTATTACTATTTGGTTCATCTGTATTGTTATGCAGTAGTCCATGGTATGAACATACCAGGATTTGCTTATCCATTTAATGGTAGAGGAGCAATTGAGATGCTTCCAGTTTGCAATATTATGAAAAATGCTGCTGGGAACACAAATGCAGAATTCTTTGTGTACATGTGTTTTCATGACTTTCTTAAGTATTACCTTTGGTGAAGCACTGTGGAATAAAGGTGGTGATATGATGAAAGTATTTCTACATCCACACTGTACAATAGCATAGCCACTAATTTGACTATTTAGTGTTTGAAATAATGTGACTGAGAATCTTAATTTTTTATTTTACTTAATTTTAATTAATTTAAATTTAAGTATAAATAGTCACATGTGGCTGGTGGCTATTGTATTATGCAATGCCATTAATGGGATTGCTCTATTGAATGATAAACATATTTATGTACATAAATATGTATATGTATATACATAAATATATTTATGTACATTTTTACATATATAAATATATTTATAATATATTATAAATATAAATATATAAATGATTATTAAATTATATTTATATATTATATATAATTATTAAAGTATATTTAATTTTATAGTATGCTAACAGTATTTTTCAGAGTACCATGTGACATTTCCAGTGGCAATGCTAGATGGTTCTGTTTGTTCCACATTCTTGGCAACCCTTGGTAATGCCATCTTTTCAGCTTTATTTGAGTGGGTGGCTTCAAAGTCTATTTCCCTTACGACAGATGTTTTAGGATATCTGTTATTATGTTTAATAGCCATAAGTATATCTTCCATTGGGGGCTCACAGTCTTACTATACATTCTTAAGAGTTCTTTCTGTATGCAAGCCTATGGTCATATTTATGTTTTGAAAATACTTTCTCCCAAATGTAGCTTGCTTTTAGAAAACTGAAATATGTCTATTAAGAGGGCAGTGGTGAATTTTATGTTTCAACTTTATTGGGACATGGTGCCCAGATATTTGTTCCAACATTATTCAGGATGTTCCTGTGAAGGTATTTTTTGGATAAGAGTCACCTTTAAATGAGCGGATGTTGAATAAGCAGATTATCCTCTCTAATGTGATGGGGACCCATCCAATTAGTCTAAGGCCTTAATAGACCCAAGAATGACTTCCCTATAGTGTATTTATTAATCAGGGTTTGCCCCAGAAACAGAATGAATAGGATAGATGGATGGATGGATATATAGAGAGAGAGATGATGGAAGAGGCCCCTGATTATAGGAATTGGCTGGCACAGGTATAGAGGCTGAGAAGTCCTGCAATTTGGCATCTACAAGCTGCAAAATCAGGAAAGCCAGAAGTATAAGCCTCAGTCTGAGTCCAAAAGCCCCCAAACCAGAAACACCTCTGCGATCTCACAGCTAAGTTAATTAACTTGTTGTAGAAAATGTGCTACATACCTCATTGCTGAATGTCAGTATAGTCACCTTTGAAGTACTCCTGTGGAGAAGCGATGCACCAGCACCAGCATCTAGTCTACCATTCAAAGCACTTTTTTTTTTTATTGTTGGGGATTCATTGAGGGTACAATAAGCCAGGTTACACTGATTGCAATTGTTAGGTAAAGTCCCTCTTGCAATCATGTCTTGCCCCCATAAAGTGTGACACACACCAAGGCCCCACCCACCTCCCTCCTTCCCTCTTTCTATTCCCCCCCATAACCATAATTGTCATTAATTGTCCTCATATCAAAATTGAGTACATAGGATTCGTGCTTCTCCATTCTTGTGATGCTTTACTAAGAATAATGTCTTCCACGTCCATCCAGGTTAATACGAAGGAGGTAAAGTCTCCATTTTTTTTAATGGCTGAATAGTATTCCATGGTATACATATACCACAGCTTGTTAATCCATTCCTGGGTTGGTGGGCATTTAGGCTGTTTCCACATTTTGGCGATTGTAAATTGAGCTGCAATAAACATCACAAAAGCTTGATAACTAGGATCTATAGAGAACTCAAATTAATCCACATGAAAAAAGCCAACAATCCCTTATATCAATGGGCAAGAGACATGAATAGAACTTTCTCTAAAGACGACAGACGAATGGCAACAAACACATGAAAAAATGTTCATCATCTCTATATATTAGAGAAATGCAAATCAAAACAACCCTGAGATATCATCTAACCCCAGTGAGAATGGCCCACATCACAAAATCTCAAAACTGCACATGCTGGCGTGGATGTGGAGAGAAGGGAACACTTTTACACTGCTGGTGGGACTGCAAACTAGTACAACCTTTCTAGAAGGAAGTATGGAGAAACCTCAAAGCACTCAAGCTAGACCTCCCATTTGATCCTGCAATCCCATTACTGGGCATCTACCCAGAAGGAAAGAAATCCTTTTATCATAAGGACACTTGCTTTCAAAGCACTTTTTAAAGGATGAGTTCGCGAACTTAATTGTCAGACTTGTATCACTACAGCTCTGATGACCATTCCAAAAAAAAAGAGTTCCAAAATTTCTTTGAAGGTTGGACTAAGAGCTGGTGTCAGTGCGTAGTTTCCCCAAAGGAGCAATTAGAAAAAGCAAGATTCAAGCAATCCTCCCACTTTGGCCCCCAAAGTGCTGGGATTACGAGTGTGAGGCACTGTGCCCTGCCCTCCTATTTCTTTTAAAATAAAATTTTGCTAGTATTTTGATTGGAATTGCATTAGATCTACAACTCCCTTTGGGGAGAAATACCATTTTAACAATATTGAGTCTTCTAACACATGCAAGTTTTTTAAAGCTTTCATTGCATTTATCTTGCATTTTATAACTATTTTTTCTAAGTTTTTTGATACTACTGTAAAAGGAATGTTTAAAATTTTATTTTCTGATTGTTCATTGCTGATGTATAAAGATAAAAATTATTTTTATGTTGATTTATATTCCATGATCTTGTCAATTTTATTTTTCAATTATAATATTTTTAACAAAATATTTATTTTTGGTACATGTATTTTCTACATATCGGAGCATGTCGCTGCAATCTAAAGTTATACATTTCCTTCCAGATCTTTACAGCTTTTATTTATTTTTCTTACCTTCCTGCAGTTGTCAGGATCCTCAGTACAATTTGAAGTAGAAGTTTTGAAAGTAGACGTTCTTGCCCTGACCTGGTCTTAAATAGAAAGGACCAAGCCTTTTAGTTTAGGGAGTATGATGCTCCTTGTAGTTTTTTACCATATATAAGTTCAATCAGGTTTAAGAAACACCTTTACAGAAACATCCCGAATAATGTTTGACAAATATCTGGGCACTGCGTCCCAATAAAGTTGACACATACAATTCCCCATTCCCTTGTATTTCTGGTTTACTAAGAGGTTTTAGCATGAATGGGAGTTGAATTTTGTTAAGTGCTTTTTTGTATTTGTTGTAATGTTTAAATTGCTCTTCCATTAAAAATCATGCATTACATTGATTTATTTTAAATGTTAAAAAGCCCTTATTTCCAAAGTAAATCTCACATTGTACGGTGATTAATTTTAGGTGTCAACTTGGTTAGATTAAGAGATACCCAGTTGGCTGTAAACATTATTTCTGGGTATGTTTGTTGGGGTGTTTTCTGAAGGAGAGTGTATCGGGATCAGTGTAGGAAGGAAGCAAGGCAAATGCACTTTCCATGTGGGCAAGTACCTTTCCATTAACTGAGAGCTCAGCTAGAACAAAGTCACAGAGGAGATGGGGTTCACTTTGTCTCTCCTCTGGATCTGGACACTTTCCTCTTCCTTCCCTTGAACATCAGGACTCCAAGTTCTCTGGCCTTTGGACTCTGGGACTCACACCAGTGCTCCCCACACCAGTGGCTCCCAGATCTTTGGCCTGGGACTGGGAGTTACACCGTCGGCCTCCCTGAACCTGAGGCCTTTGGACTTGAACGGAGCTGGCTACTGGCTTCACTCTCTCTCCAGCTTGCAGACAGTCTGTTAATTCCTTCTCTCCTTCCCTAACCGTGAGAGCAAACTTCTCTCATAAATCTCTCATGTATCTGTGTCTATACCTGTATCTTTTTCCTATCGGTTCTATCTTTCTGAGGAAACCTGAGAAATGGTCATGAGATACTATTATTTTTACAAATTGTTGTTTTCGATTTCTAAAATTTTGTTTTATACTTTTGTAAATGTGTTCATAAGGAATAATCAAATCATTTTCTTAAGACATCTTTGACTAGTTTTGGTATCATAGTAGGAGGGGCCTCATAAAATGAGTTGTGAAGCCTTCCCTGCCCATTGTCTTAAAGAGCGTGTATTAAATTGGTAACAATTCTGCCTAAAATACTAGAAAAGATATAATAGTATGGTCATGCCGACATTTGCTTTGGGGAAGGTTTTTCATTTTTAATTGAATTTAATTCATATAGGGTTTTGGGTTTTCTATTTTTGGAGTACAGAGTCGGTGTTGGTAATTTTTGACTTTCAAGAAACGAGTCCTTTGCATGTAAGTTGCCAAGTCTACTGGAATTAAGTTGTTCATAATACTCCTTTATTATTACTTTAAGGTACACAGAATAGGTAATGCTAATTCTTTCATTTAAATATTTCCATTTTCTTTTTTGTTCATTTAGCTAGAACATAGTGATATTAATTTTCGATTTCAGTGATATGAATATTTTCATATCATTTTCAAATCAGCACAGATTTTCTCTATTGTTTTCTATTTCATTGCCTTCTGCTCATCTTTATTTTCTCCCTCTTTCAACTCACTTTGATTGTAGTTTGATCTTCATTGTCTCATTTTTTAAGGTGGGAATTCAGATAATTCATTCTCATTTCTCTCCCTCTGTGCTCCCTTCCCTGATGCAGGTGGGAGACTCCAGCTCCACCAGTTATTGCCTGAGCACCACAGCTCTCACCCAGCCCTGCCTGGTAACTACAGTAAAACCCCGGCCAATGATTCTGAACATGCCCTAGAGGTCTGCCCTGCTCTCCCCGAGACATCAATTATGTAAGAATAAATCTTTTCACATGCTTTTGGTATACATGTACATGTGACATTGTCTTGACATCTGAACCAAATTTTGAGTGGAAATTCATCTGTTTCTGCTGGTGACAATAATAGGTATAAATTTAGCCAGGTTTCCCCTGTTTGCTCTTTGCATGATGGATGTTTTTCATGTTTTTAAATTCATTTCCGCACTTTACATTTAAAGCATGACTCTTACAGACATCTTATAGTTGGGACTAGCTTATAAATCTATTATGATAGCCTCTGCCTTTCAGCGTTAACATACAAGTTTTCATATACGTGCCATTAAGTCCACCATTTTATTATTCAGTGTCTACTGACCGCCTCTGAGTTTTGCTCCTCAGTTTCTCCTTTACCAACTTTTATCAGATTGCTTGAATATTTTTAGAATTCTATTTTAATTTTTCTATTGATGTTTTAGCTACACTTCTGTATATATGTGCATGTGTGTTTTTAATGCTTGCTCTACGGAATGAAACAGGCCTTTAACTTTTGGCAGTCTAATTCTTGTTAATACTGTACCATTTTATATAAAATATAAAAACTTCACAACCCGATGGGTTCATATCCCCCCTAATATTTTGTGTTATAATTTTTGTGTATATTGCATCTGCCTACTATAGGTTATAAATCCCATAAAAATGCAATTTTTTGCATTAATTTTTACTTGAAACTTTTAAGATTTATACAGAAGTGAAGAGGAAGAAAAAAGGAAAACATTTCCTTGCTGTTATATGCATTTATCATTTCTAACATTCTTCATTCTATTGTGTCCATTTGAGTTTCTGTCTGGTATCATTTCTATGCTGCCTAAAGAACTTGATTTAAAAAGCAGATCTACCGACAAAGAATACTTTCAGGTTTTTTTCTCTTAAAAATTTCTTTATTTTCCCTTTTCACCGGATACAGATTCTGAGAAGGTTTTTTTCCCACCTTTCATTCTTTACAGTTTTTGTTCCCCTCTATCCTGACCCCCACGGCTTTTTATAAAAAGTAAGCTAAAAGTTGCTCACTGTTCCCCTGTTTGTAACATCTCATTTTTCCTTGCCACTTTCAAGATTTACCCTTTACTTTGGCTTTTGACAGTTGACTAATGAGAAAATCTAACAAGTCAAGAAGATTTATCCATTGCAGATGGAACAACAAAGGGAGATGACAGAGACGTCTGTGGGAAACGGTCACCTCCGTGCAGATGTATCCTCGGCAGGTTCACAGCCAGGGGTCTGCTGGAGGGTCTGTGATGGCTCTTGTCCCACAAGGCTGGAGGATGGAAGATAAAGTGGGTGTGAAACAGAGGAGAGAGAATAATCAGAGAATAATCAGCTGGGTAGCTCTGATTCTGTTTGTCACCGTATCAGGCCCACTGAGACTTACTGAGAGCCATGGCTTGTTATCTCCTGAATTTCCCTGAAGATCAATGAGAAGCAATGTAAGATTTCAAGCACATATGAAGGTTTTTTTTTTTTTTGAGACTGAGTCTCACTCAGGTGCCCCAAGTAGAGGGCCATGGCATCACAGTTCACAGCAACCTCAAACTCTTGGGCTCAGAGATTCTCTTGCCTCAGCCTCTTGAGTAGCTGGGGCCACAGCTGCTTACCACAATGCCTGACTAGTATTTTAGAGACAGGATCTTACTCTGGCTCAGCCTGGTCTCAAATTTGTGAGCTCAAGCAATCCACCTGCCGTGGCTTTCCAGAGTGCTAGGATTACAATATTGTTTTAAAGACAGTGCTCTGGCTTAATTGTGGAGAATGGCAAGGGGGCAGGAAAGCTACGTCGCCCCTGGGGAGGCAACCAGCTGACAGTAGTGAGGACAAGGATTGCAGCAGTGTAGATGGAATGAAGACAATGTCATCAAGGTGTATGTTGAAGGAAGAGTCAAGAGAGTTTTTAAATTAAATGTGAAGGAAAAATGGGAGAGATGAGTCAAGGGTGATTCAAGCATAAACAAGTACAGATGGAATGCTCGTATACTGTTGGTGGGAATGTAAATTAATACAACCCCCGTGGAAAACAGTTTGGAGAGTCGTCGGAGAACTAAAAGCAGACTTTCCATTCAATCCAGCAATTCTACTGCTAGGTTTTTATCCAAAGGAATAGAAGTCATTTTATAAAAAAGCCCCCTCCATCAGAATGTTTATCACAGAAAAATTCACAATTGCAAAGTTGTGCAATCAACTTTAGTGCCTCTCAACTGATGAGTGGATAAAGAAAATGTCGTCTTTATATACCATGGATACTACTCAGCTAGAAAAAGGAATGAAATAAAGTTTTGCACTGACTTGGATAGAACCAGAGAACATTATCCTAAGTGAAGTCTCTCTTCAAATAAATACCACATGGTTTCACTTATAAGTGGGAGTTATACAGTCCTAAAGCAATGTAATAGACATTGCAAACTTAGAAGGAAAGAGGGTGGGATAAAAACCTACGTGTTGGGGCTCAGCACCTGTAGGTTAGGGCACCAGCCACATGCACCAGGGCTGGCGGGCTAAAATCTGGCCTGGGCCTGCTAAACAACAACAACAACAACAACAACAACAACAACAAAATATAGCCCGGCATTGTGGCAGGCGCCTGTAGTCTGGGGCTAAGGCAAGAGAATCACTGAAGCCCAAGAGTTTGAGGTTGCTGTGAGCTGTGATGCTACGGCACTCTACCGAGGGCAACATAGTGACACTGTCCCACAAATAAATAAATAAATAAAAATAAGAAAGAAAACCTCCCTGTTGGGTGTAATAGACACTGTTCTGGTGATGGGTACACTGAACGCTCTGGCTTCAGTATTACACAATTTATTCTTGTAACAAAAACCTCTTGTACCAGCTAACTCTACTGAAATAAAAATAAATAAGAGTGGGTAGGTGGTAGAGATTGGAACTCTGAAAGTAGAGTTGGTTGGGAGGCAAAGGTAGAGGGACAATTGATTTGGGGACACATGCTTATGGTTCTTTTGTCATGTTCACGTGGAAATGTGGATTAGGCAGTCGGGTGCTTGTGCCAGGGCACTGTACTGCCATGGAGCTTGAGATTTGAGAGTCAGCACAAAATACGTTGTAGACAAAATATTCCAGAAATGTGAGAAGTACAGGGTAAAAATTATGGAATGGGAAGAAGTCCTTGCTAACAGGCCTGAGGTGGAGAATGATTGTTTGTACAGCCACACATATTTATCCCTGGTGGTGAAGACTTTGAAGTCACAGCTGACTGGTCCATGGAATCCTGGCTGTGTTGTAGGGCATGGTACAATACGGATGCTCATATTTTATTAGGTTTATGTTGTCCAACTTTTGATCTTATTCCCCCCAAAATTATGTAAAACATAATTTAGGAATTAGGATTTAGGAATGAGCTCTATGATGCCTGTTTCCCTCCTCCACATGTTCACCAACTTAACAAGCAGGCAAATGACCTGTCAAGATACCTCTCTGGGTCTTTCTAATTACATGGGTTTTATTTATGACACAAATTGTACTTGACAGCTTTTCCCAGTTGCAATCTTAGTTTAAATTGCTACCATTTCAGCAGTAGAAAGTAGATACAGAATTTTTTTTAAAAAGTACAAATGACTAGTTGCTTAGACAGCTATAGTTTATAACTTGCACAGGCTAGTAGTTTAGGTGGTAAACATTATTAACCACCATGTCTTGTTAGATATTAACTCAGTACAAATAATCTTATTTTAACATTTAAAGACTGAGTTGTTTTAACAATATTTCCTCAATATTTCCTTGAAACAAAGGTGCTCTCAGCTGCTACTGACTGTCCCTTGGCAACTGCTTAAGGAGATTTTTCATTTCTATCTTGAGTATCGTAATTAAAGTTCAAACTTTAAAGATAAGCAATTATCAAGATTCATTAAATTAAAGATCCAGTTGTCTCTCCGGAGAATTATTCTTTGGGGAATTTTACTGTCCTGTGATACTCTATCTTTTCTCTCTTTAATAATAATTATATTTTAATAAAATAGGTCTCACATGCAACTATCCAATGGATTTTTCTGCCTCTGAAGAATTCTTTATGTAAAAATGATATTCATAGAAATTAATTCAGATACAATGTAGAATAATTACATTTAAGTAACACATTGTCACTGGCAAAATCATTAGAAAGGATTTAACTGATCTTAGCATCTGTCACAATATAAAATTTAGAATGGTCAAACCTTTCATGAACTACAAGTCTGTATCATCTGTAGTAACGTGTGGGTAAGCATGTTGTCTTTAACACCCTGTTGATGCTTTTTATTTGATTGTGTAAATTCTCTAACTTAAAGACTATGACAGGAACAAAGTGCCTTTGTTCTGCATGTTTTGTTTGGTTTGCATATTGCTTTTCTGAAAAAAAAAAAAAAAAAAAAAGCGTGCTTTTACCTGGGGGACGTTGTTTCCTGAGCACTAATGACTCATCCAACCCAGACCAGATTCTTCACTTAATTAACTGGACTTTACCCACTTTTCAGCATTTGTATTGGTAAATTTTGCAATGGTTTCCCGATGTGGGACCTTGCCTGTGGCTGTTCGTTTTTTCAAAATTAGTTATTATACACACAAACCCTATTTGTATTTATTAATTTAAATTTCAGATTGATTTGAGGGTAGGTTACATTGTTTTCATTTCTAAGGTAAAGTTCAAGTTGTGGTTGAGCCCTTGCCCAAGGGGGCAAGCTGAACACCCTCGCATTGGGCACATTAGGTGAGATCCTGCAATTAGCCTCCCTCATCCCCTTTCCTCTCCCCCCGTCCCTTCTCCCCCTCACTAAAATATACTCATGTTTTTCTTTCATGTAGGTATGCAGTTGTCTATATATCACACAAATCCTATTAACAGGGCCACTTTCTGAATGAATTAGTTAATATGGAATATGCTATGCTAATATCATGTGTAGCAAGCCCAGCAGAAAGAGGCCTGGTTAGTTTCACGTTCTTTAAAGGGAAGTGATCCTTTGGCATGTACACTCCAGGTATGAACAATTTTATTAAAAACAATTATTTGGACTAACCTCAATCGAACCTTTTAGATCACAGTTGCAAACAATTGTCATAAATCAAAGTATAAATTAAAAGTACCTCTCCACTTAGGTAGATGTTGACTTTGGAATCATAATTTAT
Organism: Nycticebus coucang; assembly: GCF_027406575.1. Taxonomy (NCBI): domain Eukaryota; kingdom Metazoa; phylum Chordata; class Mammalia; order Primates; family Lorisidae; genus Nycticebus; species Nycticebus coucang. The sequence continues at coordinate 24,876,518 of NC_069789.1, read as the reverse complement.
GTAGTTTATTTAATGCCTCATGTAATTTTGTGCAATTTATAAATAATACAGAGATAGTCCTACCTTTGTATAATGTTCCTTATTAGGAACACCCCTCTGTAGTGGTTTGATTCTACTTTTATTTTTTTATTTTTTGCAGTTTTTGGCCGGGGCTGGGTTTGAACTCTCCACCTCCGACATATGGGGCAGGCGCCCTACTCCTTTGAGCCACAGGCGCCGCCCCCAATTCTACTTTATTTTTAAATCCAAATACAGTTGAGCCTCTCGGGAGTGCCCGGTGTTGATTTGTGCCTTTGTTAAACTGGGACAGTATTATCTCCTATTGCAGAAATTTCTCGTGCTCTGCATACAGACTTGCTGGAACTTGAGGTTTTTCAATACTGCTTTCTCTTTAACTAGGTCATTTCAAAGCCATCATAAAATCCTTGAAGCCATTTACACCTTATAAGTGGTGTTTTTCTCTGTGGGCATTACGCTGTCAACTCCTTCTTAACCCTGACCTTCTCCCTTGCTGCTGCTGTGTTCAGATCCTGGCAGAGAGTGAAATTTATATTTGCTCTTCTCATAGGAAAAATAAACTCAAGGTTGAGTTAAAGCTGACAAAGATCCCCCTATTGAGAATCAGCATAGATTTTATGGCACATTCAAATATTCATCCTGGCTCTAGCTACCTGGGGTTTATTACTGTCTGGAATTAACCCAGATTTCAACTATTGTGTTTGAGACACCTTTAAACTAGAAGTACCAGGTGCTTCTATTAGGCGGTTTTTATTTAGTAGTGAGATAAAAACATTCTTCAAACTCAGAAAATCTAACTCTGTTTAGAGATAACATATGGTAGGGCTGAAGAGAAATGTTACAGATTGAAGTTAGATTTGGCTTACTTGGTGTATTTTGTTGAGATATATATTTAAATTATTGCAAATATGGTCTGTGGCCCTTCTTGCCTACATTTACTCTGGGTCACTCAGATATTGGGAGTGGGCCCGACAATGGGTCCGGAGCAGGATTTGAGCCCCAGATCCCCAGAGGGACAGCAAGATACGGAAATGAGAGATGAGAAGCAAACTCAGCAGCAGCCCTGGAGCAAAGCAGGTCTAGTCATCACTGTGGGTTCAGACCCACATATCAGAATGGGTCCATGAGGTCACGGGTGAGTGAAGGGCAGCTGCAAAAGCTACGTTTGGTCCCCTGAAGGATGGCTGAACTCTGGCTATTAATTGGTGCTTTTGAATTATGTAGCTTAGGGTTGCCCAACATAACTTCAAATAAGTGGGCTTGGAAAAGCAATTGTCTGGTTTTGATGGGCTCTTAATCACATCTCTGTCTAAATTCCCAGTGAGGTCCTACCTGGTCCCTCCTTTTGTAGGCGAGTCTGGGAGACATCCCCTAATGTTAAGTAGCCGGTGGGAGCGTGTAATTAATAATCCCTTGGGTGTTAAGGCACATAGGAGAGGGTTCTGGGCATGGATTTTGCCCAGAAAATTGTGTATCAAATATACACTAACGCTTTTTGAATAGTAAACTATTTAATTTAATTAATTAATTAATTAATTTATTTATTTATTTTAAGACAGAGTCTCACTATGTCACCATGGGTAGAGTGCTGTGGCATCACAGCTCACAGCAACCTCAAACTCTTGGGCTTAAGCGATTCTCTTGCCTCAGCCTCCCACATAGCTGAGACTACAGGTGCCCACCACAACGCCCAGCTATTTTTTTGTTGCAGTTATCGTTGTTTAGCTGGCCCAGGCTCGGTTTGAACCCACCAGCCTCGGTGTATGTAGCTGGTGTCATAACCACTGTGCTACAGGCACCAAGCCAGTAAACTATTTTAATAACTATCCTAGGAAGCAGATACTGTAAGTGACAGCTAAGACCGTCTTCTCTGAAGTCAGACACACAAATTCAAATGATGCTTTTTCCACACACTGCTAAATTGTAACTGAGGGCAAGTGACTTAGTCATTTTGAATCTTAAAATTACTATCTCTGGGAGAATTTTCCAGATGCCCAGACTACTTTTGGTGACCTTTGTGTCTGCTTTGGTGATACATCCTGCTAACATGACACACAAAACCATTACAATAATAAAAGCAACAGACACTCTTGGAACAATAACAATTTGTACAAAATATTTCTTCACTGATAGACGTGAACCCCAAGAGACCAAGAGACTGCATCTATGCTATGCTAAAGGGCCTGTTCCTCAGGACCTTTAGAAAGTGGCACCATATCCACTATGTAAACTTTGTATTTAACTGACTACCCAAGAGACTAAATAAATAAAGCCTATTTCCTTATCTTTAAATTTGAGGTAATATAATACTTACCTAAAAGTATGAGGGTCCAGTGATGGAATACATTACCCATTTAACATAGTTCCCATCTCTTAGTAAATGTTAGATATGTGGTAATTATCTTCCTTTCTATGGACAAATTACATAACCAGAAAACATACTTTTACCATATTTATGCTGTATTTTATTTATTTTTATTTTTATTTATTTATTTCTCGATTTTGAGACAGAGTCTCACTTTGCCACCTCGGTAGAGTGCTATGATGTCACAGCTCACAGCAACCTCCCGCTGTTGGGCTTAGGTGATTCTCTTGCCTCAGCCTCCCAAGTAGCTGGGACTACAGGTGCCCAGCACAATGCCCAGCTATTTTTTGTTGCAGTTTGGCCAGGCCAGATTTGAACCCACCACCCTCAGTATATGGGGCTGGCACCCTACTCACTGAGCCACAGGTGCCGCCCATTATACCGTTTTTAAAAAATCTTATTTATTTTATAAAATTTTCTTGGTGATGTGCTTTCTTCCTTAGTGATCTATTGAATGCCTGACTCAAATTTCTACCTATCTAGACTTGACACTAACCCTACCTGAATTTAAGATCACATTATTTTTCTTGCAAATGCTGCATTCTGTGAACTAGTTTAGAAGCATACACTTGGAATATTCTCTTCATAACAGAATCTACTATTTATCTCTCGGTTTCTGTCAGCCTGATATATTTTTCCATCCCTGTAGGCAGAATACCCTTCAGTTTAAAGGATGGCTTTGCATTCCCTACAGACACAATCCATTAAAAGACAGTTTATTCCTTCCCTCCCTCATTTAAATACAGTGCACAGAGATTTCTTTTAAATGAAAAATTGCATTATGGATTAAGCTCTGTGCAGTGTATTTTTATAAAAATAGTTGTGTCACATAGAAGAAACACAACCTGAGCAATGGTATTGTAAATGGCATTTATAAGACCAAAGAAATGGCCTTTTGAACTTGAGATAGTTGGCCTTTTGAACATGGTGCTTCATCTCTGCTGAAGGCATTGAACCCCATGTTGGAGAATTACTTGAAGAGCTTGGGTATAAACTCACATTTGGAGTTGTTCCTAAATCAGCCTACTGTTCTGAAATGTTCTGTTGTGTGTGTGGAGGGTGGGTAGGGTGGGTTTTATCTTCCTATAAACTTAACTTTGACATTATTTACATTTTTATACCATTTAAGAATCTTTCCCTGTGTCCGTAAGGGGTTGAGCTGTCATAATTTCACTACCTATTAGTGTTTTTATGCTTTCCCCTTTCGTTAGTGAATATTTTTTAGACTCAGGATTGAAGAACATCCCTTGATTTGATACCTTTCAGAAATTTCTTACATGAATCTATGTAAATACTATTTATAATTTGTTTAAACATCTATTTCCTTATAGATCTTCTCCTTGCAGACAGAAAGGTTTTGTTATCATAGTCTTTTTCCCAGTGCGGCAAAAGTTCTGATTTTTGGTGATTTTAGATTTTTTCTTTGCCCCTCTGCTGGGTCCAGTGAACTTTTGTGGGTGTCCAGAAATCAGTATGGCTTACACTATGCTGTTTCCAGGGGTGCATCGGACAATGAATTGCTCTTATATCTTTCTTTGTAAGAGCATTCCGAGTGGTGCGTAATTCACTTGGGCTGACTGCTGTGTTCCTTATCGAGAGAACAAACATTTGTACTGTGATCAATTTGCCTCAGCAGTTTCTGTGCCATGGAGTATAACACAAGAATCACTTTTCAGATGTGTTTGTAGTCGAGCTAGTCGAGTTTGTATCTTAATACAGGCACATTTGTCAAAGAAGAAGGTAGAATCGAATTCATCTGTCTGCAGCATCTCTTTACCTTCTGTGTTGAGTTCTAGCTATTTGTTGTCATCACCGAAGGGCTCCACGGACCAAGGGCCTGCACAAGAGTGACGCCGTATGATTAGCAATTAGCTCATTGTAACTGAACACTGGGATTGCAAAGGGATTTTTAAATACCCATGTTTTCTTATGAGACCATGTATAAATATTTTCCATTTTGTCTTAAATCGCTCCTGGGTTAGAGTGATAGTACTTAAAACCAGATGATGTATAAAATCTTCTTAGCTGGACCTCACTATTTTATAGGTGAAAAGACATAGGTTCTGACAGCTGCCATGAGACGTCTAAAGTCACTTTGGTAGTTACTGTAAACCTGGGACTGGAATCATTGATACTCTGGGGACACTGTAGGTTTAAGCTAGCACTACCTTCTTGGCTTAAAGAAAATAATATCTTCACATTAAAAGACTGTACAATTGGCTCTGCACCCGTAGAACAGCTGTTAGGGCACTGGCCACATATACTGGGGCTGGTGGGTTCTAACCTGGCCTGGGCCAGCTAAACAACCATGACAATTGCAACAAAAAATAGCCATCAGTTGTGGTGGGCACCTGTAGTCCCAGCTACTTGGGAGGCTGAGGGAAGAGAATTGCTTAAGCCAAAGAGTGAGAGGTTTCTGTGAGCTGTGATGTGACGGCACTCTACTGAGGGTAACATAGTGAGACTCTGTTTTAAAAAAAAAAATAAAAGGTTGGCCCTGAATCAAGGCCAGCAGTTTGCTGAAGCTGTTGGTTTTAAGCAGGAGCCTAAAGAATTATCTTTCTGTGGTCTGTTGGCTATTTCAGAACTTTGGAAATGTAATGGTTAATTCATTAGAAAGAAACAGTATGAGTCATTGGTGATAGATGTAGGCTAGTGTGATTTGTAGTCTTAATACTGTTGGGTTCCAAAATACCCATAAAATATTACTATATTTATCGCACAAGGATGTTTAAGTTATTTGTTAGAATTATAATGCTGTTAAATCTTAATTACAGCTCCCCAAAATGACTGTGGGTTTTTACCCAAAATAAAAAGATAATTCTACCGTAAAAAAAAATAAAAAAAATTATTTTATTTTATTTTTTATAATTTTATAAAAAAATTATTTTATTCCTCTTAATTAAGGAACCTTTTAATATTCAGATGGGAAGTAGATCTGGTAGCAGACTGAATTCTTTTTTATTTTTGTTTTCCTTTTCTTTTTAAAAACGGGTTTTGTAATTTCTTGAAAATAAAGGTATCTATTGACTTTGATGCAGACTTCCCACGAGTTTAAACAAAATTTAACTGTTTAATATTCAGAAAACAAATATACGTAACATGAATGTATAAGATATAATATACATGTATGTATATTATATACATACATATTTAGTTCATATATGACTATTTTTATATGTGAGTAATTGCTAGGCAGAAAGTATTATTTCCTCTAGTTATTATGATGCCAAAACTTTTTGTGCCTTTATTATTAGAATTTTAAATTAAACCTCATGATACACAAGTTAAACTGAATTAAAAGAAGACATATTTAAGTAATATTTTGGTAATATTTTTTTTAGATTTCATTAATAGTCTCTAGAGCTTTATAAAAATTGATCTCTGAATAGCATTCAAAATAATATAGAAAAACAATGTAATCTTTTTATTATAGTGCCTTAAACATAAAATAAACTGTCTGTACCCCAATATATATATATATTTTTAAAGAGACAGAGTCTCACTGTGTTGCCCTGGGTAGTGCTGTGGCATTGCAGCTCACATCAACCTCCAGCTCTTGGGCTTAGGCGATTCTCTTGCCTCAGCCTCCTGAGTAGCTGGGACTACAGAAGCCCACCACAACGCCCAGTTATTTTGTTGCTGCAGTTTGGCTGGGGCCGGGTTCGAACCCGCCACCCTTGGTTTATGGGGCCAGTGCCCTGCTCACTGAGCCACAGGTGCTGCCCTACCCCAATATGTTATTAATTTAAACTGAAAGAAGCAAGAAAGAATGTTTTCTAAATTTAAGAATATTAATAATCTTTTTCATGGATCTCTTATGACCGAGTGCCTACACATATCTGTGCAGTGATTAAACTTTGATGTCCTTTCATTGTTTTTACTCTGGAATTGACAATCTTACTTAAAGGTATTTATGCATTCATTAGGGTAAAGCTAAAAACGTTTCAATTCAATTAAAAGCGCCGGCCCCATATACCGAGGGTGGCGGGTTCAAACCCGGCCCCCGCCAAACTGCAACCAAAAAATAGCCGGGCATTGTGGCAGGCGCCTGTAGTCCCAGCTACTCGGGAGGCTGAGGCAAGAGAATCGCTTAAGCCCAGGAGTTGGAGGTTGCTGTGAGCTGTGTGAGGCCACGGCACTCTACCGAGGGCCATAAAGTGAGACTCTGTCTCTACAAAAAAAAAAATAAATAAATAAAAATAGTCATAATTTTTATTTAATTTCCTCTTGCTTTTTTATTAATTTGCATTCTGACATCTTTCTATATTCAACTTGTCTGTGGTCACCTTGGGGTGGCTTCATTGACTCTTAGCCTCCTATTACATACCCTGATGACACGCTGAACTTATTGTCACATTGACTGCAAGTGCTATGGATTTTACTTGTTTCTTTCTTACCCTGCTTGGTATAATCTTTAAATTCTTTGAAAGGGTCTTTCTTTTCACCATTTTATCTCTAAATTATAGGACACTACCTGGCACATAGTAGACACTTGATAAATTATCGTTGAGGGAGCTAAATGGAAATATTTTAAGTACTTACATTTTTTTACGTACATTACATGTGTGTATATGTATGTGTGTGTACACACATAACATAAATATGCACTAATGTTTGCTTGGTAATAACATTAAAGATTATAATTTATTTCACACTGTAACTTACCAGAGCAAAAATCAATCAATCAATAAATAATATGTGAGCTGTTGAATACATGTAAGTGAATAGACTGGGAAATTGGATTCACCTGGACTGGATGAGGTGATTAACTGGTTTAACTGGTTTAAGGATCCTAAGCAATTAACATTTACTAAGACTTAGCTTTTATTGTGTAAAATCAACAACAGTGCCATTCTCCCAGGCTGTCAGATGGATTAAATAATATTGAAGTGTAAACTTAGAGCCAATATTAACATATACGTCAATAAACGTTAGTTTTCCCCTCTTTACAGTAAAGGGAGCAAAATATGGGGCAATGGAAGTTAAACAGGAAGTGGAATAGGATTAAGAATTTTCTTCTTCATTTAGATCATTTTTTGCTGTTGTTAGCCATGTCCAAGTCTTTTTTTTTTTTTTTTGAGACAGAGTTTCACTATGTTGCCCTCGGTAGAGTGCTGTGGTGTCACAGCTTACAGCAACTCTTGGGCTCAAGTGATTCTCTTGCCTCTGCCTCCACAGGTAGCTGGGACTACAGTTACCTGCCACAACACCTGGCTATTTTTTGGTTGCAGTTGACCTTGTTGTTGAGCAGCCCTGGGCTGGGCTCAAACCCATCAGCCATGGTGAATGTGGCTGGCACCCTACTCACTGAGCTACGATTGTGGAGTCAGCCATGTCCAAGTCTTGATGACTGTGAACTTATCACAATAGGAACAATCTACTCACTCTTTTGCTCCATCCTACATTACTTTGATGATGTCAGTCCTCTGCCCAGAATTCTTCAAGATCAAATATCTATGATGCTTGAACTCTAATGCCCTGCACTGGACCTCATCCCTTACACAAAGGATGATGCTTTTGTACATTTGAAGAAGGAAATGAAATTGAATGAAAGGAAAGGTTAAGTGGTAGTATCCCAAGATCTTTGCCACATTATATAAAAACTCCAATCTTCCATTTTTGAGGCACTCGCTTATAATCACCTAGAGTAGGCAAATCATGAGAAACTCATTTAGTTAGACAAGAAGAGGAGCTAAATAGAAAAATAGACTACTAATAAATTTACAGTGAGAAAATGCCTGTCATGGAGGTAAGCGTGCCGTGCTGACCCTTGCATGGCTTGCATACCTTCTTTTGCTATATATTTTCTCCCTTTAAATGTATTCATAACACTGTTCATAATAGTGTATTTATATTTATAATAAAACTTAAAATGCTCATAAGGGCAATTGCCCAGTTCTTCATCCTTATTGGCACACCAATAAGTGAATATTTTGTGATACCCAAGCTATTATTTTGGCCACTGAGTTTACAGGTGACTGAATTCTTAGTTTAAATATCAGAGAGTAAAAGGCAGGACACACCTATGGAGCATATTGCAAGGGTACAAGTCAAATCTGTCAAGTGTAGAACATAAATGTCTTAACACAATAATCAAGTAAATGAGGTGAAAGCTATGTTGATTGGTTTGATGTAAGCACGTCAGATTGTACAAAAAATCAACACGTCGTACCCCACATATACATAAATGTAAAATGATCTATGTGTATATGACTTAATAGAAAAAAAGAGAAAAAATAAATATCAGAGAGTGATTTTTTTTCTGTCATTTAATAGAGTTTGGAAGATAACACATCACTTGCTCATATTTAGCAATAATTTACATAACACGGCCACTGTCTGACTTCTCTGCGACTTCCCAGCTGATTGCCCTAGGAAAGGGCTTGACAGTCTCCACTTTTCCTCTGATGGAAAGTTAGTGAACATTCTAACATGCAGATCTAGCAGTGTGGTCTGCCTGCCATAACCTCTTTCTCCTTCATAATCAAGTTCGCCCTGCTTAGAAGGTCTCAGGATCTTTTCATGATCACCCCTTTATCTGTCTCATCCATCTACCCTCAGAGATGTGGGCGTTTTGCTGGTGGAAGATGTAAAGGTTGGCCAACTGTGTCATCTTCCCTTTGCTTCTTGTGGCTTTTACACAATGATTCTTTCAAGTTTGACTGCCTTGGTCTTGTAGGGCAGTCCTGCTCATCCTTTGGGACTTTTTCTAGGGGCTTCTTTGATGGAAAACTCTTCCAGAACACCAGTTTCTGTGCCTTCTGTACCCAGCTGAGTGGACCTACTATTCCTTTGCACTCCTGCATGTGTGTGTAGAGGGATTGGTTCATCTCTCTCTGAGGCAGTCCTATCTTTGGTATCCCCTATATGGTGAGCTTTTTGAGAGCATAGAATTCAGTCTTATCCTTCTGTTTCTACAGTGTCTGACATAGAGTACGCATGTAATAAATGTTGGTTGCATAAATAGGTTCTTGGTTAATTATTCAATGCATACATAAATCATTCAGATTTCTATCTTTCTGAATAGGAGTGTGTTTTCCTTGACCATGATTCTGCTTCTAGAAATAGGTCATATATTCCTTTCATATCTTTAACAGTGCACACCATAACACCGGACATATGCTGTATAATAATATATACTCAATAAATCACTTCCATTACCCAGATAAATTTGTCACATTCTGCAGTTTACTTTGTCAATGTTATTTTATGGTTGTGTATACATGTTTAACTTAGATTATGTTTCTGAGACTAACAATAAAAACATAAACATATCCAAAATGAATACATTGAAATATTGTGTTCTCGTTTCTGATCTATGTGAATAACTAATCATGTTCTCTATTATTAAGTAGTGATCATTTTCATAATAAAACTCCTAAATTGCAGAAAATATAACCATACCTTTATTAGACACATTCCCTTTGTTTAATAAGAAAACATCACATTCCTTAGTGATTTTTGTTTAAAATAAACCTCCCAAGGTATAGATTTGTCAACCTTTATATTTTGTTGAAAGGCAAGGAATTACATGGTTTTGTGTGTAATGTGAGTCTGTGAAACACAAACGTACTTTATTAGTAAATTCAAATGGGCTATAATTAAAAATAAAACCCTGAGGAAAGCAACATCTAAATTGCAGAGAGCTGGTGTTTTTGATACTGAAGTTAAACAGGAAAAGGACATGGTAAATAGCCTTTGATGAAAAACTAAAAGACTTGCTTGCCAGGAGGGTGCTCCCCAATGATAACTTGCTTTAGTTTACTATTGCTGCCATAACAAATACCACAAATTCAGCAGATTAAAGCAAGATAAACTTAGTATCTCACAGGTTAAATAGTTTGAGATCCTGGATGGTTTTGACAGACTCTTCCACTCAGGGTCAGAATGCCAAAGTAAAGTTGCCATCTGGGTTGGATTCCTTACTAATGGATCTAGGGAAGCATTCCTTCCAAAATCCTTCAGGTTGGTGGCTGAATTCTGTTCCTGGCAACTGGAGGACTAAGGCACGTTTCTGTTGCTTATCAGCCAGGGAGGCTGGGCTTTGCTTCTAGAAGCTACTGTCATTATTCCTCATGCTGCCCATATGGTTCAGTCTGGCAATGGACCATCAGATTTCTCTTACACTTCGAAATTTCTACCTCATCTCTCGTACTTACAGCTGGACAAATTCTCTGCTTTAGAAAGTCAAGTGACCCAAGTGTGGGCCCACTTAGATAATGGAGATAACCTCTTTATTTTAAGGTCTGTAAATGTAATTACATCTGCAAATTTCCTTTTGCATTGTAATGAATTAGTTGAAAGGTTCCAGACATGGGCGGGAAACCTGAGACCTTAGGGCCACATGTGGCCTTCCGGATTTTTGAGTACTGCATTTTGACTTGATCTAAATTCTACAGAACAAATTGCTTTCTTCTGTGAGGTTTGTATTCAGTCAGGGGCCACACTTGGGGATCTGTAGGGCCACCTGTGGCCTTGAGGTTACAGGTTCCCCACACAGTGTGGACATCTTTAGGGGGCATTTTTTTTACCAAATAAGCTGAGACATTAGACGGTGGAATAAAAGTCACCACAATCTGAACTTCTCTCTTAAGGCTGGTGAGATTGGTGATAGAACCAATAGATCATCTCAATAGATTTTTTAAGAGATACACGTTTAATTTTAATTTTTCTTTCTTCTTTATTTCTCTCTCTCTCTCTCTCTCTTTCTCTTTCTCTCTCTCTTTCTTTCTTTCTTTCTTGTTGAGGATTCATTGAAAGTACAAGAAACCAGGTTACACTGATTGCATTTGTTAGGTAAAGTCCCTCTTGCAATCGTGTCTTGCCCCCAAAAGGTGTGGCACACACCAAGGCCCCACCCCACTCCCTCCTTCCCTCTCTCTGCTCTTCCTTTCCCCACCCCTCCCTTCTTCTTTCTCTCTCTGCTCTCCCCTTCCCCCACCCCCACTGTGTCATTAATTGTTCTCATATCAAAATTGAGTACATAGGATTCATGTTTCTCCATTCTTGTGATGCTTTACTAAGAATAATGTGTTCCACTTCCATTCAAGTTAATACAAAGGCTGTAAAGTCTCCATTTTTTAAATGGCTGAATAGTATTCCATGGTGTACATATACCACAGCTTGTTAATCCATTCCTGGGTTGGTGGGCATTTAGGCTGTTTCCACATTTTGGTGATTGTAAATTGAGCTGCAATAAACAGTCTAGTGCAAGTGTCCTTATGATAAAAGGATTCTTTTCCTTCTGGGTAATGGGATTTTCCTGCCCAGTAATGGGATTACAGGATCGAATGGGAGGTCTAGCTTGAGTTCCTTCAGGATTCTCCATTAATGTGTCATTTTTATTAACATTTTATTAGCACTTATACTTGGTTGGATTTGTAGATATTTAATGTATAAATCAAGAGGTTAAATAAGGTCATATTGAACTATAATTAATTTCAACATTGTAGCAATGTAATCTCTTGATTACATTTTAATAGATACTGCATTTATTAGAATTTATTATCATATTACATTTTAATAAATGGAGATTTAACAAGATGACTTGAAAGTGACCCCAAATATATGTCACTGAGATTCACTTTATGTTGGCTGGCTCACCTTCACCTTTTGGAAGTGCTAGTTGGCACTGAAATGGTAAATAAATAAATAAAGACTGAACACCAAAGCGCAGGCAGAGATGGGGATTAAGTCCCTGCAATCAGAGACAACAAATTACTGGGGCTTGGTTTCTGGTTCTTCTGAGGAATTTGGAGATTCGGAAGAAAAGATGGGATGGTACAGGCAAATCTCTTTTTGAAATACATTTTACCAAGAAATCAAACCTCAGAGAATAGCTCTGAAGCAAATAATTCATGTGACTTTTCCTTGATACATGTTTTTCGTAAGATGTAACTTAAAATGTGTATCAGTATTTGAATATAGACAACTGATGCACGGTCCATAGACAGCCAGCCCATTTGGTGTTAAGGAAATTTAAATATGATGAATTTGAATCTTACTTTGATAAGAATAGCTTAATAAGTGAAAATAATCTACCAGAAACTACCCAAATCTTCGTTACATTTGTCCACTTTTGAATAAAACTTTGCCATGTCACAGAAGGTAGAGTAAATGTGTATCTGATGTACTATGAATGGTTTCCCCACTTTCTACTATCATGGTGGGCCTCGAAGAATCACCCAGGCTATAAACCTATGAAAATAGGTTATTATGAAATAACCGGTAATTACGGCTATTAAATATGAGATGATTTAATTTGAGATTTTTGTGTAAAGTATGTATCAGACACTTCACACCATGCTAAGACTGGCCTATAATTAGGTGGTGAAACTGTTCACCCTTAATTATGTTTATTTCCAAATATTTTAAAGTATTGCTGGGAGTGATACGATATTTTCTTAGTAGGGACCAAATTGAAATTGAGTAAGTTCTCATGAAAGGCCATAAAGAATATAATGAAGTGCTCTCAGTCAGTAGCAGGAGAGGGAAGGAAATAACATCACAAAAGTCAAGCATTCTTTTAGGGCTCTGCTCGGGAAAACCTCGTTAACATTCAGTATTTTACAACTCCTTTCCCATGGAAAATTTGAAAAGAGGCTTTTATTGTTATTATTATTTTTAGAGACAGAGTCTCACTTTGTCACCCTCGGTAGAGTGCTGTGGCATCACAGCTCACAGCAACCTCAAACTCTTGGACTTAAGCAATTCTCTTGCCTCAGGCTCCCGAGTAGCTGGGACCACAGGCGCCTGCCACAACACCTGGCTATTTTTTGTTGCAGTTTGGCCGGGGCCGGGTTTGAATCCACCACCCTCAGTATATGGGGCTGGCGCCCTACTCACTGAGCCACGGGTGCTGCCCAGCTTTTATTTTTTGTTAAGTGACCCCAAGAGGAAGGAATTAAAACAAACAAACAAAGCCAAAAGGAAAAAGAAAAAGCTTGAAATGTCAGTACCCTAAGACAACTTTATTAATAAACTGCACTTTGTTCATGTCTGTATCATATTCCAATTTTAATCATTAAGATTATTTCTGTTTTGGCTCGGCACCTGTAGCTCAAGCAGCTAAGGCGCCAGCCACAAACACCAGAGCTGGTGGGTTTGAATCCAGCCTGGGCCCGCCAAACAACAATGACAACTACAACCAAAAAGTAGCCAAGCATTGTGGTGGGCACCTGTAGTCCCAGCTACTTGAGAGGCTGAGGCAAGAGAATCACTTAAGCCCAGGAGTTGGAGGTTGCTGTGAGCTGTGTGAGGCCACACACTCTACACAAGGCAACAGCTTGAGGCTCTGTCTCAAAAAAAAAAAAAAAAAAAAAAAAAAATTCTGTTTTATAGTAACACAAAAACTGAAAAGGGCATATTGTCATTTAAATTATATTCATTGTAATGTGTGTTTACAGACCCACCATTTTAGGGTTTTTAGTCCTTGTATTTCCTCTGTTGTGACATATTAAGGCAACTGCTGATTTCCTGGGGGACACTTGCTCTTTCCTTAGAGATTTGCCTGGTTTCTTTATTTACTGAGGTTATCTGGTTTCACCTATGACATATATCACAAATAATTTTTACTAGGAGCTAATTTGTCTTTCAGTTTTGTTTATGGAGCTTCCCACTTATTAAAAGTTCATGTATTTATATAGTCAGTGCTACGAAATGTTTTTATTCCTCAGGTTTTTTTACTTATGCTCAAAAGACTTTTATTACAATATGTTAAAAATTACAGATACATTCTTCTAGAGTTATGACTTCATACTTTACATACGAATGATCAATTTATCAGGATATTATTTTCATATAATGGATGATGTATTATTCCCCCCAAATAACCTAACTAAACATTATTAAATGTATTGACAAAATTATCAATTCCTTTTAATTTAAAATGATGTATGTTGAAAATTCTATATACTTGAATCTGCTTCTTGACTCTTATGAGTCATTGATTTATTTCCCCTTTCTAATTCCAAGAACATATTTTTTTATTAATTAGCTTTATACTTTCAGTGTTTGACATGTCTCCTCTCCCTTTAATGAAGCTAAAATTTTGGAAATTTTTTGACTTTTCTTCCATAGTTATTCTTTTACGTAAATTCAAGCTGTAGTTTTAGGGTCTGTCTAAATCAGATTGAGATTTTCTTTGAGATTATCTTAAATTTCTCACAAGTATTTTGGGAATAATCGAGTCACTACCTTCAATATTTTCATCTTTTTGAGAAACCATTTACTTCATTAGGTGAACTTCTTGCGTACATGTTAATAGTATGTGTATAGACTGGTCATATTTATTTGATTTAGGATATGTCTACTAGTATCTATTTTTGTCTGATATTTTTAATAACTTTTAAATTTGTTTTAACCGTACTAACAGTTTTTCTTTGCCTCAATAATTGTATTGGTTCTTAAAATCAAATACTTTAATAATTTCTGAGTCATAATCTAGGTATGATGCTTCATTTTATATAATGAGATCCATTGGTCTTTCAGTATAGAAGGAAGATTTGTATTTGTTTGCTCTTCATATTATTACTTATACATTTGGTCTTCACTTTTATTAAAGAAAAGCAAACCCTTTCAGTCTATTAGCTTTCAATTGTCTGTTATCCCCAGTCGTATCTTCTCTATGATGCCAGCCATATCTTTCTCACTTTCCTCTTACATATGTGATTTTCTCAATATTATTCTCCGTATCATCGACCCAAGTTTGAGTAACTGTTGATTTTTATTGCTTATATGTCATTGTCTCCCATTAAAACCACATGGGGCAACCCACAGGGGCTGGGCCAATAGATAAATGCTCTTCCCGTCTTCTCCCAAGCACCTAACCTAAGACGTATTTCATGAGGCTTCTGATTCTCATGAGATTAGGCAGCTATTGATCAAAATCTGCCATTGGTAGACAAATTCATAACACATGTGTTTGCTTTCTTCCCCTAGTGTATTGAACACACTTTCATATGTTACCTTTAAAAGAAAAATGCTTAAAGTATGTTCCTCCTTTTGATAAAAACCCACACAGGAAAAGGAATGAAACCCACTTGAAGACACCCTGGACTTGGTTCATTTCATTGGTCAATATAATATTCAACCCTAGACATAAAATACGAAGTTATAATTTTCTTATTCCTATATGAATGGGAGATTATAACGGAATTGTTTGTAAGTTAAAAGTTGTAAAAACAAGCAAAACAATCAAAGGGCAACAAATGGCTTAGTAGGCAGCCGTGTAAACTGCAATCATTAACCAACTAACGTGTGTGTGTAAGTGAGGCCCACGTGCAACTCTACAAGAACCCTACATTTAAGGATCAATATCTGGTCTTTTTATTCTGTCCCATTGGTGTATTTACGTAACACTGGTTCGATGCAACACCCTTATCGATATGGTGTTTTAAAAATAATATTCATGGGGGGCGGCGCCTGTGGCTCAAAGTGGTAGGGTGCCAGTCCCATATGCCGGAGGTGGCAGGTTCAAACCCAGCCCCGGCCAAAACCCACAAAAAAAAAAAAATAAATAAAAATAAATAAATAATATTCATGAAATAATGTTTTCTCCCCGTTGAGTTCTTCAGAGGTCTCTTTTCTTGAACTTTTAAATTTCAACATAAGTTTTAGACTGAGTTCATCAAGTTATTTTTAAAAGTTAGTATTTTAGTGGACTGGCATTTATTTATTTATTTATTTATTTATTTATTTATTTGACATTTTATCTTCCTATGTGAGTTTGAGTTTGTTTTGGTTGATTGCAACAAAAGCAACATTTTTTTTTTTTTTTGGAAATAATTTGAGTCCTAGATAAGAATATCTTTTCCTTGACAACGATTTAAGTCTGCTTTTCAAAAGTAGCCATGTGTGGTGGAAATCTATGCTTACCTTAATTTGATTATAAAGCATAACATGATTTGAAGTTGAACTCCATTACCTTTTGAATATGGTATACTTCTGGTTCACACTTTCTTTAGTATGGGGGTCAGCAAAGTTCAGATCTGGGGCCTAATGTTGCATGCTTTTTTTGTAAGTAAGTTTCCATTGAAACATGGTGACATCCACCTACATCAACAGCAGGTTTTCCACCACAAAAGTAGATCTGAATACAGAGAGCAGAGCCTGTAAAAACTCAAATATTTACTGCCTGATCCTGCAGTGAAACCATTTGCTAACCTTTGTTTTGGGATACAATTTTTTTTGTTCCTGTGGTCTCATCACAAAGCATAGTAGTTTAATAAGGATGTCCTTCTTTGGAATGATCATGATTCCAATTTTGTTCTCCAGCCCCAAGAACATGCCGCAGCTGCTGATCAGTATCTCAGCTTCGCATCTGCCTCTTCAGGGAATCACAGATGTCCTACAGTGAAAAAATGTCCCAGAGGCGAAGCTCAAAAACGTGTTGCTTCATTTTGCCTCATTGCTCTGTAGTTCTCCTTACACAGCAGCATTTCTGTGTGTCCAAGGACATCTTCAAAACACATTTTTTAGTATTTCTCACCATGCTCAGTGAATAGGCTGGCAACACATTATAAAATCTGCCATTAGCACAAGCAGAATATTCTGTATTTGAAAAAAAAAAAGAGAAAACTCTGTCGGTTCTGACATGAAGTTTGTCTGTGTCTTTTCTACCAATGTTTCTCTAGGTTCTAATGTAGGGTCTGCATTGTGTTAACTAAATGGTGTAAGGTCATGTACAGCTGTAGAACTCAGGTGCGTCGACAGTGGTGATGTTGTGACATAGAAATTTACCTCGTTATGTTGAACTTTATTCTATCAGTGGTGGTAAGAAAATGCAACAGCTTGATAAATACTATTCGTATCATAAAATATGAATAATCCATGCTGCCACAGAATAATACTCTGTTTTATGGCAAATGTAAAGTTGAACTTTATTGGTTAAACCCTTGAATTCATTAAACTGCTTGTGGTTGTTAACGCTCAAGAACTTGCTTGAAACTATAGAAAAGTGTCTTTTTCTACTTTGGGGAATAGTTCTTTCATATAAATAATAAGTAGGCTTAATGCTTTCCCTCAAAGAGAAGACCCAGATGTCTGTAAAATAGTTCCAAATAAGGTTCTTTTTTCTGAGGGCCTATAATTGTAATTCAAGAGCTTTTGAGTTGATTCCTTACTGCAGTGCAGAGAGGGTCTTATAAATAGCCTCTTTTAAAACAGTATAATTTATATGAAGTGATCATTCATGTTATACATTCAATTAACCAATCTTTATGATTTAGACTCAGTAATGCATGTGTGCTATCCTATTTTCAGGAAAGTTCTGAAGAATGTGGACTATAACTGTGTGCTAACATGGACTGCTCATCCATGCATGCAAGAGAAAATAATAATAGATAATTTGTTGTAAAATGATTGTAGTTTTAAAATGTTTGCCATAATGGATGTGATCAGAGCATCCAATGGTGGGGGAGGACTCACAAAAATTTCATCTCATTTTTTAACATTAATTACTTTAATAACTTACGTTAATGAAACTCTATGTGTAACAGTTTTGTTATATGAGAGGGAAAGTATTTCAGATGACTTTCTTCCTTTTCTTTTCTTCTCCAGTAGAAGATGTACATGTGTCAACACAAGATCTGGCCCCTGTGGTCTCGTGGTAGCTGAGAAAAGAGCAGCTGTGGATCCTGTTTGGCATATGCCACTTGACTTTTTCAACAAGGTGAAATAATCAGAAGCCTTTTGCTATTTGGAATTGGCCCTCCTGGTTTCATTGTTACAAATGAGAGTTAGCTTCTGATTCAACATCGCCACCTTCTCCAGGCAGGTGTGCTGTTACCCAACACATCACCTCGGTGTCCCCTGACTCAGAAATCCAGAACTTACAAGATCCTTGCATCCCATGAGCAAGCCTTGCAGAAACGTGGATTTTGCCTTAGCTCATTTGCCTACTTTCCCTCTGCTAAAACTTTCAAATTATATATCTTACATTGTGATCATTGATTTATTTATATGTTCTTTGAATAATTTGGACTGCCTCCTGCATGCAAGGTGGTGCTATATATATATATCTATGCATAGTGAAAAATCAGAAACATATACATTAAATGTTAATGGTGTTTATGCATAATTAGTTAACTTTGTTTTGTATTTTTTAAATTTTCTAAAATTCAATTAATACTTCTTATCTGAGTAAAAGAGAAATAAATAAAAAAAAATATTAAGCAAAGTGCTTCAGAGCTAGCATTGACCCGTTCATTATTCCTCATAGCATTTTCTGTTCTATCTAGAGCTCGGTTTCAACCCAAATGTTTTTAGAAGTTAGACAAATACAGTAAGTTAATGAAGCAAGAGGCTGAGAATTTGCAAACTGGAAAGCACATGCATCATCTAAAAGAGAAATTGCTGTTTGGTTGCCAAGGTTTTTATTGTCGTTGTTTGTTTGTTTAACAGATTGATATAAGGGTACAAATTTGTTTTCATTTCTAAGGTAAAGTTCAAGTTGTAGTTGAACCCCTCATCCAAGGGGCTTGCTGAACACCCTCACATTTTGCACATTAGGTTGGAACCAGCCAATCACTCTTCTTCCTCTCCCCCGACCCCTTGCTAGACTATACTCATGGTTTTCTTTTGTGTGAGCCTGTAGTTGTTAATATATTGATTTCATATTAGTATTGAGTACATTGGATACTTGTTTTTCCATTCTTATGATACTTTGCTGAGAAGAATGTGTTTCAACTGCACCCAGGTAAACACAAAAGCTGTAAAGTCTCCATCTTTTCTTACACCTGAATAGTACACCATGGTGTACTTAATGCCATAGTGTGTTACTCCATTCAAGGGTTGATAGGCCCTTGGGTTGATTCCGTGTCTTGGCAATGGTGAATTGAGCTGCAATAAACATTCTAGTGTAAATGTCCTTGTGTTAAAATGATTTTTTTCTTCTTCCAGGTAGATACTTAGTAATGAGAGTGCGGGATCAAATGGAAGGGTGACTTTTAGTTCTTTGAGAATTCTCCATACTTCTTTCCATTGAGATTATATTAGTTTGCAATCCCACAAGCAGTGCAAAAGTGTTCCCTTCTCTCTACATAGACACCAGCATCTGCAGGTTCAGGATTTTGTGATGTGGGCTTATCTCACTGGAGATAGGTAATATCTTAGGGTGGTTTTGTAAAAGGAGAAAGATTTATGAGATCTGAAGAGAAACCAGAGTATCTTAGGGTGGTATTGATTTGCATTTCTCTGTTTGCCAAGTTTCATATTGTGAGCTTCCAAGGTTTAAGGAAGCTGGATCACTATTAGGTTTAAAGTATTTAAAGTTGATTTTTGATATATATTCTTTGTAATAACAAATAAGCAATACTGTTTTTTCTTTTTTTCTTTTTTTAGTGATATATAAATTTTGTTGCACTTACCCCTGAATCAGAATTTTTTTCTACTTACCTATTCATAATAGACATCAATGAGGGACTGAAATTTTCAGTGACAGTGAGTATGAATTTAGTCCAATGTCAAGCTTTTAAAAAATTTCTTCCAAAATGATTGAATATTTTATAAATGAATGTATAACCCTTCTTCCCCTGACAAGGCACAGATTGCATGTTGAAGATCTGGGACACAGGCATTCCAGTTCGGATACAGGCGTCACTGTCTTCACTCTGACCAGGCACAGCAATAGTGACTTACTGTTGAGCTACACCTTATTCAAGTATTATTGCTACTGAAAGTAAAAGCAAAACTTATGCCAGACTTTTTTGCCTAAAAATCATAAAATAATATTGGAACATGGAGAAAAAAATTAATTTTCAATATTAAATAAGATAATGGTTAAACAGGTATTATTTATTTATAAGTCTATTTGATATACACATTTATAGACAAATATACATGTAATCGTGAGTTATGGAGAATAGACATTGCATATCTGATTGAAATCTAAATATTATTTAAAACATATAGAAAAGCATGATGCACGTATTAAAATACAGGACAGTAGGGCATTGGAATTGGATTTTAGTATTAAAGTTTTTAGTTACTAGGCACAACATACTGGGGCAATTTTTCAGCCTCTTGTTTCTTTTTCCGTATCTGCAGTATGAGGATATTGATAATATTACCTCCAAGAATTTTGAAAGATTCAAATCAATAATGAACACAAAGTTTGTAAATGCCACACATGTCCAGTATTTAGCAAATGTCAAGTTAAAGTTATTGTCATAACTTTGTCATAAAGTTATTGTCAAAGTTATTGTGAAATAAAATGGAAAATTTGAATGACTGAGATATATATGAATAATTCCAATAAATTTCATGGGTATTTATTGTACCACCATGGTCACTCCTACTTACCCCACCCTCATTTTGACTGGCTAATCACTGTGGCGATAACTGCCCTGATTGTGTGTGGATGGTATCAAGCATCTTTCTGTGATAGTTAGTTTGGACTAACAGGTATGTGAGATTCACCTACACATACAAAAAATCTAGCTTGAAAAGCTTGACTATTTCACACCAGTGTACTTTGATTCTGGCTCATGTGGGAATTTGTGAAAATTAACTCACTTCCAGGCAAAGGAAAATGAAGAAGATTAAGCTAATAGGAAAATAAAAACAAAAACAAAACAGAAGTAATCTGCACTACAATTTCTTGCTTGTCTTGTAAATCAAAGCCTGACAGAGTCTTTAAGCATTCCATATTAAATAGTTTAAGTGGTTTGCTATGTTCAGAAAAACTTTTAATTTTGTTAAACTAATTTGAATATTTTTGAAGGAGAATGGGCTGGGCAAGGTTAATGCAAACACAGGGATGACTAAAGACATATGTACGGCTAACACTGAAATTAGAAGATGCTTTTGAAAGCCCTAATTCATTCATTAGTTTCACTTATTTCTCTTTTTGTTCCCACCAGACAGCGAGTTATCACTGAGATTTGCATTGTACCAATAAGTGTTCTCTCTTTCCCCAAGTTACCCAATATTCCATATCGTCTTGGACATTGGACTAACAAGGGGATATTAGACTGATGACTTGTGCAAGATTTTACTCCCAGGTGGGTGCAAAGGCTCAATTTTCTGTATCACACAATTTAGTTTTCATCTTATTTTTCACATAGAAAGCAGGAATCACGACAATTCTGTTCATAATTCTGTGAACAACAGTGATGGTGCTCACAGACCTAACAACTCCGACGGTGATTGTTGCTCCAGTGCCCAGAGATAGAGGAAGTCCAGGAGGCAGTTGATGTGTCTTACTGTAGAGTCATGGGGCTGAGCTCTGGAGCAACTGCCAGCCCCCTTAACATTTCATTAAGCAATCTGTGGGCATTGCTAGGAAGATGGGATGGCAGGCTGCCATAGCATCTGTGCTCGTTTTCCACTGAGTCACTCTGATCTCTCCTAAACTCACCAACTCTTCCCTAAATCCCTCCTTTCAAAATATGTGGTATACTTAGGAGCACTCCCTGAGTGAAATAAATAGGAATCTGCAAACTAAAAATAATAGATAATATGGTATGGTAATTGTCAGCCTACTCAATCTTCTTGGGCTGTTCTCTGCAGCCTTTAAATATATGTGTGAATATATAAATATATATTATATATATGTATAAATTTTTTCCTTTCTACCATCTGCTCTAGTTCACTGTGAGCATGTCCTGCTGTGCTGCTCCCACAAATCCTCCCATGCCAGCTCTCTGACATTCTTTCAGATATTTTGGCATAGCTCCTTTTTTTTCTCTCCAACATTCCTTTTCTCCTGTTTCATGGCTTAGCACCACCAACATCCTCTCGACACTGCAGAGATGGCCGGTCTTTTCAGGATTTGCTGCTGGTGTAATCTTGATAGCTATGCCAACAAGCTTGTCATGTTATTGAAAATAGGATTATCAGGAAAAAAAAAAAAAGCAAAACATCATAGAAGAGTTAAGAATAAAATTCCAAACAAAATGAAAGTCAAATTTGAAATTGCATTTGTTATGCTAGGAGCTAGAAAATCTTAGCTTGCGTCCAACTCCTTTGGGAAGCATCCATGTCTCCCCAGCCCACAAGCTCACACAGGTCCCTCTCTCCTGTCCACATCCACCTAGTAAAACATTTACCACACTGACACATTCTTGAAGGTTTATTTACCTATCTCTTTTATGAGAATGAAAGTTTCTTGTGAGCAGAAATTCTCTTGTTCATCAATATGCCTGGCACATAATATGTATTTTTACAGTGACATAGATAACAGGGAGTGTCTTAGTCTGTTTGTGCTGCTGTAACAGAAAACCAATAAGGTAATTTATAATGAGCAGAAATTTATTGGCTCATGTTTCTGGAGGCTGGGAAGTCCAAGATCAAGGGGCTGGTGTCTTGTGAGAGTCTTCTAGAGAGTGATAGTAAAAGGGGGCTGAGTCCCCCCCTTATAACAAACCCATTCTTGTGCTGAGGGCAATAAGCTATTTACTCCACCTTTCAGTAGGCTCCACCTCGCAATACTACTGGGTTGGAAATGAAGTTTCCAACATGCTCCATGAGGGCACATTCAATCCACAGCAAGCAACTCTCTAATTCTTGTATGTTATATGTGAAGAAAAGAGAATTTGATGCAAGTAAATTTTATCTCAGAATTAAGAATTTCACTGTTAAATAAACATCAAAAATTATTAATCAATTTATGAGGTGAAAAAGTAAGAAAGAATCCTAACCCATGGTACACACTAAGCGATAGCAAGAACACCAGATCCCGCCTATCTGATACTTAAACTTTTCATGAGCATCCAATTATCCTCACCTTGATTGCTTTCCCATTTAAGTTTCTTCTTTTTCCTTTCTTTCTTTCTTTTTTTTTTTTTGCTTTTTAAAAATGTTTATAGATTTAGGGAGTAAAACAACGTTTTATTACATATATGTGTTATGTAGGGATGAAGTCTGCACTTTAGTGTACCCATAACCTAAATAGTGTATGTTGTACACAGTAGGGACTTCCTTATACCCCTCCCACCTTCCCACCTTTTTGCATCACTAATGAGTATTATTTCATTCTGTATATGCATGTATATCCATCATTTATCTTCCACGTACAAATTTCTGAGTTATTTCACATAAGATAATGACCTCCAGTTCTCCCCATGCTGCTGCAGAAGACATTCTTTTTATGGCTGAGTAGTGTTCTGTGTTGTGTGTGCGTGCGTGTTTGTGTATATGTGTGCATGCGTGCATGTGTTTTCTTTATCTAATCATCTATTACTGCTGGACATATAGGTTGATTACATGACTTATGCATTGTGAATAATGTGACCATTTGTGTTTCTTTAATATCAAGAATTCTTTCCTTTAGGTAGATACCTGGTTGTGTGAATGTTGGATTGAATGGTAGGTCTCTTTTTAGTTCTTTGAGGAAATACCACACTGTTTTTAAGAGAGGTTGTACTAATTCAGATTCCAACCAGCAGTATGTAAGTATTCCCTTTTCTGACATCCTCATCAATGTCCATTGTTTATTTTATTTTTAAATCAATTTGAGTTTCTCACACTAAACCAGTGGTTCTCAACCTTCCTAATGCCACAGCCCTTTAATACAGTTCCTGTGGGTTGAAAACTGCTGCACTAAACATTATCTTAGCTTTCAGGTTGTTTCATTTAGCTAAAATAAAGAGAAATGATAGAGGGTAAGTTTTTAATAAAAGTAATTCCTAACTACTGTTTAAATAAGCATAAAAATGACTTATTTTCTTAAAAATAATTAGTATTTTTAGAAACATACAAAACCTTAAGAAAGACAAAGATGGAAACTTCATACTGGTCAAAGGAACAATACAACAAGACGACATCTCAATTTTAAACATTTATGTACCTAACTTAAATGCTCCCAGATTTATGAAATAGACCTTGAGGGGTCTGAGCAATATGATATACCATAACACCATAATAGCTGAGAACTTTAACACTCCTCTGGCAGAACTGGACAGATCCTCTAAACCAGTGATTCTCACCCTTCCTAATGCCTCCTCATACCACGACCATTTAATACAGTGCCTCATGTTGTTGTGGCCCCCAACCATATAATTATTTTTGTTACTACTTCATAACTGTAATTTTGTTACTGTTATGAATCATAATGTAAATATCTGATATGCAGGATGTATTTTCATTGTTACAAAGGGGTTGCAACCCACAGGTTGAGAACTGCTGCTCTAAACAGAAACTAAACAAGGATACAAAGGACTTAAATGTGACCCTAGAACAAATGGGATTAGTAGACATCTATAGAACACACTATCCCAAAGCAAAAGAATATATGTTTTTCTTATCAGCTCATGGAACATACTCCAAAATAGATCACATCCTAGGATACAAATCAAACCTAGGAAAATTAAAGGAATAGAAATAATTCCACATCTCTTAGACCACAAGGCTATAATGGCAAGCTCAACTCCAACAAAATTGTTCATTCCTACACAAAGTCTTGGAAACTAAGCAACCTTATGCTGAATGATAGTTGGGTTCAGGAAGAGAGAACAGAGGAATTTGTTAATTCCTCAAACATAACGAGAATAAAGACACAAGTTACCAAAACCTCTGGGATACAGCAAAAGCAGTCCTGAGAGAAATATTTATTGTGCTAGATGCCTACCTTCGAAAAACAGAAAGAGAGTGCATTAAAATGCACACAAAACATCTTAGGGAATTGGAAAAAGAAGATCAACCTAACCCTAAATCCAGCAGAAGAAAGGAAATAGCCAAAATTAAACCAGAGATTAATGAAATTGGAAACAACAACAAAAAAAAATTATTCAAAAAATTAATGAAACAAAAAGTTATTTTTTTGAAAATTGATAACCTTTGACCAGACTAACTAGAAATAGAAAAGTAAAAGCTCTAGTAACCTCAATCAGCAATGATAAAGGGAAAATAAAAACAGATGCCACAGAGATACAAGAGATTATCTCTGAATATTACAAGAAACTCTACACCCAGAAATTTAACAATGTAGAGGATATGAAACAATATTTGGAATCTCACCCTCTCCCTAGACTTAATCAAGAAGAAACTGATCTGAACAGACCAATTTCAAGTACTGAGATTGAAGAAACAACAAAAAACCTCCCAACAAAAGAAATGCCCTGGTCCATGTAGCTTCACATCAGAATTCTATCAAACCTTCAAAGAAGAGCTTATTCCCATACTGCAGAAATTATTCCAAAAAATTGAGGAGGATGGAATCTTCCCCATTCTATGAAGCAAATGTCACCCTGATACTAAAACCAGGAAAAGATCCAACTAAAAAGGAGAACTACTGACCAATTTCACTAATAAATATAGATGCAAAAATACTCAACAAAATCCTAGCCAATAGATTACAGATTATCATTAAAAAAGTCGTACACCACAATCAAGTTGGTTTCATCCCAGGGATGCAAGGCTGGTTTAACATATGAAAATCCATAAACATTATTCTCTGTATCAACAGAGGCAAAAACAAAGACCATATAATCCTTTCCATAGATGCAGAAAAAGCATTCAATAAAATTCAACATCCCTTGAATTAGGGATTCTACATCCCTTGAATTAGTTCTAATCCCCCATTAGAACTCTGAAGAACATAGGCATTGGCAGCACATTTCTTAAACTGATCAAAGCCATCTATGACAAACCTACAGCTAATATTATACTGAATAGAGTAAAACTGAAGGCTTTTCCACTCAGATCTGGAACAAGACAAGGTTGTCCTCTATCACCACTGCTATTCAACATAGTGCTGAAATTTCTAGCTAATACAATCAGGCAAGATAAGGAAATAAGGGGCATCCAAATGGGGGCAGAGGAAGTGAAACTCTCCCTCTTTGCTGATGATATGATCTTATACTTAGAGAATCCCAAAGATTCAACCACAAGACTCCTGGAAATGATCAAAAAGTACAGTAATGTCTCAGGATATAAAATCAATGCCCAGCAGTCAGTAGCCTTTGTATACACCAATAACAGTCAAGATGAGAGGCTAATTAAGGATACAACTCTCTTTACAATAGCTTCAAAGAAAATGTAATACCTAGGAATATATCCAACAAAAGAGGTGAATGACCTCCATA
This sequence comes from Nycticebus coucang, assembly GCF_027406575.1. Lineage (NCBI taxonomy): Eukaryota > Metazoa > Chordata > Mammalia > Primates > Lorisidae > Nycticebus > Nycticebus coucang. Next base: position 24,850,109 of record NC_069789.1, on the reverse strand, counting down.
AATAAAATTATGAAACCCTAAGAAAAGAAATAGCAGAGGATATTAACAAATGGAAGAATATACCATGCTCACGGCTGGGAAGAATTAACATTGTTAAAATGTTTATACTTTCCAAAGCAATCTACAGATTCAGTGCCATCCCTATTAATATACAAATATTATACTTTCAAGACTTGGAAAAAACAATTCTTCATTTTGTATGGAATCAGCAAAAATCCTGGATAGCCAAGGCAATTCTTAGAAATAAAAACAAAGCCGGGGGCATCAGCCTACCAGATTTTAGGCTGTACTACAATGCCATAGTGATTAAAACAGCATGATATTGGCACAAAAATAGAGACATAGACATCTGAAACTAAATAGATAACAAGGAGATGAAACTAACATTGTATAGCTACCTAATCTTTGATAAACCAATCAAGGACATACACTTGGAGAAAGAATCCCTGTTCAATAAATGGTACTGGGAGAATTGAATTTCCACATGTAAAAGACTGAAACGGGACCTGTACTTTTCTCTACTCACAAAAATTGATTCAAGATGGATAAAAGTCCTAAATAAAAGACATGAACAATAAAAATCCTCAAAGAAAGTGTGGAGAAAACACTTGAAGCTATTGGCCTGGGGAAAGACTTTATGAGGAAGACTCCATGGCAATTGCAACAACAACAATAAATAAATCGGACCTAATTAAACTGAAAAGCTTTTGTACAGCTAAGGAGACAACACCCAAAGGAAACAGACAACCTACACCATGGGAAAGAATATTTGCATATTTTGAATCATACAAAAACTTAATAACTGGGATCCACAGAGAACTCAAATTAAGCAACCATAAAAAGAGCTAATAATCCCTTAGATCAGTGGACAAGAGAGATCAATAGAACCTTCTCTAGAGAAGACAGATGAATAGCTAACAAACATATGAAAAAATGATCATCATACCTAATTATCAGAGAAATGCAAATCAAAACCACCCTAAGATATCGCCAGTGAGAATGGCCCATATCACAAAGTCTTAAAACTGCAGATGCTGGCATGGATGTGGAGAGAAAGGAACACTTTTACACTGTTGGTGGGATTGCAAACTAATACAACCTTTTTGGAAGGAAATATGGAGAACCTCAAAGAACTCAAGCTAGACCTCCCATTTGATCCTGTAATCCCATTAGTGGGCATCTATGCAGCAGGAAAAAAAAAAATCTTTTTACCATAAGGACACTTGCATTAGACTGTTTATTGCAGCTCAATTTATAATCACCAAAATGTGGACACAGCCTAAATGCCCACCAACCCAGGAATGGATTAACAAGCTGTGGTATATGTATACTATTTAATACTACTTAGCCAATAAAAAAGATGGTGACTTTACATCTTTTGTATTAACCTGGATGGAAGTGGAACACATTATGCTTAGTAAAGCATCTCGAGAATGGAGAAACAAGAATCCTATGCACTCAATTTTGATATAAGGACAATTAATGACCTAGCACATGGTGGGAGGGTGAGGGATGGGGAAGGGGAGTCACAGGGGCTGGTACACATTTTGGGGGCAGAATACTATTATAAGAGGATCTTTACCTAACATGAGCCATCAGTGTAAACTGGTTCTTTGTACCCTCAATGAATCCCCAACAATAAAAGAAAAAAAAAGAGAAATATACAAAACCTAAAAACATTTCAAAAACTACAAAGGCTATCCAAAGATAAGTAATATTTCTGCCAACCTCAGAATATCCCTATGCTGTCTTTAGAGATACCTACTTTTTCCAATTTATTGTACACATGCATTTATCTCAGAAATGTTCTACGCATATTTAAAGCACATTTTCACAAATAATATGTTTGTTATCTACTGTTGCATAAAAATGTAGTTTAAAATAACCCACTTTTTTACCTCACAGTTGCTCTGAGTCTAGACTCCAGACATGGCTTATCTGTACCCTCTGATTCAAGGTCACCCACAAGGCTGGTGTCAGGGTTGGCCAGAGCTGCAGTCCCATCTGAAGGCTTGACTGTGGAGAATCTCCTTCCAACCTCACATGTGTTTTGGCAGGATGGATTTAACTTCTGAACGAGGGCCTCAGTTCTCAGCTGGTTGGTTTCTGGAGGCCTTCTCAGTTCCTGAGGAACTAATCCATTCAGTTGGTTGTCTGTTCCCGATACAAAGAGATTATGCAAGAATGATTATGGATTTGACTTCTTGGCTCCAAAATACTTATCATCAAATGGTTGAACTCAGGTTTGCCTTCATCTTGATAAATCTTGATTTGAGTTTATGAGAAGATAAGAGAGAGATTCTGATAGCAAGATGGAAATTGAAATCTTTTGCAGTTCTAATTATAGACGTTATAGACCCCTATGCTCTGACTCCCAAATATTCACACTACTTCCACAGGCAGAATGCTCACCTCTATTCCCAAAAGTCCCCAAGGCTACTAACCATTTAGAGAATGTTCTCCAAGTCCAAACTATCATCATTAAAATCAGGTTCATGGGTACAGTTTGTTAACAGATCTCCCCCAGCAAAGTTCTGCTCTACCTGTGAGCCTGTGAACCTTCCCCCTACCTGCCCAACAGAAAGTGGTGGGTGGGGCGCAGGAAAGGAGCTGCAGATATTCTTATTTGGAAAGGGAGAAAGTGAGAGATAAAAAAAGAATCCATAGCAATTTTGAAATCCAGCTGGGAAAATGTTTAAAGTTCTTTGATTAGTTTTCAAGGCCCTTAGATCTGCCTCCTGCCTGGGTTCTTGGTTTCTTCCCTGAGGCTCCCTCCTCTTTGCATGAAAGGCAGGGTGTGCTGCTCCAGGGTAGTTTTCTCAGAGTGCCAGTTAATTTTCAGGGTAATCCTACAGTCTCTGTTTATTTTCTATGCTCCCTGTTCTTTTCCTTCTCTGTCCAAACCTAAAGTGTTTTGATGATATAATTTTCTCAAAAATGTGTGAGCTTTCTATGAACTTCATTGGGGTTCACTCCATTACATAAAAGCCCCGCGCACAAAGCCTTTTCTGCCTTGGGCTCCCGCTGAGATGATTAGAAACAACGTCCTAAGGCTTTCTAGAAGGGCTGTAATGTCATTGAATAGCTCCCCTCTGCACACTTTTCATCTCTTTACCTGACTCTCTTTGTGACTAGTCACTCTGGTACTTTATCTTTCTAAGTTTTCAACACAAAGTTTGTCCAGTTGCACTTTCAGCCTTACCGCTAGTCTAGGTCTTATCTCTCAAATACATTATTCTGACAATGCTTAGAAATGAATTCTTAATTTTCACTTTTTTTTTTTTTTTTTTTTGACAAAAGAAGAGGCTGAGAACTTTAAAAGTTCTTGGTCCTGGCTCCTTTTCTGTTTAACAAGTCAGCCTTCCCTTTCTCTCTCCTCTTGCCTTTTATTATAAGCAGCAAGAAACCAAGTGGCATCTTCAACACTTGGCCTAGAAATTTCTTTAGTTGAATAACCAATTTTATCGTGTAAATATTCTGTTTTCTACATAATCAAGATGAAATATTTGCTAAGCTTTCAGCCACTGCATAATAAGAAAGAATATTCATCTTTCCCATTTCAGTAATGCTTCTTTTAAGCTCTCACTGGCAATTTCATCAAACTTTTTACTAACAGCCTAGTTGAGGCAATTTAAACTTTCTCTATTATCCCCTCCTAAATCTTTCCTGCCTTTACTGCCCAGTTCCAATGCTAGTCTTATATTTTAGGTAATTGGTATAAAATACTTTCCTTCCAGATGCCAATATAAGTATTACTTAGCTATCACTGCAGCTTAAGACACTGCATGTTTATTTATTTATTTTTTTGTTTTGTTTTTTGAGACAGAGTGTCACTATGTCACCTTTGGTAGATTGCTGTGGCGTCAGAGCTCACAGCAACCTCTAACTCTTGGGCTTAAGTGATTCTCTTGCCTCAGCCTCCCAAGTAGCTGGGACTACAGGTGCCTGCCATAATACCTGGCCATTTTTTTTGTTGCAGTTGTTATTGTTGTCCATCCGGCCCATGCTGGGTTTGAACCCACCAGCCTTGGTGTATGTGGCCGGTGCTGTCACCACTGTGCTATGGGCGCCGAGCCACAATGTGTGTTTATTATGTGCGGTTTCTCTAGACATGGCACCCAGACATGGCTTCTCTGGGTCCTCTGATTCTGAGCCTTTCATAAGGCTTCAATCAAGGCATCACCCAGGTCTCAAGTTCAATGCAGGCACAGTGCACCGAACACTTCAGTGCAGAAAAATCCCTTTCTCAGCTCTCTTTGCTAGTTGCTGGATTGAGTGGCTACAGTTCCTAGTTGGCTGTTGGCCAGAAGGTGCCCTCAATTCCTTGTCACATAGACCTCACCACCATAAACACTTGTTTCTTCTTCTTAAAAAAAATTTGTTTGGGTCCATTTTTGGCCAGTGATCAAATATAATCAATCTTGCCATTATTTAGTTATTATTGTGATCACTGAAGTGTTTATGGTTTCTTTTCTAGGTCCTAAAACTTTGTTTGACTGCGGGTTTTATCTGCATTCCTGTTAAGAGAAGTAGACAAAGGTGACGTGGAGACGATTTATCTGCAGACGCTCTTCATGAATGTGGGAAACAATATAGAATGTAGCTGATCTCAGAAAAAGGGTATTTGCTAAATTTTTACTATCATATCCTCCCACCTCCTGATATAGAAATAGAAGCATACAACTAGAAAAAGATCTGGAAATGTTGAAATAATTCCCCAATATATCAAAACGTCGTCTTTCTTTAAGGATTTCATTAATTATTGCAGGATTGTTTAACATCCCTATAAATTTCCATGACAAACTTCATGGCAATATGTCTTTATTTTGTTACTTATGGTATTTGATAAGTAATCTACATTAGATGCTTTCTGTATTTTTATATTCTAAATGAGTTGTTATATATTTCTGTGCATGAACAAGCAGGATTGACTCATAATATGATTAATTCTGTAAAGTGTTTTTTATACTAAAGTCAACCTAAATTTACTAACTTTCTGAAAAACTGTATTTTTTTCACTTTAAAACTAGCAGTCCAAACTTTCAATATTTTTCAAAAGGAGTTGAAATTTCTTTTCTTTACAATGGTAGTGGAATATGCACTTAATAGATTTTTTTCCTGGATAAATCACTTACTTAGGACAGAACAAAAATAACATCTTCTTTTCTATTCCTTGGTTAAACAATGTCTCTTTACTTTTTAAAAAATTTCTGAACTTAGAATTCCTTCCTAATTAAATGTTTATGTTGCTACTCTTTGAATTCATCAAATACAAAGTGTATGTTGACATGATGCTCACTAAACTTTGTAACCATTTACCCTTCCTGCAACAAACTTTATCAGCTGTAAAATTTTAACAGTTTTCTTCAGCACGTTAATTTTCATAGAAATATAGATTTCAGCATTTTCATACATTGCATTTCAGAAAGAAATATTCTCTGGGCCATTTAGAGATTATTTATTTATTTATTTATTTTTTTTTTTGTAGAGACAGAGTCTCACTTTATGGCCCTCGGTAGAGTGCCGTGGCCTCACACAGCTCACAGCAACCTCCAACTCCTGGGCTTAAGCGATTCTTCTGCCTCAGCCTCCCAAGTAGCTGGGACTACAGGCGCCCGCCTTAACGCCCAGCTACATTTAGAGATTATTATCATCAACTATGGTCATAATAGCAAGTCCCCCAAATTTTAATTGTACAGACAATTCTATACCATACTCACAGATCATGTGTTCCTGACTCAGAATTGGATTCAGTCTTGACTTGAGCAAATCCCTTACTTTCTCTGAGGTTCTCATATCACAGGATATGGACAAAAACACCCAAGAACGTCATGTCTGACACTTAACAAACACTCCTTGTTAGGTACCACTATTAATAATAGCAAGACATTCATGTCTCTTGCCCATTGATATATGGGATTGTTGGCTTTTTTCATGTGGATTAATTTGAGTTCTCTATAGATCCTAGTTATCAAGCTTTTGTCTGATTGAAAATATGCAAATATCCTTTCCCATTGTGTAGGTTGTCTCTTTGCTTTGGTTATTGTCTCCTTAGCTGTACAGAAGCTTTTCAGTTTAATGAAGTCCCATTTGTTTATTTTTGTTGTTGTTGCAATTGCCATGGCAGTCTTCTTCATGAAGTCTTTCCCCAGGCCAATATCTTCCAGTGTTTTTCCTATGCTTTCTTTGAGGATTTTTATTGTTTCATGCCTTAAATTTAAGTCCTTTATCCATCTTGAATCAATTTTTGTGAGTGGGGAAAGGTGTGGGTCCAGTTTCAGTCTTTTACATGTAGACATCCAGTTCTCCCAACACCATTTATTGAATAGGGAGTCTTTCCCCCAAGGTATGTTCTTGTTGGGTTTATCAAAGATTAGGTGGTTGTAAAATGTTAGTTTCATTTCTTGGTTTTCAGTTCGATTCGAAGTGTCTATGTCTCTGTTTTTGTGCCAGTACCATGCTGTCTTGAGCACTATGGCTTTGTAGTACAGACTAAAATCTGGTATGCTGATGCCCCAATGGCTAACAAACACATGAAAAAATGTTCATCATCTCTATATATTAGAGAAATGCGAATCAAAACAACCCTGAGATATCATCTAACCGCAGTGAGAATGGCCCACATCTCAAAATCTCAAAACTGCAGATGCTGGCATGGATGTGGAGAGAAGGGAACACTTTTACACTGCTGGTGGGACTGCAAACTAGTACAACCTTTTTGGAAGGAAGTCTGGAGAAACCTCAAAGCACTCAACCTAGACCTCCCATTTGATCCTGCAATCCCATTACTGGGCATCTACCCAGAAGGAAAAAAATCCTTTTATCATAAGGACACTTGTACTAGACTGTTTATTGCAGCTCAATTTACAATTACCAAAATGTGGAAACAGCCTAAATGCCCACCAACCCAGGAATGGATTAACAAGCTGTGGTATATGTATACCATGGAATACTATTCAGCCATTAAAAAAAATGGAGACTTTACATCCTTCATATTAACCTGGATGGAAGTGGAATACATTATTCTTTGTAAAGCATCACAAGAATGGAGAAGCATGAATCCTATGTACTCGATTTTGATATGAGGACAATTAATGACAATTAAAGTTATGGGAGGGGAAAGCAGAAAGAGGGATGGAGGGAGGGGGGTGGGGCCTTGGTGTGTGTCACACTTTATGGGGGCAAGACATAATTGCAAGAGGGACTTTACCTAACAATTGTAATCAGTGTAACCTGGCTTATTGTACCCTCAATGAATCCCCAACAATAAAAATAAATAAATAAATAAATAAATAATAATAGCAAGACATGTCAAATATTATCACACCTCACTCACTCATTGTTCTCTGTTTAATTTCTAATTTTATGCTACAGTGCTGTAAAGCACCTACTCCAGAAAAATAAACTCCCTAACTTGTACATTACATAGTGGTAGGAGTAAGGGTGGCTAGCTAACTTGTCCCAAGGGTTTTTCTGACTAATTCATTATATATTTTTTTCTAAAGCCTAGTATGCAGTTAGATAGAGTATTCATTTTGAAGATAAGAAAGTACCACCCATGGGGTAGATTAGAAAAACATATTCATTGTCTTATGGGTGTGAAGGCTAGAGATGGAGGAGCTGGTAGGGCCAGGCTCCTTCTGAAGGTGCCGAGGGAAGATCGGCTCCATGGCTCTCACTAGCTGGCCTAGGGTGGTGCCTCAACTTGTGGCCACAGATGCCTATAGGCAAAAAGCCTATAAGTAAACCTTTAAACGGTTCCATTTTGTGAAGGCAAGTTTAAAGTCTTTTGTGAGTTAGAAAGGAAAAAATCCTGGATAGAAGTCCATATGTAGCTTAGAACCTAATCATGTAAAAGTGATTTGGGGCGGAGCTTCATGGAGGCAGGGCTGCAGGCAGTCACCTGTATATATCAGGATTTTCCAGACTATTCCCTAAAGATGATTAACAGCCTCCAGATGGTCAAGCATTCAAACAGCTATATCCCCAAAATCTTGTTTTGTGGTTTTGTTTTTGATTATTTAGCATAAGAATAACTTTAGTGAAGTAGTTATCAGTTAATCCAGTTAAACCTTAGCCCATAAGGATAGCTTTAGATAATGTTAGTAAAATGGTTATCAGTTAATCTGATTTATTCGTAGGCCCCTAAGTACCAGGCAGTAAAAGGGCTGGGGCCAAGGTTTAAGTCATGTTTATTGATTAAGTGACGTGCCTATATAAGCTTTGGTGGAAGAAATAAAGATTGCCACTTGTCATGAGAGTGTAAGTGGACCTCCTTATTACTCAGACTATTTCCTTGCAGGATTCATTTCTCTGCGTCACCCATCAATTGGGAGACTTTCAGGCAACAGATGCCCATCTTCACATGGTGTTCTTCCTGTTTCCATATCTCAGTTTCCCCTTTTCATAAGAACACCAGCCACTGGATTAAGGGCCCATCGTACTCCAATATAACCTCAGCTTAATTCAAATAATTACATATGTGATGACCCTGTTTTCAAATAAGACCATGAAATGTTGAGGGTTATGACTGCAACGTATGAATTTTTGCGCAAAACAACTCAACTTTATAACATCTAGTAATTAAATAATGGTTACCTTGGATTCAGTTGATACAGAATATGATTTCAAAAAATAACCTTTAAAATATTTGCCAAAATGTTTGTTTTGCAGAGAGTTATATGATGTTTACCTACTAGTAAAATTTCACCCAAAGTTACTCTGAATTTTCTTTATTATATTTTAACTTATATGATTTTTTTTTTTGTTTTTTGTTTTTGGCCGGGGCTGGGTTTGAACCCGCCACCTCCGGCATATGGGACCGGCACCCTACTCCTTGAGCCACAGGCACCACCCAACTTATATGATTTTAATCTGCCCATTTCCTTTCCCTAAAAGTTATGGGTTTTCCCTGTAAGAAACACTGGAAGACATAGAAATTACATCTCAGTCTGAGGACAAACTGATTACCATTCTGATGTTTTGCAGTAAAGAGGTATGTAGCTAGGCATTTACATTTCTCTTATTTAATCAGCATGTGGGTGTTTCAGAAGTCTACTGCATTCAAATATGTTCCTAATCCAATACTTGGAAACTTCAAAAAAGCTATTTTGTATGTTGCTGCTTCTAATCACTTTTATTAATTGTTTTCTAGTTTTCAAGAGAATAAGTGCCATTGCTTTTCATATAATTCTTCCCCCTCCCCCCTTTTCTTCTCTCTCCTTAACAAAATAAAGGGTTTGGATCCTTTTTTGGCCAGTGATCAAAAACAATCAATTTTGCCATTGTTTAGGTATCATTGTGCTCCCTGAATTTGTTTCATGTGCTAGAAAATCAACTTTAGTATTTAGAAGTCTTGAAGGTGCTACCTGTTTTGTTAGTGATATCAGCAGCTACAAACAGAAGACATAAATATTAGCATTTATTATACACTGGGACACCACTCTAAGCACTTTGGCTGTACTAATACACTTAATCCCCACTATAATTCTGTGAAGTATCAAGGTTACAATGCTCATTTTAAAGGTGAGGATATTGAGTCATAGCCTTTTGCTTATTCTGTTCCTAATTAAGTTTTACATGTAAAACAGTAGTATATTTTACAAGTGTTATGAAGTCATATTATGGTCACATCCCAATTTCAGGTTGTTGGGCCCAGGACTGGCCAGGTCTCCAGGCTTATCTATTGTCGGGACCCTGATGCGCTGCTATCTTGCTTGGGAACAATTACCCTTAGGTGCCTGAGGGCTATTTGCTTTCCCAGTAGGGAGAGAGAGAGAAACACAGTCTTCGAGGGAGAGAAACATTCTTAGTAAAGAAGTAAATCTTAGAAGATGCATGGAATAAGCATCTTACAGGGGTATTTGCGAAACTTGGTAAATGTAGAATGTAAATGTTTTGGCACAGTAACTGAGATAACGCCGGAAAGGCTATGTTAACCATTGTGATAAAAATGTGTCAGATGGCTTATGAAGAGAGTGTATGATGCCCCATGATCATATCAATGTATACAGTTATGATTTAATAAAAAAAAAAGAAACATAATTTGATCAAAAAAAAAAAAAAAGAAGTAAATCTTAGCAGTCTTCTTGGAGAGACACCCTGTGGGCAGGTGAAGCAAAAAAATCAGAGTGAACAAGTTCATGAAAGAATAGCATGAAGACTCCAACTGACCTCTCCTGGAGCTTCTCATAGACATGATCCTGTGGCTATTTGCACCACAGGTGTAGAGACTGCCAATCACTGATGTTCTCCTCTCCTGAGCTCTCAAGGTAAGGAGAACCAATCCCTTCCCCAGGCCCTATCACAAAGGTGTCATTTTACTGAGATGTTACCCAGAGTGTTCAAGCTTAACTCTCGCTTCTCCTTCCCTGGAGCTATGTGGTCTGCTACGTCAGGTAATTGTTTAAATTTCATTATGCCTATCTAAAAGGTGAGCCATCAATCATTTGCTCTAAAGAGCCAAATAGTAAATATTTTACGCTTTGCTGGCCATATGACCTCTGCTATAACTATTAAGCTCTGCCATTGAAAATATGCGAATCAAAGGATCTAGCTGTATACTAACAAAATTTTATAAGGCCATATTTACCAATTTCTGATCCAAAATAGTTTAAAAATCCGTTATGTATTTACTTATTCTGTATTGATAAAAAAAAAAAATACATCACCTCACACACGTGTGCATGTCCCTTGGAGAACATTTTAAATGGAAGGAGCTTTTAAATGGAAATGCTTTGCTTCAAAAATAAAAGATTTCCCTCAACTTTTAAAATTAATTTTTTGGTAAATGTATCTTCAAGTCCAGAAAGCAAATGTAGTCAAACAACAAGTGTGGCATTATTTCAATTCTATAATAAGATGAACAAATTTTAGGCATCAATATCTTATAAAATCGGCATGTGCTTGCAATGTATACCAACTCAGATTTGAGTAAATACAGAATTTGCTCCTTTTGTCATGTTTCATCTTTAATAAGTTTTAGTCAAAACCCACCAAAAGCACCACCTGTCAGCTCACAAAGGGGGAAGACACACCTGGTCAAACAGCATTAAAAATGACCGGTGGGGTCTGTGCTTATGTAGGCAAATTTGGGGTAGGATTATAAAAGTAGAGATTTGTTCTGATTTAGATGCTGTCAGGAAATATGGATACTTAATGCCGAGCTGTTATTATAAACCTTATATAGAAGATGGGGGGGACCGACCAAGGTTAAGGTGTAGTTGTGAAATGAGCAGCAGTCACTCATGTTATCAGTCATTGCCGTGACTTGGACAATTTGGACTTTGACATTTTGTCTGTGTTCAGATGTGCATACAGAATGGTTTCCTTTTTTGCATTTTTTTGGCCAGGGCTGGGTTTGAACCCACCACCTCTGGTATATGGGGCTGGCACCCTACTCCTTTGATCCACAGGCACCACCTGGTTTCATTTTTTTAATTTCAATTCATCCAGGTCACAGAGTGGCCTTGCCTGATGACTGATGTTTAGCAGCAGTCACCCAGCCCTTGGTGTGAGAGCCAGGACAGCCTGTGGGTGTCAGAAGCCTGTGTCCTCTGTCTCAACATGACATTACATTATTCAACTTATAATGTTCCTATAAACTTTCAGTTCACATCAAAAAGCTCTGTTTGTTATTTTTATGTTGAAAATTCATCTAATGGAGAATCCAACCATTTCTGCAAGTGAAATACATTAGAGAGCTCAGGACTGGTTCCATTTAGTCTCAGGGATGCTTGGTAGCCTTCTGAGCCTCGGGTGTTCTTTCTGGGACCCAAAGAAACCAGACACAGGCTTGGGGTTGTGAGACTCTATGTTTTCAGGATGGCCTAGGAGTCTGTCAGTGTGGTTTTAATTTGTACTTCCCTAATAATTAGTGACACGGAGCATTTTTTCATATACCTGCTGGCCATTTGAATGACTTTTCAGAAATGTCTGTTTAGGTCCTTTGCTATTTTTTAATTTGAATTATTTGTTTTCTTGCTATTGAGTTGTTTGAGTTCCTCATATACTCTGCATATTAACCCTTTATTTGATGTATGGCTTTCCAATATTTTCTCCCAATCTGTAGGTTGTCTCCTTAACTTTGCTGATTGTTTTAATGGTGTTGGTGTTGCTTCATTTGTTTTATTATTGGCAGTGCAGAAGTTTTATACTTTGGTGTAATCTCATTTGCCTGTTTTTGCTTTTGTAGTTTGAGATTTGGGAGACGAATTTTTTAAAAAAATTGTTGCCCAGACCAATATTGGTCTGTTCCTAATGGGTACGGTGTAAGAATATTGGCACACCTTTTGGGTGTGGAACACAGGCACATCTAACATATGCAAATATTGTAATTTAGTTCTTTGTACTCTCACATTAACCTGAAATAAAAAAAAAAATTAAAAAGTTATTGTTTTAAAAAAAAAGTTTGAATTATAATGCATAGAACAGTACCCTGGATATAGTAGGTACTAGTAAACAATTGTTACATGAATTAATTACATTTGTTAGGTAAAATTTTTCTATGAGTACTGATAACGAAATAAAATGTATAGAAAATTAGTGGCATGGAACGATTCATTGTGCAGTTAGATGTGTCTAAACAGAGCTCTTAAACATTAGATTGATGAACTTTCTATTTCAGTGAAACACTGGACATTTTCAATGTGTTTCCTTACTTTTGCCTAAAAAAATGCCACCGACAAAGCAAAACAAAACAAAATGATTTACAACGAAGCTAAAAGAACTCTGAAACATGTGATTGTCTTTAAGAAATATGTAAACTATTCACCCTAAAGGAAAACATAAAAATCTAAAATAGATTGCAATAACTATACATTTTAATACTTCTGATAGCAGAATTGTTTAGTAATCTATTGTGGTTCTTAATCCTCTCTGAATCTCTGTCTCAGAAAATATAGCTTCACGTTGTAAGAGTTTAATCCACTCCATGACTTGGAATAATATAATAAGGAACAAAGTTGAAAGAAATGCAGTCAATAGAATGCCCTGGAACAATAGTATTGTGAATGCTCAGCACCAACAATGGGGTTGTTGGAGTCATTTAAATTCCTTGACTTAAAAGTTATGGTCAAGTGCACCTTTCTTTCCCAACAACTCTTAAAATGTCATCCTTCTTCACAGCAATATCATTCTTACAAATAAAATGAAAAAAGACTTGTTTCTGAAAGTGTCATTTTTTAACACTTACCAAGAGCAGGAGTTGTAAAAATGTATTTCCTTACATAAGTGGGGAATCATGAAATCATTTAAGCAAAAAGTTTTCTGAGAAAATTTCTGGAAAGGGCTGCTTGTATCTTGTTAGGATGGAGTTTAGTCTGATTTATAGGATCACTAAAGCACTCCTTATTAAACTGTCACTCAGGGGCTATACAAGTAGAAAAGCTATTACTGATTTAATTAGGTCTTTGGGGCTTTGGGGCTTAATAATGACAGTTGCTGACATGTCCACAAGAATGCATACTATTGGTATTTTAATGTTATTAAATTTAAAGGTGATGGCTTAGTGGGGGCAGAACTATTCTCTTTTCTTGGCTGTCATCATGGTTCATAGCTGATAACTCACATTGTGAAACAGATTTTTTAAAATTCAGCTTCATTAGGTGTTTCACTGGCAAGGGCTGAACAAGAAGGGACTGGAAAATAATCATAAATAATACAAGAAGAAGACAGACTTACGTGAGCATATGGAAAGAAAGTTAATAGAGTATGAAGCCCTGTTTCAAAAAGCATGCTCCCTATTAGATCACAAATTCCTTCTGGGTTGATATATTGTGACCCTCAAAAACCTTACCATGGTTTCTTGCACATACTTGGATACCCAATTAAATGTAACAGCTTAATATAATCTCTCAAGAAATTTATCTTTAAGGCAATAGGATTCATTCTCTAAAAAGGATAAAACACATTGGCTCATTCAATAATTAAAATTTCTTCTATGGGCTCCAAGATGATAACTTTTTGTGAAATTCCAAGTTGCAATAAAGTAAAATAATAAAGGATGTGATCAATCAAAAATGCTTCCCTTCACTGCATTAATTCTTGGCAAGATGCTTTCTAGGTCTAACAATGCCATTGGTTCTGAAAGCACCTTTTGGAAAGAGATGAGATAACACAATTTAGAGGTTTAGTAATGTAGGTATCTTCTCCTCTCCTCTGAAGAAATGCCCATATGTCATATCTATTTACAGGACGTGTGAGTTGGGGTGGAGGGGAGCTCTTGTTCTGAGCACTAAACATCTAGGAAGCTATCCTGGAGATCTTATTTATATGCAGTATGTCTTGGAATATGGGGAAGAACCACCCCTTCAGACAGGTCAATGACTGAAGATGTCTTCCTCAACTTTTCTTTGTATGCCTTCTGGAAACTTGTTGAATCTTTTCATGAGATTAACATAATGCTTTGATTAACATTTTTTAATTGCATTGACTAATCCACAAAATCTGTGATATATACTGATCAATGAACTTTCCTCATGGTGATTCTTCCTACACAAGTAGCCCGCATGCACTTTGCTAGCTTCATAACCTTAAATTTTAACTACATCAGTTTTGGAAAACCTGCAAAAATGGTCATCTTCTTCATGTGAAATTCTATGGCTTTTTTGTGAGGGTGTAGATTGGTATAACTACCATGGAAACTCTTCAAATATCTGCAAAAGCTAACTGGGCACAGATCATATGACTCCCATTTGTATTCCTATGAATACAGGAATAGAAGTAGGAATGGTTTTAGCAGCTGTTGTTTAATTGTCCCCATATAAGCTGGCTGGGCTGTTCTAACAAAGTGTCACACACTGGATGGCTTTGATAACCACCTAAGAGCTCTGGAGGCTAAAGTCTGAAATTGAAGTTTCAGCAGGGTTGGATTTTTCTAAGGGCTGTGAGGAAGAATCTATTCCATGCCTTTCCCCCAGCTTCAGTTATTTTGCTCCGTTTTTACATAGAATTCTCCTTATAGAGATGTCTATTTCAAATTTCTTCTTCACTTAAGGCCACCAGTCATATTGTATAGCCCAGAGGTCCTCAACCTATTGGTCGTGACCTCTTTGGGGGTCTAACGACCTTTTCACAGGGGTCACCTATGACCATCCTGCATATCAGATATTTACATTATGATTCATAACAGTAGCAAAATTACAGTTATGAAGTAGCAATGAAAATTTACCGTTGGGGGGTCACCACAACATGAGGAACTGTATTAAAGGGTCACGGCATTAGGAAGGTTGAGAACCACTGGTATAGCCCATGCTTACTGACCTAAGTGTAACTTGATTATGCCTATAAAAAAAGACTTATCTCTATATTTGGTCACATTCTAAGGTACTGGGGGCTAAGACTTCAATATATATGAATTGTGAGGGGCATACAACTCAACATACAACAGTTCCCAAACGGAAATGGCCTAAATGTCTGGAAATATAGACTAGGTAAATAAAATGCAGAGTGCTCTAAGTAAGGAAAACATGCTAAATAGTAAAGAGAATAAATGTTGCATTGACAAACTAATCAACACAGATGAATCTCACAATCATAATACTGAGCAAAGCAGCCCAGGGTTTACACACTGAATGTGGCAGGTAAGAGTAAGGACAATGGATACAATGTTGCAAAACAGTGGACCAATAGATACAATGAATACAATGTTGCAAAATAGTGGGCTGAATGAATCAATGGATACAATGTTGCAAAATAGTGTCTCCCAGTTCATGTCAGGACTGGTATAATAGACACTGAAAAAGACTCAAGAGTTGCCACCGAGGTGCTCTAATTCTTTACAAGAAAATGGGCAGATGGTTGGGTTTATTTTATTTTAATTAATTGAACCAACATATATGATTGTATGTGTTTTTAATTTTAAAAGACATACTATGAAACATTCTAGAACACAGAATAAAGGGACCGTTACCTAACCCTTATGAAGAAGCCACCCAAAATGATTCCAACTCAATCTCAATAAAATTATTTTTAAATAGAAAAAAATTCCTTAGCGTTCAATGGAAAAGTAATACTTTAGGAAGTATGGAGAAGTGATCACTCTGAAGCCCAGAGATTGCAGTAACAAACTCTTTAATTAGAAGTATAAGGGCAAACTTCAAAGAAAAACTGATTTAAAGGCAGATTTTTCATGGGTGAGCAAAAATGCTGCTGGTGAAAAGTAGAAGGAAATTTTTAGAAAAAGTAACTGACTGTGGAATGGTGAAAATTCATTATAAAATTATGACACGGGAGAGTCAATATGACTAAAACATGAAAGTCTCAGTGCAGCTGGGTTAGGGCTCCAGCTGATAACTTTAGTACCCACAGCTCTGAATGCTTTCTTGGTCTCTCTTGATTATTGGCCCCTTTACGTGGTTTCTGTAAGTTAAACTTACTTTGATGACTTCCTAAATATCCTCATTGTATATTGAGTCACAAAAGTATTTCAGCTATTCAAGAAATACAGTATGCAGCGTGGCTAAGAGTGTTGATTTGGAGTTTAGCTTCTGGGAATTGGGGGGCATGTAAACAAACTGCTAGTATGAATGTTAGATAAAATACTTATTGTAGAAATCTTTTATAATGCAGAGTTAAGTGTAATTTAAAATAAGAGAACGAATCAGAGATCAGAAATATAATAAAGGGCAACTATACATGAATCAGGAGCTGTACAGTGAGTGTTCATGTCAGAGATCCCCAGAGCAAGGGAGATGCAACAAAGTGCAACATCTCCTTTTTGTTTTTTGTTTTGTTTTGGTTTTTTGTTATTTTTAAACAAACTGAAAAGCATGGTATAGAAAATAACTTGTTTATCCTGGTCTTAGCAGTAAGGGAAGAAAAATCTGACTTAGACCGTCTTAGCAGAGCATGGGATCTGAGTCATTATTCACACTACCTATTGGGACCTCAAACTCTTAATTTGAGATTTACATGATATATGTTCTGAATTTCTAGTGCTGCAAAGCATCTGACAGGAAAGAATGCAAATAATCACCCAAGGAATTCAGTGCAAGCCTAGGGAGGCCTCAAAGATTTTTCAAAGCTAAAGCCAAAGAAAAATAAATCCAAACTCAAAAATCACTAAAAACATTGGGATACAAAGTACAATGCAAAAGAGTCAATAGAAAATCGGCAAAATCATTTTCAAAAGCTTGCAGATACTTGAATTATTGGAGAGAATATAAAATAAATCATTTAGCATATCTAAATACTTAAAGGACAGAATTGAAAACACGAGAAATAATATAAGTTTATGAAAACTGGCTAGGCAAATTTCAATAAGTCCTAGTATTAACTTTCAAAACTAAAAAGAAATATGAAATTAAAAATTCAATTGATGGCCAGGTAGGTGGTAGCTCATGCCTGTAATTCCAGCACTTTTGGAGTCTAAGGGGGAAGGATCCCTTAAGCCAGGAGTTCAAGACCAGCCTGAGCAAGAGCAAACTCCATCTCTACAAAAAATAGAAAAATTATCTGGGCATGGTGGTGTGCAGTGGTAGTCCCAGCTGCTTGGGAGGCTGAGACGGGAGGAACACTGGAGCCCAGGAGTTTGAGTTTGCAGTAAGCTATGGTAACACCACTGCACTATAGCCTGGGCAACAGAGAGAGAACCTGTAGCAAAATTAATTAATTGGAAATCGTATCAATGTGTTGAGCATCAGAATAGATGATGCTCAAAAGAGAATTGACCAGTTGGAGATATTTAAAAAAAAAATCCAGAATTTAGTACAGGGAAATAAATTAGCTATGCAATATAGTTATAAAATATGTAAAAATAACATTAAAGAGAAAGATAAAGTAATAATGATGAATTAGTGATCTAGGAGCAGAGATTAAAAAAATGTAATAGTAAGGCTGGGTGTAGTGGAAACATGTTCTGTGCTGCTTATAGAGACATACTTAAAATCCCTGAGCTCATGACTTTGAGACCAGCCTGAGCCAGAGTGAGACCCTATCTCTAAAAATAGCCAGGTGTTGTAGTGGGCGCCTGTAATCCCAAGTACTTGGGAGGTTGAGGCAAGAGAATAGCTTGAGCTCAATTGTTTAAGGTTGCTGTGAGCTGTGATGCCATAGCACTCTATCCAGGGTGACAAGGGAGACTTTCAATGTAATAGTAAAAAGCAGATTTCTAGAATTGATGAAAATCATCAGTCTTCCAAGTGATTAGAAGAAGACTAATGAATAACAAACACAGTAAGATGTAAAAGTGAAACATAATGAAAATAAATAGAACACTTTAACATCAATGAAAAGTAACACACACATTTTCAATCAAATAAATGATTACTTGACTGGAAACAACAGGGTAAGCCAGGAACATTATAATAATCCTCCAAATTCAGATAGAAAACATAAGGATTGACTTAGAATTACATGTGTAAGAAAAATAACTTTCAAGAAATGATGACAAAGTAGCGGCAATATTAGACAGACAAAACTTGAATGATTTTATTTCTAGAGATGAACTTTAGAAAGAAGGTAAATTATCCTAAAAAGATGTTAAATTAAAAATAATAAAATATATATTTGTGTGTTAAATCTGCTAAAATATACTGTATAATATAGTAAAAAACTCTCTGATATTTGTGAGGGTGAAAGATGAAGATAGAAAAAAAAAATCCTAGAGAATAAAGCATGTACCTCACACAGAGGGTGGTAGCATCTTGAAAGTTCCCCAATTCTTGTTTTCTTTAACTGTCTAAACTATCCACTAAAAGATTACATATGTAGTATATCATTTTAGATAAACAGTATACAATTTTCAGATTGGTAGAGACAAAACTGAAAGAAAAGCAAAGAGAGTGAACAAATAAAAAAAGACAAAAAAGGATAGAAGGGGAAAAACACAGGAAAAGTTTAAAGTTTAACAAATTAAATATACAAACATGTTATGTGCTGCTTATAAGACATACTTAAAATATAAGAATAGAAAATTTCAAAGTAAACATATTTAGTACATTTAATTTTTTTTAATTCTGATTAATGCAACTGTATCAATATTAGTCAAAATAAACGTAATGCAAAAACATTAGAAAGATGAACAATGCAAGGCTTAGTTCATCAGGAAATTCTATCAACTATTTATCAATATACAGCCAATAACATGACTTCTAAACTTATGAAAGAAAGTATTGACAGAATAAGAAAAAAAAATGAATAAATTCAGGACCATGGAAGATGCTTGACCCGATTACTGCTGGATCAAGCAGAGAGAAATTCAGTATATGTCATGTAATTTGTTTAACACATATAGCAAGTTTGATCTAATAAACACATATACAATGCTTCACTGAACAACTAGAGACTACAATCTCTTCCAGACTGCCTAATTCATTTTATGAAAGTAGCATTTCCCCCTTTATAAAGTCAGTTAAAACATTATTTATAAGAAAGCACGTTTTATTAATAAGCATTAATAAATCATTAATATAGATGCAAGACCATAAACAAGAATGGCAAATCTGCTGTGGAAAACAGTGTGAAGTTTCTGCAAAAGAATTAAGCATAGGACTACTATAAGATCCAGCAATTTTACTCTTGGATATTTAATCAAAAGAATTGGCAAACAGATACTTTTATGCAATAGTTCCTCCTTATCCATTGGGGATATATTCCAAAACCCCCAGTGGATACCTGAAACCACACATTGTAATGAGCCCTACAGATACCATATTTTTCTTATATACACACACATGCATATGATAAAATTTAAGATAATTTACTCACAGTAAGAGATTAACAACAGTAACATTAAAATTGAACAATTGTAACAATATTCTAGCGTCATCACTCTTGCACTTTGGAGCCATTCTGAAGTAAAACAGGGGTTCCATGAACTCAGCCCTGGGAATCGCCTCAGCAGATTTGATAGCCAAGCCAGCTACTGTGGCTAGTGGGCGGGAAGTGACCCTGCAGCATGAATATGCTTGAACTTGATGATTCAAGTTCTGGGCAGGATGGAACATTAGAATTTATCACACTACCCAGAATGGTGAGTGATTTAAAACTTATGAGTGTTTATTTCTAGAATATTCTACTTAATATATTTTAAGATTACAGTTGACCGAGGGCAACTGAAACCTCAGAAAGTGATACTATGAATAAGCAGAGACAACTGAACCCATGTTCATATCAGCATCATGCACAACAGCCAAAGAAGGAAATAATCCCAGTGCCTAGTGGGGGATGAATGGATAAAGAAAATGTGTAATTTTTACATACAATGAAATATTATTCAGTCTTTAAAAGGAAGGAAATTCTGGCATATGCTGCAGCATGGATGAGTCTTGAAGACATTATGGTAAGTGAAATGAAAATATTGTGGGATATGAAATACTTAGAGCAGTCAAATTAATAGAAGTAAGAATGGTGGTTTCTGGGAGCTTGGAGGATGTGGGAATGGGAAGTTATTGTTTAACATGTACGGGGTAAGTTTCTCTTAGGGAAGATGAAAATATTCTGGGATAACTGATGTTCATAATTATATAACAATGTGAATGTACATAACGCTCCTGAGCTACTGTACACCCCAAAATGGTTAAAATTATAAATTTTATTATGTGTATTTTGCCACAATAAAAAACATAAACCAATATTTGCTAATCCAGTAGTGTAAAAAATTAATATGCCACAGTAAAGTTGTGTTTATCTCTACTTTGCAAGATGAGAAGGTAATTTACCACTTAAAAATCAATACATTTTTAACAGACTAATACAGAAAAATATTAGCAACAGAAATACAATCTATTTTCAAAATTAAATTTTTTATCATCGGAAAGCAATCTTATTAATAAAAATGAGAGAAAGGAACTTCATTGGCCTAAAAAAACATATCTTTAGAAGATCACCTAGACTATTATATCATCCTAAACAGAAACTCTTTAAAAGCAAGTGGTAAAAATAATCATCAACACTTCTGCTCATCAACATATTAGAAGTTTATGCCAGCACATTCAGGCAGTAAACTAACAAATAAATGCATGTAGGTAGACAATATAGAATAAGAATAGGGCAAACAAACAAACAAACAAACCATGATATAATCACTGCATTAGAAAACTCAAAAACAATCAGAAGCAAATTCTCAGAAATAATAAAGAGAGATTGATAAGGTGGTTGGATACAGGCTAAAGGTTAGAAGACAATGGCATCTCTATGCACCACTAGCAAACAGCCCAAACATAAATATAAAGCACTTTTTTTTCTTTTTTTTTTGGAGACAGAGTCTCACTTTATCACCCTAGGTAGAGCGCTGTGGCATCACAGCTCACAGCAACCTCCAGCTCTTGGGCTTAGGCGATTCTCTTGCCTCAGCCTCCTGAGTAGCTGGGACTACAGGTGCCCGCCACAACGCCTGGCTATAAAGCACATTTTATAAACATATATTTGAGCAAATTTTAGGTATATAAAACTGAATTTAACAAAAGAATCCTAAGACTTCTCTACAGAAAATGTCACAGACTTATGTGAAGATATAAAGACAGGTTTGCAGTATCTGGACATAAAGAATTAGCGTTCCATAGATTTAAAATGTCTAATTTTAATCTACCCAAAACTATTATAATCACAATTTCAACACAAATTTTCATAAGACATGCTAATACATGGATATTATTATTTTCCAAAAAATTGTTAAAGTCAAAGATGATCATCTAGCACACTTGAAGATGAAAAGTGAAAAGAAATCTAGATTTCTTCTAAGAGTATCTTGAATCAAAGAGTAGAGTATTTTCACAGACGTATACAAATGACAAAATGGATAGACCAGAGACACATAGCATGTAGAAAACCTTGGCTGTCACATCAAATTAGGGAGGGAAGGAGAGAATAAAAAAAAGGAACGGAAAAAATCATTATCAACACCAGAAATGTTGAAGTGGAATTATGTTACCACCCTATTAAAAATTCAACTCTAGGGCAGTGCCTGTGGCTCAAAGGAGTAAGGCGCTGGCCCCATATGCAGGAGGTGGTGGTTTCAAACCCAGCCCCGGCCAAGAACTGCAAAAAAAAAAAAAAAAAATCAACTCTAAATATAGTAAGGACTTGAGTATCCAAAGCGAAATGTTAAACTTATCATGAGATTATAAATATAATCTATTTTAAAACTTGAGCTAAGAGATATTCTCAATGCACACAAGTGGAAAGTGAATGGGATTAATAATATGTTTTAAGATATATATGTACATGTAAATCAATAGGGAAAGTGCCAACATCTCAGTAGAAAATGACTAACAAGTATTTTTTGGTGAATTGGAAACACACATTGCTGATAAACCTAGGGAGAGTTGCTCAATATCATTGTAAATTAAGAAAATGGCAAACACAATCATAAACAGTAATAATTTTATACTTTGATAACTAATTAGTGAATTTGAATTGTTGAGCACAGCCAAGATCAGAGAGAGTAATGACCCTTTCACAGTGAATGAGAAAAACCAATTTAGCAAAGTTGAATGTTTGTCTACCCTATGATTCAATTATTTACTCTAAGGGTTACCTTAAGGCCTAAAAGAAAGCAGACCTCAGTAAATATGACCACTACAGATACCTGGGAATGGATGCCCAACTATAAGAGTTTGGATGAAAAATTTGTTGTAGTAGCACAATGAATATTATATAGCCATCAAAATGAATTAATTTGGGTAGCTTGTAATAGTATTGAATCTTTGCAATATAACATTAAATGTAAAACATGTTCCCAAACATTAAACAGGGATAATTTGCTTTATTGCACTTTGGTTTATTGCATTTTACTTTATTGCACTGCTAAGATGTTGAGCTTTTTGCAAATTAAAGGTTTATGGCAACTCTGAATCAAGCAAGTTGATTGGTGCCATTTTTCCAACAGCTCACCTCATTTTTCCAGGTGCTCACTTCATGTCTCTATGTCCCATTTTGTTACTATTACTGTTATTATTATTATTATGTCTCTTACGAAGATTTGCAATCAGGGATCTGGGATGTTACTTTGTAAATATTTTGGGGTGCCGTGAATCATGTCCACATAAGATGGTGAATGTAATGGATAAATGTCTATGTTCTGACTGTTCCTTCAACCTGCTTTCCCATCTCTCTTCCTCTTCCAGTCCTCCTCTATTCCCACAAAAAATAATATTCAACTCAGGCCAATTAATAACGGGTCAGTCGCTTCTTAGTGTGTCAGTGAAAGGAAGAGCTACACATCTCTCACTTTAAATAAAAACTAGAAATGATTAAGTTTAATGAGGAAGGGATGATGAAAACTGAAATAGGCCAAAGTTAAAGCTTTTACCACAAACAACCAAGTCATGAATGCAAAGGAAAAGTTTTTGAGGGAAATTAAAAGTGCTACTCCAGAGTCATTAGAATAAAAGTGGAGTCTGAAGATGTGGCTGGATGGCTGCCAGCTCATGGTGAAACTGATGGCCACGGCATTGCTTCTTATGGATGAGCAGAGAAAGTGATTCTTTGAGGTGGAGTTTACTCCCTGTAAAGATGCTGTGAACATTATTAAAATGACCACAAAGGAGTTGGAATATTATATACACGAAGGTGATAAAGGAGCTACAGGGTTTGAGAGGACTGACTCCAGTTTGGAAGAAGTTCCACTGTGGGTAAAATGCTATCAATCAGCATACGCGCTATGGAGAAATATTTTATCAATGAAAGGATCAATCAGTGCAGCACACTTCACGATTGATTTATTTTAAGAAATTGCCATGTCCACCCCAATCTTCAGCAACCACTATTCTAAATAGATGACACCATGATCACTGAGCCATCATCCACCAGCAAAAACATTACAACTGGATGAAGACTCAGATAATCGTTAGCATTTTTTAGCAATGAAGTGTTTTTTACTAAAGTATGCACTTTCCTTTGGACACAATGCTATTGACACTTAATAGACTATACTAGAGTGGAAGTATAACTTATATGCTAACTGGGAAAGAAAATCTATTGTGTCAATGTGAGTGTGTGCATAGAACAAACACACACAAAGGCGTTAGGGAATATTTATGTATATGTGTGTGTGTATTACTAAATATACGTATACATATGTTTGTATATGAAGTCTGACAATTAAATTTGGGAACTCATCTTAGAAAAGTGCTACATACCTCATTGCTGAATATCACTCTGGTCACCCTCAAAGTACTTTCCTTAAGAAGCTATGCACAGACACCAGTGCTAGTCCACCCTTTGAAGTAATTTTGGAACTCTTTTTCCTGAACACCTGTCATCACACAGCATGCAAAAATACGCAACAATAATGAATGCCACTCAACAAGATACTGCCACAGGTGGACAGAAACACAGCTGTGAGACACTGATACACCAAGGTTATGAAACCTTACCAAGTTGTACAGTGCCGCTAACGTGAGCACATGGTGACAAGTTCACAAACTTAACTTTCAGACCTCATACAATAACAACTCTGATGTTCATTCCAGAAGAAGTTCCAAAACTGCTTTAGAGGGTGAACTAGGAACTGGTATCAATACATAACTCCCCAAGGGGAGTACTTCTAAGAAGATAGTAGTGATATTCAGCAATGAGGTATGCAGAACTTCATTATCATATCTTTGTATATGCCAAAATATGTATATTAAATTGAAAGCAAGGAAAAATGCACAAGAAATTCAAGACCAAAGTTAATTCAAACATCCAGAAGGCTGGTCAGATATCTGTACAGGATATTATTAATATCAAAGTTTGGTAAGGATGACGATTTCATGGGCTTACAATACATTATAAATTTTAAAAAACTAAAATAGGAAAGAAACTGAAGTTGCTATGCACAGACCATTAATGAGAGTTTGTCATTATGTTAATGCTAAACATTTTGTTTATATTTATAGGGAGTCCCCAGGTTACAAACAAGATAGGTTCCATACGTTTGTTCTTAAGTTGAATTTGTATGTAAGATGGAATGGGTATATTTACCTCTTACCTGTAATTGCCTCCATTTGTAACATGTGTTGCACATAAGGCAGATGTTGGTCACTCAGGAACTGCCTGACAGGTTATCAAATGGTATTGCCAATCGAAGACACATTTGCCTAATGTGTCAATTATAAAATTCATCAAAAGTCACTCTAAAAATGGTAAAAAAAATAAATTACAAAATGAGATAATTTATGTGCTCCCCTTTTCCCATAAATATGGGAAGCCATGAATTAAAACAAAAGAATCCACTGGCCAAAATATGATTAATGCTGGGCCTGAGAGAAAAGGATGCAATGAGAAAAGACTGGATGGTAGCCTTAAAGCAACTAGTAATATTCTATGTATTAAGCTTAGGGGTTTATATATGGCTATGTTTTTAAATTAAGTTGCTGGCCAGGTGCTGTGGCTCATGCCTATAATCCCAGCACTCTGGGAGGTCAAAGTGGGTAGAATGCCAGCCTCAGGAGTTCAAGACCAGACTGAGCAAGAATGAGACCATGTCTCTACAAAACATGTAGACCATGTCTCTACAGAAAATTAGTAAAAATAGAAAAATTAGCCAAGCATTGTGGTGGGTACCTGTAGTCCCAGCTACTCAGGGGGCTGAGGCAAGAGGATCGGTTGAGTCCAGTAGTTTGAGGTTGCTATAAGCTATGATGATACAGCATGCTAGCCTAGGGCAACAGAGTGAGACTCCATCTCAAAAAAAAAAAAATTGAATTGTTATTATTTACAATATTTTGTATGTACAATGTGTTAATATTATGTATAGGCACTGGGCCAGACTACTTGGTATCATCAATTTCCATCATAATTTCTAGTAGGGTGAGATATATGCTTCAAACCTATGTAAGAATGAAATAATTGATTACATATACATAAATTGGAACAAGATCTAGCACTTAGTAATCCCTAAATAAATGTCAGCAAACATCACATTTTTTAAATTTGAACCTATACTTTTATTTATTTATTTATTTAATTTTTATTGTTGGGGATTCATTGAGGGTACAATAAGCCAGGTTACACTGATTGCAATTGTTAGGTAAAGTCCCTCTTGCAATCATGTCTTGCTCCCATAAAGTGTGACACACACCAAGGCCGCACCCCCCTCCCTCCGTCCCTCTTTCTGCTTCCCCCCCATACCTTAATTGTCATTAATTGTCCTCATATCAAAAGTGAGTACATAGGATTCATGCAGTCATGGGGTACAATGTGCTGGTTTTATATACAATTTGAAATATTTTCATCAAACTGGTTAACATCATATCTGGTTAATCTTCAGAAGTCAGTATCTTTAACAGTATCTTATAGAGAAAAGGTTCGATGTTTCCCTCATTTAAGTGCCCTTCCCTTTGTGACATAGTTAATAGTAAATAGACTTGGTCTAGACTACAGGATACCTGGGTTCTGGTCTCATCCAACTGCCAGTTGGGGTGTGACCATGATCACTCCACCTCCGTAGGCATCAGAGAGTAGTTTGAGTTGAGTGAGGTTATATCCTAAACGTATTTCTAGCTCCAAAATTTTATCACATCTTCAATTTTTTTTCTCATCATCCCTGATATTTTTGTAAAGCTTTGACAAGAGAGTAGGTGGAGTGGGGAGTATATCCATGTTAATTTTCCAAGATAAATTCGGCTTCATGTTAGCCTACTTCTTATCTTTTATTCCACTCTTTATTTTTTGTTTCTTTTTTAATGTGTGTTACCAGAAAAATACATTTTTTTTTTCTTTACTTGCTTGTCTTACCAGGAAAAATAGGATCCATGTCTTTGGTATGGAAGAACTGACACTTTCTGTAACTTTGCCACAGCCCAGTCATAATCTTTCACATTGATCATAATGTATTTTTGATCTGCTCTATATCCCCATGGTTCCAAATGATACTAAGCTGTACCTCTTTAAATTGTTGAAAACATTTTACCAACTATTTTGGAATCCATAAAGTTTAAGATGGGGTAATAAAGAAAGAAAGAATAAAAGGAATTTTCATTTTGATTCATTCTTGCTTGAAAAGTACTTAGCTTGCCTAGCACACAGGAAGCAAAGAATAAAAGCCAGCTATAATCACAGCTAATTCTATAAAGTGGAATTAGGTGTAAGAGGTAAAACACTTAAAGCTGTCAGTCAGTTACCTGGTAGATTAACACAAATTTCAGAAGAGTTTGGAGATTTTTTTTTTTTTTTTGTACTGTATAATAGATGGTCACTGGGTTCTTAGAAAGAGAAGACACAAAACCAGATGCCAGGGCATTGAAAATATACTTGTTTTGTGGATTTTGCATCAGCATAGAGATAATCTTAGAATAAGGAATGGTAGAATTAGGTGAAGTTGTTAAAACAATGTCCATGCTGGGCGGTGCCTGTGGCTCAAGGAGTAGGGCGCAGGTCCCATATGCCGGAGGTGGCGGGTTCAAACCCAGCCCCGGCCAAAAAAAAAAAAATGTCCATGCTGATGAAGAAGTTTGAAAACACTGAGTTTTAAAGTTAGGTGCCCCTGAATAATAAACATCAATCAATCAATAAATATTTACATTAAAGACATTTTAGTGTACTTCACATACTTTAGACAGGCCCAAAACATACTGTAGATGGAATAACTATTAATAGAAGAATCTAAAGACAAAATTACTTGGTGTTATATCTTATTTTTAAGGTAAACGAGCATAGCTTACAAGAACATTGTGTGGACAATGAGAGGAATGAACTCTTTAATTTGCAGGAAATTCAAACATTAACTCCAAACTTACTATGAGAAAGGATTCTGATAGATACTGGACTTTATGGCCTTAAAAAAAAATAGAGTCAAATTAATTTTGATAGGAACAAAGGGAAGTGTTTTAGAACCACAGAAAATGTCACACAATTATTGCTGCCAATGCTAAATTTGAATTATCAATTCATTAGCAATTATCAGGTGTTAGGTTATCTGAGAGCAACTTGCCTCCAAAGAAGGCAATATGCCTGCTGGCTGAGTCCCTCAGATTGTCTCCAGAGATATGTTAACATATCATTCAAAATTCCTTCAAAACATTTTTTTTTTCCTAAGCAAGTTTCTCAATAAAAGACTCATTTATTTTTGTCTAAAAATATTTTACTATTAAATGATGTTCAGACTTTTTTCTCTGGCAAAATTCTATAATATTTGTAGCAATTATGTACAAAAATATAGTTTACTTGGAAGATAATAGTGGTAGTTTTAATAGCATAATTTGATGAACTATATTAAGATGCTCATGAATTTCCAATCATCCATCAAGGAATATTGATTTATCAGGCCAAATATGTAGAATATTTTTATGCTTAATATTCTTCATCAAATAATTTGGGACAGTAGCATATGGACTGGGATAAGTGTTAAATAACAAAATAATTCTTGGTTGTGTTTTCTCTGTTTCTCTCTTTTAAAAAGTATAATATATAAGGTACTCCGGAATCTTAATACCACTGGAAGATTAAATGGCAGGAAGTCATTTTCTTAGAAAACATCTAGAAAATTGAAAGTATTTAAGAAATCAAAGATTTTAAGAATGCTATAACTATTACTATTTAACCTATTACATTTTATATTCATTTTAACTGATTTAAATTTTTAAAGGAAAAAGAAGAAAAATGGGGAGAAAAAATCTTACATACAAGAAAACAGTAATTTAAATAAGTTCTATCTAGGAAAATTATGAGTTTGTTCAATAGTGAGTCGATGTGAGATCTGAAAAAGAACATATTTTGAACATATATATTAATATTTCTTACATACTAATTTGTAAAAAAAAATAACATTTGGGTATTAGAGGATTCTGGGAAAATTAAAGACTAAGTACAATAATGTAATTTTCTTTCTCCCATAATTTTACTTATGTACGTGTGTGTGTGTGTGTGTGTGCACATGTATGCAGAATTGAGGTAAGATGGAGAGAGAGGAATCAGACTTGCCAATTAACTCACAAGGTCATGATAGTGTGAGAAGTAAGGATTCTCAAGTATGTTTCTAGTGTGCCATTGTGGTGTGAGTAGGTATGGGTTCAAGAAGGTGGGGACCTAGTGTTTTGTGCGGGAAGTTGACTATTCAAGCAAGCCCAGAGAAAATTCACTGATATTCCAGCTAGGGTACTTACAGAATCTACATGTTTTGTCTCCTTAGCCCTCTGTCCATCCATTTGAACAAATTCTTTTGTTCATTTATATTACAAGTATTTCCTGAGTATCTACTATTTGTCAGGAACTAACTTGATATCAAGAAAACGATGAGAACAAATCAGGCATGATGCTTTTCCTCAAGGAATCATCAATCTGGTGATTGATGATGGGTAAGAAACAACCAAATACAAAAATATATTCTCCTTCAGAAAAGCACACAGAAAGCATAGAGACCATAGCAAGTGTAATCCAGCCAGAGAGTTCCAGGAAAGTTTCCCTAAGGCAGTGATATTTGAACAAAGTCTGGAAAGATAAGTAGAAGTTACTTAGCCCAACAGACAAGGGATTTGGGAAGGCTATTATAGGAAGAAGGAATGGCATATTCAAAAGTTCTTAGGCAGAGGGGAACATGGTTCATTTAAGAAATTGTAATTTAGACAACTTGACCGAAATAAAGAGAAGGAAGGAGAATTAGACATCATGATGCCAGAGCAGTTGACAGTGACCAGATTGGGTCTATAAAGTGAGAAGTGATTGAAGTAGTTAAACAGAAGAGTGGCATAATTAGATCTGTAGTGTATAAAAGCCTCTTGTCCTCTTGTCATTCAGTATGGAGAAAGGAACAGATGAACCAGGAGTGGGTATGCAGAGACTAGTTAGCAGCTATTATGGCATCCCAAGCAAAACTGATAGGTAGGACTAGAGATAATGAAAAACAGAAAAGATTTGGGAGATGTTTTTGGAGAAAAGTATCAGATACAGGGATTTGAAAAGACAGTTTAGAAAGGAAAAGGTAGTGAAGTGATAGCAAATTTGAAGGATCAGAGAAGACTAAGCTAGAGGACCAGCAGCAGCTGCACATACCACTCTCAAGGAGAAAATCAAAAGTTGCAAGTCAGTGCCCACCTGTGGATGGACGTGCTTGGAAAAAGCACTGTAACTCATCAAAGAAGTGAGGGAGATACTCAGATAGAAGGAAACAGGGACAGGGACATCCACTTGCCCAGACAGGAAGATATCTGGGGAAGATCCTAACAAATGGGAAAGAAATAAGGAAAGAAACCCTAGGACCTTATCTCTCCATGTGGGTACTGCAACTTAAGCTCTGGGGTCCCACCATCACCACCATGGGCTTTTGTACTGATCAGGGAACTGCCTGGAGACCAGACCGTATATTGAAGCTGCGTTAAAGAGCAGACTCAGCAGGGAACCAGTGGCTTCTGTTCCTTGGTTGCTGCAGGTGCTGCCCTCTGAGCTCTCTATTCAGAGTACCTGGTCTACACAGGGCTCTGCTTCATGGCAGTTGCCTGAATGTTATCCCTTGCAAGGCTCGGGAGGCAGCCTAAACAAAACACTCTCATGCTTCTGTGGTGATCCAGGTACCCTCCCCACAATAGGGAATTTGAATGGAGGGGTGTTGACACAACTTGAGAGGTCCCACAGTAACAGCCCAAGCAAGTCCTATATGAGAAGAAAGTTCCAGCCAGCTAGCATCCTAGATGCTACTATTTCACATGCCACTGCACAAAGATCCATGCCCCCATGGTCTATGGCTGGCTGGCAGGCTGTGCCCTTGCAGATCCACATGCCAGATGGCAGGCCACACACCTGGTTTTGTGTGCAAGCTGTCAGGCCATGTCACAGTGGCACTGTGCACAGACCAGCAGAATAATCCCCTAACCCTGTGCACCATGCAAGGTCTATGCCTCATGAACCCACATGCTGGATAAAGGTTCATAGGACTGCAGACCCACATACCATGCAGATGTCCATTCCCCTATAGTCTTGCTCACCAGGCATCAGGCTATGTACTTGTGGACATACCTTCAGTCCATTCTCCACAGTGGTACTCATAATCTTCCCTATCACTGCACATCACCATTACAGCTTGACATAGGTGAATGCCTACAGCAATTATCCCTGTGGCCACCACCTAGATAACCTTACCCTGCAGCCATGACCTTTGCTGAGGGGAAAACAGGGCAGAACAATTCACTGCAAAACCCATCTCCATTGATAGGGGCTTATCCAACCCCCAGAATGAGCTTCCAATAGTAGTCTGGTGAAAAACTCACCTATGTACATGAAGATTCCCCAAAACAAGCTTGGACTATGACAATCACAAGAGAACAAGAGGTACATTACAAGAACTCAGTATATCCATTCTTCCCCTAGTGGGTCAATCTTCCATAGAAGGACACAAAATTGCCATTAGGGATCTCTACTTCTGTTAATAAATATAAGAATTCTAAGAAAAGAAGAATAGGAACATCAAATCTATCTGCTTTGCACTGAGAGAAGAGGTTTCAGATGAGAAGAAACCAACAAAGGAGCTCTGATAACATTAAAAACAAACAAACAAACAAACAAAAATGTTAGCTCAACAGCTACAAAGGATCACGATAGACCTATAGCAGTGAACCTCAGCCAAAAGGAAATTGCCAAACTGTCAGAAATATAATTCTTGATATGGATGGCAAATAGGATAAATGACATTGAAGAGGAAGTTGAAAGCTAACACAAAGAAGCTAGTATAAATATTTTAGGATGTGAATGAAAAAAATGAAACAGTTGCTAAAGAGATAGACAGCATACTAAAGGACAAACTGTAATTTAAAGAAATGAATGAGTCACTTGAGAAACTTCAAAATGCAACAGAAAACTTCAACAACAGGCTAGGCCAAAAAGAAGACAAGGCTTTCAAACTAACTCATCAGTCAAAGATACAAAGAAAAAATTAAAAAATAATGAGCAATCACTAAGAGAAATATGGCACAATATAAAGTTTGCTGATATACAAAATATACATGTCCATTAAAGAGAAGAAAAAGCAAAAAGATTAAAAAGAACTATTTGAAGAAATTATTGAGAAAAATTTCACTGGTATTGCCAGAGATTCAGATTACCAGTTACAAGATTGTCATTGAACATCAAGAAGATTCATAGCAAATTGGCTAACTCCAAGATATAGAGTCATCAACCTGAGCAAAGCCAAAATACAGGAGAAGATTCTACAATTTGCAAAATGAAAGCAACAGCTAAGATACAAAGGAAAATCAATTAGGCAAACAGGAGGCTTCTCATGAGAGGCCTTATAAACTAGGAGGGATTAGAGGCCCAATTTTAATCTGAATAGGATGACTTCCAGTCAAGAATTTTATACCTGTTCAGCTAACTAAGTTTTATAAGTGATGGAGAAATACAAGCTTTTCCAAACAAGCAAACACTAAGAGAATTTGTCAATGCTAGATCTGCCCTATGCATAATGCTTAATAAGTGCACTATACATATAAGAAGAAAATAGAAAAAAAAAAAATTAAAAAGAAAACAATAGATATCCACCAGTGTAAAAACACCTGAAAATTAAAGCTCACAGCTATTCTACAACAATTGATGAGTGGGAAAACAAAACAATAATGTATCAGTCAATAAGACAAAGAGAATAGTATGCCACATATCAATACTAACATTGAATGTGAATGGCATTGGTGCTTCAATTAAAAGATATAACTTGATGAATGGAAGAAAAATGATTGCCCAAGTATATTCTGTCTCCAAGAAACCTATCAAACTCACAAGAATATGCATAGACTCAAGGTAAAGAAATGAAAAAAATATTCCAAGGAAGTGGAAACCAAAATGAGTTGGTGTAACCATTCCCACATCAGATAAAATTGACTTTAACTCAACATTGGTAAAAAAGACAAAGGTGGTCATATAATGATAAAGGGGGATATTCGGCAAGAAGAAGTAACAATTCTATCAACACAGGAACCCTCTGATTCTTAAAGCAAATTCTACTAGATTTAAGCAAAGAAATAAATAGTAGTATCATCAACACTCAGGATTTCAAAACCCCACTTAGAAAACTGGACAGATCATTGAAGATGAAAATCAACCAAGAAATAACCAGAATTCAATGAAACTCTAGAACAAATGGATCTAACAGATATTTATAGAACACTCTGCTCAAAAACTACAGAATATAAATTCTTTTCATCTGCATGCAATATTTTCAAGATTGATCATATCATAGGCTATAACGCAAGTCTCAGAAAATTCAGAAAAATAAAAGTACACCATATATTTTCTAAGACTACACACACACACAAATACCTAGAAATCAATTCCAAGAGAAACTCTCAAATCCACACAAAATTATGGAAATTAAATAACCTTCGTCTTAATAACACTTGTGCCAATGAAATTAACAAGAAAAGCAAGAGATTTTTCAAACTGAACAACAAAAGAGACACAAATCTTTCAAAATCTATGGGATATAGTAAAGGCAGTGTTAAGGAGGAAACTCATAGCCTTGAGTGTCTACATCAGAATGACAGAAAGATCATAAATTACCAACCTGATGTCACCTGATATCACATCTCAAGGAAATATAAAGAGAAAAAACTAAACCCAAATCCAGTAGAAAAAAATAATTAATGACACTTAAAGCATTCCCCTTAAGAACTGGAATGAGACAAGGTTGCTAATTGTCACCACTATCATCTATCATAGAAATGAAAGTCTTCACCAGAGTAATCAGGCAAGAGAAAGAAACAAAGACCATTTAAAAAAAGAGGAGGTCAAATTATCAGTTTGCTAATGATATGATTCTATATTCCAAAAACTCTAAGGACTCCACCCAAGACTGCTAGAATTTATAAGTAAATTCAGCAAATTTCAGGTTACAAAATTAATGTACACAAATCACTAGCATTTCTATGTACTAATAATAGTCAAGCTAGGAGTCAAATCAAGGGCTCAAAAACATTTACAATAGCTGCAAAGAAAATAAAATACTTAGGAACATATTTAACCAAGGAGGTGAAAGA
The DNA here is from genome assembly GCF_027406575.1 of Nycticebus coucang. Classification (NCBI taxonomy): domain Eukaryota; kingdom Metazoa; phylum Chordata; class Mammalia; order Primates; family Lorisidae; genus Nycticebus; species Nycticebus coucang. The sequence continues at coordinate 24,816,228 of NC_069789.1, read as the reverse complement.
TCTCAACAAAAGGAATTGCAAACACTGATGAAAGAAACCATAAGTGGCACAAATGGAAAAACATACCATGTTCATGGATTGGTAGAATCAACATTGTTAAAATGTTTATTCTGCCCTGCATTCTACAGATTTAATGCAATTCCCATCAAAAACCATTGTCTTGTTTCAGCTAGAAAAAATAATCCTAAACTGAAGAAAAGAGCCCAAGTAGCCAAAGTAATCTTAAACAAAAAGAAGAAATCTGGAGGTATCACTTTACCTGACTTAAAATTGTACTATAAGTTTATAGTAAAAAACAGCATGATACTATTTTATATGTAAAAGTAGACACAGACCAATGGAACAGAATAAGGAACCCAGAAATAAAACCAGGTAGCTACAACCAACTGATCTTTGAAAATGCCTATAAAAATGTACACTGGAGAAAGAGCACATTATTCAATAAACTGTGCTGAGATGAATGGGTACAAACATGTAGAAGAATAAAACAGGGCCCATATCTCTCACCATACACAAAAATTAATTCCAGGTACATTAAAGACTTAAATGTAAGGCATGAAACCATAAAAATTACACAAGAAAACATAGGAAAAACTCTTCTAGACATAGGCCTAGGCAAAGAATTTATAACTAAGATACTCAAAGGCAAATACAGCAGCAACACAAATAAATAAATGGGTCTTAATTCAATTAAAAACGCTTCTGTAACACAAAGAAAATAATTAACAGAGTAAACAAACAATATACAGATTGGGAGAAAATGTTCACAAACCATACATCTGACAAGAGATTAATTTCTAGAATCTACAAAGAACTTAAATAAATCAGCAAGGTTAAAACAAAAAGCCCCATCAAAAACTGGGCAAAACTTATAAACAGAATTTTTTAAAAAAGAAGGTAGACAAATGGCCAATGGATATATGAAAAAATGCTTCACATCAGGGAAATGCAAATTATAACCATAGTGAGATATTGCCTTACTTCTGTTAGAATGGCCATTATTAAAAAGTTAAAACACAACAGACATTGGTGTGGATGCAGAGAAAAAAGAAGACTGCAAATTAGTATATCCTTTATGGAAAACAGTATGGAGATTCCTCAAAGAGCTCAAATTAGACCTACAATTCAATCCAGCATCCTCTCTACTTGGTATCTACCAAAAGGAAAATAAATAATTCCATAAAAAAGACAGCTGCACTTGAATGTTTATAGGAGCACAATTCATGATTTCAAAGATACAGAATCAACCTAAGTGCCTATCAGTACACACATGGTTAAAGAAAACGTATGTATACCATAGAGTTACCATTCACTCATAGTGGGGGAAAATGAAATAATGACTCTCACAGAAACTTTCATGGAACTGACGATGATGATCCTAAGTCAAGTATTTCAGGAATAGGAAAAAACCACCAAGTGTTCTCCCTAATAAATAGGAGCTTAACAATGGATGCACAAAAAGACATAAAAGACATTGGAAACTAAGAGGGATGACGAGAGAGGGGAAGAAATAAAAACTTACCTGTTGGGTACAATGAACACTGTCCTGGAGGCAAGCACACTTAACTTCAGCATTATAGAATGTAGCCATGTAACAAATAACTAGTGCACCCCTCAATATTTTGAAATTTAAAAAATGAAGATTCTTAATTTATTCTAAAGGGGTATATTTTTTTTGTTGTTGTAGATAGAGTTTTAAGAGCATTTGAATTGTTCAAAAGTAAACAGAAGGAAGAGTCAGATTGTTAGACACCAAAAAAAGAGCAAGAAGATAGGAAAACCACTGCAATAAAGAGTGAAGAAGTTCATTATTAGGAATGTGGAGCCTCATGGAAGTTGTTGGTGTCCAACTAGAGCAATTTTGGTAATGTGGTAGGAGTTGAAGAAGGATTTCCTTGGGTTCAAGGGTAGGGGGAATTTGAGAAAAATGGGGGAGTAAAGAAGATGGTGGTGTAGTAGGAAAAAGGAGCAGATAATAAAATTCCTTCTTCCCCAATGTGCCCATCAATGATAGGAAATAGATGAGTATGTGGAAATGTTGATGAAGGAGGAGTCAGTTGAGACGGAAATGCTGAATATAGAAAAATATAAAAATATGAAAATACAGATCAAAGAAGGCATAGAAAAGTGGTAGAGTCCTTGAGATCACCTTAATCCAATTAGGCATTCCAGTGACTCAAAACTGGAATGCAATTTTGGTGCAGCTTTGTCCACCTTGGCTTTGCCACCATCTGCAGGGTGCAGATTTCTAGGGATAGCGGCTGTTTCCCAGGTCCCCTGCTCTTCAGTGTAATCTCATTTTCATCCCTTAAGCAGCTTAAGGCTGCTGATAACTCTGCTCTGCTTGTTTGGTGCTTAGGTTTTTAATAACTTGCTTTTCCCTGATTAAAAATTCAGCAAATGCAATGGGGTAGGGGTGTATGCCTGAAGTTGGGATTATTTCTCTGCCCCTCCCTTCTTAAGATTTTGGCTGATTCAGTCATTGATGACTTGCCAGCAGTCAACTCCAATCTTTGTCTGACCTTTCCCTTGTGGGGTTGTTGAAAGCTCTTTTAGCTTCTTTGCTGCTTTTCCAAGACAGTTTTATCAGTCTCCACCTCCATGCAACATAACAGTCAATGTCCTGTACAGGAAAGCAGCTCACATGTAAAGAGCTCACATTTCTGATGTTCCTTTTTCCCCAAGATCTTGGTCTCTCCAATGCTGGTTTCTTCAGAAGCTCTGCCATATATTCCAACAAATTGATTTTATATTTTATCTGACTCATCCGATTGTTCTTAGTGGGGGCATGGCTTTGCTGGAAGCTCCTCCATCGTATCTCAAATTGGCAGAATTCTGCTTTAGTTAATTTTAAATCCCATGATTAATTCAATGAAACTCTCAAAAGTTATGCTCAAGATGTTCTCTTATTTTATAGAGTTACATCACTATAGCAGTGATTCATTCAATGATCTGATTTTACATAGACTCCTTTAAAATTATATGCTGCTAACAGCCGATACCCAGCATAAAAGTGAGGTCTTAAAAATTAAAGCACCTTTTCTTTTAGGGACACTGCACAGCTTTCAGAAGATTAACACAGATCAGAGTTTTGCATTCAACTCACATCTTTCAGTCCCTGGATTTTAGAATGGCCTCAGAAGAAGGGAAAATAGGTTTTCTCATTCCAATGATTACGGGCACAGAGAGGTGCCAGATGGGACTTGTGGGGCTAATAATGTTCCCTTCCTCTTAATTGTTTTTAACAGAAAAGCTTTTAGTTTATGAAATTTATAAAATTAAATCACGAAACATTTCATGCAAGCTTCAGCTTATTCTCTAATAATTTCCTTTTCTAGAAGTATCATAGCAGGCACTTACATAGCCTTATTCCTCATATGTAAAGTGGAATTGAAATTGAAATAATAATTCACTTGGTAAGAGATAACTTCTTATTTGTTATGTTGTCAAGTCATAACACAGGCCCTATTGAAATTGTCCTCCTTCCACTGTCCTTTTCTTTATCTGACTGATGATTGGATACCCTCTCTTGTGCACTGTGGATATGAACAAGGCCCCTCTCTTGTGCACCGTGGATATGAACAAAGTGCAAGTAGATTCAGGACCTTGCCTTCTAAAATTCTCTATTTCCTATATAAGTTTCCATTAAAAATCAGGATTAAAATTATCTTGATATCAGAAGATAGCTAAGCATTTATTTCTATACAATATTCTTGTAATATTCTTTGAATATACCACACACAGAAGATCATTTTCACCTGTTAAATAAGCTTAACAGACATTTCTTTATGTCTGTTAGCAGACATAACAGACTACGGTGTTTAAATGTTTCCCAAGTTTTAAACAGTTTGATTCTTCAGTTCTCGTACCTTATTGCTTTAGTGTTTGAGGAGGGAGAATTGAGCATAAAGTCAAAAAATTTCAAAACAAGTGCTGGACTGGATGAGGAAAGAAAGAAACTCTTATACACTGTCACTGGGACTGCACACTAATATAACATCTATGTAGAGGTGTATGGAAATGCTTCAAAGAATTAAAAGTCAGCCTACCATTTCACCTAGCAATCCCACTACTAGGTATTTTATCAAAAAGGCACTTGCACTTGAATGTTTATAGCAGCACAATTCACAATTGCAAAGATATGCAGACAATCCAAGTGCTCATCAGTGCCTGAGTGGATTAATAAAATGTGGCATACGTACACCATGGAGCACCACTTAGCCTTTAAAAGAAATGGCGACCTAGTATCTTTTGTAACCTCTGGATAGGCCTGGAGGCCATTCTTCTAAATGAAGTATTGCAAGAAGGGAAAAACAGACAGCACATGTACTCAATACTAGATTGGAACTAGATCAACATTTATATGCACATCTGGAAGTTTTACTCTGGTCAAAATTAAATCCAACTTAGGTAAGAATTCGTCACTATTTTCTTTTCTTTTTTTTTTTCTTTTCCTTTCTCCCACCTACTCCCTCCTTCTTGTTCTGTCTACTCTCCCCTTCCCCCACCCCTCACCATGTCATTAATTGTCATTAATTATCCTCATATCAAAGTTGAATACATAGGATTCATGCTTCTCCATTCCTGTGATGCTTCACTAAGAATAATGTGTTCCACCTCCATCCGGGTTAATACAAATGCTGCAAAATCTCCAATTTTTCATGGCTGAATAGTATTCCATGGTATACATATACCACAGCTTCCCAATCCATTCCTGGGTTGAGGGGCATTTAGGCTGCTTCCACATTTTGGCCATTGTAAATTGAGCTGCAATAAATAGTCTAATACAAACTAATACAACCTTTTGGAAGGAAGTATGGAGAAACCTCAACAACTCAACCTAGACCTCCCATTTGATCCTGCAATCCCATTACTGGGCATCTATCCAGAAAAACAAAACAAAACAAAACAAAACAAAATAACCCCTTTTATTATATACGCACTTATAAAAGTACAGATTTAAACCATAATCTAATAGTTTTATTGAGTAAACAATATGCTTTAGGTAGATAAAACTGAATTTGGAAAATAGTATTTCCTTAACATCTTGGTATAAAAATTACTGTGAATCTTGTTTTTATCACCATGACTCAAGATTAGATTTGCCATAGTAGACAGGTAGGTACTTATAATGTTTCAATTTGCATATGACCTATTATCCAATTTATGTATCATGCATGAACAATTAAATATTGTTAATTCCAAAGAAATAATGACATGAATAATCTGAAGAAAGGCACCAGCATTCTCTAGTATTTTATTTTGGTTAAATTCTCATTCTAATCTGAGTTAACATTTGTAAGCTCTGCATAAAGCTCTAACCCAGGTTAGGTTCATATCTTCTTTCTCTTTGATTTCCATTTTCTGTAATATTTCATAAATATTTTTATGCATCATTTTTCCCCCAAATACCTCTATTGGTAGGTTGACAATATGTTTTACATATTAAATATACAATATGTTTTACATATTAAATATACAATATGTTTTACATTTTAAATATATTTTTACAGAAAATTTCCATTTTCTGTAATATTTCATAAATATTTTTATGCATCATTTTTCCCCCAAATACCTCTATTGGTAGGTTGACAATATGTCAAACAGTACTATTTCCTATAAATGGTTGTCTAAATGCTTCTAAGAATCTATCGTTATTTTGCGGAAAGCACAATTTTAAGGTTATGTAAAAGAAGAAAAAAGAAAGCTCAGGTGGGAAATGCCATGCTTTTGAGAAAAGCAAATAATAAAATAGTGATATCTAAGAAAAAGGAGGAAGGTATGCCGTTGTTTCCCTACCTGTGGACAGAGAGTGCTCCTGTTCATTTTAAGAGAAAGCAAGAGTAACTCAGGAGCAAAAATGAAGATGTTGAGCCTCTTTGCCAATCAAGCGCTAACTGGAGGAGTTTACTTACTTGCATGGCAAAAGTAGTGTCATTTCCCTTGCTGGAGGGGCTCCTGGGATCTGGATGGCTCACCAACCACTGAATAAATAAGGAGGGCAGGGAAGTTCAGGGTGCTTGTGCTCCCCCCATGCATAGACCAGGGAAGTCTACTCTGCTTTCTTGTCTCATTTGTGATGTGAAATCCATTTTCTTGGCTTTTACCCAACAATGTTTGCTCCCTTTTTCCTTTTCCTGTTACTGATATCACAGTTCTTGGGTGGCAAGGTAGCCAAAGACTGTAGAAAACTCAAGAACATCTGTGCACTCACGTACATAATACTCTAGGGACTGCTGGGATTTAACACAGTAATGAGGAAAGGACTCCCTTAGCTACCGACCCATCAAAAACATTACACAACCTTGACTTTCAGTTTATTTTGGATGTTGGTTTGTGATTGCCCTCCAGTTTCTCCCAGCTTTTTTTTTTTTTCATTTCAAGTGCTTTGGGCTCAAGGAGATTTCTCATTCTCCCACTATTTTTGCTGGGATAACACAACCAATGTGACAGGCAACTTTTCATGATTTAAAGCTCTGCTTCCCTTTTTCTTTGCCCTGTTGGCAGCCCTGCTTGGGTTGGTGGGCTGCTATTCTCTGAGTCATGTCATCCCATGCGTTCTGTGGTCCTGTACCCTGGCACAAGCCCAGCCTGACACGGAGCATTAGTGATGAGGGTTGGACTTGTCTAAGGAAGTTGTTAATTCTATTGTCTTTGTCAGCATTAGGAAATAGTTATGAAACTGAAAGAACAAACCTTCAAGATGTTGTCACAAAAGAATACTAGAACTTCTTTAAAAAAAAAAAACAATAAATGGATATATGACACATAGTGACTTGAGCTGGGTTGAGAAAGTATTTATTTATTTACTTATTAATTTTTATTTCACATTAACATGAAGGTACAAATTTTTAGGTTTGTTCTCTCTTCCAGGGTAAAGTTCCAGCTGTCAAAGAGCCCCTCGTCCAGGGGGCGTGTTACATACCCTCCCAGTGCACATTAGGTGAGACCCCGGCTCATGCCCTCCCTCCTCTGCCAAGTGTTCTATCCCCACTTCTCTTCCTCCCCCCACCCTTAACTAGACTATATTTGTGTCGAAGGGTTTGTATGAATGTGTAATTGTTTAAATATTGGTTTCATATTAGTATGTAGTACACTGGATATTTGTTTTTCCATTCTTGAGATACTTTACTAAGAAGCATGTATTTCAACTCCACCCAGGTAAATGTTAAAGCTGTAAAGTCTCCATCGTTTTTAATGGCTGAATAGTATTCCATGGTAGACATAGACCACAGTTTGTTGCTCCATCCCCAGGTTGATGGGCACTTAGGTTGCTTCCTGGTTTAGAATGTGTTCATTGTGCCTCTACAAAGTGATGAACCATTTAGGAGGAAAAGACAGATTAAAAGAAACAGGCTCTGTTTTTAAGGAAATCAGAGAGTAATACAGCCACAAATAAATAATTATAATTTAATTATTATAAATTATTTTTATGCCCATTATTTTTATGAGTAATAATCATACCAAAGATGAAGAAATTACTTTGGCAAGATCAGAGCTCCATGGAAGAGGTAGCATTTTAGTGGAGATTTATGGGATTCACCTAGTAGAACTGGGATTAGAAAAGCATGGTGTCCATAGTGAAGGAAAAACACATGAAAAAAATGTGTTTTGGGGGTGCCTGTGGCTCAGTGAGTAGGGCACTGGCCCCATATACCAAGGGTGGCAGGTTCAAACCCGGCCCTGGCTAAGCTGCAACAACAACAAAAAAAGCCGGGTGTTGTGTTGAGCACCTGTCCCAGCTACTTGGGAGGCTGAGGCAAGAGAATTGCCTAAGCCCAGGAATTTGAGGTTGCTGTGGGCTGTGATGCCATGGCACTCTGCCCAGGGCGATAAAATAAGACTTTGTCTTTAAAAAAAAAAAAAAAAAAAAAAGAAAGAAAGAAAAGAAAAAATGTGTTTTCGTTTATTTTCCTTACATAAATGAACAGAGAATTTGGAAACATTCTTGAACCTCATTCCTTTGTTTGGTAAATATTTATTGAACTTTTTCGAATAGAGTTCAATAAAATAAATATGGGCCTTGTTGTTGAAGAGGTACAGCCTAGTTAGAATAGGAATATTAAATAAGCAAAAACTAATAATTATGTCTATGCTATGATAAAGATCTTCCAGGGAATATTTATAGGTTCTTAGACAAATGGTGTGGGAAAGCAGAGAAATCAATCTATTAGAAAGAGTTTTGAATTTTTAAATTAGATATAAAAATTGTTTATAATTTTCTATAATTATTTCATCCCTTCTTCCAAGCTTTTCAAAATAAATTGTAGACATTAAAATTTTGCACCTAAATATTTTAGCAGGACTCTCTAAATTATAAGAATATTTTAGGGACAACCAACCACAGTGGCTCACACCTGTAATCCTAGCACTCTGGAGGCCAAGGCAGGTAAATTGTCTGAGCTCACAAATTAGAGACCAGCCTGAGCAAGAGCCAGACCCTCGCTCTAAAAATAGCCAGGTATTGTGATGGGTGCTTATAGTCTCAGTTACTTGGGAGGCAGAGGCAAGAGGATCACTTAAGCCGAAGACTTTGAGGTTGCTGTGAGGTATAACACCATGGCACCATGGTGACAAAGTGAGACTTTGTCTCAAAAAAGAAGAATATTTTGTACAGTATTAAATCATTATTAAAATTTAAAAGTTACTAATATTTGCATAATATTTTAAAGTTCTTAGGTATATTTAATCTTCCCAAATTGTTTCCCCAAAAATGGCAAAAGATTTTTGTTTTGTTTTGTTTTAAAACAGACTGCAGCATGGTCAGACTACTGTCTTGGTCTCTCTTAATCTGTAACATCATTCCCTCTCCCTGCCCATTGTGTGCTTGTGTGTGTGGGAGGGTGGGGTGTGGGGAGAGAGAGAAATTGAAATATTGAAGAGACAGCATCAACTGGCTTTGGACATATTCTACTTCTGGATATGTCTAAGTCATTTCCTTGTGGTGTCTTTTAACTTGTTTTTCTATATGTTGTATTTTCTATAATCTTGAAGTCAATGCCAAAGACTCAGTGAGATTCACTCCATAGGCGATGTTGGGTACTTTATACTTCATCATTTCAAAAGGCACATAAAGCATCATCTAGGTCTTCTTATTCTCAGTCATTTTAAGTCTGAGCTCTGGGTTAATGGGCAGCTGGCAAGATCTCTCCAACATAAAGTATATTTTACTCTTGAAATCAGCAAGTAATATGCAGAATGATACCTCAGCTCCTTGCAAGAAGCCCATTTTCCTACTGATCTCTTACCTCATAGGTAATGATTATATTTGGTCATTACAGTTATAAAATTGTGGTTTTCTCATCCAATCTGTATTTATTAAGTGATAATATTTAAGGAATAAATATTCCTTCTAACATCAACTTGGGATATTTGATTACCTTGAAACACAATTTTCACTAAAAAGACATCACACATATCTATTTCTTCCCCTGTAATTACCAAATCTCTAAATGAGTGGTTTAAAAATTAGCAATTTTAAACTGTAAACCAAGGGAAGAACAAAGAGGAAAAAGTCAACCTGGTTTGCAAGTAACTTAATTGCCTACCAAGCAAACCTCAAAACTCTGAAAGGAATCAATACCCAAACAACCAAAACTCTTTAAAAGAAGAAAAAAAAATTCAAGACATCCAACAATGTATAGTCAAAATTTCAAGCATTCAACATAAAAATTGTTAAGCAACATATATAGACACAGCAAAATGTGACCGATGGCCACCGTATTTAATCAATAAAACCAGCCAGAACTAATAGACAATAGAATTAGCCGAGCGGTGTTTTAAATACCCTCAGTATATTCAAGGATTAAAGAACATTGTTACTAAAGTGAAGATAGAAAGGAAACACGTGAAAAAAAAGAATTGAAGTGAGCTTTCATGGATGAAAAAAATACATCATCTAAAATGTAAAATTTAATGAATAGGATTAAAAGTAGATTACTCACTGTGGTGGCAGTTACACTGGGGGTATATATATACACATTTATGAAAACTCTTCAAAATGTAGACCTAAAATGTGTGCAATTTAAAGTACACAAATTATATATTAAAAATTGAATTTGAAAACAGCATTTAAAAAAAGCTTGGAATATAGGATTTGGAATGAGTGTAGGAAGAGCAATGAAACAAATATTCGAAATGACATGTATATTCAGATGATGAAGGGTCTTTAATTCTATTTTAAATGCTATTTTTAAATTGTGGGACTTTATTCTGCTTTTCAAGCTGTTGTAATAATAAATTCTGACATCTTAGTGCTTGACATGATATTTTATGAATCATTTTGCTATCGTATCATGTAACTAGACATATAAGAGATTTATTTAAAAATCCAGATATGTACTAAAAAAATTCACAAAGATGGATAAACTTTGTCTGATAATTGATACTTTTGATTCAAGGCATTGGACCTTATATGGAAATCTATTCATAAAATTATTAGAGCAAACTTGTTGAGTATAGCATAAAATAAAATAGCTTCGGGATTCTGAATGGGATATTTCTTGGATAAGGTGATAAATTCTTCTCCATTTAGAAATACTTTAATTACATACCCTTTATTTTAAATGAAAATGAACCAGAAAAAAGCTCCCCTTTTTATGAGTCCATCATGATCATCCTCTTTATTAACACGTTCGAAAAGGTGACATCGCTTTACAGTTTGCAAAACATCTTCATGTAAAATGTATTCATTTTAATTATACTAGTATACAATCACACTATCTTTGTTTATATTAAGTTTGTTACACCTTCTTTTAGAGATAAGGAAAGTAAGATTCCAAAGGGGAAAGGGAAGAAGAGAAACACAACTGACCCTTACTGGACATGGATTACAATCCACATCACCCATATGATACAGAACTTCTATATATGTCCTAGTTAATCCACACAGCACCTTTGAGAGATAAAGAAGTATATCTCTGTTAACATATGAATAAGCACAGTCTGAGGAACAAAACCTCAAGCTAGTAAAGAATTAGTAAGGAGGGGGCAGCGCCTGTGGCTCAGTGAGTAGGGCACTAGCCCCATATACCGAGGGTGGTGGGTTCAAACCCGACCCCAGCAAACTGCAAGAAAAAAATAGCCGGGTGTTGTAGTGAGTGCTTGTAGTCCCAGATACTCGGGAGACTGAGGCAAGAGAATTGCCTAAACCTAGGAATTGGAGGTTGCTGTGAGCTGTGATGCCACGGCACTCTACCAAGGGTGATAAAGTGAGACTCTGTCTCTAAACATAATAATAATAATCATAATAATCATAATCATAAGAAGAAGAAGAAGAATTAGTAATGAGTAGAGGGCCAATGTTGAATCCAAACTTCAGGCTTCTAAAATCTACATATTTTACTAATCAAAATTGCTTTATGCAAGTTCTGAGAGAAAATGTAACTAGAATCCAGTCTATTCCATTTCAAATTTAGTCTTCTTCACTGTGCACCCCCTGGCCAAACTTGATGGTCCCCAATCTACTACTCATTTAGTAATCTAACAAATTTTGTTAGTTCTTAAACTTGTAGATTAATTTTCATCCATTTGTATATGACCAAAGCAGCAAATTAACATGTAACTTTATCAAGAGTATAACCCAAACCAAACTTTAATATTGGTAATTTTTAAATGTTCAAGTTAGCATTGACTCTTTCCTAGAATATGCAGATTTTTAAAGAATGCATTCACAGAAACATTTGTGACACAATTATCTCATTAGTCTACGTGTTGTTCACCATGACATTGAAAGAGTCCTAATTTTTCAAACAGACTAATTAAGTAGTGCTTAGAAATGTAGTTGTCTGTGATTAGATTTGTTATCAATTCAGTAACAGCTGACAGCACCTTGCTGTTATAATTAAGAGTAAGAAACAAGGCTGGACCTGTCGACTTACCGAATACTTAGAAAATCATCTCTAATGAAGTGATGGATAGCATAAATCTAACATTTCGTTTTCTGTTTCTTTGGTTTTATAGTTCATAGGATTGAAGAGAGTTTTAAAAAATCATACATATGCAGCTTTTTAAACACATGTTAGCATAAAAAATAGTGAATTTACCTAAAAGTTGTCCACCTTTAGGTGAAATGTGTATCGTTTCCTGGATTTTGTTTGTGTGTGCTTTACTGCACAAAGGTAGTGATCTTACAAATTAAATGCATGAAGATGTGAATGGACTCAAGTGTATTGTTCTCTAGTGAGTGGTGATACCTCAGAAATTGCCTGTAGAGGGCAGTGCTTCACCAGAGGAAGGAATTTCCAAGGGTAAAATTATGGAGGTATGCAGTGGAAAGGGCCAGTTCTAACTGACTGCTTACTCAGCATGCCTGAACAAGTAGTCTTTTTGTTTGCTATCACTATCTGTGTTAACTAAGTAGGATAATGCTAACGAGTCTTCTTAATCTATCTTTGCCCAATAAATAATTTCAGGAAATAGGGGCCTGGAAATTTAAACATTTAAGAATATATCTGTACTACAACATGTTTCTGAAACATAGTATTCTTGTACAGCCATGATGAAACTACTATTTTTGGTAGCAGAAGTCAGGGTTCTTTTTGGGGAAAGAATGATTTTTATTTAGGAGAATCCCTGATGAGTCACTTACAGGTCCACAGTGAGTTTTGAGCAGCGTGGGTTTGGAGGAGACAAGTGAAGGATGGTCAAATTTTCTACATAAGAAAGAAACAAAAACAAGCAAGAGTTGGACGCAGTGCGTACCTTGAATCAGCAGAGAGTCTAGGGTCTTATTAGTTGAAATGATTGAAAATTTCCTAAGCTCTTGTAAGTTGTCGCCCCTGTCTGTTATGAATTTCCATAGAAATCTATGATTCTAAATTGCCTTGTATGCTTGTCAAATATCGTGAGTAGATTCATCAATAGGCAAATCTGTATCACATAGTTCACCTGGCTATAAATGATGGAATGAATTGATGATTATATTTGTATGCATTCTCTATAACCACTGTTCATAATTATATGTTATGTTCCAATGTTGAAAGACCACTGGAGCCCTACCAACACCCCCCTACACCAGTTTAACACCTTCCATCAGTGGCCCCTGAATGTTAGGCTTTTGAGACTTCTTAGATTTGCCTTTGCTGTTTCCTACCTCTTTCTGCTGGCTGTCAGACACACCTACACCTCCAGCCATGGTATCTATTGGCTGTGTCCAATTTTCTTCCCAACTAAAATTGCTGCTGTGAGTTAAGAAAATAGAAACCTACAGAAAGTTATTAAAAACCATGTCAAAACACAAGTAAAGGAGCCATGATTTCCGTTGAGGATTGTGTGTGTTTCTGTAACTAACTTACATAAACTTCAGTGTCTGGTCCCTGTCCCAGTTGCTCACTGTTCTTGGTTGTTTCTCAGATATATTCTGAATAGTTGACATCACTACATAAATAGGAGAAGATTCTATTTGAGGCACAGGAAAAAAATGTTACGAAAGGTCAGCCAAGGAAGAAGTCGAGCAGAAGGAAGAAAGTGATAATGCTTTACATAATTAAAAAAATAAATATCAAGAGTGCTATGTTCACTGGTATGAAATTTACTTCAGAGGAGACGTAGTTTTGAATGAGCCATGTGAATAGAATGAAAGAAACACGAATTTTCTTCTGTAGCTCAACTAATATAAATAGGATTATTTAATGAGCGTTAAGAAGTAATCTCTCCTGAAAATGACATTTTTGATTTTTGTTTTCTTGCTTAAGGATATCACTGCTAAAATGAATGTTAAAGAGGAGCAAATTCAGGGAAAGTGAGCAGAACAACACATTAACATAAAGTCTTAAAAATAGGTCTGTGAGTGGGAGAAAGGATGGTTGTTCTAAACTTCATTAAGCCAATTGTTGAGGAGACATCTGGAATCTGGAGCTAGCGGAGGCCAGAGAAATAAATGTGCATGACAATTTTGTGTTAAAGAGCAGCAGTTTAAAAAGGATTTGTTTGAGCAAAATGCATTATTTAGTAATTGCCTTGAGTTGCCTCCCTGGGCCCTTGTCCATGACATGAGAGATGGGGAAGAGGACAATAGGACAGAGATAGTAGGTGATGGGCAATCCCAGTCCTGCTCCCAAACTGGATCAGTCTAGACCTGACTCACACACATGAGCCATTTGTTTGTTGAGTTTTGTTTTTTTCCCCCCAGGATTATAAACTCAGGGAGGGTAGATATGTATCTTCTATATCCTCTAAATCAACTAAAATAATTCAGTTAAAACTAGGGAAATAATGAATAGTTTGTCTCCTAAGAAATAAATTATATCTATGTTTTTGGAAGCAAAAAACCTTCAGAATTTGATATAGTGAGAATCTAAACAATAATTCTTGTGAAATATCAAAAGGTTGATGAACTACTGAATGCAGTTTTCATTCAATGAACTATGAGGACCTATTGTTATAAAGCTGTACACTCACATTTTTTCCTGGAGATTTCATACCCAGTATTTCTTTAAGTAACATGAATTCAGTTTTTATGCATAGAGAATGGAGTCTTATATTGAATGATAAGATGGATGTCAAAGTACATACATTGAAATAGCGCTCTGTACTTCCAAACTTTCTTCAATTATTATTGTGAATTAGAAATAACTTTTTAAAAATTTCTTTTTTTGAAAAAAGCCTACATATCCAAGTACATTTTTATGAATTTTCATTTCCACTTTTATGATATTGTCAAAGATTCCCCCCCCACACACACACTAATAGTTTGGATCTACAGCCTAATATATGAAATAAGAAAATAAAAGATAACCTGGCTTATTGTACCCTCAATGAATCCCCAACAATAAAAAAAAAAAAAGAAAAAAACAAACAAACAACAACAACAAAAAGAAAGAAAATAAAAGATAAACCGAACAGTGGAAATGAGTTTATTTCAGAACCTTACATTGATGCTATCATTTTTTGTTGTACCTCTGCCTAAATGCCAGTCTTTTTCTAAGCTCTGGTATTGTGCATCAAATAGGTCATCTTGAAATTACTTATAAATTCAAATCCATGCATTATTTCATTATGTTATTTCACTACATTTACAAAACTGTAAATTAGAGGCCAGGAACTGTTCTTGACGGTGAGAAATCAATGAACAGAAGAAACAAAAATCCTATATTCAAGAAATTTCTAGTCCACTTTGAGCCACATTTTTCTTCCTATTCCATTTGTAAAAAAGAATTTATGTCTGTTTCATATGTTTCTGCACCTGTTAGCTTGTCCATAATGGTCACTATCCCATGGCCAGACTAATTTCTTTGGGATTTTGGATATGTGTGGGTCTTCAGAGCCATCATCAGCTCTTAGAACAAGTCTGGCTAACAATCTCAGTTTTTATGATTTTGTCATCTCCACATTTGTCTGCTCTTTGCTCACATTTTAAAAAAGCTGCTTTTAAATATATATTTCAGAGAAGCTCTTTCAAAATATATACAAGTGAATTTCTTTTACAAATTAACACCAAGGATTGTGGTCAACATAAATCTCTCTGACCCCGACTCCCACTCCAAGAACAAAACACTTGTACTTTCTATTTTCTATATTACTCTACTGTTTGATGTTTCATAAGAAACTGCTGGTGAGAATGCAAACTAATACGTTCCTTTTGGAAAGATGTTTGGAGATCACTTAGGGATCTAAAAATAGACCTGCCATTTGATCCGCTACTAGGTATATATCCAGAAAACCAAAAATCACCTTATAACAAAGATATTTGCACCAGAATGTTTATCGCAGCCCAATTCATAATTGCTAAGTCATAGAAGAAGTCCAAGTGCCCATCGATCCACAAATGGATTAATAAATTGTAGTATATGTATACCATGGAATATTATGCAGCCTTAAGAAAGATGGAGACTTTACCTCTTTCATGTTTACATGGATGGAGCTGGAACATATTCTTCTTAGCAAAGTATCTCAAGAATGAAAGAAAAAGTATGCAATGTACTCAGCCCTACTATGAAACCAATTTATAGCTTTCGCATGAAAACTATAACCCACCTATAGCCCAAGAAGAAGGAGAAAGAAGAGGGGGGGGAGGGGAGGGGGCAGGGGGGGAGGCAAGATAGGTGGAGGGAGGGTAATTGGTGGAAACACAATTATGGTTTCCACCATATTTGGTGCATTTTACAAGGGTACATGTTAAATTTACTAAGTGTAGAGTATAAATGTCTTACACAATAACTAAGACAATGTGGTGAAGATCTATATTAACTAGTTTTATGAAAATATTTCAAATGGTATATAAAACCAGCACATTGTACTCCATAACTGCATTAATGTACACAGTTATGATTTAATTAAAATAATATATAAAATAAAAATTAAACCCCCCCAAAAGTATTTTCTTTTCTATTCAAGGAAAATAATAAAGATATTAAAAATTGAGTTAGCATCTAGGAGGATGAGTTAAGCAAATATATATCCTCAAAAGAGATTTTCCATGATTGCATATGATTTATATGAGTTATTGAGAGAACTTTGAGAAATTTAATTGGGTATTTTTTTTTTTTTTCCTTTTCTTGAGACATTGTCTCCCTGGGTATAGTGCTGTGGCATCATCATAGCTCACAGCAACCTCAAGCTTTTGGGCTTGTGCAATTCTCTTACCTCAGCCTCCCCTGTAGCAGAGACTACAGGTGTGTGCCACCACACCTGGCTAGTTTTTTTTTTTTTTTTCTATTATTAGTAGAGACAGGATATGCTCTTTCTCAGGCTTGTCTCAAACTCCTGAGCACAAGAAATCCACCCACCTCAGCATCCTAGAATGCTAGGTTTATAGGTTTACAGGCATGAGCCCCTGCTCCTAGCCAAAATTTGGTATTTCTTACTTAAGAAGAAATATTTCAACAGCCTCATCTCCTATATAATTAGGAACATTATTAAAGGCACTATTAGAATTTGAATGGAATGCTGAACTAATCCTACACTTTTGCTTTGAAATTTATTTGTTAATGTAATAAATTACTGCAAAAGTGAACATTAAGTATAAAAGAAGGATTGTTTGAAGGACATCATTCAAAATATGTACAGTGAATAGAGCTTAAAATTGGATTATAATTTTCAATTGCCCTTAATCGGATAAATGAGTCTGGCTAAAATATGGCTCCTAATTTTGTTTTTGTTATTTTTCTCTCCCAGTTCCCATCCTAGTCACTGCTGTATTTGTGAAACATTTCTCATTGTTACCACACTGAGGTCCCCACTCCACAGGGCTAAGGATTGAGATGGGATGTGAATCATGAATATGATTTAATCGTCCATAGGTCCAGGACCGACTTCACTTTTCCTTACTTTATTCTCCCTCAAAATCCTCCAGACATGCTGTGCTTTTCTAATGCTTCTTCCACGGATATATCTATATGTGAAATCTTTAAGAGTATTTGTTGACCTTATCCCTAGAAGAGGTAATGGGGGATATTTTAATAAATCTTTAACACAAGAAATTAGGTAACAATAATGATATCAGAAAAAATGAAGTGCTATTTAAGAAATGTTAATCTAGGACATGAAATGCTATAAATGGAATGAATAGTGTGAGAGCATGTTTCCAAATGCTTTCTTATTCATCATCCTGTTTATTTAGAGGTCCTTGGAAGAGCTTTTAAATGAGTATGAAGCTATACAGCTGTAGTAGCTAGCTTCAGTAATGGCTCCAATTTCTTCTTATCTCCCTACCCATTACTGAATAGGGCTGACCTGTGAAATAAGCAGGAGACTGGGAAATTATTTCGGCATCTGCCTTTCTCCTTGGATCCTTTCCTCTGGAGGAAGCCAGCTGTCATGCCATGAGGACCCTCAAGCAGGCCTGTGGAGAGATCTATGTTCCCCAGCTGATAGCCAGTGCCAACTTGCCAGACATGCAGAAAGACCCCCTTAGGTATAATTCCTCAGCCACAGTCAAACCTGCATATGGCAGCAGCCCTCACTAACATCCTGACCTTGAATCTAATGAGAGGCCTGAGCCAGAGCCACCTAGCAAAGTCTCTCCCCAAATTCCTCACTCACAGAAGATATTATGAGAGATTATTGTTTTAAACCCCTTGGTACTGGAGTGATTCACTATGTAGCAATAGTTCACTAAAATATTTATGAAAGAATCATTATCACTTTTAAAATCTTTCCTAACTTTCATACCATCACATTACAACACAAGAATATTTTAAAATGAGAAAAATCAAGAATTTCTGATAGAATATAACTACTTTATATGATATTATAATCATGAAAACACTCCAGGGCAGGCATATTGAAATACATCTCGCTCTTGATCATTTTTATTTTTAACAATGCTAGCAGTAAACATAACAAGTCTTATTAGTGCAGAATTATGGAAACTTGATCTTAGAAATACAGCTTTACAGCTTTTACAGCTTTTGATTTAAAAATACCATGAATATTTAACTAAGGTGGTGTTACATTAAAATGCACCTCTTATTTATAATATTCCCAACTAACATACTTTAATTTTAATAAAGTATGCTCAAAATTTATAAATATGAACCATGAATATATGTATATAATTGATCTGAAAACAAAGTGATATATACTGCTAAATTTTGACCTTGCTTTGCTTAATTTATTTTGTAAATCCATTTGTGACTAAGATGCACAGCATTCGAAGGTAAGAATAAATCTTGTCCTACATTAGAATGATAAGCTGATGTAGTCCATTCCTCTCCCAGCTTTTGTGCTGAAAAAGAAATGCAAAGAAAGATAATCATTCACTTTTCTTCCTGCTAATTGTACTCTATTCTTCTTATTATTGATTAATTCAAGCACGCTGTTATTTTTTTCAATATTCAACTTGCATGTAATATTTAGCCTACATCCCTCAAAAGAATTTAATATATCCCTCATAGAAGGACTGTATTTTGTGACTTTTCTGAATAAATGTATTTTTTAAATTTGGGGTTATAGTATTTCAGACATCAAGGTGGTAACTGAGGTGAAATGTTATTCTCATCAAATCAAAAGAAATGCAAACTGTGCAGCCTGACTTACATATTTAACCTATTTTTCAGGATCAGAATGAAACCTATTTAACCTATTTTCAGGATCAGAGCTCATTTGAGAGCTCATCTCTCAAGAAGTACTTATATTAAATGCTGTAGTTTCATAGTTCATCAGGAAAAGATTAACTATATCCCATAGGAATTACTTGTTTGTAAGTCACCCTGATTACTAGCCAATGAAGGGAAGAGGGAATAATAGCATCACTCTCCACCTTTAGCTCCTTTAATATTAAAAACAGTTTGAATTGGGTGGCGCCTGTGGCTCAAGGAGTAGGGCGCCGGTCCCATATGGTGGAGGTGGCGGGTTCAAACCCAGCCCTGGCCAAAAACCACAAAAAAGGAAAAAAAAACAAAAACAAAAAACAACAGTCTGAATCTTCTTTGGGTGAATTGATGATGTACTGAATATACTCAGATTTCTCTCCAGTAAAAAATAATAGAGCGACTTTTACATTCAGTTGTTTCTAGATATTTTCTCTGATGCTCAAGCAATTGATTTTTTTTGACCACACTGAGGTTTAAATCAAATAGATTTGGTTTAGCTCTTACCAACTGTTTGGATGCATTTCTTAATCACTCGTAGCCTTAATTTCCCTGACTACAAAATAAGAATGATAATCCCAAGCATATTTTTAGAAAATATGGCTGTGATTATTTTACCTTGAGAAAAGAAAAAGTTGAAACCAGGTAGAAAATATTTTAGTGTAAAATTGTGTTACTCTGAGTAAATGAAGTGCAGACGAGTGAACTGGGCTATAGCATTTGGCCTCTGGTGTCAGCACTGTCTTCTTTTCAGGACTTTCCTCCTCCATACATAAAATCGAGCAAGTTGGCATGAAAACTCACACTCTTGCGTCTCTAGTCTTTGAATAAATCGATTTTTTTCTTTGGGAAGGTGCAGAAGGTCTTTTGGTGGTACTATAGAGCATGCTGTACAGCTGAGACCTGGTAACAGGTGTGACTGCAATGTGGATTTTACTTGTTTGTAGCAGATTGGAGTCTCAAGGATGCCACCTCTAAACTGAAAATGAAATATGGATGACAGCTCCCACTACCAGTAAATCATAATTTAAATAAGGTCCTTGAATCTGTTGCCAGCTCAGATATTGGAAAGAGAAATATCAAGTCTATGAATGTTTTCCTTTGCATCTGGGGCATGAAAAAGGCAGAGATGGGAGGCCGGTTCATTGTCCATTGAATTTTATGGATCCTGAGGGCTGATCCTGAGGGCTCAATGCCATGACCCATATGTGTAATTCCCCTACTTAGCTCAGAAGTTCTCAAGGTTGTGGTGATGGCTAAAGCAAAGCAGGACTGAACACAGACAAAATATTCAATGCCATAGCTGTCCATGGTAAGCATCCAGCAAAGCGTATACACTTTTATTCATTTAGTCAACAAGATTTGCTTCCAAGTAGATTCCTTAATTCATTCTTTTCCTGTTTGTCTTAAAAATGGCTACCTTATGAAGAATTTTCATTTCAGTATGTTGAATTAATTTGCAGTTGATTAAAATAGTGCTCAAATGTGAGATCAATACAGTATTTCTTAATACTATTAAAAAGATATCTGCATCTGAGTTTGAGGCAGAATGATTCCTTGGCTTGCTCACATAAGCTTGTATCAGTAAGTGTCAGTAGTCTTTGTGGGTGGCATATGGGTGACTCAGTGACCCTCGGTGCCTGGGGTGGAACTGCTGGCTGGCAGTGGGAAGGGTGAAATCCAGGCACAGGGTCAAACATGTGCAGCACTGTGAATGCTATTTCTTTTTCTTTTCTTTCTTTCTTTTTTTAAATTTATTTTCATTTTTTTATATACTTTTTTATTAACTTTTTTTTATTAAATCATAGCTGTGTACATTAATGCAATCATGGGGTACAATGTGCTGTTTTTATATACAATTTGAACTGTTTTCCTCAAACTGGTAAACATAGCCTTCATGGCATTTTCTTAGTTATTGTATTGAGACATTTATATTCTACACCTGGTAAATTTCACATGTACCCTTGTAAGATGCACCGTAGGTGTGGTCCCACCTTTTACATGTTTACATGGATGGAGCTGGAACATATTCTTCTTAGCAAAGTATCTCAAGAATGGAAGAAAACATATCCAATGTACTCAGTCTTACTATGAAACCAATTTATAACTTTCTTGTGAAAACTATAACCCAATTATAGCCCCCCAAAAAGGGGAAAGGGGAGAGGGAGGGGAGAGGAGCAGGGAGGATGGGTGAAGGGAGAGTAATTGGTGGGATTTTTTTTTTTTTTTTAAATAGACTCTCACTCTGTCATCCAGGGTAGAGTGCTGTGGCATCATTGCTCACAGCAACCTGAAATTCTTGGGCTCGAGAGATCCTTCTGAGGCTTCAGCCTCCTAGTAGCTGGGACTACAGGCACCCGACACAACATATGGCTAGTTTTTCTATTTTTATTAGAGATGTGGTCTTGCTCTTGCTCAGGCGGATCTGGAATTCGTGAGCTCAGGTGATCCACCCACCTTGGCCTCTGTTAGTGCTATTTCCCAAGTAATTTTTTCCAGGACATATTATCTGGTGGAAAATCATTACATCTCATGTTAATCTAGTTAAAAAGGTTGAAAAACACTGCTCTACATTCATTTATGCATTATATAAAAACAGTTTATGAAACGTCTTCCTAGATCATAGACATTCAGTGTTTTCCAGACATCATATTATCTAAAGAGCAGGACATACCTTGAACAATTTGGACAAATGAAAACATTGGCCAACAAAAAATAAAATTATTAATATAATTAGAAAGGTCAGGGTATTTCCCTTCAATAAGTATTTTAAAAGCCTCTTAAAGGATGAGTAGGAGTTGCCTATGTTAGAGTAAGAAAAGAAGAAATAAATCAAGGTTTAAGAAAGCCACTGTCTTCCAGTGTTTAATTCAAGGGGGGAAGATGACAAGGTAATGTATTTAATTAAGGGAAGGAATAAGGAAGAAATGAAAATTAGAAGCTTCTGCAGTAATAAAAAAGAGAACAAAAAGTAATTGAAAAAACAAAATTGGAAATGCAAGTAATAAGAAAGTTAAGGAAATAGAGCATATAATGAAGGAGGTCTTGGTGGAAACTAGCCATTGGTGCTGAGAGAGATGAAGAAGGACAAATGCCCACAAAAGATCACTCTGCTTGGTGACCTGACCTCATTTGAGAACTTAACACCACCATCCTATCATTGATTGAGAAGTAAGTAGGAAGTAAGTCATTGAAGACAAATTTATACAACCCTTGAGATACTCTAGCTTTGAGTAGATTAGAAAAAAGCATGGATTGAAATAAAATAGAGGTAGTGTTTTATTTTGTTTCAATTTTATTACTATTTTCACATATAATACAATAGAAGCCACAATAAAAAAATAATAATTTGAACATGTTAGTCAGAGTGAAAATGCATCGAAAGTGAGTTTTCTATTCTTTTTTTCTTTTTTTTTTTTTTTTTTGGCCGGGGCTGGGTTTGAACCCTCCACCTCCGGCATATGGGACCGGTGCCCTACTGCTTGAGCCACAGGCGCCACCCTCTATTCTTTCTAATTAAAAATTTAATTATACACTAAAGTACAGACAATATGAAATTTAAGCAGAATTAGGAGATGAGTATGATTACATCTCAACATTTTTATGTCACATAAAATCTAGACTCTTTTTAATAGTAGTTAAATCTTTACATCTAACTCCTTTATTCAAATTGACTTTAATGGTTCACAGCATATGCCTGATGATTTTCTCTGCTTTCAGCTAGAGCATAGATGGATATTAAATAACATCAAGCCGATACTCACTCTACTTCAGAAGGGAGGCTTTGTCTAGCCCATAATTGTGACAGATTTGATAGGTTAACAACCTCTGCTTTAGCTGAAATACAAATTTTGGATTTGGGTGTTGGAAAAGAAAAGCTTTCTGAATTAGCCTATAACAGAATAGAAATTTTTAAGACTGCTGAATCAACAAAAGTGTGAACCTGTAACAATTTGAAAGTACCCTCAGTCTTTTGGATGAAAAGTATGCCAACCTTGCTTGTGTCTGTAGCACTCATGTTAAATTAAGATTAATTTGAAGGAAATTGGGAAATTGGTTTTATCACTATGACTGACAATTGCCACATTTCTCAAAGTTTGATATTTTCTATGCATTAAAGTAAATGGTTGGCTTTTGTTAGTTACTAATTTCATAACACTTAGTAACCACCATATTAGCAAGTAAGACAATTTCATGGCATTGGTATAGTTCATGCAATATGTCATATTTTCATGATCATTTATTCTTCTAGAATTCTATGTATGGAATCAGACATTGTGTTATAAAATAAACTGGCAGAGTTTATTTATAGTATTAAAATTAATTGAATCAATTCAAATCAGAATTCTTTGTATAAAAGGGTGAACATTAATAGCTGATATTAAAAGGGACAATTTAATAAATGACATTAGAAAGTCTAGGTAGCCAAGGTTATTAAAAACAAAATAAGATTCCTACTTCTTTTTTTAACATTATAGTAAATTCCAAATGAATCAAAACTTTTCTAGTTAAAAATAAATGACGTTTTCCTGTTTCAGCTCTAATAGTTGGGAAGCTGCTATTCTCACCAAACCTAGACAAAATGAAAATTAGCAACATTTTTAGGACCTGTCACATAAGAGGTCACCAGGCAAACTGACACCCTGAGTACATCCAGAGATACAGAAACCCAGATTTGGTTACCTGGAGAGAATGCCCCTAGTGCCATTACCTGGTGAAAACACATAAATGGTCATTTTAACCAATTGTTGGAGATGAAATATAAACTGTACTGAAAGTAAGAAACTCCTTGGCCATGGGTTTAGAGAATGTCCTACACATTTGTCGATTTACCTACTAGAACCTCACCAGATTCTTATTCTTACATGAAGATCTGGGAAAATCCTTTTCTAAGCTCTGACAGGATGAGGAAAATAGTCAAAGTTGTCATTGTGAAAGAAACCCAGAGCATTCTTCATAATAAAAGCCAATTCTCAAAAGTGGAAACAGCCTAAATGCCCACCAACCCAGGAATGGATTAACAAGCTGTGGTATATGTATACCATGGGATACTATTCAGCCATTTTAAAAAAATGGAGACTTTACAGCCTTTGTATTAACCTGGATGGAAGTGGAAGACATTATTCTTAGTGAAGCATCACAAGAATGGAGAAGCATGAATCCTATGTACTCAATTTTGATATGAGGACAATTAATGACAATTAAGGACGCGCTGGGGGTGGGGGAAGGGGAGAACAGAGAGAGAAAGAAGGAGGGAGGAGCAGAGAAAGGAAGAGCAGAGAAAGGAAGAGCAGAGAGAGGGAAAGAGGGAGGTGATGGGGCCTTGGTGTGTGTCACACTTTATGGGGGCAAGACATGATTGTAAGAGGGACTTTATGTAACAAATGCAATCAGTGTAACCTGGTTTCTTGCACTCTCAATGAATCCCTAGCAATTAAAATTAAAAAAATCTTTTGGTGATAACAATAAAAAAAAGAAAAAGAGTGTAGCATGGCTTGGGGAGGTGGAGAGAGAACTTTGCCTCCCATTTCAACTACTCCAGCCTTTTTGCCTCACTTATGGGAAAAGAGAATTTACACTAATTCTTAGGAATCCCATGGAGGGGTGGGGGTTGAGGCAGTGGGAGAGAGAGACATTGGCTCTAAGATATCCCACCAATACCAAAATACATGGAGGCCCAAATCCCTTATATAAAATGGCACACTAGGGCGACGCCTGTGGCTCAGTGAGCAGGGCGCCAGCCCCATATACCAAGGGTGGCGGGTTCAAACCCAGCCCCTGCCAAACTGCAACAAAAAAACAGCCAGGCGTTGTGGCGGGCGCCTGTAGTCCCAGCTGCTTGGGAGGCTGAGGCAAGAGAATCTGTAAGCCCAAGAGTTTGAGGTTGCTGTGAGCTGTGTGATGCCACGGCACTCTACGCCAGGGCGGTACAGTGAGACTCTGTCTCTACAAAAAAAAAAAAAAAAGGAATGATGATCATGAGAATTTACCCATGTCAATGAAATCATTTTTCATTATTAATAAAGAAAAATGGTGTCCATTTAAAGAGTTTTGAAGATGATGAAACAAAAAGAAGTCAGAATGAGCCAAATCAGAAATATAACATGGATTCCTAATAATTGTCATGCTTGCAAAATTTGCCTTGTTTGATGAGAATGAACAGGAATGCTGCGTGGTGTAGAAGGACTCTCCGGAGAAGATTCCCTGGGTGTTTTTCTGCTAAAGCTTTGGCTAACTTTTGCAAAAGACTCTCATTATAAGTAGATATTATCTTTCTTTGGCCATCCAGAAATTCAACAAGCAAAAAGTCTCAAGCATTCTCAAAATTATTGCTATGGTCTTTGCTCTTGCCCAGACTGCTTTTGCTTTAACTAGAACTCTTTCACCCTTTAGTAGCCATTGCTTTGATTGTGTTGTCTTCAGAATCATACAGATAAAGCCTTATTGCATCTCCTGTTACAATTATTCAAAGAAATGCTTCAGGATCTTGATCTTAACTGATTAAAATTTCCACTGAAAGCTCTGCTCTTGTCTGTAGTTGACCTGGGAACAAAAATTTTGGCACCGATTGAGTGGAAATTTTGCTCAACTTTAATTTTTTCAATCAGAACTGAATAAGGTGAACAAATTGAGATGTCTGTAAGGTCAGCAATTGTTTCTGTTTTTTTTCATTGTTAATCCACTCATGAATTGATGGTACTTGAGTTCATGTTACATATTTGCAATTATGAATTGTGCTGTAGTGAACATTACTGTGCAGGTATGTTTTGATAAAGATGACTTCTTTTCTTTTAGGTAGATACCAAGTAGTGGGATTGCTGGATCAAATGGTAGGTCTACTTTAATTTTTTTGTGACATCTCCACACTGTTTCTTGTAAGGCTTGTACTAACAGTCCCATCATGAGTCTCTGTGTTCCGTTCTCTCTGCATCCTTGCTAGAATCTGTTGTTTTGGACTTTCTAATAAAATCAATTCTAACAAGAGTAAGAGGATATCTCATTGTGGTTTTAATTTGAATTGTATGATAATTAGTGAGCATATTTTTATCTGTTTATTGGCCATTTGTCTATCTTCTTTTACAAAACTTGTGTTCATGTCTTTTGTTCAGTTTTTACTAGGGTTGTTTGATTCCAGAGATCACAGTGTTTGTCTGTTTCCTGGATGCAGGGCTCAACTACAACTCGGATTTTACCCAACAAACTAACAAACACTAACAATGTAACCTAATCATTTGTACCCTCATATGAACCTGAAATTCTGGAAAAAATATTGAAAAATAAATTAAAAGACTCAAAGCACAATAAGTTCTACTACTGCAAAATTTAAAAGCTTAAGGAACAAACCTATGGAAGATAGGGTAAAATCATCTGCAAAAGTACAATAATTTGTTAATGGTTACATATTACAATATAATCTTGATATAGAAAAGACTAAAATGTAGTTTATACATTATTGTAAAAGAAATGGATAGAGACTATAGAGAATGGAAAAGACTAAAATGTAGTTTATACATTATTGTAAAAGAAATGGATAAGTCTCTATGTACTATAGAGACTTTGTGCAAAATTAACTAAAACATGCTCATGCTTTATTAAAGTTACCTTTCGGCTCCACAGAAAATGGAAATATCTACAACAACATATTCCCATAGTAGTCCAGCAAGCTAGAATTTACTAAATTATCCATACATCTTTATTGTCAATCCAGTATTTGTAAAATGGATATATTGGAGAACAAATTGAAATCACCATACAATATGAAAAATTTATTTGTATGTCTCATTTACAACAATTAAATAGAATGTAATATTTCATGCTTTCCTGAAATAGATAGTATTTTATAATGTATCAACATATTAAAATGGTTAACGTCCATTGCTCTTTCAAAAAACTGAATTAATTAAGTTGTAGAAAAATAGAAACATGGATATATGAAACTTAATTAGCATTTGAATAATATGGTGATATTTTGGCACACTCTTAAGGCTAACAAATTATACCAAGTACCAAGCACAGAGATGCTCTCACAAAGTCCATGCAGTTTACTGGAGGCCCCTTAGCCTCTCTGAGTCTCCTTACTCTTATTTTAGACAAAATTATAGGGAAGCAAGCGATGCAGTTTCTTAGAGTACAACATATTGGAAAGTAAATCAGGGGATTCTTTCAGGAAGGAGACACAGAAATGTGACAGTTGCAAACGTGGCAGTTAATTTAAGGGAAGATATAGAAATTAATGAATATTGGCATAGCCTGAAAAGAAAAGAATTTGAGATCATGAAGAAAAAAAAAAAGGCTTACGATACCACATATCTCATAGTCCCTGAGGATAAGCTTCAGTTTTATTAGAGTAATAAATCTGATGTTCTTCATGATGACCAAGAAAAGTTATTCATTCATATTCATTATTGGCTAGGAAAAGTGAGGAAATGCATCTCAGAAGTTTTTTTTTGCCAAATAAGTTAAACTAGATGATCAAATGAACTTGCCTACGTTGCCTGAAAGTTTTCACTTATATAAATTTATTTTCCATCAATAATAACAAATAAGTAAATTGTTACCTCCATTTTGAATATTGCTTCCATGTCTTCTCTTGCAAAACTATTACACTTTCAGTTTTGAATACAAGTGTAAATTCCATGTGTTGTTCTGAAAAATAGAAGTGGAAAGTAAAAAAGTCTTTGTGCTTTAAAAAAGAAGTTGTTAGGTAAGTGGAATCTTGTTTCTTCCAATAAAAACCTTGCTAGGTTGATATCACTATTACCTTACAAAGAAGCCCAAGATTTGAAAAACCGAGCTCATAAACACATACTGAATTGATACAAAACTTTCACCCAGATTTTTTTGATTTTTTTGTGATAGTCTGTTGTCCTGGGTTGAGTACCGTAGCTCACAGCAACCTCAAATTCTTGGGCTCTATCAATCCTCCTTCCTCAGTTTCCCAAGTCGCTGAGACTACGGGCGTCCACCACAACTCCTGGCTATTTTTTCTATTTTTAGTAGAGATGGGGTCTCACTCTTGCTCAGGCTGGACTCAGACTCCTAAGCTCAAACAATCCACTGGCCTTGGCCTCCCAAGGTGCTAGGATTAGAGGTGTGAGCCATTGCACCTGGCCTCAACCAGATTTTTAATATCTTTCTTAATTACAGATTTGCATATTTGTGGCATAATAATTTAATTGGCAATAAATTTTCTTCTTCCTTGTATATAGTGTTATCATTTAATCCATGCAACCTTTGATTTTATGAAATGTGCCGTAGATAAACTGTAACGCATTGCCACGGAAGAGAGTCTCTAGCATAAAAGAGAAAGTCCAGAAAAACAAAGAACAGCAGAAAGAACTAATAGATAACAGAAATAACATCTGGCGCAGAAGAAAACTGTAGTTAAAACTGACAGTTAAGATAAAAAGTTGCTTCAATATGAGAAAAAATAGAAAGGAATGGCAATTAGAAATATATTGTACATACGTAATGAATGTAAAATGTTAGTACTGAGTTTGAATGTGCAAATGAAGAAAATTTTGCACAAAGGGAAAAACCGTAATAAAAAAGGAGAGAATATAAAGAAGAAAATAGAATTACAAGATCAATCTAGTCAAACTAGAAAGGGAAAAAAGAGACCAGAAGATATATGTGAGCCAATTGAGACAATTTGATTATTAATTCATTATTAGATGATAGTGATGCATTATTTTTAATTGTAATGCTGACATCCTTATTATAAAAACATACATTTTTGTTAGTTCTGAATATTAAAATATAAGTTGAGTAAAATAATATAACTATGCTTGGAAATATTTCACAAAAGATATGATACAGGGTTCCCTTGTTGAGGGCAAGCCGGGTGCTCCCCATTTTCTAGGTCTAGGCAAACAGGCCTTTCAAGACCATATTTTCTTGACTCAAGCAGAGTCAGAGAAGGCAGGCTGTTAGGTATCTCATCTGGACCACCCCTCCTGGAGTAGAAAGCATATCACATTGCTGCCTCACTCCAGACAGGGACTATAAGGACCACATTCATTTCTTCATACATTCATTTGCTAATTGTTTTCTGTCTGTGGGCCCCTGGCCAAATGTGACATGTTCTGGACATGCATTCCTGAGACACCCCTGCTGGCAGGCAGTATATGAACCCTTAGGCCCACAGGGACTTCCCACTTGGGCCTCCTCTCCTGCCCTGCCCCCTGCTGCTGGAGGAGGTTCTGTTCCCCTTCTTTCAATTTCTTTCTCCGTCAATAAACTGTCCTTCCACTTATCCACGTGGTCTGTGGCTTCATTCCCTCAAACCCCAAGATCAAAAGGACTGGACACAGAGAAATTCCAGCAACAGACAGAAGTGAGAGATAGAGGAATAGAAACTGGCAAAATGTTAATAACTATTTATGTTGGGTGACTAGCATGAGGAGGTTTATTATATATTGTTTACAGTTTCATATATATTTAAAAATATATCTAACAATGTATCTGCGTATGAAACACAAGGAAAATACATAGAAATAACGTTTTTTTCTAGTTTGAAACAGTTTACCAAGTTCCTGGTAAAATAAATTTAAAAAGCCATCCTCTGAGTCATTTTATTTTAAAATGCTATATTAAAGATTAAGAAAGGAATGTGTAGTGAAATAAAAGAAAGAAAGAGGGAAGGGAGAGAAGGGAGCAAAGAAATGAAGGGAAAATGGAACTAAAGAAACAAATTAAGCAACTATGAAATCTGTAAAATCATGGCAAATGTCACAACATATTTTTGCAAACATCATAGAGAACTCTTATCTAAAGAGCAATTAAAATCATTCAAATATACATTTTCAGAATTCCTAGAATAGAGAACATCATAAACTTCGTTTTAGATGTAAGTGAGAAAATTAATATAGGTATTTGAATTCAACAGAGCTAACTATGGAGTCAACACGGGGAAAAAGAGTCAGGAAAAAACTGAGCAGCAGACAGATACGTGCCCTTTGTGGTGTCAAAGCAATAGAGCAGATGTGCAGAGATTCACATGAGTGATCCCAGAGGGAGGGCTGCGCCCTGCTGGGGAACGACTGGGGGCTGGAAGGGGATCAGGTAATGAGAGCCCCACGGAATCCTGGGTAACTGAGAGGGGGGAATGACTGGGGGCTGGAATGAGAGCTGGTAAGTGAGAGCCCCACGGAATCCTGGGTAACTGAGAGGGGGGAATGACTGGGGGCTGGAATGAGAGCTGGTAAGTGAGAGCCCCACGGAATCCTGGGTAACTGAGGGGGGAAATGACTGGAGGCTGGAATGAGAGCTGGTAAGTGAGAGCCCCACGGAATCCTGGGTAACTGAGAGGGGGGAATGACTGGGGGCTGAAATGAGAGCTGGTAAGTGAGAGCCCCACGGAATCCTGGGTAACTGAGGGGGGAATGACTGGAAGCTGGAATGAGAGCTGGTAAGTGAGAGCCCCACGGAATCCTGGGTAACTGAGAGGGGGGTATGACTGGGAGCTGGAATGAGAGCTGGTAAGTGAGAGCCCCACGGAATCCTGGGTAACTGAGAGGGGGGAATGACTGGGGGCTGAAATGAGAGCTGGTAAGTGAGAGCCCCACAGAATCCTGGGTAACTGAGGGGGGAATGACTGGAGGCTGGAATGAGAGCTGGTAAGTGAGAGCCCCACGGAATCCTGGGTAACTGAGAGGGGGGAATGACTGGGGGCTGAAATGAGAGCTGGTAAGAGAGAGTCCCACGGAATCCTGGGTAACTGAGAGGGGGGAATGACTGGGGGCTGGAATGAGAGCTGGTAAGAGAGAGCCCCACGGAATCCTGGGTAACTGAGAGGGGGGAATGACTGGGGGCTGGAATGAGAGCTGGTAAGAGAGATCCCCACGGAATCCTGGGTAACTGAGAGGGGGGAATGACTGAAGGCTGGAATGAGAGCTGGTAAGAGAGAGCCCCACGGAATCCTTGGTAACTGAGAGGGGGGAATGACTGGAGGCTGGAATGAGAGCTGGTAAGAGAGAGCCCCACGGAATCCTGGGTAACTGAGAGGGGGGAATGACTGAAGGCTGGAATGAGAGCTGGTAAGAGAGAGCCCCACGGAATCCTTGGTAACTGAGAGGGGGGAATGACTGAAGGCTGGAATGAGAGCTGGTAAGTGAGAGCCCCACGGAATCCTGGGTAACTGAGAGGGGGGAATGACTGGGGGCTGGAATGAGAGCTGGTAAGAGAGAGCCCCACGGAATCCTGGGTAACTGAGAGGGGGGAATGACTGAAGGCTGGAATGAGAACTGGTAAGAGAGAGCCCCACGGAATCCTTGGTAACTGAGAGGGGGGAATGACTGGGGGCTGGAATGAGAGCTGGTAAGTGAGAGCCCCACGGAATCCTGGGTAACTGAGAGGGGGGAATGACTGGGGGCTGGAATGAGAGCTGGTAAGTGAGAGCCCCACGGAATCCTGGGTAACTGAGGGGGGGAATGACTGGGGGCTGGAATGAGAGCTGGTAAGAGAGAGCCCCACGGAATCCTGGGTAACTGAGAGGGGGGAATGACTGGGGGCTGAAATGAGAGCTGGTAAGTGAGAGCCCCACGGAATCCTGGGTAACTGAGAGGGGGGAATGACTGGGGGCTGGAATGAGAGCTGGTAAGTGAGATCCCCATGGAATCCTGGGTAACTGAGAGGGGGGAATGACTGGGGGCTGGAATGAGAGCTGGTAAGTGAGAGCCCCACGGAATCCTGGGTAACTGAGGGGAATGGCTTGGCGAGAAGTGGGAATGGAAGATGCAATCCTGGGAAAACAAGCTTTCCAGGGGAATGGGAGACAATTTAAAAAGACAGATCACCCCTTGGAAGCTCTCCGGGTCGCTCAGAGGAAAGGTAAGAGGTGCCTAGCAAGGGTCCAAGTGAAATCTGAGTATTGCCGAATCAGAGATGTGTATCAGTTCCCAGAGAGCACACTGCAAATAAGCCCCCAACAAGCCAACGAAAGTGGGTGCTTCTGTGAAAACGATGAAAGCCAACGTCCTCCCCCTGGGAGAGAGAGAGCTAGCATTGCTGGCCAGAAAAAACAAAAATATATATGGAGAGAGAGACACACACAGACACACACACACGTAATGTTTAAGAGATGAATAGGATATACTTATATAAACTGCTGTAAGAAGAACATAGAATGTGAAACTGGAAGAGAGTGGAAATAACGCAACACATCAGCATTAATTCAGTGCAATTAAATAGAGAATAAGAAAGAATATCTTCAGTCAGAAATTCAAAAATTTGGTGGAAAGGACTTCAAAAAAACACAAAATGGGACTTGACTGAACTAAAAAAAGCTGAAGAAAAAACTCATCTCAAAAATGAAGGACAGGGCGATGCCTGTGGCTCAAGGAGTAGGGCGCTGGTCCCATATGCCAGAGGTGGTTCAAACCCAGCCCCGGCCAAAAAAAAAAAAAAAAAATGAAGGACAAATTATGAGAAGTGTATTACTGCAAATAAGAGACATTGAGGGGACGAATGAAAATAGATAAGAATACCAGCATAAAAAAATCAAAAGGTAAAATTTACCATCAGTGGACGATAAAATGTGTCACGTAATGCTGGGTGTTAAGTACATGTTTCTTTTATTAGACTTTACATATCAGAATAAACATAGGACATTTCCTACAAATAGGAAGGTTTTCCTTATTGAGAATCCAAGAGTTCTTTTCCAATTAAATTTATAGGAAGGATAGAAGCATGACAATCGGGAAAATATTTGACTACAATGACACTATTTTTCTTTCATTACCTTATTTAACATGAAGTAATTGTTAAATAGGAATGCCCTAAATGTATACTATAATCTCTTTTATTATTGTTTTTTAATGAGGCATTTTGCTATGGTCACAAATGCTTAGTTTTTTACAGTCATGCTGAGATATGATTTACATACATTTAAATTCATGCATTGTCAATCCCCCTTTTTAAGTGTAGTTTTGTTATAAATAAATGACATTAATGCAATGAATTTGGTATTTACTCCATCACATTTCTCATATTTAGTGTTTTCTCCTAGGTTGCATAATAATGGGAAAAAATGTATACCTTTTATAGATAAAACACATTAGAATAACCAATACTGAATTGACCCTACTTCTTGACAACATCCTCTATGATCCACAGCAAAGCTTCCCCCCCACCTCCCCACCACCTTTTTTTGAGACAGAGTCTCACTATGTCACCCTGGGTACAGTGCGGTGGCGTCACAGCTCACAGCAACCTCCAATTCTTGGGCTTAAGTGATTCTCTTGCCTCAGCCTCCCAAGTAGCTGGGACTACAGGTGCCCACCACAATGCCCAGCTATTTTTTTTTTTTTTTTTTGGTTGTTGTTGTTATTGTTGTTTGGCAGGCCTGGGCTGGATTCGAACCCACCAGCTCTGGTGTATGGGGCTGGCACCCTAGCCACTTGAGCTAGAGGCACCAAGCCAGAAAAGCCTCTTTTCCTTAAACTCTCTCCAAAATCACTTCCCAGGGTGCTTTGTTATCATTGCAAGGAGCAGCAGACCCAGCTTATTCAATTATAGAATTGTTCCCACCAGTTTTGCGACTGGAAGGCATCATGTGAGAAATGTAATTGTTAAAATGTGTATTATATAATTTTAGAAAGCTTTCCAGTGAGGCATAAGATATTGCATTTTTATGTATAAAGGCAACGTGTGTGAAGAAATAGATATTTAGAATGCTCTAATGGCAATGTTATTCAGATTGTCAAACAAAAATCGTCAACAGGAGAGTATTTAATGAAAACAAGGAAGGGGGAAAAACAGGAAAAAATTTCTGTCATGAGGGAAATAAATGTAATTTTGCAATGTTCTAATACATTAATCAAACAGATTTCGTGTTTGCTTTCCATGTCCCAGTGGTATGCTAGTTGAAGATGATCAGAGCTATGTAAAATACATTATTTAAATATTTGAATATTGTGGGAAATTTGTAATCTATTTCTATAACATTTTAGATTTTAAGTTATCACAGTGAAACATGGTTTATGGGAATATACAAGTTTAGCAAGATTTTTCATTGTGCTGTCAGGAGTAAAGTACAAATTGATCATTTTTTAAAAAATACTTCCTTGAAATTATTATTTTTTTTTGTTTAACTGAATGAAAAATTACCTAACACAGCTATCAATTCTTTCTTCTACTATATAAAAGAAATGGAATAAATAATGTTTAAAGTGGCAGCCATTAAATACTAGAGTCGTTTGAAATTAAAAATTTAACATTTTAAAAGAAATAAGTGACCTGTGAAGAATCTCAGGTTCATTTTACTACCAAGTATATTTTTTAGGAAGAATATCAGAATTGTTTTATGTTAAGGGGTAATTGTCACCTTCTCAATATGAATGTCTTTAATAATGTTAAATTATTCAATCTGCTCTTTGACTAGAGATCAGGAATACGAGCAAATCAATTAACCCGAGAAATTCACACAAATTAAGAGCTTAGGCATTGGAAACTTTTTGATAATTTCAAGTTTTTTAATTGTCAATGAATAAAAACATTGTTCTTACTCTTCATCTCTGAGTCACTGAGTTAACCAATTCCATCAGCAATCACCTAATACTGATCTCTGAGTCACTGAGTTAATCAGTTCCATCAGCAACCACCTAATATTGATCTTTGAGTCACTGAGTTAACCAGTCCCATCAGAATCCTATGTACTCCATTTTGATATGAGGACAATTAATGACAATTAAGGTTATGGGGGGAGGAAAAGCAGAAAGAGGGACGGAGGGAGGTGGGTGGGGCCTTGGTGTGTGTCACACTTTATGGGGGCAAGACATGATTGGAAGAGGGACTTTACCTAACAATTGCAATCAGTGTAACCTGGCTTATTGTACCCTCATTGAATCCCCAACAATAAAGAAAAAAAAAGACCAAAAAAAAAAAAAAAAGAAATTCATGACACTACAACTGCATGTGCCTGGAAAAGGAGACCAGTTGTTTCTTCCATTGTGGGAAGAACATTGGGTGCATCAGAGACAGCAGGAAGGAGGCCTGAGTGCCTCTGAAGGGTAAAATCCAAGGAACTCGGCAGTGGTAGGTTCTGGTGGTGGAGCTGTTGCACCTGCTGCTGGCACTGTCACCACTGGACAGTTGCTTCAGTCCTTCTGGGTTCCCGGTGGGGATGTCATTGTTAAACTGAATAAATTCTCATCTTCCCCTGCAACCTTGTGTTGCTCCCTCAAGATTCAAAATCATGCGGTGTAGGTTTTGCAGATCTTCGGGGGTACATCCCATTCCCTGGCTGTCAGTGAGAAGGGAGAAAATAGTTTTATGTGGTTCTCAAGTGAGATCTAGAGGAAAAGTTCCTAACACAAGGAATGAAGGGGTGGAATGTGGGCTGATGGAGCACCCTGAAGGGGGCAGTGAAGTCGTGGGTGTCTCATGCTGCACTGAGTAAGCCCAGGTCCCATTCATAAAAATTTGATAAGAAAAGGAGAAAAATGTAGTTTTCCAGTACGTATGTTGGCCTGGTTCTCACCTGCTCATTGCCTATTTTTAACTATATGACTACTATTCTTCCTGTATCCATTTAATGACTTTTTTTATATAGACAAGTAAATTTGAATACAGATTCTTATTTTTTCCCTGTTTATACAAGAGAAAGCTCACTAACCACTATTCTATGGGCTATTTTTTTTTTTTAAATTTAACATATCTTGGAGCTGGTGGTGCCTATAGCTCGGTGGGTAGGGCATCAGCCACATACACCCAGGCTGGCGGGTTCCAGCTCGGCCCCAGGCCAGCTAAACAGCAATGACAACAGCAACAACAACAATAAAAACAACAAAAATAGCCGGGCGTTGTTGCAGGAGCCTGTAGTCCCAGCTACTTGGGAGGCTGAGGCAAGAGAATCACGTAAGCCCAGGAGTTGGAGGTTGCTGTGAGCTGTGATGCTGCCAGACTCTACGGAGGGTGACATAGTGAGACTCTGTCTCAAAACAAACAAAAAAACATCTTGGAGCTGATTCACTATCAGCTTATTCTTTCTCTTTCTACAAAGCTATACATCATTATGGATAAGCTAAGTTAATTCTCTTTAATTTAAACTACCATAATTTAAAGTAAGTCAATATCTTCTTGTTGCCCTAATCTTTGCCATCAAAAACAATTCTTTCAATGAGAATGGAAAGATTATTTTAGAAGTCTTTGTATGTATTGGAAATATGTGTTTATAAAGATAAATTCCCATACATGGAATTCCTGGCTTGAGACTATATGTATTTGTTACTTCGAAAAATATTGAGAAAATTTTCTCCTTTAGGGTTGAAATTGTGTTCACATCAGCAGTGTATGGAAGTGCTCAATTTGCTTCTTCAAAAAGAAAATGACTTGGACTCTTGTATTTTTGCCTATCAGATACAGTTGCTAACTTTTTCTTATCACTTTTCTTGTACATTTACTTACTATTTCCTAGTTGAAAATAAACTTTCAAAATTTGTCTTATTGCTCTTTGTTAACGTAGTCAGAGGCGTCACTCCTGCCTGTATTGTTTTTGGATTCTAAATCCTAGTTACAAAGACTTTCCCCACCACTTAATCATCAGAGCCCTCATATTATGATTTTCATATTTAACTTCTGGATTCACCGGAAATAATTTTGCTTTAAAGTGTGTGATCAGTAGAGGTCCAGATCTGCCTGTTCCACACCGATATCTTGTTATTCACTTGTAGAATGATCTATATCTTGTTCACTGTTTTGATGTCATTTTTATCCTACACAAAATTCCCAGACATATTTTAATTTATTTCCACATTTTTAACTGTTTTGCATTGGTCTGGTTGTCTATGTTTTCTGAAAATAAATTTCTTACCCAGCAGGTTGGTGATTTACTTCTTAGAATACACAGGAAGTCCCTGAGGGAAATTGTTACACTGGTTTTGGTTTTAACTACTGAAAAATAATTGGCAATATAAGGCTTGGAAGAAAGGTAGACACCTCAAATCTCTCTTTATCAGTCTTTCCACAGTTCTTAACATTATCACACGTCATAAAGGATTACCATGTTGACAGCTCCCTTTCAAATGCAAATGTTAAACTGCTTAAAATATTTTCAAGCATAATAAAATGTAGCAAGAACTAAACTCATAGACACAGCAGTCAAAATCTGGATTACATTGTATCACGGGACAAACAGCATCATCAGGAAAGTCTCTCATTCTCAAAGAGATTATGCTTTTCTGTTCTTTGTCTGTTTATTTCCATAAAAACTGTCCTAGATTTATCCCATAGCCAGCAACACCAAGTAGAGTGTCAGGAGCTCAATTGAAGTTCAAGGTGTATTTTTAAAATGAGGATGTTGTTATTCAGTGCAGAGATTGGTGCCTACTGCTACCAGGGAGCATTGTGGAATTGTTAGGTTACTACCACCCTGAACTCTGATTAAAAAACTGAAAAAACATTCCCCAGAACAAGGATACAAACAGGTCTCTATGACGGCAAATCATGAGCTTTTTGACTGCAGCGATCATAGTGACTTTTAAATGGCATGCATCTCAAACCCAACATATCCGAAAGACTTTAGAGACAAAGGTTATTTATTGGCTCCAAGGAATCATAGAGTATATACTGTTCTGAGTCTCCCTCCTTTCTTTCAACAAAAATGTTTTTGAAATTCATTGTTGTGGCTCATTGTCAATTCATACATCTTTTGTGAGGGGCTTAGTTAAATGCAGTTCCCACCTTATTAAGTGGTAGACATTGTATGTTCTGAATACCAAACCTTTGTCAGATATACGTGCTGGAATATTCTCTCTCTTGTCTGTTGAATGCCTTTTCGTTTTTATGTCTTTTGAAGACTAGTTTCTATTATTGATAAAGCACAATTTATTATCTCTCTTCTTTTTATGTCTCAACTAAAGCGTCAAATATTTAACAAAATATTTCTCCTTTTTTTCTAAATGTTTGCTATAGATTTTAGATTAAATTTTATGATCCATTTGTAGTTATTGTTTTTCTGTATAATGTGAAAATGATAACTTTTTTTTTCCATCTCGAATGATGTCCATTTGTTCTGGCACCATTTGTTAGAAAGGCTGTTCTTTCTCCATTGAATTACTTTGACATCTTTGTTAAAAATCAATTGCCCATGTCTGTACAGTTCACTTTTTAGATCTATTCTGATCTATTGAACTACAGATATTCAGCTGGGGTCATTACTGTAGCTTGTTAACTGCTGCAGTGAGGTATTGCAAATCCAATCATTCTAAGTTTGTTTTACTTTTGCAAAATTGTTATGGCTAAACATTATTTCCCCATACCATTTTTTTTTTTTTTTATTGTTGGGGATTCATTGAGGGTACAATAAGCCAGGTTCCCCATACCATTTTTAAGACCAATTTCCACTAAAAAAATCTTATCGGGATTCTGAAAGGGATTGCATTGAATCTATTCACGAGTACAGAGAAATGGAAATCCTAATATTTCCCACATGAGAAGCAGGGTCTGTATCTCCATCTCCATTTATTTAGGTCTTCTTTAATTTCTGTCAGAAATGATTTGTCTTCATTGTACAGATCTTACATATATTTTGTTAAATAATCCCTCAATAATTTATATTTTTGAAGATGCTGGAAGTTTTTAAATTTTTTAAAATTTTTATTTTCTTTGGGATTCATTGAGGGTACAGAGGATTAGGTTAGACTGATTGCATTTGTTGGATAAAGTCCCTCTTATAATTGTGACTCACCCCCAATAGGTGTGTCATACACTGTGACTCCCACCCTCCTTCCTCCTCGCCTCTCCCCACTGGCTCATTCTCCTACCCCCACCCTTGTATTAGCTCATCTACTGCCTTCATATTAGAATTGTGTACATTGGATTCTTGCTTTTCCATTCTTGTGATGCTTTACTAAGAAGAATGTGTTCCACCCCCATCCATGTTAATACAAAAGATGTAAAGTCTCTGTCTCTTTTAAAGGCTGGATATTCCATGGTACACACATACCACAGCTTGTTAACCCAGTCCTGGGTTGGTGGGCACTTAGGTTGTTCCCCCAGTTTGGTGATTGTAAATTAAGCTGTGATAAATAGTCTAGTATAAATGTACTTAGATAAAATGATGATTATTTTTTTCTTCTGGGTACACGCCTAATAGGATTCTCCATACTTCCTTCCCAAAGGTTGTATTAGTTTGCAGTCCCGCTAGCAGTGTAAAACTGTTCCCTTCTCTCCACATCCATGCCAGCATCTGCAGTTTTGAGAAATTGTGATGGGGGCCATTCTCCCTGGGGTTAGGTAATATCTCAGGGTAGTTTTAATTTGCACTTCTCTGATGATTAGGGATAATGAACATTTTTTCTTGTGTTTGTTATCCATTCACCTGTCTTCTTCAGAGAAGGTTCTATTCATGTGTCTTGCCCAATGAAATATGGGATTGTTGGGTCTTTTTTTGTTGATTGAGTTCTCTGTAGCTCCTAGTTATCAAGCTTTTGTCCAATTCATAGTATAAATATTTTTTCCCATTCCGAAGGTTGTCTGTTTGCTTTGGTTATTGTTTCCTTAACTGCACAGAAGCTTTCCAGTTTAATTAAGACCCATTTATTTATTTTTTGTGGTGGTTGCAGTTGCCATGGAAGTCTTCTTCAAAAAATCTTTCCCTCGGCTGATATCTTCAAGTGTTTTCCCCACACTTTCTTTAAGGATTTTTATTGTTTCTTGCTTTAGATCTAAATCTTGATCCATCTTGAATCAATTTTGTAAGTGGTCAGATGTGTGGGTCCAATTTCAGTCTTTTACATGTAGTTATCAAGTTCTCCCAACACCATTTATTAGAGATTCTTTCCTCCAGTGTATGTTCTTATTTGGTTTATCAAATATCAGGTAGCCTTTCCTCCAGTGTATGTTCTTATTTGGTTTATCAAATATCAGGTGGCTGTAAGATGTTAGTGTCATCTTATGGTTTTCTCTTCAGTTCCAAATGTCAATGCCTCTATTTTTGTGCCATGCTGTTTTGATCACTATGGCCTTGTAGTACAAACTAAAGTCTGCTAGGCTGATACCCCCAGACTTTTTTTTATTACTAAGAATTGCCTTAGCTATA
The DNA here is from genome assembly GCF_027406575.1 of Nycticebus coucang. Lineage (NCBI taxonomy): Eukaryota > Metazoa > Chordata > Mammalia > Primates > Lorisidae > Nycticebus > Nycticebus coucang. The sequence goes on along the minus strand of NC_069789.1, from coordinate 24,776,157 downwards.
TGGGGATTTTTCTAGTGCAGGCTTAACCAAGAAGAAATAGATGTCTTGTGCAGACCAATTTCAAGAACGGAGATTAAAGAAACAATAAAAAAATCTCTCAACCAAAAAAATGCCCTAGTCCAGATGGCTTTACACCAGAATTCTATCGAACCTTCAAAGAAGAGCTTATTACCGTACTGCAGAAATTATTCCAAAAAACTGAGGAGGAAGGAATCTTCCCCAAATGAAGAAAACATCACCCTGATATCCAAACTAGGAAAAGACCCAACTAAAAAGGAGAACTTCAGACCACTTTCACTAATCAATATAGATGCAAAAATTCTCAGTAAAATCCTAGCCAATAGATTATAGCTATACATTAAAAAAGTCATTCATCATGATCAAATAGGTTTCATCCCAGAGATGCAAGGCTAGTTTAACATATGCCAGTCCATAAACGTAATTCACCATATCAACAGAAGTCAAAACAAAGACCATATGATCCTCTCAATAGATACAGAAAAAGCATTTGATAAAATTCACCATCCTTTTCTAATTAGAACACTTTGAATATAGGCATATGTGGCACATTTATTAAACTGACTGAAGCCATCTACGACAAACCCACAGCTAATATTATACTGAATGGAGTAAAACTAAAAGATTTTTCCACTTAGAACTAGACAAGGTTGTCCTCGATCACCACCTCCATTCAACATAGTGCTGGAAGTTGTAGCCAATACAGTCAGGCAAGAGAATGAAATAAAGGGCATCCAAATGGGATCAGAGGAGGTCAAACTCTCCCTCTTTGCTGCTGATACGATCTTATACTTAGAGAACCCCAAAGACTCAACCATAAGACTCCTGGAAGTCATCAAAAAAAATACAGCAATGTCTCAGGAAATAAAATCAATCTCCACAAATCAGTAGCCTTTGTATGCGTCAATAACGGCCAAGATGAGAGGCTAATCAAGGACACAATTCCCTTCCCAGTAGCTTTAACAAAAAAAATGATGCTGGAAATTTTTGTTGTTTTTAAATGTTATTTTGAAATTGTTCGTGGCTAGTGTATAGGATTACCATTGATTGATGAAAATCGATCTTGAATCCTATTACTTTACTAAATGAATTATTTCAAGTAGTGTTTTGTAGATTCCTTAGCATGTTGCATCTACACGGACATAAGAAACTAGTTACAAATGACACTAATTAAAAACGATTTGTAAGAAAAACCAAGGCAGCAAGAAAACTTACTTATTCACAACTATTCCTTAGCAGTGGTGAGCAATAATTATGATATAGATGGATTACAGTGGCATTATTTCTGCACTAGTAGATTTAATGTGATTTTTACTTTATCACAAGCTTAAAACATATTAAAATGTCAGAATGATAGTGTATTCCAAAGTGTATTGTGCTTTTTAGTAGAATATTTCTTTCTGAATATTACTCTAGTTTTGCAGTATACACACACACGCACATATTCTTAAGTCCAACATGAATGGAAATTAATATTAGGCACAGACTTTAAAAATTCTAAAAAGGTACTGTTCTTCTGCAAAGAAATGTACTTCAGTTGTCACTCAATGGAAATTTGGTACAAAAAAAGCAAGGAAAGCAGACATTGCAGCATTGCCTGCAATAGCCAAGATGTGGAAACAACTGACGTCTACCTGGATGGATGAATGGATAAATGTGATCTATACACACAAGAGAATATGATTCAGCCTTTAAAAAGAAGACAACACTGCCAACTGCAACAACATGGATGAACTTGGAGAATATTACGCTAAGTGAAAGAAAACAGACACAGAAAGAGAAACACTGCATGATTGATCTCCCTTACATGTGTAATTTAAAATAGCCAGACTCACAGAGTAGAACAGCGGTTGCTAGGAGCTCCAGAGTGGGGAAAATAAAATGTTGGTCAGGCTGGGCATAGTGGCTCACACCTTAATCCTGGCAGTCTGGGAGACTGAAGCTTGAGTTCAGGAGCTCTGAGAACAGCCTGAGCAACAGTGAGACACCGTCTCCACTAAAAACAGAAAAAGTAGCCAGGTGTTGTGGCGGGCGCCTGTACAGGCAGCTACTTGGGAGGCAACAGGATCACTCTAGCCCAAGAGTTTAAGGTCGCTGTGCACTATGTCATGACCCTCTACCCAGGGTCACGGAATGAGACAGACAGAAAGAAAGAAAGAGAGAATGGAAGGAAGGAAGGAAGTTAGGAAAAAAGAAAAGAAACATTGGTCAAATTTTCAGTTAATGAAAAGTTAATGTAACCTCATCACTTTAGGAAATCGAGGCAGGAAGATTGCTTAAGGTGTGGTGGTAGTTTGCCTGTAGTTCTAGCCACTTTGGAGGCTGATGCAGGAGGCTCACTTGAGGCCAGGAGTTTGAAGTTGAAGTGAGCTATGATCATGCCACTGAACTCCACTGTGGGCAACAGAGTAAGGCCCTATCTCTACAGTAAACAAAACAAGCAAGACCCACAAATCATCATGTTGTACAATGTGAATATATACTTTGTCAATTAAGTTTGTTTTTTAAAAAGAAGACTGCTATTCAACCCATCATTGATAAAAGCCAGAAATGATAATTTTATCTATTCCAAACTAGACACATATTTTTTCTTTTCTTCTGCCAAATAATTGTAGTAATAACTAAGATGCTTAAGAAGAGATAAAAATTTTTTAATGAAACAATTTGAGAACTTGAATCAAGGGCATTAATATTTGTTGAAAATGGAGAGGGAAAGAATCTTAACCTATTAATTTGCTGTGACTAAACAAATAAAATAAATGTAATATTAAAAGTGAAAGGATTCACCTCTGTCAGCATGCTGCTCTGAATACTGGCCATGCGGGCTAATAGAGTTTTAGCAGAGGGTTCTGGAGGACATGCTATTTTAAAGCAGCTGAGAGCAGCCTGTGAAGATGGGAATCTAGAACTGAAAATAGAGCAAGCAATGGTGCTGGGAAAGGGTGGTGGAAGGGATTGCTTGACAAGAAGATTCAAGATTTTACTAACGGGCGGCATTCATAGCTCAGTGGGTACGGGTGCCGGCCACATATACCAAGACTGCGGGTTCAAACCTGGCCCAGGCCAGCTAAAACAACTAAACAACAATGATAATTGCAACAACAGCAACAAGAAAAATAAATAGCCGGTGTTGTGGTGGGTGCCTGTAGTCCCAGCTAGTTGAGGTCTGAGACACAAGAATCGTTTAAACCCAAGACTTTGAGGTTGCTGTGAGCTGTGATGGTACAGCACTCTACCCAGGGTGACAGCTTGAGACTCTGTCGCAAAAAAAAAAAAGACTTTACTAGTCTGGCTATAGGACAGCTCTGGCAAAGGGACAGTTATTCCCATGAAAATGCCACAATCTATGTTGTCATCTTGATGCATACAGATAGAATTTCTGAATTTTAACTAGTGACCTGTGATGTTTACAGTTAGAAAACATTCACGAAGGTTTATCTGTTATGTCCTGGTGACTGGTAATGTAGACCCCTGGGGGCTGTAGAACCGGAGAGGATACAGCTGGTAGGTTTTAGAGGACTGTCTTGTGGGATGAAATCTGCAAAGAAAGCAGTTCAAGGGCATTTAAGGGTTAGAGAATATTTCTTTTGCCTAAAAAAGTTAAGATTAACTATAGAAGATGAGGGGTGTGGGGAATACAGAATATAAAATTAGGATAATTTACACACAAAATATATTTCTTAAATAAGTACTGTAAGAAGGTTTTCATTAGCTAATTTGGGTAGGAAGCCTGCTGGGGTATTTTTAATTGGAATTTTGTTTATAGGAGTTTCTTTTATGGGCAATCTCGAATGAATGGGTCTGCAGCCTAAAGAAAGGTAGAAGTGTGTTTCCTGCCCAACGCAGTCAGATGGATGTGTTTTCATATTCCTTCATGATTACGAGATGCAGACCAGACTCTTCCCTTCCTGGAAGGCCCCACAGCTTTCTGAGTTTGTCACCCATCTGCGACCACCTCATCTGATTAGATTTCCATTCTCTCTTCATCATTTTTTTTAAAAAATAGTTCCGATGATACGCTCAGAACAATCCAACATCTGGAGTTGCCTTTTCTTCACTGTGTACTTTCAACAAAAATAGATTTGTTCATTTTTAGTCCAAGTGTCCATAGCAAGCTGGGGTAACGGCCTTTGCACTGAAAGGTTTGTTTACCAATTTTGTAGCCATATCTGGCAAATCTTAGCAAATAGAAACTCCCTCTTTCCTTCATAACCCTTCCATGTTCTTGCCGTTGTCATATATTGCAAGATTTTCTGACCTAAGTTTTGAGACTACTACATCTTATAAGAACTAGGATGATTAGCAAAGTAAGCTTGCCAGTGGCTCAGTTACTCCCATGATTCTTTGATTTTGAGAGTTGCAAAAACTCTGAGAACTTACAGGAACCAAACTCAGGACTCCCAAAGTTGGTTGCATTGTGGGCTTAGTTTAGAGGCTGAACAGAGGAAATCTGTTCATCAAAATACTTTTATTTTCTTTTTCTTTTTTTAATAGGAACTTTATGAAGAAAAAGGGGTGTGTAAAACATTGGATATTTAAGACAATAAAGTTTTTATCATAAGAACAAAAAGTGAAAGGATTTACAAAAATTCTAGATTACTAATGTGTTTCCTGAAGACAACATTGGGCGTCTACAGCACACTTGTCACAAATTCCAAGACATAACTGACAGTTTTTTTTTGTTTGTTTGTTTGTTTGTTTGTGTTTTTGACATAGAGTTGCATTACATCACCCTCGGTAGAGTGAAGCAACCTCAAACTCTTGGGCTTAAGTGATTCTCCTCCCTCAGCCTCCCAAGCAGCTGGGACCACAGGCACCCACCACAACAACTGGCTACTTTTTGGTTATAGTTGTCATTGTCCAGCAGGCCTGGGCCGAGTTCTAACCCACCAGCTCCAGTGTATGTGGCCGGCGCCCCAGCCACTTAGCCACAGGCGCCTAGCCTGACAGATTTTTTTCTTTAGGGATTTATGTGTCTCCAATTATTTTAGCCAAGGAATCATTTAAGAAATATTTGCAACCTCAGAAGCGATACCTATCATTACAGACATTTCTAGTCTATTTTTAAGAGCCCCCTTAGGTTACGAAATAGCAAATTATATATTTTTTCAAACAATTCTCAAGTGGAAAAATTAAGTATAAGGGTGATAAAAAAGTTTGCCCTGATGGAACTTTATGTTGTTAATTAATTTGTGCACCAATTTAAATACTAATCATTAAATATTATTTGTGTTTGTGGGGAAAGAGGGTTGAAGGAGAGGATAATTGAGAATATAATAATGAAATCACTACTTATTATATATTAATAGCTTATATGAAACTTAATTCTGGGGCGGCACCTGTGGCTCAAAGGGGTAAGGCGCTGGCGGGTTCAAACCCAGCCCCAGCCAAAAAAAACTGCAAAGAAAAAATAAAATAAATATAAAAAAAAATTGCTTTAAAAAAAAAAACAACTTAATTCTGTCTCCTAAATATGGAATGTCAGTGTTACTGTACTACCATTGATAAAGTGGTAAGAAATAATGTGTTATCTCCTATTGTCTATAAGATTTGGCATGATCTGTTTTTTGAAATGATATTCTATTTTTATTTATAAATATTAGTTGTCTATTTTTTGAGACTTTGGGGAAAAAAAAGAACTTGTAAGCACTCCTGTTACTTTTATAGGAAAAAATAAAATCAAATTTTACATGATAAAGAAAAAAAAAGAAAGAAACATAACCAGCGGCCAAAAGAATACAAATTCTAAGGTATGGGGAACTAACTCTCTCTCTCTCTCTCTCTCGTCGATTACTTTGATAGAATTAGCTCATATATGTAGCGTATGATTTATCAACTGAAAAATGGTAACTATTAAAAATAATGTGTTTATTAATGATTATCAGTAAATAAAATAAAGTAACACTTGCTGTTTTTCGGAACAATCATAATCCTGAGGGTTCATTGAACCCCAAGGTGACTTACGGTGTTTATTAAACTCCATGCCTTTCGTGTATTCATTTTTTATTTTGCTACAGTCGTTTCTTAAGGTAGTGGTGTTATTTTTAAGAAACGAGAAAACAGAGGATAAACTACATGTTTGAAAAATATCTTTTCATCTCAAATAATACATTAATAATTCAGTTGGGCATAAAATAATTCTGGCATCAAAATTATTATTATTACTATTATTATTATTATTTTGCAGTTTGGCCAGAGCTGGGTTTGAACCCACCACCTCCGGTATTTGGGGCCACAGCCCTACTCCTTTGAGCCACAGGCACCGCCCTGGCATCAAAAATTATTGCCATTCAGAATTTCTTATCAACAGATTTGATGTAAATAATATAATTCATATAATAATAAAAAAAAAGAAATAATGTGTCATCATCAGTAAATGTAGATGAGACAGGCCAGGGTTAGCAGAACAATTCCTGATGGTTTCCTTAGAGAGTTTCATTATCATACACCAGAAAATTGATGTCCTGGTTTAACAGGCTGACCAAGGGGAGTGTGCAGGAATAGTAGGGACAGCAGTTGTTGGCCAAAAAAAAAAAGAGTATATTGCAGCAAGCTCAGTGGAGATAACTATTAAGACTTGCAGTTTACCAGGAGGTTAACTGGGGAAAGAAGAAAATAAATCACTACCAGAGTAGATGAGATTTCAGAAGGAAATTAACACAGCAGGTAAAGGGCAGATGAAGCACCAGAACAAGAGAGGAAAAAAGCTACCTTACTCTCCTGGTGCTGAAGAATTGTGAATTTAGAAATAGCCACCCAAACTTACGAAATTAATACTTTTAATATAAACTCTTAGGGTTTGCTCAGATATCTGACATAAAGAGCCTTAGATAGGAATCGGAGCGAAACGATTTCGCGTTGTCTGAGAGGTCTACACCTTTAATGAAAATGATTTGGAGACAGAGATTTTGAAATATTGTATTAATTCATGACACTTTTTAAATCTTATCAGGCACAATAATATGCATTTTCATTAATATTAGTCATCATTTTTTAATTCAGAGATTCCTGTAACTACTTTCATCCCCCTAAAGTGGGGTTGCATATACCACCGGAAGTTACCTTAACTTTTGGTAATGCTTCTATTAAGTCAAAACCTAAAAGACAAGAATAGAGGGCGGTGCCTGTGGCTCAACCGGGTACGGCGCCTGTCCCATATGCCAGAGGTGGCGGGTTCAAGCCCAGCCCTGGCCAAAAACCACAAAAAAAAAAAAAAAAAAAGATAAGAATAGATTTTCATTCGGTAAAGAAATAAAAATAAAGGCAAATGTAACAAATCACAACAATTGAGAAGGAAGTCTCATCCTCTGATTCCTTTTTAGTCAGAAAGAATAATATTTATTTATTTTTTATTTCACTTGAAAATTATTTTAAAGTAACATTTAGCATTTACCTAAATAACCGTACTGCCTTCTCAAAATTAAATTTCTCTGACCCTACTGAAATTCTTTTAAAATTAAGTGAATAATTATCCTCTGGTACCAAATGTAAAAAATTATTCCTTAGAAAATTGAATATAAAAAGAAAAAAGAAAATCGAATATTATTGACCACTTTAATTTTTATCAACCACTACATCTCTCAGAGAGAATATCAAATGGATTCTTTCTGATGTTTGTTTTAGGAATTTTCCCAGAAAATATACAGAAATTTAGAATAGTAATTCAGTTTTGAAAAAAGGAAAACAAGAAAGAAATTCACACATAGTGCAGGAAAGTGGCTAAAACTATGTATGCAAACCTTGAGCACGCCGTTTACTGTTTGTATGACTCTGGACAATGCTCTGCTTCAGTTTCCCCTTGCATAAATGGAGGTATGTTAGTATTTCATTTACGGTGTTTTAATAATTTTGTCAGATAATGAATTTAAAATAAATGGAATATCACTCTCTACGTGTAAGTACACACACATGCACACACTTTTTTTTTTTTTTCTGGTGTTGCCTAGTAAGCCAAGGATTGTTGACTAAATTATATCTATAAATGACAAAGTAAATTATTTTAGAGATTCACAACAGGTTAAGAAAATTTAACAGGCTTCATGCCTGTAGCTCAGAGGCTAGGGTGCTAGCCACATACACCAGAACTGGCGGGTTCAAATCCAGCCCAGGCCTGCCAAACAACAATGACAACTACAACCAAAAAATAGCTGGGGATTGTGGTGGATGCCTATAGTCCCAGCTACTTGGGAGGCTGAGGCAAAAGAATCACTTAAGCCCAAGAGTTTGAGGTTGCTGTGAGCTGTGACTCCACAGCACTCTACCCAGGGTGACAACTTGAGACTTTGTCTCAAAAACAAATAAATAAATAAAATTTAATATTTTTTCCTAATTTATGAAGACAACCCAGACAATATATCTTTTTGAATGCAAAAATTGCCTGCAATAATTATGATCTAGGGACAGATCATAGAAAGAATCTCCTGTGATGATTTACATGTTCTGTAATCTCTACCATCTATTCCACTGGCCACTAGCCCCGTGTAACTCTTGTGATCTTGAAATGTGGCTAGTGCAACTGAAGAACTCAATTTTTAATTTCAATGAATTTAAATTTAATTAGGCTTATATAGGTAGTGGCTGCCTTGTTGAACATTACAGATCTACAAGGTATCATGGAGACTTGGCCATGTTTTTAAAATTGTATTGTTTTGATTACAGGTTATAAAAGGTCTGCACAGTCTTTTCAACATATTGGCATGCTCTATAAACAATTATGAAGGAAAAATATCTATACTTTTAAGATTTGTAAATTTTCTGAAAACTTTAGTAATTTTCTCCCAGATTTTAATGCACAGGTACAAAAGTTCTGTGTACCTTGGTTTTTTGAACAATTGGTATCATAATTTGTGCACAGTAAAAAAAATCAAGGGACTTTGACAAAAGTATTTATCATGTTCAACATATTTTGGATCACTGAGTCTCTCTAAAAATTGAGGCAAATTTGTATCCTAAGAAAAGATATCACCAAAGCACATTCAAACTGAGAGATATTATTCAAAATAACTGATCAAGGCATGGCATCCATACCACAGTGGTTACGGCACCAGCAACATACACCAAGGGTAGTGGGTTTGAAGCCAGCCTGGGCCAGCTAAACAACTGCAACAAAATATAGCCAGGTGTTGTGGTGGGCTCCTGTAGTCCCAGCTACTTGGGAGACTGAGGCAAGAGGATCATTTAAGCCCAAGAGTTTGAGGTTGCTGTGAGCTGTGACACTACAGCACTCAACTGAGGGCGACATAGTGAGATTCTTGTCTCAAAACAAAAATAAAAACAAAAACAAAAACTGATCAAAATTGTCAAGCTAGTGAAAGATAAGGAAGACCTACGGAGCTGCACAGATTGGAGCAATTGGTACTCCACTGGGTTCTGGAACAGAAAAGCAAAAGCAATATTAGGAGACAATAAATGGTACTTTTGAATAAGGTCTAAATATGAGGTCTGACAATTACATTTGGGAATTTGCCACAGTGAGTAGAACTGTCAAAAACATTGCAAAAATTCATCAGATTGTGTGTCAAAATCATCAGCTGACTGTGAGAAGCCTGACAGACCAAGTAAACATTGATAAACAGGAAAATCTAAACTGAAAATCTTGGCATGAGAAAGATGTGTGCAAAAATGGGCTCTTGTTTCATGACAATGCACCAGCTCACACAGCACTGTCTGTGAGGCAGTTTTTACCCAGTAAACAAATATCTGTATTGGAACACTCTCCTTTCTCACCTGATCTGACCCCTCAATGACTTTTGTCTTACCAGAAGATAAACAAAAAAGTTGAAAGGAAGACATTTTGGTGACATTCAGGATATCAAGGGTAATATGATGACAGCTCTGATGGTCATTTTGGGATAAAGAGTTCCAAAATTGCTTTGAAGGGTGGTCTAGTGCATAGCTTCCCAAGGGAAGTACTTCAAAGGTAACTGTAGTGATATTCAGCAGTGAAGTATGTAGCACTTTTTCTAGGGCGAGTTCATGGATTTAATTGTCAGTCATCATATGGTATAAATGTTTGCAACCTTTCAAAATTCTTATATTGAAATTCTAATTCCCAACATGATGTCATTAGGAAGTGGGGCCTTTGGGTAGCACTTCCAATGAGGACTGAGGCTTCATAAATGGTATTAATACCTTTATGGAAAAGACCCAGAGAGTTCCCTGGCCTCTTCTATCCTGTGAGAACACGAGAAAAAGTTGCCATCTGTGAACCAGAAAGTGGGCCCTTACCAGATGCCAAATCTGTGGGCACCTGGATTGTGGGCTTCTCAGCCCCCAGAACTGTCAGCTATGAATTTCTGTTGCTCGTGAGCCACCTAGCATTTTGTTAAAACAGCCAGCTGGAAGGAACTGAATTTTGTAGTTTAGCTAACAGTGTTGTGGGTGATAATTGCTTTGTGATTATGTAAATCGTTAAGATTAAGGGAACCTAAGGGAAGGGCATATGAGAACTCTCTGGAATATTTTCATGGTTCCTTTGTAACCCTAAAATTACTTCAAAACTAAGAAGTAAAAATAAAAAATCTATCATCAAAGACCAAATTGCATAACTCTACACATAGTAAGCATTAAGAAAAAAATTTTAAACTGAATCTAAATTTCACTTAGCATTTCACTTATAGCCCTTCTGCAAACCTCCTGCCTATTTTCCTTCAATTTAAAGATAAGGAGACCAAATAGCATACTAGCTGTATGTACCCAGGAAAACGCCATAATTTTTCTGAGGTTTCATTCTTTCATTAAAAAAAAAAATCAAACAAAAATATATTTCCCACCTAAGTCACAGGATGGTTGTCAGATGTAGACAAGGTTTGAGGAAATAAACAAACTCCAGCATAATTCTCTTCCCTCTTCATTGAGCCTGGAACTAATCACTGCACTGATTGATTCTGTAAATATTTAAGGAGCATCTAGAATGTGCTAGGCTTTGAACTTGATCATGTGGATATAAACACATAAAAAACATGCCGGTCAAAGTGTTAGAACTGGGTAGAGAAGAAAGCAAAAATCACATATCAAGTCCTTGAGGATTTTATGGTAGGAGAATCTCATTGCAGATTTTAAATATCAAAAAGGATTTTCAAAGGTAATTGGGAATTTGAGATCAAATGAAGTAAGATTTTTTTTCAAGTAAAAATGCAAAGATTTAAAATAGTATAACCTACTTAGGAAACTGCACAAACTTCAACATGACTAAGCAGTAGGGAAGTGAACAATGGGATTCTTAGTATTTAACTTCAGCTAGAAACTATTTCGTGGAAGCTGTAGAGCACCCATGCTAAGGACTTTTTATTTTAAAATTTTGAATTGGTGGGACCACACCAACAGTGCATCTTACAAGGGTACATGTGAAACTTACTAAATGCAGAATATAAATGTTTTAACACAATAACTAAAAAAAAAAGCTAGAAAGGCTATGTTAACCAGTGTGATGAAAATATTTCCAATTGTATATAAAATCAGCGCAAGGTACCCCATGATTGCATTAATGTACACAGCTATGATTTAATAAAAAATAAATTAATAAAAAATAAAATAAAATTTTGGAGAGTCAGTATGGATTTTAAGCAGTGTTTGGGGGGATCTGTCATAATAATTACACTTTGGAAAAATCATTCTACTGCAGGTTAAGAAAATATTGGCAAATTAGAATGATTCATTGAGGAAGATCAAAAACAACCTCAGCTAGGAAAATGCAAAAATAATTATGAGCACTACTACTGTATAGTAAGTAACAGCAAGATTCCAGAAGAAGAGACTCCGTAGTTGTTCACTTGTCTGTCTGGAAAACAAATGTGATAGAATGACAAAGATGGACAGAATACAATGAGGGAAAAGGTAAATTGGAGATGGTAACATCAGAAAGGCAACGGCAGCTGATTCTTTCAAGAAACAACTGAGTCTGTTTCTCTAGTCAAACACAGTTGCTAACCTAGATTATCTCTAAAGGCGCTCAGCAACTCGAAAATCCCACATAAATTATTCTAGGTGAAGCCATCGCATCACCCTCATTTGGACTGAATAATCAGTATAGATGGGTGGTTTCGTTTTTTTTTTTATTTTTTGTAGAGACAGAGTCTCACTTTATTACCCTCGGTAGAGTGCCGTGGCCTCACACAGCTCACAGCAACCTCCAACTCCTGGGCTTAAGCGATTCTCTTGCCTCAGCCCCCCGAGTAGCTGGGACTACAGGTGCCTGCCACAATGCCCAGCTATTTTTTGGCTGCAGTTCAGCCGGGGCCGGGTTTGAACCCGCCACCTTCGGTATATGGGGCTGGCGCCCTACTCACTGAGCCACAGGTGCCACCCGGTGTTTTCGTTTTTAAAGAACCATGCCCTTTTCTAATTCTCTAATCAGCATACACATTAATGAGGTTACTCATCATGATCAAGGAAATTAGCATCCCATTGTTTTAAGTTTTGTCATACATTTTATAAGAATAAAAAATTCGGGTGGCACCTGTGGCTCAAAGGAGTAGGGCGCTGGGCCCATATGCTGGAGGTGGCGAGTTCAAACCCAGCCCCGGCCAAAAACTGCAAAAAGAAAACAAAACAAACAAACAAAAAATTCAACAGTTCCCCTTTTCTCTACTCAAGTAATAATCATACTTCCAGCTCTTACCCATGTATTTCTGTGTTAAAAATAGCATAAATAAAATCTTATCTAAGCTCTATTTCCCTCTGTTTATATAGTTTATTCTCAATTATTTAAAAAATAATCTATTACAAATTATTTTAAATGTCTTGAATTTTTGCTAATGTTTTTTTTTTTTTTAATTAAGTGATGTAAAATGTGACATAATGTGGCAGAAAGGATTATTCTAGTCCAACTGAAAATTCTTTCTGGTGTGTCCCTCGGCCCATCACTGGTGGGACAACTGGTGCCTGTGGCATTGATGACAAGGACATGCTAGCTGCCAGATATGTGTGGTCTAAGATCTCCTATGTTGATGTCAGTATGTTGATTTTTTTTTTTTACCACCTCCTATTTCTCTCTCCCCTATACACATATACACACAGGCAAAGAAACACAGCCCTTTTGATCAACTAATTGATAATATCATGACACTATATAAATCCATAAATGTTTATATATATATATATATTTTTTTTTTTGAGACAGAGTGTCACTTTGTCACCCTCGGTAGAGCACTGCAGCGTCACAGCTTACAGCAACCTCAAACTCTTGGGCGTAAGCAATCCTCTTGCCTCAGCCTCCCAAGGAGGTGGGATTTCCAAGCACCTGCCCAGCTAACTGTTTTAGAGATGAGGTCTCGCTATGGCTCAGGCTGGTCTCGACTCAAGAGCTCAGGCGATCCACCCACCTCGGCCTCTCAGAGTGCCAGGATGACACGCATCAGCCACTGCACCCGGCCCCATAAATGTGTAATGATTGAAAATTGCTTTTCAAAAATTGAAATTTCACACATTGAAATTGTGTGGTTTTGTTTATTACTAAGAATATGGTCGTTTTTTGGTTGATTGTGAAGAAGTTTCTTTTTCGAAAATGGATTATCTGGGGTGGCGCCTCTGGCTCAAGGAGTAGGGCGCCAGTCCCATATGCCGGAGGTGGCGGGTTCAAACCCAGCCCCGGCCAAAAAACCACAAAAAAAAAAAAAAAAAAAAAGAAAATGGATTATCTTCATGAAGCATTTTATAACGTACGTCCTATTCTTTGGCTACTTCGAAGGCATAGACTTTGAGTAGGTTGCACCTATATTTGAAACAATATCTTTGTAGCTTTACATTTCCTCAAAATTTTTCCTTCAGAGTCCTACGTGCTATTTTAAAATAATGATGAAGATCGTCATGATGATAACCGATCCCTGAATTTTACCACATTAAAAAAAAAATCTCTTAGGAGTATTCAAATTGAAAGAGATATGTAAGAAGAGAATCATTTAAAAGTATCTAATGTACTCAGTACTTCTATGAAACCAACTTATATTTACTCACACTTTCTTATGAAAGAGCACAACTATAGCCAAGGATGAAGGAGAGAAATGGAGTGGGAAGGGAGAAGAAGGGGGAGGTTTGACAGAGGGAGGGTAAAAGGCGGGACCGCACCTATGGAGCATATTGCAAGGGTACAAGTCAAATCTGTCAAGTGTAGAACATAAATGTCTTAACACAATAATCAAGTGAATGAGGTGAAAGCTATGTTGATTGGTTTGATGTAATCACGTCAGATTGTATAAAAAAAAATCAACACACTGTACCCCACATATGCATAAACGTATTCATGATCTATGTGTATATAACTTAATAAAAATAAATAAATAATATCTAAAAGACAATAAAAAATGAAAGTAATATTAGGCTCACCTTAGAACTTAGCACAGGTAAGGCACAAAGATTTGTTGATACTGATGCCTCTGCGGCCGGATCGGTGCCCACATACAGAGAACCACTGGGCTGTATTTATTTCTTTGCTTACCTTCACATTTTGCAAGAGTGATATTGGGTTTCTTTCTTTCTTTTCTTTTCTTTCTTTCTTTTTTTTTTTTGCAGTTTTGGCCGGGGCTGGGCTTGAACCCGCCACCTCCAGCATATGGGGCCAGTGCCCTACCCCTTTGAGCCACAGGCGCCGCCTCTTTCTTTTCTTTTTTTTTTTTTTTGAGACAGAGTCTCACTTTGTCTCCCCTAGTAGAGTGTCATGAAGTCACAGCTCAAGCAACTTCAGACCCTTGGGCTCAAGCAATTCTCTTGCCTCAGCCTCCAGAATAGGTGAGACCACAGGCGTCCTCCAGTGCAGGCTGGTCTGGAGCTGGTGAGCTCAGCCCTCCCAGAGTGCTGGGATTTCAGGTGTGAGCCACCGCATCAGGCCATATTGGATTTCTTGAAAGTCTTCCATCATGCTACCTTTGTTTTGTTTTCTTACTGTTTTTTTCACCAAGCCTTCTCACAGGCTGCTTGTTCTAAAGAGAGCACCATTATCAGCCCTTACCTGCGTTACCAACTCTCTGTCTTCACCCACTCTTTTCTTCTTCAGTTTTCCCTGATTGCTCAATAGTGAAGATGATGTCCCTCTTTACGTTGTTTATCTTAGCATCTATATTGTGTTAAAATTAGATTGCAAACTCCACGAGGACAGGGATCTGTGGGTCATTATCCCTGCCCAGCCCAGGGCCCGGTAATGCATTGAGATCAGTCCATATTTATTGCATGTCTCTCTAAAATTGTAAATCTACTCTTAGGGGATACTCATAGTTGTATTTTAAAATGTTGCTATATACTTCTTGTAATTTGTGTGAGGCACTGAAGTTTAGAGGTGATTTTCAAATTTTATTGCTGATCAAATACATTGAGCAAGTATCATTTTCAGCTATGATTTTTATGTATATATTACTTCCCCTTAATTCTTAGTGTCATATTTGGTTCACTCTTTAGTACACACACCCCAAATAAAAATCATGAGGAAATATTCCAATATATGTTTAGAAGATTTAAATTTGGATCTGTGTGTTATTGTATCATCCTTTTCAAATGGCTGGTCCCAGTTTTATTTGAAAACTGTGTATGTGTATTACAGTTATTTTATCCAGGTAGTTTATAGCATGATTCACCAAAAAGAGTAGTTAGCCACTAAAATAAATGAGTTGAGTTCTAGGAAAGCTATCTAAAACAATGTAAAATTATTAGAAGTGAACAAAAATACTCTTAAAGAAATGGAAAATATCACATTACTGAATTGGAAATTCAATATGTGCCACTTTGGAAAAGCCACTTTTGTTTCTAAACAACACGTCCAATGTTACTTACAGTGTATAGGAAAACTTAATTATAAATATAAAAATGTATTTAGTGTGTGAAATTTATATGGGGGAAATTTGACTTCGAAGGAGAAAAGATTGGCTTGATATTAACTTAGCTTAGAAATTCTGCCAGTGAAAAAAATAAAGACAAAGGCAATCAAGTCATTTGCTCAAAAACGCAAAGCTATTTAGTTAATGACACAGCTGGGAAAAGACTACCACTTTTTTAAATTCAAAATTATAATTGTTTTTTTATTAAAATGCATCTCACTTGCCTACTATACTTCCAAAGTCTGATTACGCATGCATATTGGTGACTTAATAATTCATCTTTTCTAAATAAAAATGCTTAGCATAATTTGAATATTTACAGGTGAAATAGGATTAGAAGAGATTAGAGATTAGTTAGAGATTTTTAAATGTAATTGGTGTCTAATAAGCAAGAAAACTAATGGGTAAGGAAAAGAATTAGTCTATGCTTTTATTACTGTAAATAATGGATTTGGCAGTTATGATGTTTAGAATACATGGCATTGTGGTCCACTGTACACATTTTGTCCTGTCCTGTATACTAAGTAGATGAGCTATGAAAATATATCTATATATACTTAATATTGTAGAATCTAAGCTTAATATTCTTAGTTATAAATGAAAGCATTGGGTTGTCTGCCCTTTAGTATTTCACCTGATTTTTAAACTTCTCTAATAGCTACATCTGATTTTAAATAATATCTGATTCTATGACAAATCAGAGAGTGATAAAGGCTGAATAATGATACTCTATGTCAGGGTAGCAGAGTTGTGGAAGAGCTGATTCATGAATTTTACCTCTTGCCTCTTTGCAATTGGCTTTTACCATCCACTGGTCTAAGATCATTCTTCACATTCTCAGAGTTACAATCTTTAGTAAAAAAAACAAGGTAACATAATGCAAAAACCTCAACAGACTTCCTAGAGCGACATAAATGAACATGAAATAAAAAAGAAGCAAACAACATCAACACTGAAAGCTAAGAAAAAAGTCAGCCACACAGAGGTAAAATTTAGGGAGGTGCGAGTGGATTAAGAAGCCTGGAGTGTTGAGCATAAAAGCTCTCAAGTGATAGATGCGTTAGTAAGACGAAAGAAAGGTAAGTTCAGATCTGAGGCCAGGTACGTAAGAAGCAACCCAGGCCTAGGGAAGACAGTGATCGGAAACAGTGGTAATTACCCCACTGTGAATGATCTTGAATATTTAACAACTGAAGGAATGTAGAAATTAAAGAGACAAACACAAAAATTGATATGGGAAATATAAGCAGGAATATCGCAGGGGGCTTTGTTGATCATACTATTTTGTTATGTCCAATGAGAAATGTTTGAGGGTTTTGTCACAGAGTAACACCTTCTATGTATGTTCTTACCAGAATCGCTAAGGGCTTTGTGAAGCATTTAGAAATTTATTAAAGTGGTTTGCAAAGGAAATGATGGTCACATAATGGTTGCAGCAAATAAGAGAGAAAAATTCACACACTGTAGATATTCTTCAGAGATAAAATAGATAGAACTGGGTGGTGCCTGTGGCTCAGTGGTTTGGGCCCCAGCCCCATATACTGAGGGTGACGGGTTCAAACTCTGCCACGGCCAAACTGCAACAAAAAAAATAGCCGGCTGTTGTGGTGGGCGCCTGTAGTCCCAGCTACTGGGGAGGCTGAGGCAAGGGAATCACCTAAGCCCAAGAGCTGGAGGTTGCTGTGAACTGTGATGTCATAGCACTCTACCAAGGGTGACAAAGTGAGACTCTGTCTCTAAAAAAAAAAAAAAAAATATTAAAAAAAATCGAACTTGGTACTGGACTGCATACCGGTGTGAGAATTAGGTGAGATAATGCTCAAGGTTTTAGCTTCCTTCAATATTGTAATGGTTTTAAAATACAAGGGGTGGGTAATTTGAAATATATTTTCGAGAAAATATGAGGGTTAAATTTTGGGCAATTTAAATATTGATATTGTAGATATCAAATAGGCATTAAACATATGAAACTAGAACTCAAGAGAAGTCTGACTGAAAACATGAGTTTGGAATTCATTCCGTAAGCATATGAATGGAATTTAATATAAGAGAAATAAAAGTGTGTTGAGAAAAATGTCATTCAGCTAGTTATGAGTTAGTGAATTCTCTAGGAAGGATTTACATTAAAGTTCGAAAATGTTGTTGATATAAAGGTATATGAGAATAAAAGAATACAGAATTATATATAAAATATTCAAATATATACCAATTGCTCAATTGAAAAAAAAGAGCCTGAAGGTGAATACATAAGAATGTCAATAGTTATCTTCACATTCTGGAATTTTAGAAAAGGTTTGGCAGTCTTATTTTCTATTTTTAAAAAAATTCTAAATTAGGTGGTGTTTTAAAATAAGTTACTGGATTTTTGGTTAAATGTTCTCTATAGATCCACCCTATTCATTGCTTCTGCCTCTAAAGCTCCAGCAAAATAACCAGTAAACTTTAAGAAGTAATAAAATAATGTTAGCAATATCACATGTATACATTTACTAAAATCACTGAATTTACAATAGATGAATTTTGTTATATAGGCACCTTGATGAAGGTATTAAAATAGAAAATAAATAAATTAGTACAAGGTTAAGGAATTAGAGTCACGTTATATGTTATTCTGTAAACTCTGTTTCTTTTGACGTAATGATTTGGAATTACTAGATTTTATGAAGGCAGTGAAAGTGCTTTTAAACTGAAAATTTCTCCTAGATGATCAAGATAGCCAACTAGATGCAGGAAGTATGTACCTTGTCTATGGAGAAGAACAGACAAGTGAGCAGATTCTCCCATTTCAAGCAAATCGTCTACAAAAGAATGTTAGGATCCACCAGGGAAGTGGTGGGAAGCTAAAAGGTGGGGAAGGAGAGCCCGCCCAGGGATTGGCTAAGACGTGGGAGAAGCTCATGAACAAGGGGACAGTGAGACAGAAGCCCCAAGGGCTCCACTCTCTAAAAGGAGCTTTTAAAATCATGGATAAAAGAGAAATTGTGGATCCATGCAGGTCTCAGGCCCAGCGTAGGGAGCTGCTTGGAGACTGCACAGACATGTTGCTCCAGAAAGGAAATTCACGTGGAGTCATGCGGGGATCCGAGCCTGGAGTCGCTTGAGCTGTGCCATTCCATGGGCTTACACACTGGGCCCACAGGCACATTTGTGTGGCTCTGAGGAGGTCTAGAGGGACCTGAAGCTTCCATATCTGTGGCCATGTGCCCTGGGACGGTCCCTACTGAGACATGAGTCAACAGTACTTTTCACAGTTTCTTGCCCAGCCTGCTTGCTTGGTCAGGTCCCAGCCTTTCTTGTCCCAGTTCCAAGGTACTACTTTGAGAGTCTGACAACAGGTTGCACCCCTCCCTTGGGCTGAGTTTGGGGTTACCTAGCTGTAGCCCCTGACTCACTGGGGAGGAGCAGGGAAACCAGCACACATCCAGAACACATCTGGGACGATGCCCACCATCCTGCAGTTGGCTGCTGCGGGACCTAGTCTCGAGAGAACCGTAGGCTGCACAGTTTCCTGCAAACACAGCTGGCCTGAGAGGCCCTACCCTTTCTCTCTGGTCACAGCTCAAGGCACCAAGGATGTGTTTTGAAATAGCCTTCCTATACGAGGCCTAGAAAGAATTAACCAAGGTTAATAGTGCATGGTTATAATTACTGCTATAGAGAAAATAATTTTGTTTTTTTAACTGAAAAATACATTATGAACATAAATAAACCGATTTAAGAGAGATTTTAAAATATTAAAATAGCAATTTTAATAATAATATAAGATCCAGTGTTTTATCTCATTTCTATATTTTTATTTTTTAATGTCAGCAGCTTATTAAATAGGTTGGACTCAGTGCAGGGGTAATGTCTTCATTTGTCCCTGGCTGTGGACATGTGGCGTGATCTCACATGTCTTCCCAGTCTGGAGGAAATCTCAGGCACATGCCTTTTCTTTCCACAAGATGAAAGAAGAAATCAAGGGAGGAAAGGAACACGTTATTTGCTTGTTGACTTATTCAAAATCCTCATTCACGTATTTATCCTGCTAAGGGAGGTCTTTCTTGGTTGACCATAGATGCTTCTCATGCTGTTATTATCTCAGGGAGACTCTAATTTGTGTTAACTGAAGGCCACTTGGGAGAGGAGACATTACTAAGATTCATAGACAAGGTACTTTCTGGCTAATGTCTTGCCACCTGCGCCCTACATTAGCTTCTTTGCCAGAAATAACATCTAGGCCCTCTAGCAGTTGGGATTTCTTGATCTTGCCATTGTGTCTACTTGAGGAGTAACTTGAAGAGGTCTCAGCTCAGCCACCATCTGAGACATCCATGTCCCAATGCACTCACGGATTTTGAATGCCAATGGGGGGACACTCAGAAGCTTCCCAGCTTCTCTATAGATTCTCTCTTGCATACGATGGTGCTCCAGATATACTTACAATTTCATATTTCTTAAGCCAGAAGGCAGACCCAAGCCTCTATGTATTCATAGGTCCTAAAACTCCAATAGACATATACCCTTCCCCAATAACTTTCTCACCACATTTCTTTCTTGGGGTGCCACTGGGCTGGGTTCCGCCTAAAAAATTTTTAAAAATCACTCTCTTTCTTATTAAGTTGTACCAGTCTCTACAAAGCATCCTTCTGTGGCCCTTACTGTCTTGCATAATTATAACATGATATAAACCTTGATATTTTATAATTCATCCAATTTATCAACTTATAAATTGACTTTGCTATTCTTAATCATATGTTCTTCAGTTGAAGTTTATGAAAAACTTTTTAATGTCTCCTGAGATGGTTATTGGAATTACATTTAATTTAAACATTATTATGGAGAAAATTGGCTAAGATATTGAATCATTTTATTTATGAATATAACATAATTCTACCCTCAGATCCTCATTTGTTTATTTCATTACGAGCATATAACTTTCTTTGTGAAGATCTTGCACATTTCAGTTTTATTCTTCAGTATTTTCAGTTATTCTTGCGATAGCATATAAACTCTTTTTTTTGTGGTAAAATATATGTGGCAAAACTTTGACCATTGTAATCATTTTTAAGTGTATATTTCAGTGGCATTTGGTGCCTTCACATTGTTGTGAAACCATCACTACCATCTATCTGTAGGACTTTTTCATAAACCTAAACTCTATTTTTGAAAAGTTAGGGTACCAATTGATTTTTGCTACATTAAAGGATAGGTACTAATGTTGTATAGTTATCTTATATGTGGAAAACTATCAGAAATCTAATATTTATCCTAATAATTTATATTCTTTTTGTTTTGCTATGTGGAAATTATGTGGTCATCAAACATTTGCTATGCTGTTTCCTCAAATTTTTTTTTTTTTTTTTTTTTTTGAGACAGAGTCTCACTATGTCACCCTTGGTAAAGTACCATAGTGTCACAGCTCACAGCAACCTCAAATTCTGGAGCTTAAGAATTCTCTTGCCTCAGTCTCCCAAGTAGCTGAGACTACAGGCACCTGGCACAATGCTTGGCTGAGTTTTTTTTTTTATTGCAGTTGTCATTTTTGTTTAGCTGGCCCAGGCCGGGTTTGAACCCGCCACACTTGATGTATGTGGCTGGCACTGTTACCATTGTGCTACGGGCGCCGAGCCAACACATAATTCTTTAGAAGTTAGAAATATCAGTTTTATAATTAACTGTGCGATAAAACAAACACATTAAAACAAGGATCGGAAATCGAACTATGGTGAAATGGGTGCTGCCTGTTGTTATGGACTAAATATTTATGCCCCCCTCCATTCATATGTTGAAACCCTTCTACCAAAATGGTAGTATTGGGTGGGAGGGTCTTTGAGATGTAATTGGATTTAAGATGAGGTCATAATGACGGGCCCCCCATGATGGGCTTAAGTCATTGTCAAAAAAGGAGGAGAGCAGAGTTCTGTCTCCCCACCATGTGAAGATACAATGAGTAGGTGCTGTCTACAAACCAGCAGGAGAGCCCTCCCCAGGAGCCTGCCCACGCTGGCACCCTAACCTCAGAAGTGTGCTCCCCAGAACTGTTGTGGGAGCCACCCAAACTATGATGTTGTGTTATGGCCACCTGAGCTAAAACACCTGTTTTCAAACATATTGTCTTATACTAAAGATAGAAATAGCTCACTATGAGCCACTCAGTTCTCACAAGACTCCTATTTCTGGTCCTTCTCTTGTAGGGAAGACATTCTCCTGTGCATCTTCATATGAAATTTTAGCCCTACCACCAAAAGTCCATAACTGTATCTAAACTTCCAGCAATTCACTTTCTAACACCACATTTTATCAACCTGCTTTAGTGGAACTTGCTTTCTAGTTGACAGTGTTGATAACTGTTATGGCCTTTCATGAATTATAATGTTGTGAACTCCATAAATAATGTTGATTCCTCTCTAGCCAAATGGAATACTTCTCATTCCCTTGTTTTGAGAAGTCCAAAAGTAAAATGACAAAATACAATAATTTAGTTTATTTCCATTCTGTTTCAATACCAGGCTTTGCAGAATACATTTTTATTTTTTAGTTGTAAAAATATCTTCCTACAACAAAGACATGGAGAAGGTAGAATTATGGGCAGGTCAGGAAGCGGTAATTTAATTACACGGTCAAGTATTGGGCTATTCATTTTTGAATGCAGATATGGGATTCTTTTGTATTCCCTCTGTGAATTTTCTTAAATGAAGGCTGTTCTCTAATCTGTAACTTAATTATTTCAATGCACTTTAAATTAATCGATTTCAGATATCTCTTGAAAGCACCGTCAGTCATAGCTGAGTCCCACCCTGGATTTTTTTTTTTACATTTTATCTATAGATTATGAAAATGAATTTGATCAAGTCATATCTGACCTCCTATTGTGCTCCAGAGAGAGGAGAGCAAATAGCACCTGACACCTGCTGCTGACCTGCAGGAACAGAAATGCCTAAACCAGACAGAGCTCTGCCGATAAAGATGCCACATGTGCCTTGGGTTTCAATTTCGGGGAAAGAATTAAAGGCTGGGGAATTGGAGACGTGGTCATGTTCTCTAATTTGAAGTTAAAAAAGCATCACCTCAAATGTTTTTTTCTTTCATATCAGAGTCATGGTTTTCCAGTACTAGGAGGGAAGTTTACGTCTTCTCAGGCTTTCTGTGAGAAGCATCACACCGTCTTATGCCCTGAAGAGTCCATGAGAGTCATATTTCCTCTACTTGTATTTCTGGTACCCCTGTACATCCAAAGCTTTCCATGTAAAGATACGCAGAGAAAAAGAAAGTTTTCTAAAATTCAGCGAATGTGGCAGTGGAGGAAGCTGTTTGTGGCCAGATGTTTTGGAATCACAGCTCTGATTCTACAGCACCTGGCCAGCTGCCCTGATGACCAAGGAGAATCGATGGATGGATAACTGTCATCCATACACCACGACACTGTGGTTGAGAAATATGCTGAGCAAGACCCTACCACTCATTCCACAAACAAAAAATGAAACATTTTAAGATGACCCTAACATGATCGATTCAGTAAACACCAACTCAGCATGCAGTATTTATCCTGGCAAGTGAGGGTGATGTGACAGCAAACACTGTGTTCTGCTGTTAGATCCCCTCAGGGCCTCCCTCTCACTTCCCCAGCTGCAGGGAGCCTTGGCCCTTGCCAACTCACAGGTGTGACCCTCTCCAGGGAATTGCCGTTGGCAGAATGAAGCTGCCTCACTCTTTGGTATGCTGCTGCTTCTGTAAAGGCAGCTCACATCCAGGGGTTTGGTCAACAAGGGAGGAGGCCACAAACTCCCCTGTAGTTTAGCCCTGAAGAGTCATCTTAGCTCCAAAGGCATCTGAGAGATCACCTGCGATCTGTATTGTAACTGCTGCATGGTGCAACTTCTCCCTCTGCCCAAACTCATTTCCTTCATTCCCTTAGATAACTTGTTCCAGAAAGGATTCCTTAACTGATCTGCATGCAAAGGTCCCTCAGGGTCTGTTTCTCGGGAAATACATCCAAGACAGGAACAAAGATAAATGAGTCTTAGCACCTACCCTCAAGGATCTCAGATTTCAGAAGAGGGACACGTAAATCATCAAATATCCCCACCATGAAGGATGCCAGAGAAGAAACTGAATATACTGAGGCATGAAAGAGAAGTGGTCATAATACCAAGGAAGAATTGTAGGAAAGGGGTTTCTGAGTGAGACTGGGCAGCACAACACAGTCTCGTTACCCCAGCACCAGGCCCACTGTCCACAGTTTGACACTGTCGGGATGCTCTTAAAATTAATCATTTTATTGTTTATTATTCTAAACATTATATCATTTTAAATGAAAAGCTAACAATAAAGTAGATTTTGATGGTGGGCT
The DNA here is from genome assembly GCF_027406575.1 of Nycticebus coucang. Classification (NCBI taxonomy): domain Eukaryota; kingdom Metazoa; phylum Chordata; class Mammalia; order Primates; family Lorisidae; genus Nycticebus; species Nycticebus coucang. The sequence goes on along the minus strand of NC_069789.1, from coordinate 24,752,004 downwards.
TTTAATACTACACCGGACTTCAAAGGACAGTAATAACAGGACAGTTTGAGGCATAGACAATAATATTTTATAAACTGCAGACAGGTCTATTTTCATAGAGGTATATTTGGTAAGACCCCACCAAGGGGGAGATAAAACTGGCATGGAAGCCCAAATGTTGGCCTGTGGATTCACATTTACAAGCCAAGGGTTGTTGTTTTTCTTCACAAACATTTAAAAATATATATCGAGTATCATCATTACTGTACTAGTTATGGTGATATGTTTTTGTTTCTCTTTTGCTGTTGTTATTGTTTGTGGAAGAGGCCTGGAGTTCTCACAGTGAACTGGCTTGAATGAGACTGAAATGTTTCTTCCTTATTATCAGATCAAGGCCCACAGCACACACTGGGAAGAAGACTTGCTCTCAGCCAAACAACTACCTTCAGTCCTTTGGCTTTGCGGTCTCCTAACTGATACACTAGAAGGTGGGACACTGTGATCTGGGTGACCCAGTGAAGCAAGAACCAGAATTTGGTTCATGTTTTAAAATTAAGCCTGCAATAGGCCATCACTTCCATCCATTGGCATGACCCCAGGCATGTGGTAAATCTATTTATTGGGGGGCCTGAGAACTGGACCACCATGAAACTAACTTAATAGGGTGAAAGGGAGAGAGGGCTAGCGCTAACAGAAGAGACAAAAGGACACTGGGGAACAGTCAGAGGATTGCATCCTAATTGCCAATGTTTTAAAAACTTGGAGATTGCTCTTCTTAAGGAATATTTCTCTGCTTCTTTGAAAAATTTGGCCTGCATTTTTATATATCAGTAATCAGCTGGTTCTATGCATAGTTGCTAACCTCAGTGCCCTGATCTTCGTGTAATACATGAATAAGTAAGGAAAAATTTACACAAGCTAAGAAAACCTTTAATATGCTTAAAAAAACAAGACATACACCTTCTGAAAGAATCTAGTGTGAAATTTACTAATAAAATATATGGATATTAAAATTAAAATTATGGTGAATAGGAAAATTATCTTTGAAAAAACTGTATGAGTTTAAAAAAGGCTAGCCTTCTAAACAAGTGCTTTAAAATGTAATTATGTATTAAGTAAAAACGTATGAAGTAATAAATGTAGTGAAAATACGTATTTTTTAATGTAGTCTCAAAGAAATTAAGTATCCTATGTGGAAATAAGCATTTGTAAGTATAAGTTATATTAGAAATATCATTGCCTAGAATGAGCTAAATGTTTACAGGTTGTGGTGAAAACGTAAAGTACATGTGTATTTTACTGTTGTAAATTATGACAGCATAGATAAGAAAAACATGATTGCAAAACCCACTCCATGCAACATTGAAGGTAGTTTCAGGTTTATTTGGCATTCCCATTCACGCAGTCCATGGGACACAGTCCAGCTCTGTGTTCACTATAGTCTTGTGCAATAATGCGAGTCAGGGATCCCAATATACCTGACAGCTCCTGGGGTGCTGTCTTCAAGAAGAATGCTTACAGGACATAAGAACACATTGTTCAGTCCACCTAAGTGTCGGTCCGTTGATAAGAGATCATGTGTGTTGAAGCACAGGCCATTCTGGATTTGCTTAGTCTCATTCAACACAAGGAGGAACCAGAATTCCATAACAGCCTTTGGGCCAGACTTTCAGGTCCCCTAAGAAAGTTTAGTTAGACAGGTCAATTGCATATAGAGATCGGAAGCATGTACCTCAGTACATTTCAATAGCTCATTCCCAGTTCATCAAGCTCAAATGCAATTCATCAAATAAGGATTATTTCTTTTTTTTATTATTAAATCATAGCTGTGTACATTAATGCATTTATGGGGTACAGTGTGCTGGTTTTATATACAATTTGAAATAAATGAGAATTATTTCTATGCTAAATATCATTGCCTGGTAACAGAGTCACTATGCCACATTTAACTTAAAACCACTAAATTGGGCTGCACCCATAGCTCAGTTGGCAGGAGGCCAGTCACATACACTGGGGCTGGTGGGTTCAAACCTGGCCCAGGCCAGCTAAAACAATGACAACTGCAACAAAAAATATAGCCGGGCATTGTGGCAGGCACCTATAGTCCCAGCTACTTGGGAGGCTAAGGCAAGAGAATTGCGTAAGCCCAGGAGTTTGAGGTTGCTGTGAGCTGTGATGCCATGGCACTCCACCCAGGGCAATAGCCTGAGACTCTGTCTCAAAAAAAAAAAAAAAAAAAAAAATCCACTAAATTTCCAGAGAAACCATGCTAGCAGAGGTAAACTCTGAGCCATTCGGTCCATGGAAAATCATTTTGACTTACTAGTATTCCTTTTCTTCAGTCCACTTCAGTTTGATGAGACTTTTGATGTCAAAAAATTTCAGAGGCGCTAGCCTGGTGCGGTAGCTCATGCCTGTAATCCTAGCACTCCGGGAGGCTGAAGTGGGTGAATTGCTTGAGTTTAGGAGTTCAAGATCAGCTTAAGCAAGAGTGAGACCCCATCTTGAGTAAGAGGCAGGAAGATCACCTGAACCCAAGAATCTGAGGTTGCTATGAGCTATGATGATGCCATAACATTCTAGCCTGGGACACAGAGTGAGACTGTCTCAAAAAAAAAAAAAAAAAAAAGACAGAAAGAAAGAAAAGAAAAAATAATTTCAGCAATTCTATGTGTGGCATTCTGCATGTAACCCTATGACATTCTGATGAGAAGAATCTTGAAAATATTTTAAGGTACCTTTATAAAAATTCCCTATAAAGAGAGAATATTATAATTATATTATATTATTACAATTATTATATTATTATTATATTATATTTTATTATTATGATTTGTCTAAATAATGCTCCTGTCTTCCTCACTGCCTCACTCAACTTATGAAAAATCATCATCCTTGGCTCGGCACCCATAGCATAGTGGTTACAGCACCAGCCACATACACTGGAGCTGGTGGGTTTGAACCCAGCCTGGGCCTGCTAAACAACAACAACTTCACACACTCTGACAACAGAATTGTGGGAGAGGCAGGATCAGTAGAGAAAGGAATAATGTTCTGACTTTACTGGTTCTTATTCTAGTCCTAAGTGACATGATGATCACTCTCTGCTGAAAACAATAAAAACAGTCCCCCGTGTGTGCATTTGTGCGTGTTTGAAAAGATTTACATGCCTAACAACTGAAAATAACATTTAATCAAATATAGATGAGTTGGCTATAGTTTAATTCTTAGTGACTTAGAAAATAACTTCCAGCAAACTAGTACTTCTACTTTTAATAGGCTCTTGGGATAAATTTCAATAGATTTCGTTTTGGTTAGAGAGAGAAATTTCTGTATCTAAAGAGGTTGTTGATGATGAGACAACAGATGAATAGAAACAAGGATAGACAGAGCCAGGTAGATATTCATGGATGACAGATAGGCAGAACCTAAGGAAAGATAACAACTCCCAAATGTGTATCTTTATTCAAAATTTTTCTCTTATACTACAAACTCATTATCTGTAACTCAGCAACTAATAAGATACCTGAAATATACTTTAACATAATAGGTCCAGCAGTGAATGCCAGATTATTTTTTATTTTTTGCCAAACCTGCTTCGTCAACATTTTTTTTATATTGTTTAATGTCAGCTTCATCTGACATATTGCTCAGACTAAAAACCCAAAAGTAATATTTGACTCATCTCTTTAATATCGGAATATTGTAGGGGTACATGCACTTTGGTTACATAATTTGCTTCTGTCCATTTTAAGCCACAGTTCTAAGTGTGCCCTTCACCAAGAATATGTGCACTGCACCAGTTAGGTGTGAATTTACCCAACCCCTTCTCCCTTCTCCCATCTATTGATTTCTGTTGAGTTTTACTTTCACATGTGCACATAAGTGTTAATGGACTAGTTCCACTTTTGTATTGAGAACATGTGGTGTTTGTTTTTCCATGCTTGCAATACTTTACTCAGAAGGATGGTTTCTAGTTTCTTCCAGGTTGTTACAAAAGATGCTAGATCACCACTTTTTTACGGCTGAGTAGTACTTTACAGTATATATATGTATACACACACACACACACATATGCATGCATTTTCTTAATCCACTCATGTATTGATTGATGATGGGCATTTGGGTTGTTTCCACATCTCTGCTGCAGTGATGAATTGTGCTGTTAAAAATATTCAAGTGAAAATGTCTTTTTGAGAAAATGATTTTTTTTTCCTTTGGGGAAATACATAGTAGAGGAATTACTGGATCAAATGGTAGGTATATTTGTAGTTATTTGAGGTATCTCCATAGTACTTATTTGTACTACTTTGTACCAGTGTACAAGTTTTGCAGTCCCAACCAAAACAGTATGGTACTGGCACAAAAACAGAGACATAGATCTATTGATCAGAACAGAGAACCCAGAGATGAAACCATCCTTGTACTCTTATCTGATCCATAATAATGCAGACAAAAATATACATTGACAAAAAGAGTCCTTATTCAATAAATAGTGCCAGGAAAACTAGAGAGTCACATGTAAAAGACTAAAACAGGATTCACACCTCTCACCACTCACAAAAATTAACTCAAACTAGATAACAGACTTAAACCTAAGGAGTGAAACTATAAATTCTAGAAGAAAATGTTGGAAAACTCCTATAGATATTGGTCTAGGGAAAGAATTTATGAAGAAGGCCCCCAAAGCAATCACAGCAACAACAAAAATAAACAAAGCAAATGAAAAAGTTTTTGCGTAACTGTAGAGTAAATAGACAACCTACAGAAAGGGAGAAAATATTTGCATGCTATACATCCAATAAAGGGCTGATAACCAGAATCTACAAAGAACTCAAGAAAATCAGTAAGAAAAAAATCATTTGACCCCATTAAAAAGTGGGCAAGAAAGGAGCAGAAACTTTTGACAGTTGAATGGCCAAAAAGCACATGAAAAAATGCTAAATATCTCTAATCATTAGAGAAAAGCAAATCAAAACCACAATGAGAAGTTATCCAACTCCAGTGAGAATGGTTCTTGTCAAAAAGTTCTAAAACAACAGATGTGAGCACGGATGCGGAGAGAAAGGAACACTTGCACAGTGCTGGTGGGGCCGTACACTAGTACATCATCTCTTTACTTAAACATTCCATGTCCAATGCATCAGAAAATAAGTTAACTTTTGTCTTCAAAATGTATCCTGATTCCCACCATATCTGACTAACTCACTGTTAATCACCTTGATGTGAACTACCACCTTCACCATCTTGAATTACTACAGCAACTTCTTCACAAGCCTCTCTGCTTTCATTCTCACCTCTGTAGACTCTTCTCAATACAGTAGCCAGCATGGGCCATTTGCAGCATAAGCCAGATCATGTCACTTCTCTGCTCAAAATCCTGCAATGACACTCATCTCACTCAGAGCTAATGGCCCAGATGTTACAATGACCTTCGAGACCTAGGTGACCTTCTCTGTTCTTGGCTTTCATGGCACATTTTGTATGATATATACATCAATGGAACAGAATCAGAAGTCTAGAAATAAACCCACACATTTATCGTTTAACTGGCTTGCTTTTAGGGTTCCAGCTGCTTGCAAAAAGTAAAGAATAGTCTTTTTAACAAATAATTTTGGGAAAGGGGATATCCACATGCAAAAGAATATAGTTGGATCCTAACCTCACACCATATACAAAAATGAACTCAAACTAGACCAAAACCTAATGTAAGAACCCAAACTGTAGAAATCTAAAGTAGAAACATAGGCCTAATGTTTGTGACTTTGGTTTAGACAATGACTTCTTAGATGTGACACCAAATACCTGAGCAAAAAAAAGAATAAATATGCAAATTGGTAATCATTAAAATCGAAAACTTTTGTGCTTTAAATGACACAGTAAAGAAAGTTAAATGACAACCCACACAACGGGAGTAAATATTTACAAATTATATACCCAATAAGGTATAAATACGTTTACGCACATGTGTGTTATCTTTGTATATGTATGTACACATATACGTTATACACACATACATGTGTTTATGATTTCTATATATGTATTTACATGTTAATGTATGTGCACATTATTATTCATATATGTGTGTATATATATAAATTACTCAAACTCAAAAATAAAAAGATAAAATGAAAATATTGGCAAATTATTTAAGTAGACATTTCCCCTAAGAAAATACACAAATTCCCATTGGCCATCTGAGTCATCTGTAAGAACTTTCATACTCCTGTAGATTTATTATTTTAAAATATTTGCAAATTTAAAAGCTGAAGTCAAAAAAGTTTTTGTTTTGTTTTGTTTTTTATTAATCTTCTGCTCAGTTTTACAGACTGATCCCCAGATATAGAGCAAGTAAATGAATTTCATTGCTATAATTCATTCTTGCTCTTGTTTCTTTGGCAATGAAACTTTGGGTTAAAGGCATCAAGAAAATATTGTATCCATTGTTTATTACAGAAAAATCATACCATCGATAAGCAGTACTCACATTTAAAATTTCCTTGGAGCCAGATAAAAAAAGTCCATGAAATATATATTTTGGTATATGTTTTGTAATTGAACTATAAATTTAATAACATACATGCAACAGGGTGGGTATTTTAAGGTGCCATAGCACAAAGTCATATTTAGAAAAGATTATTTTGAGTAGTTGTTAAAGTTCCCCTTTTTCTGAAGCATGCTATGCATATATGCCAGATTAAAATTTCTTTATACTGTTATAACCAAATGCTGAAAATATTGAAGGAAGATCATCAAATAAAATGAATAAACTTACTACATTTTTAAGTTTGTCTCTGAAAATGATGGGTGTCTTTGACTCAAATGATGAGTGTCCTTAGCTGTCCTTTTCTCTCTAAAATTCTAATTAAAATTCTGCTAAGGGCATGGTGGTGGTGGGGAGACAAAAATTCAAAAGGAAAGAAAATAAAGACTGGCAGAAAATAGAGTCTCAGAAGATTTGACATTAATTGTAAGGCAGACAGATCAGGATTGAGAATAACATCCCAAGGCTTTAGTTCACAGTGTGTTTTGAGTCTGCTTCCTGAAACAACCCACCTGAAAAAGAAGGAGGGTGTTGGGTATCACCTGAACATATTTCATGAGACTTAATTACACAGAATGAGCACCAACCTACGCTCTTGGCCTGTGGAAATATTTTTAAATCCATAGGAAGAATTAAAAAAAAATAAAATCTCATAAGCTCAATGGTTGGAAGCTCAGGTGAACTGATGGTTTATTCTGGGTGGCACAGTCTCTTAAGAAAGATCGGGAATGTGCCTTTAGGTGAAACTCAGATGGCGTGCTAGTAGATTACAGCTTTTCACTTACTGTATCTATCCAGGAGGCTGAGGGGTTTACAAGTGGCAAATGATTGAAAGTAAGACATCCAGAAACTCCCATAGAAGATGTCTGTTTTCCTCATTGCTTCCACTGCCTAGAAGAGGGCCTGGTTCATTAACAGTTATTGAATATTTGAATACAGAAAATTGCCTGGAAATGTGACCTCTAGCTTCAGTGCACTGTAAACATTAGGGCAAACACAAAGGATAGTGAGACAAACTGCACAACAGCGAGATCATTATTATAAGTGTCATCATTTAGTAAGGTTACAACTAATCTACACAGAGCTTTGCACTTGGTGCCAGGCACTCTGCTAAACACTGTTTTATTTAATCTACATGCAAGTCTTGGGATTCAGGCATTTGAAGAGACCCATCAGAGGTTACCAAAAGCAACAAATCTGGTTATGAAAGTGGGCAGTGGCTCCATAACCTAAACTCTTAACTGAACTAAAACAATGAAGTCATCCTGTGACGTCAGATGCTGCTAGTTGAATATTTTTTCTCCTAATTTATACAGTAATATAACCCCCAGCTTTTATTTTGAGATATATCTGCTACAAATAAAGACAACATTGTACTGGCTCTTTTCAAAGCAAGTGTAGCTAGATGATTACGTTCTATGCAGTGTAGTGAAATGGAAGTGATATTTACAATTCTTGAAACCTTAAAGGATGAGAATTGCAGTGAATATTCTTTGTTCCTTCTTTGTTCTGAGGAAGAGCTCTGTGGTTGCCATCTTACCAGCAGGCACCTTACATGATTATGAAAAGAGTTCTTTTCTCATTATGTGAGTTCTTAGAGGCAAAGATCAAGTTTTGAAAGACAATAGTCTTTCTACCTAAGATAGTTGCTTTGGTCGTACATGGTGTATTTTGAAGGAAAAAAAAATGGTATGAAAAGAGCTCAGGAGCCAGTAGGTATAAGATCAGACATTGTCTTTAAGAACTAGGCCTACATGAAAATATTTGGCTATGGCTTCTTATACAAACAGACAAAACAAAAGCCTTTTAAAATAGAGCTGAGGGAGGTGCCTGTGGCTCAGTGGGTAGGGCGCCAGCCCCATATACAGAGGGTGGTGGGTTCGAACCCAGCCCTGGCCAAACTGCAACAAAAAAATAGTTGGGCATTGTGGCAGGAATCTGTAGTCCCAGCTACTCAGGAGGCTGAGGCAAGAGAATTGCCTAAGCCTGAGTTGAAGATTGCTGTGAGCTGTGATGCCATAGCACTCTACCAAGGGCGACAAAGTAAGACTCTGTCTCAAAACAAATAAACAAACAAACAAACAAACAAAAAACAAAGCTGAAGTGAGCAAAATAAAATTACAAGTATGTCCTAAAAAAATGTGTGAAGATTTATCTGTTAAAAGCAAGGTCTGGGGCTCCCAAATCATCACTATCGGAATGTATGGCACAAACTCTGGATGCTCTAAGAAGGGTATCTTCTGCAATGCCTCCTGCAGATGGAGTCATGGAGAATAATGAACAAGTAACCCTTGCCCAAGGACAGAGGCAGAAACTGCAGATGAAAAAAAAGTTATTTCCAGAAAGCAAAATTGGGTTGCCAGCTGGACCAGCTTAAGAATTTACTCCACCACCAGCCAAGGGAACAATTTTCTGTGGTGCTCTCAAGGACAGTGCAATGACTGCCATTGACCAGAGTCTGCCACTTGTCTACTATTTACAAATTTGTATTATGATTACCTTGATGTTTTTCCACTATATTGAAAATCAGGCCATCAGAAGCCACATCGTGTCTTGACAGAGAAATGAATATCACTAAATATTCTGCCCTCTGAATTAGCAGCAGTAATTAGACACAACTTTGAAATTGCCTTTTTGTGGGTGTAAACCATTGTGTTCCACGTGCAAGGACAGGTGTTCACAGATACATTGTGCAGAGACTGATGTTCTCTGATTTCTATTGTAAAATAGAATAAAATCCTAAGCTCCTAACCAACAGAACATATCCCTTCTTGGCCAAGGAAACCCCAGGAAAACTTAAAACTGCATTGCTGGCTATGAGGAGAAGGGAGGTTAGACATTCGTTGTGTTCTTCCCTTCTGGAGTTCCTCTTTGTAAGAATAAAATACTGAATCTTAACAGGACTGAATTTCCGGAACAACAAAGGCTAAAGTACATCTATAAATAATCAATTTATTTAATAGAGCACTCGATTCTTGTATAAAGATATACGTACTATGGCTTATCTCCTATTCACAGGTTTCTTATCTTAATTTCAAGCATTCCAAGTCTTTTAACAAACCTTCATTTCTTTAGCCAATTGCAAACCAAAGAATCTCTGAACACACCTATAACCTGTCATACCACCCATGTGAGATAGCCCACCTTTTCTGGCCAAACCAACGTGTCCCTTCCATGTATTGATTTGTGATTTTATGTGTAATTCCTCTGTCCACCAAACTGTAACCTGATCACCTCAGGCAGGGTTTCCCAGGACCTCTGTGGTCCCGGACACCTTCACACATGTTTGGCTCACAATAAACCTCTTTAAATTATTTAATATGGTTTGTGTTTTTTCTGTTAGCACTATTTATTCTTCTTTTTCAGGGACAGGATCTTTGAATGTGAACTGGGCACATGACTGTCTAGAATAAAGCTCGTGTTTTCCAGCCTACCTTGAAGCTAAATGTTGCAGTTTGACAATATTCTGGTCAATGGCACATGAGAAGGGGTGGTGTGCTGTGCATAACTTCTGATAAGTCTCCTTCACAAATATGGTGTGCCCAGATCATTCCTTTCTGTTGTCTAGAATGGCTGTGTGATAGTTGGGATGGGTATAGCTATTGTGGACCATGAGCTAGAAATGTAGCGTGGAGAGACCCTTGGTCCTGATGGTTTTGTAACCACCATACCTGACTAAGAATTCTTGTCTTACATGAGGGAATAAACATATGTCTTTCTTACACTGCATAATGAAAGGTACTCATTGCTATAGGCTGTATTATGTTTTTACAACAAAGTACCTGAAATTTGGTGATTCATAAAGAAAAGGAACTAGCTCGGTGCCTGTACTCAAGTGGCTAAGGCGCCAGCCACATACACCAGAGCTGGTGGGTTCAAATCTAGCCTGAACCTGCCAAACAACAAGGACAACTAAAACAACAACAACAACAAAAAAAAAAAAAAAAAAAAAAGAAGAAGAAGAAAAAAATAGCCAAGTGTTGTGGCAGGTGCCTATAGTCATAGCTTCTTGGAAGGTGGAGGCAAGAGAATTGTGTAAACCCAGGAGTTGGAGGTTGCTGTGAGCTGTGATACCACGGGCACTCTACCCAGGGTGACAGCCTGAGGCTCTGTCTCAAAAAAAAAAGAAAGAAAAGAAAAGGAACTTATTTCTTACATTTATGAAGGCTAAGAAGCTGGAGGGGCTGTGTCTGGTAAGGGCCTTGTCGCTGGTGGGACTCTGCAGCGTCTATGTGTGGTGCGGATAGCACACAAAGAGGAGCCTGAGAGTGCTAGCTCAAGTTTCTCTTCCTCTTTTTGTCAAACCACCAGCCCCTTCTCATAACCTGCTAATCCATTAACCCATTACACGATCATCCATTACTGCATTAATTCATGAAGGCAGAGCCCTCAGGACCCAGCCAATCGTCTCTGACAGGCCCATCCTCTCCACACTGCCACATGGGTGCAGCATGAGTTTGGAGGACAAATATTATAATAAATTATACTCCACTAAGTGAAAAATTAAATTGGCAAAGTTTTGAAGCATATAATTCAAATACATGCTTAAAATAAATACAAAAATTAAAACATCTGTATGAGTAAACAAAAAGAAACTTTTATATTACTTGAGTATATGAAGATCTCTTTTACATAAGTTATAAAGAAAAGGACAAATGAAAACAATAATTCATAATTATATGAGATCTCCAATTCAAAAGTAATTAAAATATTAAAAAAATAAAATATGTTACCCAAAATGAAAAATATTGATAATTATTTTTATCCAAAATGAAAAATATTAATAATTATTCTTATTATGAGTGGTAAATGGCATATATATAATACATTTTATACATACATGCTTTATTGGGGGAATTATAATGGTATGTATTTGGGTCATTTTCACACAGGGCTCCCCCATTCAAGGCTGGATAGGGGATCCCAGTTTGGAGAATGCCATGCCATTCTGCCCTGAGCTGGAGGGACTGCATTCATTAATTTGTTAATATGCTCATTAACATTGAAAAGGGGTCTTCAAAATCCTGGTCGAATGTAATTCTCAAGACCTTATAGCCCTAGACAAAGAACCCATGAGGAAACTTCCCACTTAGGTCTTTCCTTCTGCCAGAAGCTCTGGTTCTTTTTATTCTTTCTGTATCCCTTTCTATCCAATAAATCCTGTCTTACCACAGATCTGTGGTCCATGGATTTATTCCTCAAATTCCCAATACCAGGGACTTACTGCAGAAAGAAATTCCGGTAACAATTTTGATAATAAAAGTAAAAACACTTGGGCAGGAAATATTATTTAACATTCGAGTGCCACTTTCCCATCTAGTAATGGAAGCATGGAGAGGCCCTATGAAAGATTTTATGAATCTCAGCTTACTAGCTATAAACAGCCACAGTTTTGTTTCCCATAACATGAATATGATAATATTTTCCTTTTATGTATATTTATTAATGTCAAAAGAAATTAACTTATTAATAAAACCAAAAATAAAAAAAATTCCGAATCATATATATCTAGGTTACCATTTATGGACAATAAATGAAGTGATTGGATTATGACTTTTTGGGTAAAATAAGTGTGTTTTAATTGTGTAATTATAAAATAGTAAAGTATAAATGAAACAAAAAAACCTGACATTAGAAATAAGAAAGCAGACATTATACATTTTCCACCCTTAATTGAGTAGGACCTTTTACTGAATAACATAACACTTTCTTTACCCTGTAAATTCTAGTCAATGAGAATGCAGTTTCCTTCCTGGCTCTCCTGAGTAAGAGGATGTCTGATGACATCCTTGCTTTCTGTTTACAGCTCTCTTGACCAGAAAGTGTTTCTGTTTCTTCAAGCACCAGTGTTTCCACAGCTTACTGGCTTTAAGTGTTATGTAAATATCACTCTATCATCTTCCAGAGAAGATGAGTTTTTTTTTATTATTTTCCCCTTTCTTAGAATGTTTTCATTTCTGTTATTTTCTCTTCTGATACTAATAGTAGAGATAGTGCTTTTCAGTTCATTTATTAGCAAACCAAACAGTAACCTTACTTTAAAGGATTAGAGGTCATGTACCAGGTGAGTTGCCAGGTGGCACAAGGTTTTGGACAGAAAAAAATAATTTTGATGATTGTTGAAAGATTCTGGACCCAAGAAAGAAAGATTATTCCAAGGCATGAAGCGAAGGAAAACAGAATCCCTGTTCTATAGAAATCATGTGTTCTTTATTTCCACCTGGATGCAGGGGAGGTGACACCAACAAAAGAATTCCACAGGTGGGTTATGGCGGATGGGAATTTAAAGGGTCAGGGAGGGCAGTAATTGGTGGCATTCCTACTTCCTGGGAGGGACATGAGTCTGACCCTTCCTAGGCGGGCCATGAACCTGACCCTGCCTGGGTGGGGTGAGTTTATCTGGGTGGGTACACCTGATTTTATCAATTGTTTCCTAACATTTTTAGCTATATCATTTAAAATATGTCTCCCTAGCTTAAAAAAAATAGCATGAATATAGAAGTTGGAATATATGTCTAATATTGTTGGTTTTGATTTATTCACATTATATGGAAAAAAGAAAAAGAAAAAAAGCACTATAACTGGAAGAAGAGTTGTTATTTACTAAATGTGTTATAAAGAACAAAGTATGAATTGCATCTATAGTAAAACTTCCTAACTGGTACTTTTAATACTGTATAAAATGGAGTTAATTATGGCTTTTATTGTGTGTGTATATATATATTACTTTTGACTACTACTTTTCAATTTCTATCTAATAAAACTAAGTCTACAAACACTTAACAAACTGGTAATAAGGCTCTTCAAGTATTTTTATGCAGATCCTGGCCTGGTATATGTTTCTACCTGAATGAATTAATAGTGGTGATATTAAAGTAATTTTTCATGAATTTTTGGGTTTTGAATAATTGTTAGTGTTGACAGAATTTCTTTATGCAATAGGTCTTTGGTCTTGGGGATTTGAAGAACCAACCCACGGACCACTGATCAGTGGTAAGATAGGATTTATTAGATAGAAAGGAATACAAAAGGAATAAAAAGCACCAGAGCTTCTGGCAGAAGGAAAGACCCAAGTGGAAGTTTCTTCATGGATACTCTGGCTAGGGCTATAAGGTCTTGAGAATTACATTTGGCCAGGACTTGGGTGTTGGGCAGGGACTGGCCAAGTCTCCACCCCCCCACACACACACTGCACCCCACCCCAGCTTATGAAACTGTCTGGACGCAGACTGCTGAGCTATCTTGCTTGGGAACAATTCCCCTTAGGTGCCTGAGGTCTATTCATCTTGGCAGAAAGGAGAGAGGGAGAGAAACAGTCTTGGTAGGAGAACAAATCTTAGCAGTCTTCTTAAAAGCTCCTAAGCAGGAGGAGTGAAAAGAGTTTGAGTGAGCAAGTCCTTGAAAGAATGAAGGGAGGAAGGAATGAACCCGGAGTGACCTCTCCTGCAGCTACTTATAGACATGATCCCGTGGCTCTTTGCACCACAGGTGTGGAGACTGCCAAGCACTGATGTTCTCATCTCACGGGCTCTTGTGCTAGTGAGAGCTGAATCCCTTGCCCATGCCCTTATCATCAAGGTGTTATGTTACCGAGCTGTTACAGGTGTTTCTCATAGTTACAGGGTGTTCAAAGCTTAACTGTGGCTTCTCCTGTGCTTTGAATTATATGATCTGCTATACTTGGGAGGTGGAAGACACCTTTACCATGTTAATGAACATATTAACAAATGAATGAATGCAATCCCTCCAGCACGGGGCAAAAAGGCGGGGCCTCCACTTCAAAAAAGGCCCACTGGCTTACGTGAAATTGCCTGGGCCTAGGAAATGGGGGGGTCCCTGTCCAGCCCTGAATGGGGGAACCCTGTATCTTTGAGATTATTTTTTAATAACATGTGAATAAGGTTTAGATACAAAATGCTGTTGCTTGAAAGTTGGAATGGATGAACTAGGATCTGGGATTTTTTCAACTAGAGAAGAATAAAATCAGGGTATCACAACAGAAATTCAATTTCTTCACTATGTTGGGCAAATTCTTTTCAATTTCCCACTTGTAAAATAAAAGAGTTGTTGCATGAACCATTACCAGAATGCTTACTGAGATTTTTCTTTTTTAATGAACACTTTAAAAAGTTAGATTAAACACCATTTTCAGCTTATAGCTCCTATTTTTTATAAATATGTGTTTATATTCCCCAACTTGGTTCTCAAAGGATGAAACCAAACTTACTTCTAAAAAAATGTTGTCAACACCCCATTCTTCTGAGCAACAAAATCACGACACATAAACCCTGACTCTGTTTTTTCATTGTAGCTACTCAGTGTACAACGCCATGGCCTTAAAGCCCCCCTCCCCCTGTCCTTAATTAGGTAAATGTGAACTAAGGAGTAAACATTTGACAAGAGCCAACTATAGCATTTAAACTTCTAGACCAGTGTTTATTTGGTCTTTAATTAATTTTGTTTAATTAATTTTCGGTGATTCAATAGTGACTATATTTTTTGAAAATGTAGATAATTCTATGAAAAAAATTTATTTTAGAATAATTTTAGAGACAAAATTCTATTTGTCAATTGAATTTCATGTTGAGATTATTTAATTTAGGAACTATTATGGATTATTCAGGTATCTGAATTTGAATTTATTTCTTCACATTTTATTTGTTTACCTTAAATATTCTCAGTTATAAATTTAAATTTTGTCTTATTAATGGGCATTTGGAGTGTAACTAGTACGTCAAAGTTTAAGTTTGCTTTTTATCTCCAACTAGAGCCTATCTAAATGAAAAGAATGATAAAAAGGTTTCAAGTTGAGGGAATTCTTACGGTAGATATTCACCCTAATAGAAATGACAACAATAATTTCCAATTAGTCATATTTAATGTCTATCAATTTTTATTTATGCTGCTTATTAAGTACTCTGCACAAAATATGCAAAGCTCCTTCCATTTTTAATACATTTGAATAATCTCTAGTTGATTGTCTCAAATAAGAAAATAGGAAAATCTGTCACATCTTGTAATTCAGCAGGTCACTTCTTTGAATCACCCATATCCTTGAAAATAAAAGCTATGAAGAAAAGTAGAGTCTTCTAGATTAGTTGAAAAAATTATATAGATTTATTTATCTAAACTCTTGTAAAGGAGAAGATCATTCTGGGTCATACTATACTGTACTATACTATACTATACTATACCATACTATACTATACTATAATCACTGTATATGGACAAATATGTAAAATAAAAATAAATATCCCATTTTGTTTTTGTTATTTTTAATCTTGAGTTTACTTTGCTTGTTTTGTGTCTTTATTGCTAGTCAATTATCCCTGATTGGCTTATTGAGACATAGATTCATAGGTTTTACTTTAAATTTTCCATATTTGTTAATCAACAAATCTGTACTAATACACAAACTCCATAATTTATAATCCTATCTCATTCTTAATGAGAATAATCTGGAATAATCAAAATAAAAGTGTTAATAATAGTAATGATACTTAACATTTATTGTGAGAAAAGCCCCAAAATTCTTAGTTAGCTAATCGTGTACTATATGAATTCTTTTTGTAGGTTTCTCACTGTGAGCTTCCTGTGTTCTAGGAATAATGCTAGTAATTATTTTAATTCTCATAGTGATGCCATAGGGATAATACCATTATTATCAATCAATCCTCAATCTTTTTTCTGGTTGCTGGAATCACTCCATTGAGCAACTGTTGATGAGGTTGTAAAAGACCAGCATGTCACCTTATCCCAGGGGTCCTCAAACTATAGCCCGCGGGCCACATGAGGCGGTATGATTGTATTTGTTCCCATTTTGTTTTTTTTCTTCAAAATAAGATATGTGCAGTGTGCATAGGAATTTGTTCATAGTTTTTTGTTTGTTTGTTTGTTTAACTATAGTCCAGCCCTCCAACGGCCTGAGGGACAGTGAACTGGCCCCCTGTTTAAAAAGTTTGAGGATGCCTGCCTTGTACCATCACCATTTCTGTCATCCAGCTGAGCACGTCCACCTGGCTTCCTCTCCATCCTGCCATCCTTTTCCCCTCTGTCCACCATCCTTTCCTCTCTTTATCTTTCTCCTTCTTTCCCCAATTCTCTTTCTTGCAGTCAACTGGTCTGAGTCACTATGCCCTTTGGTTCTCTAGGCTTTCTTCTCCTCAAATTGGGTTTTCTTTTTGTTGTTGATGTTTTCTTTGTCTGAGTATAGGACACTTTCTTGACGGTACACAACAAGGTGGGGCTCTCTGGGCCCCTCCCGTTCTTCTCTTCATTCCAAGATCTAATGTGGAAACTGCGTTCAGTGGAGTTTTTAGTGAGGTGGTTGGACTGAGCAAGCAGGGGTGCCCCAGCAGCTCAGGGCCTCTCTCTTCTTCTCCTGCTCTGACTGGGGCTGGTGGTCTGGGGCTCTGGCTTCTTGGGGGCTGTGTGGGCCATAAGGTCCACTGTGAATGGCCCCTCTGGGGAGATGTGGCAAGATAGCAAAATTAGGTTTTCTGCTATCATTTCATATGAGGAAATGTTAAGTTTGATTTTGCATTATGGAACAAAGACCCACTCAGAATTTTTGCCTTGTTTTTCGATGATGATAAGCAAATATAGATTTTAGGCCAAATTGTGCTGTTAGTTGTGGATGATTTATTCATTTGCATATTCTTTCCAATTACCTTTATGAGCAGTTAATATTTCCACAGCACAGTGCTGATCTCTGTGCACTGATGCAATAATGCACAAAACAAAACAAACCCTCCAAATGTCATTTCCTTTAAAAGGCTTATAAATTTTGTTCAAATCATCCTGTGAACTCAGATAGATTATGGGAAATAAAGCAGCATCCTATTAAAAAATTAACTTGGCTGGTTGCAGTTCACACCTGTCATCCCAGCACTTTGGGAGGCCAAGGCCAGAGGATTGCTTAGGCCAGTCTGGGCAACATAACAAGACCCCACGTCTAAGAAAAATCTGGGCCTGGCTGTGTACACCTGTATTTCCAGTTACTCAGGAAGCTGAGGCAGGAAGATCACTTGAGCCTAGGCATTTGAGACTGCAGTGAGCTACGATTGTGCCACTGCTCTGACTCTGAGTAACAGACCCAGATATTGTCAGACAAAAAAAAAAAGGAAAGAAGGAAGGGAGGGAGGGAAGAAGGAAGAGAAGAAAAGAAAAGAAAATTAACCCACAATGGGTTTTGGGAAAACTCATCCTCTGAAGAAGGTGTTTTGAGCTGATATCTAGCACAGGGACAGACAGGATTTCTTTTTCTTTTCTTTTTTTTGGACAGAGTCTCACTTTATCATCTTGGTAGAGTGCTGTGGTGTCACAGCTCACAGCAACCGCCAATTCCTGGGCTTAGGCGATTCTCTTGCCTCAGCCTCCCAAGTAGCTGGGACTACAGGCGCCCGCCACAACGCCCGGCTATTTTTTTGTCACAGTTTGGCCAGGGACAGGATCTTTCTAGGCTGTGTAAAGGAAACTTTGAATTTTCTACACCTTCAGCCTCTCCTCTGATGTGGATTTTGTCAAACCTTTCTGATCTCCCAGGTTCCAAGTTATTTCTTTAGAGTTAGCAGGAATATTCTTTAAAAATACCACCAACTCTGTTCTTACTTTCCTCTCAGACTACAGCTCTAAAATTCTAACCACTCCACTCTGATTATTAAACACATGCACTTACACACACATACATGCACAATGGAAATGCTTCTAAGGAAAAAGAAAAGGGTTAACAGAATTACCAGGTAGTGATCCAAAACAAATTATTGCTTCCTCCCTCTGAATTGAATTCCATTGTTTTAAATTAAGAAGGCTGGCTATTGGGGCTGCGCCTGTGGCTCAGTGGGTAAGGCGCCAGCTCCATATACCGAGGGTGGCGGGTTCAAACCCGGCCCCGGCCAAACTGCAACCAAAAAATAGCTGGGCCTTGTGGTGGGTGCCTGTAGTCCCAGCTGCTCGGGAGGCTGAGGCAAGAGAATGGCTTAAGCCCCAGGAGTTGGAGGTTGCTGTGAGCTGTGTGACGCCACGGCACTCTACCGAGGGCCATAGAGTGAGACTCTGTCTCTACAAAAAAAAAAAAAGAAGGCTGGCTATTTGAGGGAAAAATATTGAATAATTTTATTAAGAATTTGAATCCCGGACCACACCTATGGAGCATATTGCAAAATCTATCAAGTATGGAACGCAAATGTCTTAACACTGTGATTAAGTAAATGAGGTGAAAGCTATGTTAATTAGCAGATGCAAGCATTCCAATTTGTACAAATAATCAACACATTGAATCCTACAAAGGCATAAATGTACTCATGATCTGTGAATATATGACTTAATAAAAAAAAAAAAGAATTTGAATTCCTCCCTGGGAGACAGAGATAAGACTGGTTTTCAACTAATAACCATTTGTTGTTAAATTGCAAATGCATTTGTTACTTATTACTCATATTTGATATTTATATCTTTGTTGATTCAATTAAGCACAAATTTCAGGTTTACTCCTACATGTTCTCCCTCCCATATTCTATGACTTTAAGTCAAAACCTCAAAATTATCATAAGTTTCTGTCAATACAACATACTCCAGGGAAACTTTATTCATACACATATTGTTAAAGCGAAGTTATTTTACCTTCCTTACTTGATATTTCTTACTTTGGACATGCAGAAAAAGGATAGCAAGTGGACAATGCCATCCTTCAGACCCCCTCATCACAAGCTTTCCATAAACCTCTAAGAGCAGACTGCATTTTTACCTGTGTTCTTCCAGTGATGAGTAGACAAATTAGTTTTAAAGTAGGACTAGAACTTGACCCAGAACACATCTCTCTCTTTCTCTCTTAATGCTTGACAAGCAAAGTACTTTAATGTCATGTGAGAAATGGTCCTTGTCACATTTTCAAATTGGCTGAAATAAGGAAGCTTTGTCAGAAGTTTTTGTATCAAGATTTCCACAATAAATTCCAGATGCTGGATATCCTGCTGGTCTCTCTACACTTTTTCATTTTGCAACTGTAGGGATCAGGGCAAAACCCGTCATTTTCTCTTGGTTGGTTTGCTGAGAGGTCAACTCTCAATTATGGGAGATTAATAAGAGAAAGTTTTATTTCTGAATACCATGCACATGGTGAGAACCCCAAGAATGATTACCCAAAGTCTCAGTGATGGTCAGAGACCTGTATAGAAGGGAGCAGGGAGATGGTGCAAAGTACAGGTGCAGTAGGTGGTTGCTAAGGGGGATGTATAGATGAAGGGAAACAGATTGACTTACAAATTAACCTGAGAGAAAGGTATTGTGCTTTGAATGATTTGGGGCCAGGTCTGCTAGCAACCAGAAAGGGAAGTCAGCAGCCCCTTTTGATTCCTGTCAAGGTTAGTCAGGTTTTATGTAGATAGGGGAAAGGCCCCTTCCAATGCTTTCTGATCATGCATAATCATCATTATTTCAAAATAATATAAGCTGGGCCTCTTCTGGAGTGGATTCCCATGATTATAATCATGGTTAATTAAAAATATTCTTTACATCAAGGAGTGATATTTGGGGGTAAAATTCCCTTAGCTCCTTTACTACTACTATTGTTTTTTGTTTATTAGTTGGCTAAAACATCTTGTTAGATTTGATCTTTTTGGAAGAAGATATTTATAAGATAACTGTACAAAGCAGATGATGCATTATCCTTAGGATCAGTAAAAAGAACAAACAATTTCATCTTAAAACCTTCTATGTCATTTAATAGTGTTTATGAGATTAAGTAAATGAGCTATATGCAGAAATACAATTTTTAAAAATGTTATTATTCCTTTAAAATAAAAAAGTTGAATTTCAAATAAATTTTTTAAATACGCACATTATTTTCAAAAAAACAGCAGAGATATTTAACATAATGGTCTTTGATAATAGACAGATCTAAGTACAGATATTTCTGTCACTTAAGTTGGATGACTTAAAACCAATTTTAAAGTCTCTCTTGAAGTTTCAGGTCTTTGTATTTAAACTGAGAATAATATTATCAATGTCTAATTGATCCACAGTAGTAAAGATTAAATGAGTTTACTTACAAAAATTACATGGAGCTGTATCTGGTATATGTTGTTAAATTGTACCATTTCTATTATCGTGGCTGTTTTTATTCCACTATTTTCATTAAGTTACCTCCAATCTTGAAGTAAAGGCATTACCTCCAGTTTCTAATAAATTTCTAAGCTTATCACTTCAAAAATATTTTGTCACGTTGCATCTCAGATTGTATGAAGGTTTATCAGTTATAAGAAATGAAGCAATATAGACCTGATAACCACATACAAAAACCAGATTCAAATCCCAATTCAGTAAGTCCTCACTTACAGTTGTAAATCAGTTCTTGAGGAGGAGTCTTCAAGAGATGTGTAACAAAACCAACTTCACCATAAGCCAATTGATATAAACTAGAGTTCCTATTGTTGACCTACTTTCTTTCTGCAGTAGGTTCTTGGCCTCAGAGATTCAAAGGAGGAAACCACAGACAACACAGGTCAGAAATAAGATAGAATTTATTAGATAGAAAGGAATAGAAGGAATGACAGGCACAAGAGCCTCTAGCAGAGAGGGGAGATCCAAGTGGGAAATCCCTCCACAGGTCTTCTGACTATGAGACATATGCTGTTTTGTAAATAGGGAGATTTTGAGAATTACTTTTGGCCAGGAAAGGCAGACTTCAATGCTGATTAGCATATGAATGAGTATATTAACAAATGAATATAGTCCTTCTAGCTCTGGGCAAAAGATGACAGGGAGCCAGAAGAGGCCGACTTACATGAAATACTGAAAAAATTGTTTTTCTCCTATCTTGCATGTATTCGGAGAGTGAAGTTTGGAGAGAAAAAGTCTATTTGCCTAGACCTGGAAAATGGAGGCCTTTGTCTGGCCCTGCATGGGGGAACCCTGTATGATTATGTCATATTTCTAGTCATGAAAACAGCACCAAACTTCTATATAAAGACAAAAAAACTTCCACTGTTAAACCTTGATATAAACATGAGCTATACATACATTTAAGAAATATAAATAAAACAATAAAAACAGGCAAGATAATCATTTATCTATCTTCTGGTGCCTCAGTGGGTGATAGCAGTCATAGTGGTGGTGGGTTCAATCAAGGAAAAAATGTTTACAAAACAAAAACTGTCAGGAGCACCTCCAACCTCCACATGGTTCAAAAAGAAAGAATAACAAATACAGTTGCTTTTTCACTGTTTATAGTAAATTTGTACAATTATTGTATACATGGCAAATGTTTGTTTTATAATAATTTGTATTAATTTATTCATTCATCCATTTTCCAACCTACTTATTCTAGTTCTGTCTTACTAGCAGCTGCAGCCTGTCCTGGCATCTCAGGATAAGGCAGGAATTGGCTCTGACCAAAAAGCCATCTCATGGTAGGGCAAGCTCATACCTCCGCACACACACTCCACACTCACTCACACTGGGGCACTTTATCAAAACAGCACAGGGACAGGCCTTGGACCTGTCACCTCTGACAGTTGAAGTCAACATAACCCCTGCCTACCTAGCTGAAGGAGACCTAAAGCAAATATATTCCAATGGCCAGAATTCAGCCTATGTAAGCAGAGAGTTGACTCATCTATTTTGTGACTAATGTTTTTCAGGACAACCACCTGGTTGCTGTGAAGTCAGATCTATGTAGACCCAACCTGCACAGGCCAGAATAGACCCCTGCACTGACCTTACTGTGACCTTTTCCTTATTATAACCTCACTCTAATGCTAAAAGTCACACCAGGGGTAGAGATTTAACATGCTAATGAGACGCATGAAGCCTAAGCCTCTTTAAAGCTGCTCTTTGAATTTCCCTTAGACCAGCAGCCTGAGCACTTTTTCCTTTGTGTTGTTTCCTTGCACAGGAGTGAAAACCTAAGTAAAGCCTCCACAGTGACTCCTAGGCAGCCTTTTGTTAACTTCTATTCCATAGAGAGACCAAGGGCCTGCACCAATAATATTTAGACACACCAATTCGCCCATGAGCACAGCTTATGTGGTGCAAGAAGAAACTGGAGTACCCAGAGAAAACTGATACAGATATGGGGAGAACCTGCAAACTCCAAACAAACAGTGGCCAGGACAGGAATGAATTATTTTTTCTCATCAACATAATAAGAGTGTGACATTGACAAATGGATGTTATTCAAAGACCTGCTCTAGGTAGAATTTTAAAAATACAGTGAGCAGTCATGACCCATATTTTATTGAGCAGAGTCTGTCCTCATTGGAAGAAAATATTTTGTACAGTTTGAATATATCTCTCTCAGCAAGTTGTGTTTATCCCATGGTCTCTGGACCAAGAAAGGAAATACAACTTGTTTATTTGAACTGACATCTCAATATAAATATTATTATTATGGAGATGAGTATTCAAAATAATATTTAGGAAAACTCTGAGTACATTTTGAAAGTATATTTGAAAAAAAAAGTAGAAATTAAACTTGGATAAAGTAGAAAAAATAAACTTTTAATTTTATTTCTGTGTCATGGTTTGGTGGATGATATGAAATGAAAGATTTGTTGCAAGGTTGAGATCTTACATAATTTTTGTAGAAGATGGAGAATAAAACGCAAAATGGAGGTGGTTGATGCTATGACCAGAATTTCTTTCTGTAGTAGGTCCTTGGTCTCCAGGATTCAAAGAATGAAGCCACGGACCACAGACCAGTGGTAAGATAGGATTTATGAGACAGAAGGGAATACAGAAGGAATAAAAAGCACCAGAGATTCTGGCAGAGGGAAAGACCCAAGCAGAACGTCTTCTTGTGGGTCCTTTGTCTGGGGGAATAGTCTTCAGAATTACCTTTGACCAGGACTTAGTAGATGGGAGACATCTTTTTAATGTTAATTAGTATATTAACTAATTGATGACTACAGTCCCTCCAGCTCAGGGCAAAATGGCAGGGCATTCCCTTCAGAAGAGGCTTGGCCAGGCTTACAAGAAATTGCCCAGGCCTAGGAAACTGGAGTCCCCTGTCCAGCCTTGAATGAGGAATCCTGTATCTGTGGATCTGAGAAAATTCACTCACTGGAAACTGAAAATGAAGAAAGGAGCAGGTGAAAAAGTCTGCTATCTACTCTGGATTTGCTGATGGGTGACACTGAAGTTGCTGTAAATCAGCAAGGCATGCAGTTTCCAGGCAGCATCAACTTGGGGCGGGGGTGGGAGGTGGGGGGCGGATCCAGAACATAGCACTTGCCCTGATAAACTGTAATCTACAATGATTATTAGAAAGCCACAAGGACAAACTGGAAGCCGTCTCTCTCTCACTGCAGCTAACCAAGACGACATGGGTGACCTGCAGAAGAAGCTGCTGCCTTTCTTGCTGGGACCTGCCCCAGAATCTGCAAAGTTTAAGGAGGAGAACCAGTGGCAGGTGGAGAAGCGAAAGAGCACCTCTGCCTGATGTTGTTGATGGAATTTCTTCCTTGGTCTTGGAGAGCAGATATGAAGAATGAACCCATGGACCAAAGAGATCAGTGATAAGACAAGATTTATTAGATAGAAAGGAATAGAAGGAATGAAAGGCACCAGAGCTTCTGACGGGGGGGTGAGGGGGGTTTGGGGGACCCAAGTGGGAAGCACCTTCCCCACATCTTTTGTCTAGGGGGTATATATTATTGTGTAAATAGGGATATTTTGAAAATTGATAGGGCCAGGTGTAGGGACCCACCCAAATAGAACCGTCCCACCCAGGAAAGAACATCCCGCCCAGGAAGGAGTGAGGCATGAGCGTCCTGCTGAGGAAAGAGTGAACGTGTTGATCCCTACCACTGCACACCCTGATATTCCCTCCCGCCTTCACCCACGCGCTGACTTCTTTTTTGAGCTCAGCCCCCTTGCACCTGAGTGAATAAAGGCCACGTTGTCCACACAGAACCTGGACTCTGCTTCCTTTCGCTCATGTCTCAGAATAACCTCTCTTTTCTTAACCTTAATCTCTCATTTTGGTGCCAAGAACCTGGGACGGGGAAAAGCCCCCCGGAGGGGCTGAGATACACCCTGTTGAACCTACTTCCAGCTACACAGACTCTTGTTCCAACAAGACAAAGGGAAACAGGAGACCCCTCTGACCCCCGCCTAGAATTCATCCATTTAATAATGAGGGAAGCATTCACCTATTACCTCTTTCAGAGCCTTTTTAACTCTATTCCAATATCACTCTCCCTCTTCCTCCATTCCTAGGCCTTTTGAGGTAAGCATTTGTCTATAACCCCTTTCTGAGCCTTTTTAACTCCACTTGAACTCCTCTTTCCCTCTTCCTCCATTTCTAGGCCTTTTAGGCATTTATAGATAAACCCTCTCTGAGCCTTTTTTTAACTTCTCTTAAAAAGGTCCAAAAATCCCCCCAGGGCCCTCAGACCCCCCTCAATGAGATCTCATCAACCTGGCTTTCAAGGTCTTCAGTTACCAAGAAGCCTCTAAGTGACAGTGCCTCTCAGAGCTCCAGTTATTGGCTTCTGCTATCAGACAAACTCTGACTACTTCTCAAAACTCCTCTGGGCAGTCTTAAAAAAGAAAGCCTTCCCTGGGACCATGCTTTAAGTATGGTATGCCTGGTCACTGGGCCAAGCAGTACCCAAATGCAAAACCCTCCTCCAAGCCATATCCAGCCTGTGGAGATCTTCACTGGAAGTCTGATTGCCCAGGTCCTTCTGAGGATCTGATTTGTATTCACTCCCAGCACCTGGCTGAATTCCCCAACCTCTTCAGGTTGGCCACTGTAGAGTTTCCCGAGAGTCAGGAGGCCCTTTGGACAATGACCAGGACTGAGCTCCGGGTATTGTTGCTAGTGGAAGGTAAGCTAATCTCTTCTAATTGATACTGAGACCACATATTCCACTGAATATGAGAGATCTTGGTGGTGGTTATTGATGGCATTTTGCTATGCCCTCAAGCTACTCTATTCCTATGGTGTTCATTTTCTAGACACTTTTTCACATTCATTCTTTATCATTCCTTCATGCAGCATCCGCCTACCAGGCAGAGCTATCCTCTCAAGATTATAAGCAACCTTAACAATTCCCACCAGCTCCCACCTCTTGCTACCCATCCTGCTCATCTCTAGCCTCTCCCCTACAACCTCTCCATTCTCTCACTCCAACCTCCCTGTAAACCTCATCACATGGGATACCTCCTTCCTTCTATAGCCTCCCATCATTCACCCATTCTTATTGCCCTCGGACCCCAACATTCATATCCTTCCCTTAAACAATACCCAGTTCCCATGGCAGCCCTCTGGGTGTTAAGCCATTCATCCTCAAACTCCTGTGGGGTGATATTCTCAAACCTACTAACTCGCCCTATAACACTCCCATCCATTCTGTAAAGAAAAAAATGATGATTCATATGGGTTAGTGCAAGACCTATGGGCCATCAATGAAATGATTCAGCCTATTCACCCAGTAGTTCCTAACCGCTATACTCTCCTATCTACCATTCCTTCCAATACCTCTCACTGCACAGTTTTAGATCTCAAAGATGCCTTTTTTACCATCCCGATTCATGAGCTTTCCCAACCCCTCTTTACCTGACCAATCCTGGACCGAACCTGATTCCTCCACTGTCCAACAGCTCACCTGGACAGTTGTCTTACTAGGATTTAAAGACAGTCCTCATTACTTTGGTCAGGCACTTCAGGCAGTTAACTTTACTGAAAAATTCCACAGATTTTAAGCACATAGATAACCTTCTCTTATGCAGACCCCCCCCTGCCTCCCAGGAAGACCCCGTTCACTTACTCTACTTCCTTGCCACCAGGGGTATACAGTGTCCCCTCCCAAAGCTGGGTTAACCTTCCTTTCTGTCTGATACCTCAGCATGCTCTTATGGGAATAAGAAAAACTCATTCCCCCTGACCACATTCAGGCCATCTCCTTCTTACCCCTTCCCCAAAAAATTACCTCCTCTCCTTCCTGGGAGTTCTAGGATATTTTAGATCCTGGATTCTCAATTTCATGGCCTCAGCTAAGCCTCTACACACTGGCACTAAAGATTCCCCAACTGACCTTCTGGACCCGCACCAGTTCTGGTCATGTTCCTTCCTCTCTCTACAATCCTCTCTGCCCAAGGCGCTCTTCATTCAGAACCCTGATCCCCACTATCCATTTTGCCTTTTAGTGTCAGAACACCAAAGATGTGCAGTAGGGGTCTTGCCAAAGAAACCTCACAATAAACACCTCCCAGTAGCATTCCTCTCAAAGTAGATAGAAGTCACAGCCCTGGGGTGGCCCCCTTGCCTCCCAGCAGTGGCAGCCACATCCCTCCTTTTCCTGGAGGCCCAGAAAATTACCCACCATGCCCCCACATATCTACCTAGCCCCCATAACATTCCATCCCTTTTAAAACACTAACACTTACTATCTTTCATTTCCAGACCTCACTTACTCCAGCTCCTAATCCCCTTTATAGAAAACGCAAACCTTCAGTTTCTCCCTGGCTGGCACGTAACCCCTCAGCTCCATTAGCCGCCCTCTACTCACATTACCCTCATACTTCCCAGAATTCACTCCATCATTGCTAGCCTTTAATCACGGCAAATCTCCTTCTTTCCCTTAACTAGCCCCGAAGACACTTCACTGATGGATGGCAGTTCCTCTAAGCCCACTGCTCACTTCAGTGCCAAGTCAGGCTTTGCTGCTGTGTCTTCTTCCCACATTATTGCCTCCATTACTCTGCCCCCTGCACCTCCTTACAACAGGCGGAACTCTTAGTCCTCCCTAAACTCTTAGTTCTCCCTGTAAGTCTTCCCTTACAACTCTCATGAGGCCGTTCCATTAACATATACACAGATTCTGAGTATACTTTCCACATAATCCATCACCACACAGCCATAAGGCAAGAAAGAGGATTCATTACCACCCAAGACTCCTCTATGGTCAATGCCGCACTCTGAAAACCTCCTAAATGCAGCCACACTCCCAAAGGAAGTAGCCATTATCACTGTGAAGGCCACTAAAATACAACAAATCCAATTTCTAAAGGCAACCAAAAAGCCAATATAGAAGCCAAATGAGGAGGTCAACACCCTACATGCCTGCCCCACCTCAGAAGGCCAGTACTTACTCATTGATAAATTCTCTCTAGCATATACATCCAAAGAATGGACAATTACTGGCATTTTTTCACACAGGGAAGATTATTCCTTCAACAGGGAAAATTTATTCTTCCTTCCTCCCAAGCACAAAATATCCTCTCTTCTCTCCACAATAGCCTTCATGTTGGCTTCAAGCCTCTTTACACCCTTCTTTTTCTGCTCCTTTCTCACCCATGACTGTCTTCCCTTTTAAAACAGAAAACCCAGTCTTGCACAGTCTGCACTGGGTTCTCACCCTAGGGAGCCATAAAAACACTCACTTTTCCCACACATCAGGCCCAGGGCCAAACTCCCAGACAAGACTGGCAGATTGACTTCTCCCACATGCCTCCTGTATGAAAATATAAACTTCTTCTAGTTTGGGTTTATATCTTCCCCACAACAGGCAAGAAAACCTGGGACATTGTCTCGTCCCTCCTCCACCACATGATTCCTAGATTCAGCCTCCCCAACTCCATTCAGAGCTACAACAGCCCAGCTTTCATTAGCCAGATCACCTCCCAAACCTCACAAGCCCTAGAAATTCAGTTGCACTTACATGTGCCTTACAGGCCCAAATCATCAGGGAAAGTAGAACAAATGACCAACAGTCTTTTTTTTTTTTTTTTTTTTGTAGAGACAGAGTCTCACTCTACCACCTTGGTAGAGTGCCATGACGTCACAGGACTCACAGCAACCTCCAGCTCCTGGGTTTCCGTGAGTCTCCTGCCTCAGCCTCCTAAGCAGCTGGGACCACAGGCACCCGCCACAACGCCTGGCTATTTTTTGGTTGCAGTTCAGCCGGGGCTGGGTTTGAACCAACATTCTTAAACAACATCTCACCAAATTAGTGCTCAAACACAAACATGATTGGATTAAGCTCCTTCCATCGCTTTACTCTGCATTCCCTCTACTCCTCTCAAACCCCTCTTTTACAGCCCCTTTGAAATAATGTACAGCAGAAATATTACTCTGGGCTCTGGACCCCCTCCAAACTCTATCATAGGAAATTATTTTTCCATCCTTCAGGAAACCAAGAACAAACTTAGAAAAACAAACCAGCCCCAGCTACTCGGGAGGCTGAGGCAAGAGAATCGCTTAAGCTCAGGAGTTGGAGGTTGCTGTGAGCTGTGTGAGGCCACGGCACTCTACTGAGGGCCATAAAGTGAGACTCTGTCTCTACAAAAAAAAAAAAAGAAAAGAAAAACAAACCAGCTCTTACCCCAAACCCAGCAGAGAGTCAGAAACCAATTGGCAGGACAACAAGTTTTCCTCAAATCTCCCTTGTCCTGCAGGACTCTGTCTCCTCACTGGACAGGTCCTCACACCGTTCTCTACAACACCCCATGGCTGTTCGCTTATTAGACGCCCCAGTCTGGATCCACCAATTCCAAATAAATCTGTGTCCTACACTGGAAGACTCCCACTGGAAATTGCAAGTGCTATTATCCCCCACAACCTTAAAACTCACTAGGGTCTCTGAAGAGTCCCCTTCCCCATAAACGTGTAACATTCTTCTATTCTTCCCTTTACTCTGTAGCTTTTCTCTAGATGCCTGGTTACTCTCACGTGTTCAAAGCTGGGAGGACATCTTTGAAGCCTTTAAAGATCTGTGGCTACAAGTCACCTTCCAAGATTTTCTCCCTGAGGAAACATAATTTTTCCTCTTTCTACTTTTCTTTCTGGCTACCCCTCCTGTCAATCCTGGCTTCTCTGTCCTCCCCATCAACCCCGAGTGAATGCACAGGTTGTCTTGCTCCCCTGACCTCGTATATCCGTGATTATCTTACCAACCCCCATTCCCACTGAACTGCTCACAATTCCTATCTCAGACCCCTTCTTTCACCAGTACACAGTAATAATGTTGTCAAAGCCTCTGAATGTTCCCATAAAGACCAGCAAAATAACAGGCACTGGATACCCTGAAGGTGGAGTTGAGTCCACTGACTGCTGGACATACCTCCATGATTATCAGATTATCAGATGGAGGAGTTCAGGACATAGCATGTCAGCAAGAACCAAGACAAATCACAAAAAGCACTCTCTTCCAGTATGACCCATCCACCCTGTAAAGGATTAGACCTCATTGTCCTATAAGGACACTGTTGTAACAGGTAACAACACTCCCTTATTCTGCAGCTTTTAAACACCTCCTTCTCAGCTGTCCTGAACTCTATCCTCTCCCCCTTGGGATGACGGATGTGCCTTTCTCTATACAAAAATCTTTTCAGTCCCATACCTGTACCTGACACATATAACTCTTCCATTCCAGCAGAAAATAATACAGCTCTGTTCAGCCCCATAACTAGGCTTTCTAACCCTAGCCTCCCCCAATTTAACCTGCTTCAATTTCACCAGTAGAGGAGACTCTGTAGGCTTTATAAATCCTGATCTTGGTTCCCTCAACTCAACTTTCCCCTTATCTGTCTCCTCCTGTGCCCCTCTGTGAATATTTTTCCTCTCCATCTATCAGTGCCTGCATGCTAACCACTCTGGTCTTTGCACCCAAGTGTTTGCCATGCCCCAAATCTCTCTCTTTTTTTTTTTTTTTAATTAAATCATAGCTGTGTACATGAATGCAATCATGGGGTACAATGTGCTGTTTTTTTTTTTTTTCTTGTAGAGACAGAGTCTCACTTTACTGCCCTCAGTAGAGTGCCGTGGCGTCACACGGTTCACAGCAACCTCCAGCTCTTGGGCTTATGTGATTCTCTTGCCTCAGCCTCCCGAGCAGCTGGGACTACAGGCACCAGCCACAACGCCCGGCTATTTTTTGTTGTTGTTGCAGTTTGGCTGGGGCTGGGCTTGAACCCACCACCCTCAGCATATGGGGCCGGCGCCCCACTCACTGAGCCACAGGCACCGCCCCCAATGTGCTGGTTTTATATACAATTTGAAATATTTTCATTGAACTGGTTAACATAGCAGTTAATGGCATGGCATTTTCTTAGTTATTGTGTTCAGACATTTATATTCTACATTTAATAAGTTTCACCTGTACCCTTCTAAGATGCACCGTAAGTATTGTCCCAACAATCACCCTCCAACTCTCTTTTTTGAATGACTCCTCCCTAACTCAGGCCCTGACACATCCCCCTACTCCCAGACCAAAAAGAGGAGTCTTCCTCAGAAGTGGCTGAACTTGACATTGGCACTGCAGGCATTAGTACATCAACCCACTTTTACCATCAACTCTCCCTAGAACTTAATGAAGACATGGAAAGAGTAGTTGACTCTTTAGTCACCCTACAATCCCAAATTAATTCTTTAGCTGCAGTTGTCCTCCAAAATCACTGAGACTTAGATTTACTTAGAGCAGTAAAAGGAGGCACATGTGTTTTGGGGGAGAAGAATGTTGTTACTTTGTAAACCAGTCAGGAATAATCATGGGCAAAGTAGAAGAACTTGGAGAACAGCTCAAACAGGGACAAACAGATCTTGAATCATATAATCCCTGGTTCTTATTCAACTTCTGACCTCCTTGGTTATTTCCTATTTTAGGGCCACTAATTATGATCCTTCTCATTCTCAGTTTTGGACCAGTAATCCTCTACCATATGTCCTGATTTATTGACCAGGCAATCACTCCAAAAACAACCACTCATATCTTCACCCTACATGGATATCAACCAGTTCAGACTGAAGACCCAAGGGTGTTCCTATAAACACCCTTTTCTCCCTCCCTTTTTCCTTATAGGCAGCCCCCCAACCCTTAATCCACAGAAAGCAGTCAAAGAGACACCACACCCATCACTCCACCTCCTTATAATAGACTAAAAAGACTGGGATGGTAAGGTCAAGTGTAGGGTCCACACAGGGAAGAACTCCCTGCCCAGGAAGGAGGAAGTGCATGAATGTCTTGCCCAGGAAGGAATGAATACACCAATCCCTACACCTCCCAACTCTTATATTCGGTCCTTAACCTCTCAAGAATTACGTTTGGCCAGGTCTTAGTAGACCTCAATGTTGATTAGAGAATGACTGAATGTATTAACAAATCAGTACAACCATTCTAGTTCCTGGCAAGAGATGGCAGGGAGTCCACTCCTGAAAAGGCCCAGGTTACATTAAATTGTCCAGTCCTAGGAAATTTACATGAAATTGCCCAGGCCTAGGAAACAGGTTTCTGTCCAGGCCTGACTAGGGGAATCCTGTGTCAATGTCACCGCGGGTGAGCTAGCAGATTAGCAAAAGCACGTGTGAGTTTCTCCTGCAGAAGGTAAGAACCACTGCTTACCCCCTGCCTTCCCAAACTCTAGCTCATTTCTCTTGTGGTAACTTCTAAGGAAGAACTATATAAGGAGAGAATCTCAGAAATTATTTTCAGCTTAGCAAAACTGAAACAGTTTAAAACCATAGCAAAAAAAATCCCCCCCAAATATAGTAAGTATATCTGTTACTTTTACTATAAGGAATTGAAAAAATCAATTAAAAGATATGTTCACTTTTAGACTATACTTGAGAAAATCCAATATACATTTAGATGCCCATAAGAAAGCAAATATTAATTATAGATATGATTTCTTGCTGCCCTTCCGTATTTCTCCTGGTTTGCACTCATGTCAGAAACCTTAAGACTCCCCTGTGCCTCACTTTTGTCAAATATAATCTTTATTCAGAAATACTATGAGGTTAGAAAAGGCACTTGGTACCACAATCTCTCGCCTTTACTTTTATGTGTGTAATATTAGGTAAATCCATGGGTTTAAGTGTCTTAATTTATAAAATCAAAATATAGTATTCCTTGAATCATTAAAATGGGTGGTTGGATCTTTGTTGTCATTTACCACAGACGGTGATTCTGTGGCTCCTGTGTTACAGGGTTTCAGCTGCCCAACACTCCTGTGAGACAGGGTTCCCCCATTCAGAGCTGGACAGGGACCACCCCATTGTTTAGGAGCTCAGAAATCAGACATCCCACCCCCATTGCTACACACAAATAGGCCACCCTTTCCAGACAGCACACTCTGGGCTCTAGCAAGGTCATGAACAAAGCAGCCCAAAAGGTTCTGGGTGGCTCCTCCTGGAGGAACACATCCTAATTCCTTGCCTGAGGCAAAAAATGCAAAAACCTATTCCTGTGCTACTTTTAAGATTATTTTCTGCTCACAGACATATGGCCAATTGTAACACATTTCCCCCAAGCCTCCTACCCCCAGGATACGAAAAGCAGCATTTAAACCCCCTAGACTGAAGGCTCAAGGCTTCCTACTTGGATCCTCCCCTCTGCTGCTGGAGGTTCTAGTCTCCTTTTTCTGTTTCCCTCTTTTGCTTATCGTTCTTATTCTAAGTCAATAAAGTCTCTCCTGCTGCTTATCTGTGTCATCTGTGGTTTCATTCTTCCAACCCCAAGACCAAAGACTCAGCTTAGAGAAAAATTCTGACAACACCTGTTTCCTTCTTCATCCTCCTGCTGGAAATGCTCTTCCCATCTTCAAATTCCTGATCACACTTTTTGATACCTAACCAAACTGTAAACTCTGTGGAAAGAATAGCGTGCTCTTATTATTTCCCTGTCTGACCTGAAAGAATGTTCTCTCAGTGGAGGCTAAAGGAAACTAACCAAAGCTTCCCTTTTGAAAATTGCATCTGCTGTGTGAAATCAAGCTTTGCACATCATCGGTAAATACATCCCTCCTGGTTTTCTGCTTTAATTTGTCTCAGCTTGCTGCTTTGCAAGTTGACTTCAAAGTCTTTCTCCAGTGTGTTAGTGATTATGAGAATGGCTGAACTCGTCCAATAACACCAATAGCATTTTTTAGCTTTATTTTATATTTCCTTTTTTTTTTGCAGTTTTTGGCCGGGGCTGGGTTTGAACCCGCCACCTCCAGCATATGGGGCCCGCGCCCTACCCCTTTGAGCCACAGGTGCTGCCCTATATTTCCATTTTGATACACAAAGAATTTTGGTTGACACACTAACATTCTCTTTTTATTTATTTCATGTAGTAATTATATGCAATTACATACAGTATTAATTTTCTAGGAGGGTATTATATTTTTAATGATTACCTGCACTTTTTTCATTTTACAGACGTTTCTTAGTACTTAATGTTGTTATCTTATCCCAATTCTTTCACAGAAATGGACTTCCCTCTTTCTTCCAGGAATTGCTCAACTTAGTCAGTGGTTAATGATTTGAACCGAAGCATATAGAAAGAATTTCTTTTGATTTTCAAACAAACTAGAAATATTCTATTATTTTCAATAACTCAAATTTGTGCAGCTAGCCATATTATCCTCTAAATTGAAAAAATCCTTTTAATGCCTATTTCACCTTTTTTGCATAAATATATAATGCATTCAACTATTCAATGTTTTCTCTAGACCAATCAAAAGTAGAAGAATTACAACATAAATCTATATTACAAACCTGATAAAGCCAAGAAATTGTTGCTGAGTGTTGATTTTATACTATTCATGTTTGTACTCTCTATTACAGCACCTACAATTCTTACAATTTAACATTGCAGATATTATTTCTTAATTTTATTTGATTTTTTTCTTTGCCTTAGCACAACTCCAAAGAACAGTGCTGTCTTTATCAGTAGTAATCTGGCAATATAAAAAATACTAAAAGGGAATATTCAACATTAAAACAAAGTGTCAATTACTTATTACTCTACTACTATATGATATATACTTAAAATAAAATTCTTATTTTTGAATATCATAGGACAAAGAAAAAGACTTAATTGAAATAGGATTTCAGAGGGAACAAAATCATGTTGCTCCTGCATTTTTAAATCAATCATATAGTTGAGAAAATATTTCTCTGAAAATAGACCAAAATTTTACTTAATGCAGCTGTTGTTAGTGACACTGAAATGAAATATGTAGTCTCTAACATGAGTGATTTTTCCAATTTTAATTAAGTTGGCCTTAACAATGCCAATAATTTTCTTTCTTTAAATTGAGCAGGATTTAATATGCACATTGCCACAGTAATGGCCTCTTAAGAACAACATTGAAAAGTTTTCACCTACATAGTACAACTTAAACGTCTTTATCTTTTTTTTTTTTTTTTTTAAGAGACAGAGTCTCACTTTATGGCCCTCGGTAGAGTGTGTGGCGTCACACAGCTCACAGCAACCTCCAACTCCTGGGCTTAAGCGATTCTCTTGCCTCAGCCTCCTGAGTAGCTGGGACTACAGGCGCCCGCCACAACGCCCGGCTATAAACGTCTTTATCTTTAGGAACACGTGCTGCTTTACTTAATTCATTTTTCCCCTTTCTCAACTTTTATTCAACCCAAATCAAAAGTTGGGAATCTCAGTGGTTGTAGAAAAATATGTTAACATGAAGTTAAATGCCAGAAGAAATGAGGCTGTCTCTTAAGATCTTATGCTTGTATTCTTTTTTCTCATTCTCCCTTAATGATCATACCACTCCCATACCTAGAATCCCCACCGCAATGGGGGTCATTCCAGTTTCACAAAACCAATACCGCACACTGGCCTCTGATTACTGATTTTCCTGTTCCTCATTGTACTTGAGTTTTCTGGAGCTTTTCTGTAAAATGGAAGAAAACACACTAATGTTAGGTCTGTCTGGATGTTCCCTGTGCCTGGTTCCTGGGGCACAAGTCATGAGCCCCAAGAATGAGCCCTGGGGCCGAGTCATGCCAGCGATGGAGCCATCACAGCCACAGAGCAAACGCACACAGTTTATTACAGGAAGAGAAAGGAGCTGTCTGAAGTGAAGGTGAAGAAGGAAGCTGCACACAATGTCACAAAGCCAAAATACACTGCAGAGAGAGGGACCGTGTTCCCCAGGAGGGGAGAAGGGCCCAACTCTGAACACGCCCCACAGTTTATGTGCTCACTAGTTTGTCCTAAACTTTCTTCAGGAAGGATCATTTCCCACCTTCGGAGATTCACAGATAGGGTTATATAAGGGATTCATTATATAACAGTT
The DNA here is from genome assembly GCF_027406575.1 of Nycticebus coucang. Taxonomy (NCBI): domain Eukaryota; kingdom Metazoa; phylum Chordata; class Mammalia; order Primates; family Lorisidae; genus Nycticebus; species Nycticebus coucang. Next base: position 24,716,459 of record NC_069789.1, on the reverse strand, counting down.
CCCTTACTAGCTTCTGGCCTCCTAGATTCTTCGTAAAAACTCCGCCCACGTTATGCTAATTAGATGGTAATAAGTCGGTTAAAGGTCACTAGGAGTTTCTAGTTTGCTCCCACCAGCAAATAGTTCCTAGCTGCAATTTAGTTCCCAGCAAAATTTTGCTTCCCACTTCTCCACCCTTAGCCACTTCCTTGCCACCTGTTACTCTCCCTCAGACCCAATACTAATGTTCAAATAAGAATGACTTTTTCTTCTATTGAAGTTTCTCCCACTTACTTCTTAGAGTTCTAAAGAATTGTCACATATGCTTTGGGACAAGTCTCCTCTGCAAAGTGCTTAGCCACCTCTGTCTCCGCTGTCCTCAGTGAGAAGCTCAGTTGCTCAGGCCCAGACTCTCCTGCTCTGCCCTCTGCTTTGCTTGGGGTTGCCTTACACTCCTAGTTCAATCAGCATATAGTGTCAATCGTTTTCAATTTAGTGCCTCCTTCTGGCCCTCTCTTTTCTTATTCTTTCCACTATAAGTGAGTGTTCTTTATTTTGATCAATATATTTCTTTCTTGGAGTATATCTCTGTGTGTGTGTGGTTGTGTACACGCATGCATTTAAATTTTCGATCTAGCAGTGACACTATGATAGTGATTAAAAAATATGCGAGGAAAAAAAGATAAAGAAGAAAACCATGTAAATTAGGAGCTGAGCTTATGCAGACGAAAAAGAACTAAAGAACAGACCTAGTCTAAACACATAATTTTTCGCCGGGTACGTGAGAACAAAATGAACACAAAACTATGCATTATTTAGAGAACAATATGGCTAATGATGTAACTCAGACTAAAATGCAAAGTAGGTTTATAAAATTCTCAGTTAAGAGAAGACATAGTGATTGCTCTTTTCTGCAGACTGTTGGAAATAAGATACTATTCAATTGTTCTGTTTGCATGTAGACAGAATTTTGATATTAAATTAAAGGTGAAATTGTAGAGTTATTTTTTTTTTTTGTAGAGACAGAGTCTCACTTTATGGCCCTCAGTAGAGTGCCGTGGCCTCACACAGCTCACAGCAACCTCCAACTCCTGGGCTTAAGCGATTCTCTTGCCTCAGCCTCCCGAATAGCTGGGACGACAGGCGCCCGCCACAACGCCCGGCTATTTTTTGGTTGCAGTTTGGCCAGGGCCAGGTTTGAACCCGCAACCCTCGGTATATGGGGCCGGCGCCTTACCAACTGAGCCACAGGCGCTGCTCTGTAGAGTTATTTTTTAAGTATAATTTCAAAATTTAATATTTTTAAAATATAATACAATTATATATATAATTGTATATACCTATGGGGTAAAAAGTGATGCTATGACTTATAAGTACAATGTGGAACAATTAAATCACGCTAACTTGCCCATCACTAGAGCAGTGATTTACAAAGTACAGATCAAGAAGATTAGGGTGGCTCTGTGGTTCAGTAGGGCACCAGGCCCATATACTGAGGGTGGCAGGTTCGAACCCAGCCCCAGCCAAACTGTAAGAAAAAAAATAGTCGGGCGTGTGGCAGGCACCTGTAGGCCCAGCTACTTGGGAGGCTGAGGCAAGAGGATAGCTTAGGCCCAAGAGTTTGAGGTTGCTATGAGCTGTGACACCAGGGCACTCTACCAAGGGTGATAAAGTGAGATTCTGTCTCTAAAAAAAAAGAAGAAGATGAAGATTAATTGTGATTAGAAGCAATAACAGAGCTCTTATTATTTATTTTAGCTTAAATAATTAATAACAGTAAGATTGACAAATATTTAAATACATATTTAATGTTCAGATTGATAGTGACTTTGCTCTGATTACCAGGAAGTCATATATCACATATGTTAAAAGGTTGTTCACATCCCACCAGTAAAATACATTGGTACCTCATTCATTTCCCAATACAGTGGGAAAGTATTGTATTGTATGTGCTAAATTTGGAATATCTATAAATGATATTAACTAGTCTCAACTTATTTTTCATATATAAAAATTCAAATACTTTCCTCACACAAGGAGGATTATCATGAGCCTTCCGTCCACTTCACAAATATTCTTATACTTTACGATATATATATTTTTTCTGACAGAGTCTCACTTTGACACCCACAGTAGAGTGCTTGGCATCATAGCTCACAGCAACCTCAGACTCCTGGGTGCAAGTGATTCTCTTGCCTCAGCCTCCCAAGTTGCTGGGACTACAGATGACCACCACAATGCCCGGCTAATTTAGAGATGGAGTCTCACTCTTGCTCAGGCTGGTCTTGAACCTGTGATCTCAGGCAATCCACCTGCCTCAGCTTCCCAGAGTGCTGGGACTGCAGGCATGAGCCACCGTGCCCAGCCTACTTTACAATATTTCCAAAATTTTCTGATTTGGTACTACTACTACCTAAATAATAAACTATTTTTAAAATAACTTTTGGATTACAATAGCTTAATAATTTTATTCACTTACATTTTAAAGGCATCATGTTCATTATTATGGGTAATATTTGTGAATCAAAATTTCACAATTTTTAGAAAATGTCCAAATGTTTAATGCTAACTTTTCTGTATTTGATTAGATCCCCATTGTGTTTTCCTTCTACAAATATTGGAGCAATGTCAAGTCTGCATTTATGTCCTAATTAGGTCTTTGTTATTGTTTTAATGTTTAGCCCATGATACAATTAGAAAAAATACATTTAAGGCCCTATTGTCAGGCAGCCTTTAGTTAATACCTAATAAAATCTTTGAAGCTCCTCAATCTTACTCTTCAAGTATTTGACACCTAAAACAGCTCCTAAATAAAATAAACTAGTTCTAGTGACTTTTTGCACATCTGCTCAAGTCAAATTATAATGAACGATCTATCAAATGCATGAAGAATTGCGAAATCTAGCATCCAGAAACATTCTGTAACTCTATCTTTGCTGCATTATTTTGACTCAGCCTTTCACTAAACTACTTCAACCCCCTGCACCCTACTGTGTTCTCACACAGATCTCTTTATTTTTCCTTGGATACAGTTTGGCTTTAATGCCTTTGCTCAATGTATTCTGTATCCTTCTGAGACCCTCCCCATCCTCATATCTATGAGTGTTGAAATCCTATTATCTTTCTAGACTTCTCTTAAGTGTGACCTTTTCTGCAATGCCTTCTTTTTTTTCATTATTTTTTTATTTTTATTTGTTTGTTTCTTTTTTTTTTAATTGTCGGAGATTCATTGAGGGTGCAATAAACCAGGTAACACGGTTGCATTTGTTAGGTAAAGTCTCTCTTGCAATTGTGTCTTGCCCCCCAAAGGTGTGGCACACACCAAGGCCCGACCCCCCTCCCTCCTTCCCTCTCTCTGCTCTCCCTTTCCCCACCCCTCCCTCCTTCTTTCTGTCCCTGGTCTCCCCTTCCCCACCCTCACCGTGACTTTAATTGTCCTTAATTGTCCTCATATCAAAATCGAGTACAAAGGATTCATGCTTCTCCATTCTTGTGATGCTTTACTAAGAATAATGTCTTCCACTTCCATCCAGGTTAATACGAAGGACACAAAGTCTCCATTTTTTTTTAATGGCTGAATAGTATTCCATGGTGTACATATACCACAGCTTGCTAATCCATTCCTGGGTTGGTGGGCATTTAGGCTGTTTCCACATTTTGGTGATTATATATCAATGGGCAAGAGACATGAATAGAACCTTCTCTAAAGATGACAGACAAATGGATAACAAACATATGTAAAAATGTTCATCATCCCTATCTATTAGAGAAATGCAAATCAAAACACCCTGAGATACCATCTAACCCCAGCGAGAATGGCCCACATCACAAAATCTCAAAACGGCAGATGCTGGCGTGGATGTGGAGAGAAGGGAACACTTTTACACTGCTGGTGGGACTGCAAACTAGTACAACCTTTTTGGAAGGAAGTATGGAGAAACCTCAAAGCACTCAAGCTAGACCTCCCATTTGATCCTGCAATCCCATTACTGGGCATCTACCCAGAAGGAAAAAAATCCTTTGATCATAAGGACACTTGTACTAGACTGTTTACTGAAGCTCAATTTATAATCTGCAATATCTTCTTTGATCACAGCAATAAGGAATCACCTCTTACTTCTTTGTATTCCCCCAACACTTAATATAGTTTGTAAAGCAATTACAACAGTCTGGTCTGCAGCAAAGTTGTTTAGGGATCCTTTTCTCCTACTAAAATATACAACTAACCAAACCATATTATTTGTCACTTACCTTTCCTCTCTGCAGAATGCTTTCTTGGTAAATAAATGGTAGCAAAATGAATACCTAAAGCAATTATCTGTATTACTATTTTAAAATGATAGCTTAAAGACAAGAGTTCTTCACTGTAATTTACAACAAAAATATTGATGGTACTTTTTTTGACACATGCTCCATATAATAGTTTGGGTCATGTTAAAAGTCTCCAATGTATGCTTTGTTGTGAGTTACTCTTAAACTTTTTACCTTTTTTGGTTTATTTTTAAAAAATATTTAAACTTTAATTTCTTTATTTTTCACTTTCTTGAAATATCCTAAAGTACTAACTTCTTTGTTTGCTCAACTTTCTATTTTACTAATTTTACTTTAAAGACATAACCTATGTTTACAAGTTTGCATAACATTAAATATGTATCAGGAGTTTAAATGCAGGCTTCCCTTCAAAAGAATGAAGTGTTTCACAAGTTTTCAAGTCATCCTTGGTCAGGATTATGTTAATATTTTCTTTTCCAGATTTAGTACAATTTTCCTTGAAAAAAGCATATCCCATTTTGTTTTAATGGAAGTGGTGTATCCTGTAGTAATAAAGACAACTATAATATAGTGAATTTATCCATGAACATTCAGAGCATCATCTATGGGGAATAGCTTCAGGATCATAAAATTTGTTTGTTCTTTTCTTCTTATTTATTTATCTTTTATTGTTAAATCATAGCTGTGTACATTTGTGCAATCAAGGAGTACAATGTGCTGGTTTCGTATACAATCTGAAATATTCTCATTAAACTTTTCAACGTAGCCTTCATGGCATTTTCTTAGTTACTGTATGTAGACATTTGTATTCTACATTTAGTAGGTTTAGCCTGTACCCATTCTAAGATGCACTGTAGGTGTGGTCCCACCCATTACCCTCCCTCCACCGTAACCTCACCACTCCCTTCCCCTTCCTTGGCCTTTTCCCCATATTCTTGTGCTATAGTTGGGTTATAGCCTTCATATGAAAGCTATAAATTAGCTTCATAGTAGGGCTGAGTACATTGGATACTTTTCCTTCCATTCTTGAGATACTTTGCTAAGAAGAATATGTTCCAGCTCCATCCATGTAAAAATGAAGGAGGTACAGTAACTAAGAAAATGCCATGAAGGCTACGTTGAACAGTTTAATGATGTGGAGAAAAGGGCTCACTTCTAGACTGCTGGTGGGAATGCACACCAATACGTTCCTTCTGAAAGGATGTTTGGAGAATACTTAGAAACCTAAAAATAGACCTGCCATTCGATCCTGGGTTGGTGGGCACTTGGGCTTCTTCCATGACTTAGCAATTATGAATTGGGCTGCAATAAACATTCTGGTACAGATGTCTTTGTTATATTGTGATTTTTGGTCTTCTGGGTATAAACCTAGTAAAGGAATTATAGGATCAAATGGCAGGTCTATTTTTAGGTTTCTAAGTATTCTCCAAACATCCTTCCAGAAGGAACGTATTGGTGTGCATTCCCACCAGCAGTCTAGAAGTGAGCCCTTTTCTCCACATCCACACCAACATCTCTGGTTTTGGGATTTTGTTATGTGGGCTACTCTTACTGGGGTTAGGTGATATCTCAGAGTAGTTTTGATTTGCATTTCTCTGATGATTAAGGATGATGAGCTTTTTTTCATGTGTTTGGAGATCATGCGTCTGTCTTCTTCAGAGAAGTTTCTCTTCAAGTCCTTTGCCCACCCTGAGATGGGATCACGTGTTCTTTTCTTGCTAATATGTTTGAGTTCTCTGTGGATTCTGGTTATTAAACCTTTATTGGAGTTATAACCTGCAAATATTTTCTCCCATTCTGAGGGCTGTCTGCTTGCTTTACTTACTGTGTTCTTGGCTGTGCAGAAGCTTTTTAGTTTGATAAGGTCCCAGTAATGTATTTTTTATACTGCTTCAATTCAGTATAAAAGGCCTGGCGAGTCCTCCTCATAAAATATTCACCCAGGATGATTCCTTCAATACTTTCTTCAATTATTTTTATTGTTTCATGTCTTAAGTTTAAATCTTTTATCCAGTGAGAATCTATCTTATTTAATGGTGAAAGGTGTGGGTCCAGTTTCAGTCTTTTACAGATCGCCAGCAAGTTCACCCAGCACCATTTGTTAAATAGGAAATCTTTTCCTAGTGAATGTTTTTAATCGGCTTGTCAAAGATCAAATAACAGTAAGTAGCTGGATTCATCTCTTGGTTCTCTATTCTGCGCCAGACATCTACTTCTCTGTTTTTGTGCCAGTACCAAGCTGTTTTGATCACTATCGATTTATAGTGCAGTCTCAGGTCTGGTAGTGTGATTCCTCCTGCTTTGTTTTTATTTCTCAGTAATGTTTTGGCTATTCGAGGTTTGTTCTGATTCCATATAAAATGAAGTATTTTTTTTTAATATCTTCAAAATATGACAGTGGAGCTTTTATAGGAATTGCATTAAAATTATATATTGCTTTGGGTAGTATAGACATTTTAACAATGTTGATTCTTCCCAGCCATGAGCATGGTATGTTTTTCCAGTTGTTAACATCTTCCATTTGATAATAACATATCTCTTTTCTTAAAGTTTCATGGTTCACTTTATAGAGATCTTTCACATCCTTTGTTAGATAAACTCCCAAATATTTCACCTTCTTTGGCACTACTGTGAATGGAATAGAGTCCTTGACTTTTTTCAGCTTGACTGTTTTTGGTATATACAAAGGCTACCGATTTATGAATGTTGATTTTTTTTGGTTTGTAGAATGTGTTGGGTAGTATTCCTTCTTTTTCTATATTTTGGAAGAGGTTTAGTAATATAGGTACTAGTTCTTCTTTAAAGGTTTGGTAGAATTCTGATGTAAAGCCATCGGGTCCTGGGCTTTTCTTTTTAGGGAGATTTTGTATAGTCGATGCTATTTCAGAACTTGATATTAGCCTGTTCAACATTTCCACTTCATTCTGGCTAAATCTTGGTAGGTGGCGTGATTCCAGGTATTGGTCGATTTCTTTCAGATTTTCATATTTATGAGAGTAAAGTTTCTTATTATATTCATTAAGGATTTTTGAATTTCTGAGGGGTCTGTTGTTATTTCATCTTTACCATTTCTGATTGAAGAAATTAGAGATTTCATTCTTTTTTTCCTGGTTAGGTTGGCCAAATGTTTATCTATTTTATGGACCATTTCAAAAAATCAACTGTTGGATTTATTGATCTGTTGTATAATTCTTTTATTTTCAATTTCATTTAATTCTGCTCTGATTTTGGTTATTTCTTTTCTTCTGCTGGGTTTGGGGTTGGAATGTTCTTCCTTCTCCAGTTGCTTGAGATGTCCCATTAAGTTATTAACTTCCTCTCTTTCCGTTTTCTTGTCGAAGGCTTGCAGTGCTATAAATTTCCCTCCTAGGACTGCCTTTGCAGTATCCCAGAGGTTCTGATAATTCGTGTCTTGATTGTTGTTTTGTTCCAAAAATATGGTGATTTCCTTCTTAATCTCATCTGTAACCCATCTATCCTTCAGCGTAAGGTTATTTAGCTTCCATGTTTTTGTATGGGTATGCAGATTTCTGTTGTTATTGAGTTCAACTTTTATTCCATGATGGTCTGAGAAGATGCAAGGAATAATTTCTATGTTTTAAAATTTGCTGAGGTTATATTTGTGGCCCAGGATGTGGTCGATTTTGGAGTATGTTTTGTGGGCTGATGAGAAGAATGTGCATCAGTTTTGTTGGGATGAAATGTTCTGCAGATGTCTGTTAAGTCCAGATGTTGAATGGTTAAGTTTAAATCTAAGATTTCTTTGCTTAGCTTCTTTTTGGAGGCTCTATCTAGCACTGCTAAAGGGGTGTTAAAAACTCCAACTACTATGGAACTGAAGGAAATCAAGTTGCTCAGGTCTGTTAGTTTCTCTCATAAATTGAGGTGTGTTTTGGTTGGGTGCATAAATATTAATTGAAATCTCATCATATTGAGTATTACATTTAACAAATATGAAGTGTCCATCCTTATCCTTCCTTATTTTGGTTGGTATAAAGCCTATTGCATCTGCGAATAGGATTGCAATGCCTCTTTTTTCTACTTTCCATTTGCCTGGAGTATAGATAACCATCCCGTCACCTTGAGTCTATATTTGTCTTTTAATGTAAGGTGAGATTTTTGTATGCAGCAGATATCTGGCTTGAGTTTTTGTATCCAGTCAGCCAACCTGTGGCTCTTTAGAGGACAATTTAAACTCTTCACATTAATTGAGAATATTGATAAGACTTTCAAGAGTCCGGTGGACATTTTTGATCTTTTTGCAACTGGGAAAGTTGAAATTTGATCAAAATTTTCTGGGTTGGTTTACTTTTATGGTGGAGTATTATGCTGGTCTTTATGGAGGATCAGTCTGAGAATATTATGAAGAGCTGGTTTTGTTGTGGCAAATTTCTTCAACATGTGAATGTCATTAAATTATTTAATTTCTCCATCATAAATGAAACTCAGTTTAGCTGGGTACAGGATCCTGAGTTGAAAGTTGTTTTTGTTAAAAAAAATAAAATAAAATAAAAAGAAAGAAAGTTATTTTGTTTTATGAGATTAAAAGTCAATGACCATCCTCTTCTAGCTTGAAAGGTTTCAGCAGAGAGATCTGCCCTTATTCTAATATTCTTCCCCTTGTAAGTAATGATTTTCTTTCATCTGGCTGCTTTCAGAATTTTCTCCTTCATATTAACTTTAGTGAAATTGATTATGATGTGTCTGGGGGATGTCTTATTTGGGTTCTTTTGTGCTGGAGTTCTGAAACTGTCAGCTATCTGAAATTCAGAATCTCTTGGTAAGTCTGGAAAGTTCTCTTTCATAATCTCATGGAGAAGAGACTCTGTGCCTTGTGAAGCCACTTCATTGCTTTCAGTTATTCCTATAAGACGAATATTGGTTTTCTTCAAATTATCCCAGAGCTCTCTGAGAGAGTGATCTGTTTTTGCCCTCCATTTCTCTTCCTCTTTGAGAATGTGGGAGCATTCCAAAGCTTTGTCATTGATGTCAGAAATCCTTTCTTCTGCTTATTCCATTCTGTTACTGAGGGATTCTACTGTGTTTCTCAGATATTTGAGGACTGCAACTTCTTGTCTTAATGTGTCAAAATCTTTGGCCATTTGGTCTTTGAATTGGTTGAATTCTTGGGACATCTTTTGTGTTACTGCTTGGAATTCTAATTCGATCTTATTTGCTGTCCAGATTCTGATTTCGATTTCTGACATCTCAGCTATTTGTTTGTGCATAGGATCTTGTGCTGTGTCTGCCCCATTGTTCCTTGGGGGAGTTGATCTATTCTGATCATTCATATTGCCAGAGTTTTTCCTTTGATTTCATCTCATGATTGTTTTCACTGTTGCCTCTGGCTGTCCTCAGAGTTTGGGTGGTGTCTCTCCGAGATTAGACCCCAGCGGGTTCAGTCTATTTTTGCTGGATCTTTGTAGGGAGTCACCCTGTGTAGTTCCTCTGGGGCTGCCCCAGCCATGGAGTTCTGGTTGTGGGAGCATCTCTGGAATGTGACACACCCAGATCCAGCAACAGTGCAGGGAGTGGTGCACACTGTTCTGGGAATGCCTGGCACCCAGTTACTTTGGCACAGAGGGCCCAAGGCTCCAGAAGTCTCAGGCCAGGAGAAGGGGTCTGTGCAGAGGCAGGGAGGGCTCTGGAGAGCATGCGGCTACCAGAGTCCCTGGCCAGATGAGCGGGCTGGTGTGGAGGCAGGGAAGGTACAGGAGGGAGGAAGTGGGGCTGTGCGGCTCCCAGAGTTTCTGGTCAGGGTGTGGGGAGGCCTGGCAGGCAGGGTAGTGGGTCCTGGCACAGCTCTTACTGGGGTCCGTGTGGGCGCAGCTCTTATGAAGGTCTGGGAGGGTGCTGATCGTGGGTAGCGGGTCAATTCTTCCGGAGGTCCAGAGGGGCCCCGATGGCGGGTCCTGGTGCAGCTCTTTGGAGGTACTGGCGGGTGCCAATTGTGGGTGGCCGCACAGCTCTTCCAGAGGTCTGGGAGGGTGCAAATCGAGGGTGGAGGTGCAGCTCTTTCAGAGGTCCAGGTAGTTGTCGATAGGGGGTCCTGGCGCTGGTCTTCCAGAGGTCTGGGAGGGTGCTGATCCATAAAATTTGTTTTAGAAGTGTCCCTAACTTGATGGAGTATACATCACTGGGGCACTGGTATATATAGTCATTTATACCTCGCACTTTATCACCCTATACTAAGCCCTATGAGATGCTTTATGCCTAAGTAGAAAACACACCTATAAAACTTTTATTGTCAACTCCTAAAAATTCTTGATTAATTTTTTATTCAACATGTTCAAACTATTCTATCATGTTAAAATAGATGTTGACCTTATACCATGTTCTAGAGCAAACTTGAGAATCAGGGAATCTCCTTTTAAGCCCTTTCTCTCATTATGTATTCCTTGTGAGATCTGAGGCAAGAGATCTTTTCTACATCTTTCCATTATTCTTGAATATAAAGATACTTACACATTTTTGTGAATATCTGCATTTACGAATCAGTTTCAGTTACATTAACCTTTAAGTTGGGTTACAAATATTAGTATATTATTATTGCTTGAATCATGCAATTGGCTCAGAGCAGTTTTTCATTACTTAAGCAAATTTATTTAAAAAATTCTCATACTCATCTGCAAGCTGAACCTGTGACATCCATGTGTGAAATTACTTGAAGTTGAGGAGGTGAAAAAGCCGGTCTTCACTTACGTGGATGAAAAAAAAAATTTTTGCCTACAAAATTTTGAGTGGAAAATATCATGATGTAGAAATTTCTGCCATGCTAACCTATGATTCACACACAATGTCATAAATAAATAAATGTTTAGAGATAAAGTTATCCTGTTGTAAAAGAATTACATGAATAAATTTTTTATATTACAAATTATTCAAATTAAAAAGGCAAAGATTATAGTATGAAAAAATAATGATGCTAAGCAATGATATTAGGAAATACGTACTTTCCCTCCTCCAAATTTTACTGAGGAGTAACTGACAAATTAAGTTTGTATACTTAAGAGTGTAACATCATGCTTTGATGTATGTTCATATTATGAAATGAATACCTCAATTTAGTTAGTTCATATATCCATCATCTCACATTGTTATATTTTTTTCAATGTGATGAGCACATTTAAAATCTACTCTCAGAAAATTTTAAGTATAAAATACAGTATCATTAACCACTGGGGTACATTAGATCCCCAGAATTTACCCATCTTATAATAGAAAGTTTGTATCCTTTGACTCACAGCTTCCCATGGCCCCTCCACCACTCACCCCTGGCAACCATCATTCTACTTCCTGTGTCTATGAGTTCGACTTCTTTAGACTATACACGTAAGTGAGATCATACAGTGTTTGTCTTGCTCTGTCTGATGTATTTCACTCAGCACAATGTCTTTAAGGTTCACCCAGGTCTTTGCAAATGGCAGGATTTCCTTTTTTGTTATGGTTTAATAATGTTCCATGTATATACATTACATTTGCTTTGTTCATTCATCTGTCAACAGATACTTAGGTTGTCTCCCCCATCTTGGATATTGTAAATAATGTGCTATCTATGTAAGATTTATTAAACTATACAGAAGTCTAGAAACAAGTCCCTTTTTGTATAATCTGCAAATATTTTCTCCCATTCTATGGGTTATCTTTTGACTTCCTCAGCAATATCTTTTTTAGCACAAAATTTTTAATTTTGATTAAATACAATTTATCTCCATTTTATTTTGTTGCTTGTGTTTTTGGTAGCCTATTTTCTACTATTGTTTAATATGATAACAATAAATTATTATTTATAATCTATGGTGATGTATACCCATGTTTTCTTTTAAGTGTTCATATTCTTTAGGGATATTAGTCTTGTATGTTGTTTTACTGTGCTGTCTTTCATGTTGCTATCAGGGTAATACAGTTTTTACAGCTGGAGTTATGAAGGTTTACTTCCTCTACAACTTTTGAAAGAGTTTGTTAATTTGACTTTAAATCTACTTTTGATCACAGACACAAACTCTTTATTTGTTATTGTTCTATCGGATTTTTAATACCATCTTCAATCAGTTTTAGTAGTCTGTATGTTTATATAAATTTCTTTATTTTATCCAGGTTACCTAATTTGTTGGCATATAATTGTTCATTATATCCTCTTATAATACTTTATATATATGTCTGTAAGGTGAGTAATACTGTCTCTTCTTTGATTTCTGGTTTTTGTTATTTTAATCTTCCCTTTTTTGTCAGTCTAGCTTATTATTTGTCAATTTCATTAATCTTTTCAAAGAGCTAACTTTGGTTTCAGTGATTTCAACTATTGTTTTCTATTCTCTATGTACTTATGTATTTATTTACTTACTTATTCTAATCTTTGTTATTTATTCCCTTCTTGCCCTGGGTGAAATTTGCTCTCTTTTAATGTCTGAAGATGGAAATATTAGGCTGTCAATTTGAAATCTTTCTTCTTTTTAATGTATGAAATGCTGGTGCCTGATCCTTCTGATGTGATACCACATCCCTTGTCTTGAATATGAGAGGAGAGAGAGCCCCATTTTTTGGGCCATAACTGCTGGTTTGGAGATGGGGGAGAGCAGGCTATGGCTCAAGTAATATGTAGACTTTTGCTATACTTAACACAGTTTAACAGATTTTCTTGAGTAAATATTTCTTCATTTGCTGTATGCTCTTTGAGCATAAGATATCTTAAACACGTGGCTTTTTTTTTTTTTTATTTGACAAAAATAATCCTCACCACTTCTAGTGGGGAATAGGTATGCTATGTTCCTTATGCTGCTGGTTTGTTGTTGTTGTTGTTTGTTTGGTTTGGTTCTTTTTTTTTTTGCAGTTTTGGCTGGGGCTGGGCTTGAACCCACCACCCCTGGCTTATGGGGCCGTCACCCTACTCCTTGAGCCACAGGCACCACCCTCCTCATGCTGCTGTTTTGACTGAATGAGATTTGTTTACCAGAGACCTGAATCTACAATTTAAAAGAAAGACCAAGTACAAAAAACATGGTTTTGGAGAAGCATCATTTGGGGGTGAGGCAATTACCCTTTGTCATATAAGGAATTTTTGTTAAGCTGTGGTAATTGCAATTATATAATAGGAATAAATGAATGGACGTGTATACAAAATAGAGAGCCCCCAAAGAGATCCACCAAAATATAACATAAAATATTAAAAGGTGGCATGGCTTATTAGTAAAAAATTTCACCCTGCCCAACAGGTGATATGGGACAACTGATTATATATGTAAAAGTGACATTTGGTCAAAAAGTTGTCATACTTTTATTATTTTTGAAAAATCACCCTAATTAAATAATACTTTTATTAAATGCATATTAACTGCATACAATCCTTTGAGTGCTGTGAGAAGTTCCATAGATGCCTAGAAGACAGAAGGAGAATGAGGACACAGGAGGGAGCACACTTCCCTTGTGAAGTTATGCAGTAGTGGGATTCCTAAAATTGTTCATTGATTCTTTACGTAAGAGTTCTAAAATGCCTATGTTTCAGTTTTTGGAATATTTTAACAACATCACTAGCCTAGGATCTATCCATGCCTACCTACGTTCTTCGCCGAAAATCATTCTCTAGCTCCTGGCTGTGCAGACCGCCTATATTTCAGTCTCCCTTTGAGTTCCAGTGGTCATTTGATCCCGTTCTAGCCAGTGGAATATGAGCAGATTTGAGATGGTCCATTTTCTGATTGGCATATAAAATTTCTTATGACCCTTTTCTGTGTTCTTTCCCCTTTGTGTGATAAATGCAGACTATAATAAAGTCATAGGGGTTGGAAAAGACACAAGATGAAGTGAGCACGAGTCTTTAAATGACATTGTAGTGGGAATCTTCTGGTAATCTTTTTTTTTTTTTTTCCTTTTTTTTTAATTTAATTTTATTTTTTTTCCCTCTGGTAATCTTAGCACTCACCCAAGGTTCTCAAATTAGCAAAATATTCACTTCTACCTGATTAAGGCACTGAAACTGTGGTGTGTGTTTGGTCATTCAACAACCCTAGTCCAAAGATTCTGTGTTTTTAAAATTTAAAAGTGTTAAATAATAATAATAATAATTAAATATTATTAAATATAGAAAAGAATATAAAATGTAATAATTAGGGGAAAAGGAGATACACAACACTATATCCTTCATTAACCAATAAAAACAGAGCCCTCAGGTTGGTGGATGATCTATAGATAAGGGTAAAGTGTTCAGGTTATCTGTTGCTATATAATAATCTATTTTCAAAATTTAGCAACTTAAAACAACAAGCATTTCATTCTCTTATTACCACTTAAGATCTTAAAAGTCAAGAATTCAGCTAGAACTCCGCTGAGTGATTCTTCTCCTCTGGCATTGGCTGAGACTGTACAGTGAGTGGAGGATTACTTCACTCTTATGTCTTGTGTCTTAGTGGAAATGGCTAGGAGACTGGTCTCAGCTGGAACTGTGTACTGAAAGGAAGAGTATGCATCTTCTCCCAGGTCTTGGGGTAGCCTAACTTCTTAAGTAGTGCCTCAGACCTCCCACAGAATGTTCTAGGAGATGTGGTTGAAATCCACAAGATTTTATGTGATTTGGCTTCAAAAGGTCTAGCTCAATTACAGGGGCAGAAAAATTAGATTACACCTCTTATCGGAAAGAATGGCAAATAATTTGTACTCAACCAGTATTTTTTCTTTTGGAATCTCTACAGAAAAAAGTCAATAAGTTTCTATTGACTGTTGACTTTGTAAGGGAGAACTGTGAGATAATGTTTTTGAGAATTTTTGGAGAGGGTTTAGGTTACTAGGCATGCTGGTTCCAGTTCCCTTGGACACAGGCGCTGAGATGGAACTGGATATGTAAACTATTTGCTTCGGGAAGAGTCTATAGACCAGAAAGTACAAAAAGAGCAGGGATTAGCAGGCAGAGCTTTTAGACCAACTGAAGATCTGACAGGAAAGGAAGGAAGACTGGCTAGGAGGACCCTCAGATTGAAGCGCAGCTCTAATACAGTCTCAACCAAGGTGATGGGGAGAACCAGGGGAAAAAAAATGTGCATTTGTGGGTCCTTCAGAAACACCATTTCATTTCCTCCTCCATGTTCAATCATATCCTGGGAGCAGCCCAGGGAGAAGACCATGGCTTGTATGTGAACACTATGATGTATCCAAAGCTGTGACGGCTTGAGTCAGTAAGTTGTGTTCCTCACATTGGGTCTCTCCTGAAAGAAAATCTGAGCAGTACATTTCCAGGGCTGCACATTAGACTCCAGAGTAATGGGAAGATATGAAAAATTATTGTGGAGAATGGGAGAGTTAACTCAAGAGACATGGTAATAGGTTCCATAATTGACATGATTGGGCTTAGTGTCCATGAACTTTGAATACAATAGACATGAATTTCTCTAGCTCATCTGCCAAGGTTCAATGGCTAACTCATAATTCCTCTCTTCCTCCTTCCTTTAGTGCTCTTTGCTTTTACAAATTAATGTGGAACCCACACAAATGAACTGGTGTAAAAGAGAGTTTTGAACAATTTTAAAGCAATCATTCTGATGATTTTTAAAAATATAATCTGATCTTTCGCACTAATCAGATTGATGCTGCTGATAAACATTTGTGAATATCTTAGAACAAATGGTCACCTATTCTGAATGGGAATATACTTGTGAGTGAAATTTCCAGGTCACAGAGAAAGCATATTTTCAAACTTAGAAGATCAAGAAAAATATGTTCCAAAATATCGTACTGATTCCCAGTTTCATCTGCAGAAACTAAAATTCTAGTGTCTCATACTTTGTACTGTCCATTTTTGGTTGTTCCTTGGTTTCGCTCATTTGTTTGTCTCTTTGACATTCTGGGGGATGTAGAGTGGAATTTAATTATTCTTTGAAGTGGATTTTCATGATTACTTAAAAGAAAACTCATCTTTCCAGATTTTATTGGAAATATGGGTCTCTGTTGTCTAGCACTTACAAGTTTCTTGGCATTTTATAGCTTGATTACTTATCTTTGTCTCATTGAATTCTAAGAATTCTTCATGTATCCTGAATATAAAAACATTAATAATTTTTATATACAGTCTCTCCTCCAATCACAGACCAAAAATAATAAATGAATAAATAGATAACCAAAACAAAGGTTCATCCAAAGAGAGGTAATTAAGAAAGTGTGTGCATACAAAAAAGGAAGGAAGAGAATTGGTCTGTCATGAGAAAATAAAAGGCTGGGTGGCTTAAACAACAGAAATTTGCTTTCTCAGATTTTCTGGATCAAGGTGCACCCAGGATTGGTTTCCAGCGAGGGTTTGCTCTGATATGTCTCCCGTTTCTTGTAAAAACAACACTCAGATTAGGGACTCACCCTTAGGACCTCATGTAATCTTAACTATCTCTCTAAAGACTTTATTTCCAAATATAGTCACGTTAGAGGTTAGGGTTTCAGCATAGAAATTTTGGTAGATACAATTTGGTTTGTAATTATAACAGGAAGGATGGAGGAAAGAAGGAAGGAAGGGAAGAGGAAGTAAGATTGTTGATATGATATATCATATCATACCTCATAGCCAATTTCATTTTCCAAAAAGAAGAGATGGGATATCTTTAGAAAGGAAAATCAGGGTAAAATGTACCATCGGTATTTCTTACATTAGCTATAATTGGCAACAAAGTCATTACCAGACTGCATGCATGTCATTTCATGGGGTACTATGGAATTATAGAATAACTTCCAGCACTGTTTCCTTCTGGATCGTGTATTTAGTTTGCTTCTGCTTCGTCATGCATTGCATACAGACGAGGATACATCTGCAAACATGTCCTTAGGCGATGGCGTTGTTGGGTGAACATCAGAGACTTTACAAGCCCAGATGGCTAGGCTACTGGTCTATATGGTTTAACTTATTGCTCCAAGGCTACGAACCTGTGAGGCATGTTACTACACAGAATACTGCAGGCAATTATAATGCAGAAAGTTTGCTTTATACACCAAAAATACGGTATGAAAGATAAGTGCCCTGAAAGTTTCTCTGGTTGTGTTAGTGTATGAGTGGGAGTGAGCAGGCAGGCCTAGGATGTTGCCGTACACTTTTACATGCCTGACAGCCTAGGTTTGTTTACACCAGCATCACCACACATGGATAAGGTGTTGTGCTATGACAATCAGACAGCTATGATCATGCTGGGTGAGAGATTTTCACACACAGCTATGGTACTCGTGGTCCGCCATTGACCGAAATGTCATTACACCGCCCATGACTAGACTACTTCTTACTCTGCTTTGGAAAAATGAATTTCTTTTCTAGTGATTTATATTTTATTTATGAAATTTAACATTCAGTTTGGATACATGAAATCACTATCATGCTTTCTTTAACATATTGGCTATATTACCAACTATTAAGCAGATGTATAGTTGTTTTGCTTTTGCAAAGTAAGTCTTTTCTCATTTTTCATACCATGATTGACAATCATTTAAAAATTTCCATTACTCAGTTTTAGAAATGTAGTTATGTTACATTTATATTATAATATATGTAATAGCAATAAGTCACCCGAATGGTTCGTAATTTTTATGATGGTTTGCCTGGTTTATAAAATTTAACTCCTTGAAGGTAGAAGGCAAAAGAATTTTTATTGATGATTTTTAAATGCAAGCCATTCATGTGATAAAAACAATGTTAATAATGTAAAAAATAATTAAAAACAACTTAATAAATTTATATAAGCACAACATTCAAAATAGGATAAAAACATTTGCATGACTATGAGAACTCTGAGTTATATATTAATTTTTCCAGAAAATTAATATACATCATTTCACTAATAGGTATCTAGTATAACAGGAAACACTGATAATACAAAAATAAAGAGAAAATTCGTTCTGTTCTCAAGGGGTTTAATCTAACAGGTAAAACAGCTGACTCCACTGTGATATTCCAAAATGGAGGTATTATTCAAAAGGAGAAAGGAAAAGACAAAATGTGGAAGGAACTAATTCAATTTTGGGATGTGGGAAGGGGATTTGACAGGGTCCAGGATAACTAAGCTCAATGTTAGGAGATAAGATTCTCCAGGTAGTAGAAATCTTGGTGTAAAGTGCTCAAATAAATGAAAGTTTCTGGCTTCCTATTATAATAATTTTTAAAGTTATTTTAAATACTTTATAGTATATGGAACTCTTTCTAGTTAATATGTTATGTTCATATGTATTTTGATTTCAGAATTTTATAGTTTTAAAAAAGTTGCTTCTGAATTTCCCTAACATATGACAAAGCAAAATTCCATAAGTAAGACAAAATTCCATAAGTAAGTCATCATAATGTGATGACTCTTACTTATGTAAAATATGTGCTATGCAAATTATTTTATGACTCAGAGGTAGACATTGAGAGCATTCCAATTTTACAAATTAATATACTCATAAGGTTAAGCTAGTATTACTCATAGATGAAATCACAAAACAAGTTTTTATTATCTTTCTTATTTCTTTATAGTCAATAATTATTTTCTTTCCTGTCCTGGATTAAAATTCAGGTTGTGTCAAAATCTTTTTAATCATAGCTCATGTTCTCCTATTACACTATTAATAAATTAATAAAACATCATCTCATTTCAAAAGTTGAGCTTTCCAGCCTTATTAAAATAATAAAAGGTTTGAAATGAATATTAAATATATCTGCCATCTCCAATTCAGACTACTGAATGAAAGGATTGGCTTCTGACCTCTAGTATACTCACTTTTTTTTTTTTTCTTTGTCTGAGAAATGGGAATGAAAGTAGAAATCAAAGGGAAACAGGCAAGTTCTCATTTTACTGTGGACATTTAATGGTTACTGTGAACTTTATTTTAATTTATTAATACTCACTTTGTAAAGGCATCTGACACAATTGCTTTTCACACTTTTAATAGGTCATCTTACTGCAAGTCCTTACAAGTCTTCCAACATGAGAGACTGTTTTCTCCTGTCTTCCAAACTAGCAACAATAATACTGGCTTAGAGATACTGTTTCTGTCTATTTCATTGCTTTTTACTGTATAAATATAAAATATATACATGATGTTTTGCTTTACACATCTACAGTGAGATTTTTCTACAGGTAAGCAATTTGACGTATCCATCACCTTCTACAGTTACCTTTTGTATATGTGTGGTAAGAGCATTTAAACTATACTCTGTTCGCAAATTTTCAAAATACAATGCAATATTATTCTTTATAGTGTTACTGATGGACAGATGACTTCTTTATCCCATATAACTTAGAGTTAGTACCCTTTGATCTCCCCATTTCCTCCACTTCTCATGCCATGGAGCCACCATTTTACTCTATATATAGACTTTTTTTTTTTTTTTTTTATACAGGGTTCCCTTTATTCAGGGCTAGACAAGAGCCCCATTTTCCAAGCCTAAGAAAATAGACTTTCTCTTTCTGAAGTATACTCTCTGAATACAAGCAAGATAGGAGAAAAGCAGTTTTTCCAGCGTTTCATGTAATCTGGACTTCTTCTGGGATGGACTCCCTGCCTCTTTTGCCCAGACCTGAAGGGACTACATTCATTTGTTAATACACTTATTCATTCACTAATCAACATTGAAGTCTGCCAAGTCCTGGCCAAAATATAATTCTTGAGATCTCCCTATTTGCAAATAGTATATAACCCCTAGACAAAAACCCACCCTGGGGTCTCCCACCCTGGGAAGACCCACTTAGGTCTCCCCTCTCTGCTAGAAACTCTGGTGTCTTTCATTCCTTCTATATTTGTTTTTATCTAATAAATCCTATTTTATCACTGATCTCTGTGGTTTGTGTGTTCATTCTTTGAATCTCCATGACCAAGGGCCAACTGCAGAAAGAAATTCCATCAATAGTATCACATATAAGTGGATCACTTCATACCTGTTAGGATGGTTATTATCAAAAAATAAAGAGGAAGGAGTTGATGAGGATGTGGAGAAAGGAGAAACCTTATACGTTGTTGGTGGAAATATAAATGGTTACAGCCATTATGGAGAACATAATGGAGATTCCTCAAAAATTAAAAATAGAATGAGCATAGCATTGGGTAATTTTTCTTCTGGGTATATTAATATATTCAAAGGAAATAAAAGCTATTCTTTTGAAAGATATATGCCTTTCCATGTTCATTGGAGAATTATTTATGATAGTCAAAATATTGAAATAATCAAAGTGTCAATTGACTGACGAATGGACAGAGAAATTGGGTCTGCCATTCTCTTGTTTATACCTCTTCTATTTTTATGTTTCAGAGTTTTGTGTAGGAACTGCAGGAAAATGGTAAATGGAATAGTGGATATTGAACATCCATTCATTGGTCTTGATTTTATTGCAAATGTTTCTAATATTTCATTAGTTGGTAGAAATTATTGCTATAGAATTTCATAAAATATTTTCTCAGATTTTATAAATATATATAAAAATAGTACATATGTATATATAATTCTTGAAATGAGTTCTGAGCTATCTTCTCATTAGTGTGAGAGATTGGTAGGGAAAATGAAATCAAACAGAAAGAGGAAGGAGTAGAGGGTGGTCTCAGCAAAAGCTTACCCCTCTGTAACCAAGAAATGGTGGCTGTAGAAGGGAGATGGCAGTAGAATAATGATTGATAGATCAGATTTTTATTTTCTCTGCCTACTCATTGAAATAGATCATTGATGATGAAAGATTTCTTTAAAAACACCGGAATAAGTGTGCTGACTCCCAAGTCTTTGTCCCAGTACAAGACCCAACATGCATGGAGTGACAGTGCAGAGATAGAGCAGAGGAGGCTGGTCAGTTTCTGAAGCCAAGCTCTGGGTGCACATGGCCTGTCTACAGAGTGAATGAATCCAGAGGTTTCAACGTACCCTGGTGAGAAAACATACAAGTTCAGAGAGGGCCTCTGGACACCCCAAGAGAAGAGAATGCAAAAAGACTAAAAATGGTTAAGGACTATCCTTTGATACTGTATGTCAACATAAGTCTCGAAATTCCCAGTGAAACTTTGGGAGGCTGCAGGCCAGATACCAGGCCAGATGGAAACTGCAACATAAGGCAGGAAATTTTCTGTCTTTTTTTTGCAGTTTCTGGCCAGGGCTGGGTTTGAACCTGCCACCTCAGCATATGGGGCCGGCACCCCACTCCTTTGAGCCACAGGCGCTGCCCAGGGCAGGAATTTTTAACACATCATATGAATCCAATTGGAGATCTCTCTGCTTCCATAATGATAGACTGGACATCCTCATACACCAAACGCTGTTTGGAGAGAAGAAAGAGTTGGCATACTAAAAGCATTTAACTCAGCATGCAGAATCATAAAAAGACTTCTTAATTCGGCCACCAATAGGAATTCAAATCCTGAACACTGCATATATTAACTATTTAAATAGAAAAAGGACAGTAAAACTTTGAAGGACCAAAATATGATTGATTGGAAAGTACAAATTTTCCCATCATTCAGGGAGATAGAAACTTTGTACATCTGAATGTAGTTTGAATTACTTAGTGAAATTTATTGCTAAATATTACTCCCATTCATTTTTGTCATATAAATATGTTTTATAAGAATTCTTATTACTAACTTTTGGGATCATATTGCTTCTCTATTTTAATCTATTAACATAGAGTTATGATTCTTAAATTTTTTTTGGCTTGGAACCTCAATAACTCTTAATTAATCAGCTCCTGAAAAAAGATTCGTGTTTATATTATTTGTTCTATCAATATTTACTATATTAGAAATGAAAACAGAAACAGTTTAAATATTTATTAACTTACTTAAAATAACAGTAATAAACCTGTTGTCTCCTAACATACATAACATACTTCCATTTAAAATAACTATATTTAAAAAAAAAAATGAGAGAAAAAAATGAGCACTGTTTTACACTTAAGCAAACATTTTAATGTCTGGCTGGATTCTTACATTTGCTCCTTAATTTGATGTGCTGCTTTATCATACTTCATGTAGCCTCTGGAAACTTCACTCTACATTTATCAGCGATTAAAGAGAGAAAGACATATAATATCTTGTTATCATATCATATCATATAACATCTTGTTATCATATCAAAGTAGTTTGAATATTACTGAGCCCCTGAAATGGTGATCACTACGGTTTATGGTTAGGACTTATGGCCCTGTCAAAGAGACTTAAAAATACCAAAAGGTTCTGTCTACCATATTTGGTATATGTCTATTGTCCTGAATCTCCTGGGTGTCCACTCCATTAATTAACTTAACCTCTTGTTTCTCCCATGAACTCCCTTTGTCCATGCACTGTACATCCCCCAAAGGGTACCTTCCACCCTGGTTGCTTAAACTACAGTCTTTCTAGACCAGTGTGTCATGGGCTGCAGCCAGTTCCAAGGAATCCCACTTCTTGTTTGGTTGGTTGCTACCTGCCCTCAATCCTGCTATCCTTTGACTTGCTATTGCATTGTGGGAATTAGAATCTCAGATAAGCTATTATTTACTAACAAACATATGCTTGAGGCTCATGCTTTCCAAATTATGGTGGTGGCTTAAATAGCACAGGAAAAAATAAAAACATGAGTTTTTATTTGCAAACATGAAGGTAAATGGTTCAGTTCTTCCAAGATCGTGGGCCTTTTTTTAAAGGGTTATGTGTTCAGAATATACAAGATTTGGAAGAAATGTTCTGTAAAGGAAATCTGGCTCCTGTGATAGAAATATCATAGTTTCATATGCTAAAACCTGCAGGGGTAGGGTGGAGAGTTGTTTGTTATATATTTTTATAGAGCTTAAGAAATGTTTTGCTTTGTATCTGCTTATATGTATATGAAGTTAATGATGCCTGGGAATTCCAAAGAGTAAGTTTATTTCAAATAAAATTGAATGATTGCTGCATAAGAAATTTATTTAACAAAATGTTAACAACTTAAGCATAACAACTCTTGTTAATGAAGGCAACAATTATTCCATTGCATGGAACAGATATTCAGAATGTCAATTATTGATTTACATTCTAATAAATTGTTATAATTTTGAGGTCAAAAAGCAGTCCTTCTATCACCCAACACAAGGATTTACTGTTCCCCAATATTGTCAGTTAATTTCTTAAAAATCAGAAACTCAAAAAAATTTATTAGCATAGACTAAATTGAAGAATTGATATATTGTTTTTACCTCAACCAAAAAGAAGCCACAGAACTGAAAAGAAATTAAGGTAGTTCTAAAGTAGGAACTTAAATTTTTGTACCATTGAATCCTTTAGGAAACAGATGAAGTCATTGATTCCTCTTTCCAGAAAAGAATAATGAGTGAATCTACAAAATGCTGCATAAGATTTCACTGAGATCATGACATCCATTTATAAATTTTTAAAGGTTTCATGAATCCTAGACAGTTTAAGAAATTTACAAATGAAAAACTTGTATAAATCTATGAAATGAAAATGACCAGTTATACTAATTCTGATAAATGATTCAGCCTTCTACATTTAATGGTCATTATTTATTGGTGTAGAGAAGGCTGAAAATTCCAAAAATGATTATTGCATATGACACTCAAGCCTACTGTTCTTGAATTATTAAATAAAATTCTGACAGTCTCACAGTGGTGCTTTCTGGCTGTGTCTTATCAACACTAGACCTCAGAGAAAACTCAATTCATTGAAAAAAGAAGCCATTCAAATGATTTCATGTAAGCTAAATTATACGTTTTGTTTGAATGAATCTATCATATTTTATTAAAGTGATCGGATGAGCCTTTATTGTAGTTCTGATAGGGAGTTGGTCTGGAGTTTTATGGGTTTTTCTCCCAGAGCAGCTTGTCCAAGAGAAGAATTAATGAGAGTCACATATATTTTTTAAAATATTCAGTAGTCACATTAAAAAAAAAAAGAAAATGAAGGTATTAATTTCAATAACATAATTTTATTAATACAACATATCTAAAAGATCATCAATTCAGCATGTAGTAAGTATAAAATACATATCTATTCTAATCTTTTTTTGGTACTAAATCTTTGTAATCCAGTGCTTATTATATATGTACAGCATGTCTCAATTTGGACTGGACACATTTCAAATGTTCAATAGCTAAATATGGCTACTATAGTGGACAACGCTAGTTTACAGATTGACCTAAAGCAATCAGAGCTTTTCAATGTCTAAAAAAATTATAAGCTGTTCTTTTTAGTCAATTTAAAAATTTTAAGATTAAATTGAGTAACATCAGAATTCTATATTTGCAATCACTTATAACTGTGCAGTTGTTTTTTTGTTTGTTTTTTTGAGACAGAGTTTCACTATGTTGCCCTCTGTAGAGTGCCATTGTGTCACTGCTTACAGAAACCTCAAACTCTTAGGCTTAAGTGACCCTACTTCCTTAGCCTCACAAGTAGCTGGGACTACAGGTGCCTGCCACAATGACGGCCATTTTTTTTGTTGCAGTTGTCATTGTTTAGCTGGTCCAGGCCGGGTTCTCACCCTCCAGCCTCCGTGCATGAGGCTGGCGCTGTAACCACTGTGATATGGGCACTGAGCCATAACTATGCAGTTTTAAATTTTAAAAATTTGGACTCTGATAAAAATAATGTAATTTATGGACCTTTGGAAAGTTCAGTTTAGCTTGCAACTCTAGTAGTAAATCAAAGGGAAGGTCTTCTATATGAAACCGAGATTTATATATGCTGATGGCCTGAGAGTTGCTTGTTAAAAGTCAGAAAAACGTCTATGATGATTAAAGTCATAAAAATTACCCATGTTTGAAATTTCAAGGTTGTATTTTTATGTTCAATGTAATGTGAAAAAACCCTTGTGTATAAAATGAAATATGCAATGTGATATTTAACACATCCATACCATATAGCAAAAGTGCCTTGACTAGGATAATCGGCAGCTTACACGTACTTTCCCAAAGATTTTATCATTGTAACTTGTATGCACTTATGCCAAGCCATTGATTTATTATTTTTATTTTACTAATGGGCATTTAACGTTGCTGGTATCTGTGGTTTTCAAAAAATAATTACTATGAGGTAGATGTACAAAGCTGAACCCATGCTTAATAGAGCTTAATGCTTTTGTCCTTGATCACTGACACGTGATATAAATTGGAAAATGCATTCACAGGGACCCTCAAGTTGTATGAATTACATAGAGAGCTTCACTAGTGCAGCAATTTTTTATTAAGTAGGGGAGTGGAGTGAAGGGAAAGTAGAGGGATAGGAAAACATGTTCAAATGAATAGCATGAATAAAATAATAACCTGTCCAGGAACTCAAATAATAATATGAATAAGAAACTTAGCCAATAGTGATCCAAACTTTTTAAATGCAACAATACTTAGGCTGTAAACAATATATTGAAATTGTTCTTCAAAAGAGAATGCAAAGGCCAAGTGAGGTGACTCGCTCCTGTAATCTTTACACTTTGGGAGATTAGAAAGTATGGATTGCTTGAGTTGAGGAGTTTGAGACCAGGCTGAGCAAGAGAGAGACCCCTTCTCTACTCAAAATAGTAAAACTGAGGCAAGAGGATCTCTTGAGCCCAAGAGTTTGAGGTTGCTGTGAGCTATGATGACTCCACGGCACTCATCCAGGGCAACAGAGTAAGACTCTGTCTCAAAAAACAAACAAACAACAAACACATATGTTCTACTAAACATTATTCTGTGCTTATTGCTTTCATATACAATATTTATTTTTTATTTAGATCACAGGAGAAAATTGTAATTTACTCCACTTTTATAAGTGAGAAAATTGAGACTCAATTTTTAAAAATAATTCTTAGTAGGTTCTTCTTGGTTTGCCCCTTACATAAGGTCAAAGATAGACAATACACAAATTATATCCATAAGAACTTTTAATATGTAATACGATCAGTCACGGGGAAATTACTAGGCTTTTTTCCATTAAATTTCTGAATAATAACTCAAAATTATATTCAGTCTAAAATATAACAAGTTTAGCATTATGCTATTTTGTACTACCTATAATTCCATGAGAAATTGCATATACAGTTAAAACTTGTTAAATTTCATCTTTGCATGCTCTTCTGCAGAATGAGGAAATTCTAGATTACAAATTGTGCTTCCAATACCTTTGAAAGGATGCTTGGTTTGGCCTAAGAATGCTTGAGAAGGGGTAGTAAGTGGTGTAGACACAGAAAAGATAAATCAAAGTGTGGAAAAGATGTAGACTGGAGGGGCCAAACTCTCTTCCTACTACTACAAATCTCAGTAACGTGAGATATATATCAGCTCTGAGTGTAACCCATATTTTTGTTTTTTCTTTTTTTTTTAATTTTTAATAGACTTTTTTAATTAAATCTTTTTTTATTAAATCATTTTACTAGGTTTTATTTTTAAGAGCAGTTTTGCAATCACAGCAAAATTGAGCAGAAAGTACAAAGAGTTCCCATATACTTCCTGACCCCAAACATGCACAGCCTCCCCAATTATCAACATCCCCCAAGAGTGGTCCATACATTTTGTTATAGTCCATAAATCTATACTGACACATCATTATCGCTCAAAACCATAGTTAGAAAAATATAGTATGAAGCTTTCCAGACGGGCTTCTTTTACTCAGTAATGTGCATTTAAGTTTCTCCCGTGTGTTTTCATGTCTCCATAGCATTTTTCAGTGTTGAATAATATTCCATTGTCTGGATATACCATAGTTTATTTATTCCTTTATCTACTGGAGGACATCTTGGTTGCTTCCAAGTTTTCGCAATTGTAGATAAAACTGTTATAAACATCCTTGTCCTGGTTTCTGTGTGGACAGAGGATTGCAATTTCTCTGGATTGCAGGGTCATGTGGTAAGGGTGCGTATATGTTTATAAGTAATGGCCAAACTGTCTTCCAAAGTGACATTTTGTAGTCCTAGCAGCAATAAATGAGAGTTCCTAATGCTCTACAGACTCACCAGGGTTTGGTGTTGTTAGTGTTTTGGATTTTAGCCATTGTAATAGGTATACAGTGGTATCTCACTGTTTAATTTGCAACTCTCTAATTTTATGTAAGGTTGAATATTTTTTCATATGTCTATATTCTTTGGTGAGGTGTCTGTTCAGATCTTTTGCATATTTCTTTCTTTTTTTTTTTTTTTTTGCCTACTTTCTATAGGCAAAAAGCCTATAAGTAAACCTTTAAATGGTTCCACTTTGTGAAGGCAAATTTGAAGTCTTTTGTGAGTTGGAAGGGAAAGAACCTGGATAGAACTTCACATGTGGCATAGGGCCTAATTGCGTAGAAGTGATTTAGGGCCGTTCATGGGGGCAGGCCTGCAGGCAGATACCTGTATATCTCAGCTATTTCCAGAATACTCCCTAAAGATGATTAACTGCCTCCAGATGGTCCATTAAAGATCAAGCATTCAAACAGCTTATTTCCCCAGAACCTTGTTTTGTGGTTTTGTTTTTGATTACCTAGCGTAAGAACAACTTTAGATAACATTAGTGAAGTGGTTATCAGTTAATCCCGTTAATCCATAGGCCTGTAGGTGACACAGTAAGAGGCCTGGGGCCAAGGTTTAAGTCATATGTTTATTGATTATGTTATGTGCCTATATAAGCTTCGGTGGAAGAAATAAACTCGCCGTTTGCCTGAGCAAGCTTTCAGGCTTCCTTATTCTCTGACATTTCATTGCAGGATTAATCTCTGTGGCACTGCCCATGCAAGAAACACCACCAACAAGTTTGTGATTAGGTTATTTGTTTTCTTCTTGAAGATTTTAAAAATTGTTTGTATATAACGGGCCTTTATCAGAGGCCTAGTTTGATAGGCCTAGTCTGTGGCTTTTCTTCACATTAGCTTGACAGTTGTCATTCTCAGCAGAAGGTCTGATAAAGTCTCACAGTAACAAAGTCTATTTTGTCCATCATTCAGGGACCATGCTTTTGGTATCATATCTAAGACATCATTACCAAAACCAAAGTATTATAGCTTTCTTCCTATGTTACTTTTTGAGAGTTTTATATTTTTGTGTTTTACATTTCATTCTATGACCCACTTTTCATTAACTTTTGTGAAAGGCTTAAGGTTTGTATCTAGATTCATTATTTATTTTTTTTCATGTGGATGCCTAGTTGTCTCAGCGTCATTTCTTGAGAAGTCTATTTTTTTTCCTCTCATATATTACCTTTGCTACTTTGTCAAAGGTCAGTTGCTGAATTCATGTAACTGAATTTCTGGGCTCTCTTGTTCTGCGCCATTTGATCTATTTTGTCTATTATGGTAGCTCTAGAGTAAGTCTTGAACTTGGTCAGTGTTGGTCCCCTGACTTTGGTTTTCTCTCTCAATGTTGTGTTGGCCTTTCTGGGCCTTGGGTCGACTTTATAACTTGAGTCTTTATATTTGAAGTGGTTTGGTTTTGCCTTATAGATGATGTTGAGTAGAGCTTGGTGATTTTATCCATTGTGGAAATTTCTGTCTTTTATATGGTATGTGTTGATCACTCACAATAAAATGATGAGTTCTATAGTTGCATTAATATCAACCATATTTGTTACTTTTTCCTGTTTGTTGTTATTGGTCCTTGTTTCTCATGTTCATTCCCCCTTTTTCCTGTCACTTCTTTTTTTTTAAATTTTTTGTAGAGACAGAGTCTCATTTTATCACCCTTAGTAGAGTGCTATGGAGTCACACTGCTCACAGCAACCTCCAACTCCTGGACTTAGGCAATTCTCTTGCCTCAGACTCTCAAGTAGCTGGGACTACAGGCGCCTGCCACAATGCCTGGCTATTTTTTTTTGCAGTTCCAATGGGCTGGGTTTGAACCCGCCACCTTCAGTATATGGGGCCAATGCCTTACTCACTGAGCCACAGGTGCCGCCCTTCCCTGTCACTTCTTGTTTTAATTGAGCACTTTCTGTAATTCAATTTCATCTTTTTTAGCATATCAATTAAAATTTTTAAATAAAAGCAGTATTTCATGTGTGTATAAATGTAAATGATTTGAGTCCACTTTGAAAGCTTGAGTCTTATATCAGTGTATTTCACATATATATAACCATATATTATCATCAACATTGCATTGTTTCCATTCTTACTTTGAACAAGAGTTGTCTATTAGATTAAGGAAAAAAGTCTAAAAATTATTTTATTTCCATTTATTACTTATCTTATGCTCTAATTTTCTTTATGTAGATCTAGGTTTCTTATCTATATCATTTTCTTTTCTCTGAAAAACTTCTTTTAACATTTCTGGAAGGGTAGTGCTCCTATCAATGTACTTTCTCAGTTTTGTTTGTCTCTGAAAGTGTTTATCTCTTCTACATTCTGAAGGATGCTTTTAGTGGATATAAAATTCTAAGGTGGTAACTTTTATTTCAACACTTTAACAAGTCCTTCTACTGTATTTTGTTTGTCTAGTTTTTAACAAGAAGTCCATTCTAATTATTGTTCTTTTTCCACAATAGATAACATAATTTTTTTCTCTGTCTTCTTTCAACATTTTGTCTTTGTCATTCATTTTCTGCATTTAGGACATGATATAGCGAGGCATAGCATATTTGGGGTATTTACCCTTCTTTGCAGTCTTTGAGCTTCCTATATTTGTGAACTGGTACCTGTCATTAATTTTGGAATATTCTTAGCCATGGTTATTTCAAATGTTTTTCAGCTTCTTTCTCTCTTTCTTCACCATTTGGTTATACATGTTACACTTTTTGGAATTGTCCCAAAGTTTTTGGAAGTTTTGCTTCTTTTTGTTTTTATTCTCTTTTCATTTCAGATTAAAACATTTCTATATATACACATTCAAACTAAATGTCTCGTTCACTTGCTTGTTGAACTTATTAGGAAATCAGCAGAAGACATTATTTCTGTTATTATGTCTTTAATTTACTTTGTTTTCTTAGATTTTACATCTTTCATCTTATATCACCCATCTTCTTGTCTGCATTCTCTACATTTTTCCATTTGAGCCCTTTACATTGTAATTATAGTTATTTTAAATTTTCTTCTAAAAATTTGAAAGACTTTGTCATACTGAATCTAGTTCTAATGTGTGCTTTGTTTTTTCAGACTATGATCATACTTGCCTATTAATACATCTTCACATATTTTGTTAAAAACCCAATATGATATATAAATGGTAAGCAAGGTAAATAGGTCTTTATATAAAGTTTGTGTTTATCTGGCTAGTCATTGAGAAGTGTTTAACGTTTGCTTTGGATTTGGTTCCAGGGGCTTCAAATACCTCTAATGCTTTTGTTTTGACTCCCTTGTTTTCTGTAGACTTCCCAAATAGCTCTTTTAGCTGCATCCCACAGTTATTACAAAGTTGCCTTGTTGGTGTGGTGGTCAGGTGTGATGAAGAGGAGACGTTGCTCAATCTTATGATAAGTCTCAGTATTCAGGGAGCTTGTGTGAATGAATGATGGCCTCACAAATATTCCTCTTGTCCTCCTATGGCTAGACAAGAAGACTAGAAGAAGTCTGAGTCTGATAAATAACCTTCTGCCAAATGCAATAAGACTGATAAAGACTTCTTCCTTGGAAAAGTGGCCTCTGTTTGAGAAATGCCTTGGCTCTGCTTTAAGTGGTCAATTTTGTCCTCTCCCTGGCAGATCTTGAGGAGATGTTTCTTAGCTCTTCACTGTAGCACCTGGTAGATTCCTTGATATAAAACCCAGAGAATTGTAGAAAATGTGTAGGACCATGTCTTCCAGGAATTTTGTCTTATGTTTATACCCACTCAACTTATAGCAACTTTGAAAATTATCGTTTCAGTGTTGCTGTCTGTTTTTTGCTCCAGTGCCTTCTCCAGATAAGCAGGTTACAGCTGTGACTCTGTGGATTCACTAATCTCTCTAGCATGGCAGGTTCCCCTGCATCTGCAATTACCTAACAAGTTAAAAAAATTATTGAGTTTTAGATGCTTGTTTTCTTTCTTTTTATAAAGATGGGTCACTTTATATGTCAGAGCTGAAACTATAGCTCTCCACCTTCCAGCTTGGTAACATTTATAGTAATAATCTTTATGGTAAATCAGGTGGGACTTCTTGATTTCCTTACATTACTCCTTCCCACACAAGCACATTTCTAAGGATGAAAATTTGTATTTCAGTGGTGCTTATGGGTAGGTAGGGTATATATATGCTTAAGTGGTTGAGGGTTTGGCATAGCATGGCTTGATAAGACCTTGGGGCTTTTAATGCTGCTCCATTAGATGTAGACCGTTTTCTTAAAAAAATGCAGTAAATCAAGTGTGATGTATTAGGAACATTATTTTGAAGTACACTTAGATACTTTCTGCATTAAGCTTAACAAGGTAATAGATTCAATTTGTGTAGGAATGGGTCTGCTCTTCTAAAACTTAAGTACCAACTATTATTATTTTTATTTTCCATTTTTATGCATACTGCTTTATCTAAGAATGGTTAATTTTTACACAACACACATACATATGAATTCTTACCAGTACTATGTGCAGCTGCAAATTTTTGTACCTCAAATTCATTATTGCTAGTAGTATGTAGTGATGAATTTGGAGTAGTACTCCAATATGGGAAAATACAGAATACTCCTTGTTTAGATACTTGTAATAGAGGTAAACAATAAAAAAACATACAAAATTTAAAATAAAATTTACTTTTATGTTGTGTGTAGTTTGAAATGTACACACTCTATGCGTATTTCTCATTTGGGAGAATATTTCCCCCATTGGCAACGGCACTGGGAATTTGATCTTGAAAGAAACTGAAGCTCCCAGACATCACAGGAAAGTCCTTTTCATCCTTGTGATCATTATGTTGCTTAGAGCATCAGCAATTACATTTTGGGAATGTGGCCTCACTGTTGATGAAAAAAAATGTCATAAGTAGGCCAAGTTAAAATAAAATTCAAAGGCATATATTCAAGGTTTTATACAAAAATCATCCTATAAACAATCTTATTCTTGGAAATTGCATAAAAATTTGAAATTTCAGCTGCTTCATAATTACTATGCCATGGTCAGCTTTACTCAGCATTCTCCTTTGTATTTGAAGAAAATCCTGCCACAATTATTTAATACATCCTTAAAAATAAATATTTAGAACATTAGCGGAATTATAACCAGAACATTCTCTGTGTTTTCCAATTTTTTTTTTATTTCAAAATATCTCAGGTGTACAAATGTTTCCAGTTACATGTATCTATTTTTTTATGCTTAAGTCAGCCTTACAAGTGTGCCCATCACCCAGATAGCATTTACGGTACCTGTTAGGTAGGATTTCACTCACCCCTTCTCCTCCTTTCCTCTGCTTGATTTCCATTGAGTTTTACTTCCCTCCTTGCAGACGTGTGCTCATCAGTTAGTTCGAATTTAATAGTGAGTACATGTGGGGTTTGTTTTTCCTTTCTTTAGATACTTCACTTAGAGTAATGGTTTCCAGTTCCCTTCAAATTTTTGCAAAAGGCCTTAATTAATGGTTCCTCATGACTGGGTCTTACTCTATGACATGCATATATATGTATGTGTATACATATATACAGACATATGTATATGTATATATACACGCAAACACATGCATATGTACACACACACATCACATTTGTTAATACACTCATGAATTGATGGACACTTGGGTTGATTTCACATCTTTGCAATTGTGAATTGTGCTGCAGTGAACATTCACATGCAGGTGTCTTTTTGATAAAAGGACTTCTTTTCCTTCGAGTAAATACTCAGAAGTGGCATTGCTGGATTTTTAAATATCTGGACTTTATTGCCTTTCTTTAAGGGTTACTGAGTTTTGTACCATCAAGGAAAAGAAGTAGGTAGTAGTTAAAGCAATAAAAGCAGATTTTACTTAGGAATTATCACAAAGGTGGGAAAAAGGCCCCAAGATAGAACTGGCTTCAATTTTAAGTACCACATGGACAGGAGGGGATTTACAGCCAAGGATCAAGAGATGGGAGAAGGCAGTGATCAGTGGATAGAAAATTACTAAAAGGAAACATCAAAGGTAGGGGAAGCTAAACTGACTTGAGAAGATTCTTGCAGAGGGCAGACTAGGTTGGCCAAACATCATCTGGGGAATGGTGAGGGGTGAAGAATTTGATTGGATATCAAGGTGGAAGAATTACTAACTGACTGTGTAAAATTCTAACCACAACTGGGCAGTGCAGGACCAAGGACAGACACCAAGTATCAGGCTGACGATTCAGTCAGGCGGTCAGTGCTCTTTGGAAGCCAATTAACTGCAGATTAGCTTGGTCATTCTAAGGCTTGTTCTTGAGCTTTGCCTTGGGGCTCGCTTTGTCTTTCCTAAGGCATCACCTTGCTTGAAAACTACAAGGTAATAAAATTGGAATACAGAATTTAAATAATCTTACATCTATTAAGGTAAATTGAATTCATCATCAAAGTGATACCCACAATTGCCACTCTAATCTCGCATGTTTCACTGGTGCAAAATAATATACACAATTTTAACAAAAATCTCAAAAAATTATTTTATGAAATATAGAAAGAAGGAACACTTTACAGTTAGCTGTATAAAGCCAGCATAACCTCAGTAACAAAACATTAACAAAAAAGACAAATAATCAAAATTTTTCATGAACATGCTAAAAAAATAATTAATGACTTAAATCTCCAACCACACAACAAAGCAA
This sequence comes from Nycticebus coucang, assembly GCF_027406575.1. Classification (NCBI taxonomy): domain Eukaryota; kingdom Metazoa; phylum Chordata; class Mammalia; order Primates; family Lorisidae; genus Nycticebus; species Nycticebus coucang. The sequence continues at coordinate 24,682,658 of NC_069789.1, read as the reverse complement.
TTATACTCCATAATCATATCAGATTTAAGCCAGCAAGGTAATGTTGGTTCATTCAACTATAATTCAATGTATATTACATTATTACATTACACAAAATTATTAAAGCACAAAATATATTAAACATAATTTAACTTATATTACAATTACAATATCACCATATTACAAAATAAAATAGAAAAAATCCTTAGGATTTTGTTAACAGGAGATTTCAAAATATTTGACAGAAGTCAACCTTTCTTCATGATATACATTCTCAGGAAACTAGAAATGGAAGTTAATTTTCTCTCCTTCATAAAGGGCATCTACAAACAAATCACACATACTATGAAATTTTTAGGACATTCCCTTAAGATTGAGAAGGCAGGGAGGCTCTTTGTTACATTTCTATTCCACCTCATGCTTGTTGTCCTGGTCACTGCAGGAATAAGGCAGAAAATCTACCAAACAACTACCAGAACTGTTAAGTGAATTTAGTAAGCTTGGCGGGTACATATTTAAGATAGAGTAATTAATTATAATATATGTGTTTGATAATGATGGCTACTATACGTTTGCTGTTATAAATTGAGAAAATAAAAATAATATATTCCATAAATAACTCAGTTCTTGGAAAGAATGAAATGATGTAATAGGTATAAAATGGCTTTTTATATTATAAAGAGCCAGTTAACTATAAGTATTTTTTGGTCAGTGAGCTCCAAACAGCATATATTACTAGTAACTGATAGTTGCAATTGAAACCACTTGCAAGTTATCCAATCTTTAATAATTCTAAATTATCAGTTATAGTTTGTGCCCTGGCAAGGAAAAAACTGTAATATGAAATTTAACATATTTTATAATAATGCCAAAAAGTATGGAATATTTAGAGATTAAGAGTGTACAAGACCTATTCACTAAAACAACTCAAAATTGCTAAGAGATCAAAATGAAGACACAAATAAATATGAGATTTAATATGTTTATCAATTGGAACATCCAGTATTTTCAAGATGTCATTTAATTACAAGTTGGTGTATAAATTCCAAACAATTTTAGCTATAGTTCCATCCAGAATCTCTTAGAAATTATTGGATTTATTATCAAATTTATATAGAAATGTTAGTGACATAGAAGACCCATATGTGTTTTAAAAAGATGAACAAAATTAGAGAAAATATATCACTTGATTTCAATACTTGTTAGGGTGAATGCCAATGCTAGCCAGGACTAACAAAATGGGATTTACCCTCCAGTTTTAAAAACTGAAAAAAATAAATACATGAAACGTATGTCTTCAAAATTTTATCACATTTTATTAAGTTGAATGTTTTATACTAGAACATAAGCTGTTTTACCAGATGCTAAACCTCTTTCAAGGCAAAGGTATGCCCCATACTCTCTTTGTATATGCCCTCATGTTTACGGAAAACGTAACCCATCAAGTTAAAAGGAACTTTAGACCAAGTTAAGAGTACTAATACTATTTGGTACTCACACCAGGTAGAGAATTTGATATGAAAGAATATGTTTTTGAAGTTATTTAGACATAGGTTTGAATTCACCTCTGCCACTAGCTATCTTGGAGGTCCTTGGGAAAATCCACAGTTCTTAATTTTCTTACTTTAAAAAGAGATAAAAGAATGCCTGCCTCATTGATTTGAGGATTTTTTTTTTTTTTGCAGGTTTTTTTTTTTATTTGGCAGGACCCACGTTTGAACCCACTACCTCTGGTATATGGGGAGCGCCCTACTCCTTTAAGCCACAGATGCCACCTGATTTGTGAGGCTTTGCTAGATTATACAAACTAATTACCTTGCATAGTAGTGGGTATACCCAACATGCCACTACAGGTACATTCTCAGATTTCTTCTTCTGAGCACCTGCACATTTTATCTAGAGAGAATGGCTCAATAAGTGTTCTCACTTCTCTGTAAGGTGGAGCTTCTGCAGGGGAATTTAATGGGCTGAAAGTAGATGGAAAGTCTCCAAGAGGCCCCTGGACACACAGAATTGTCCCTAACACGCAGTCACTGGTAGTTCTCACACTCAAGCTTCCTAATTGCTGCCTTTGAACTCCCCATGGACAGGGTTGATTTAGAACAAAACCCAGGAGAGAATAAAAAAGAAACAGGCAATCAAGACAAAGCAATTTCCCTCAAGGGAAAAGAACGAGGGCACCCTAGGAATCTGTATATAATATTCCAAATCCTGAGAAAGACAAATGACTTTTAGGGAACAGATGGTTGCAATCAAATAAATGATCACAAGTCTTTACCGTGAGTCAGATGCCACATCATTAGAGTTAAGATAAAATTCAAGCCTTAGTGAGTCAAGAATAACCAAGACTCACACAGAACATATTAAAAAGCTTTTCCAGTAGAGATTCACTTTGCACTTGCTACTGCAGCTATATTTTTACTATAAATTGTATTGCCATTTTTACCCATAAAATAAAAATACATGATGTTAGGTGTATTGGAAATATTATAGTAAATACATGGGATTCTTCCATAGTTATTGATTTTAAGGGTTTCTTCTTATCTTTCTTTTTTCTTTCATGTATACTTGTTTCATATATTTACACTTGCCGTCATCTTGAGTTTATTCTGAAAACAAAGTTAGAAATAAATGCATATACAGTCATGCATCACTTAACGATGGAGATGTGTTCTGAGAACTGTGTTGACAAGTGCTTTTGTTGTGATAACATTACAGAGTGCATTTACATCAACCTGGATGGTACGGCCTGGATGGTATGCCTGAGGTATACGGTACAGCTTATTGCTTTTAGGATATACACCTGCAAAGCATGTTACTCTCCTGAACAGTGGCAGAAAATAGTAACACAATCGTATTTATGTGATAAAAATTTTTCATTCGCATTATAATTTTGTGGGACTACAATCTCGTATGCAGATTGTTGTTGACAGAAAAATGGTGTTATGTGATACATGGCTGTAGTTCACGTATAATTGTCAGGTTTCAAGGCAGCTACCTGTCTCCTAAAATGGTCAGGGTCTCAGGAAGCTTCTCAGTGTTCAGTTCTTAGGGTGCTCTTGACCAGACACCCTCAAGTAAGGCAAGCATGAAGCAAAGTTTATTGAGAAAGAGAAAGGTAGGTTTTCAGAGTAAGAGCAAGATACAGACTTACAGACCAAGATATAGTCACCACAGACAGTCGATAAGCCCCCACTGACCCGACAAAGAAAAGGCCTGGGTCATGGCTGCTGATTCTCTTCTATCCTGCCTGGATCAGGCCCATCTCATGGTTCAGAGGTCGCCTTGGAACCAGAATTGTACTGTGCATGTGGACTTCCCATGAGCCTCTCTGAGAGACCACTGTAGGGTATGGACCACATGTAGATTTAAGCTAATGACATGATAATAGTCTTAAGGGTGTTTGATGCAGGAAACTAGGGACCGAGACCCCATTCTTGGCAAGGGAAAACACCCCCAGAAAAGAGTAAAAACAGAGAAATAAGCTGAGCAAGGCAGAATAAAATCAGGTTAGCTAGCTTCCTTTCAAACTAACAGTTAAATATTTGTCAGAGCAGTTTCTGCTTTTATGAGAAGCCTGGCCTATAAGGGATACAGCTTGTAAACACCCTTGCTGGGTCTGTACACACTCTGAAGAACAATGGCTGTAACAGAAGTATGTTCAAGGTCTGGGAAGGAACATTAACCAGGCTGATCCCTGCCCAGTCAACAGTCAAAGCAAATACCCATTGTGGGGATTTGTATTATGGCCAGGGCAGGGATCAAGGGAACAGCATGGGCCCTGAGATGTGGGCAGGAGGCCTTGGACCACAACCATGGAGGGAAATGGCTTCCAGGTGAAGATAAGGGGAAAATTCCTCTTTTCCACTGATTCCTCTGCTGACATTTTATTCCCTTCCTCAGCTTACCCTTTCAGCTAAATGAGAAAATAGCCTTCAATAAAAGCTGGGTGGAACAAACTCAGGGCCACTCACTGGAACCCCACAAACTAGCAGTGGTTCCTGATGTCCCACCTTTGAAAATCCTATTCTGAGTGTCCTGTTTTTTTTATTTCTTGTTGCTTTTAGCTTTATTTTTCTTTAGTCAATTGCTGCCAGTTCCACAGGTCTTAAAGGACCCTGCCCCGGGGGCAGGACCCCGGCAGTTTTAAGTCATCTTTAATATTCTCTTGTTCCTCTTGCTAGGCTAGAGAGTCTTCTGCACCCTTTTACAGCTGGCACACTCACTTCTGACTGGTAGATTGATAGGGTGGTCCCTCCTCCCCAAGTGTGAGCAATCCCTTGGGACAAAGGTGGGCAGCACCAGGATTTCTAGTTATCTACCTAACATTATGAGCACTTTATTCTTGTGTTTACATAATGAACTTGTGTTGGTATGTCATATATCCATTAAACAAATAATTATTAAATATTTATCATTAAGAATCCACTGAGCCAGGCTCTGGCTGTAACAGTGATTAAAATTGTCTGTTTCTCTGTCTCTAGCTGTATCTCCATATATTCAAGGCACTACCAGTTTGGCGTGATCATTGCTCTGGTAAGATGAGCACTTTATTCTATCAGAGAACAGAGGAGAAACTCCTAAACCAACAGTGGCAAGGTCTATGTAAAATACTGGTTAATGACATGGATGAAATCTAATCTAAATTGAATTGTGAAAGGAGGAGCCAGTTTTGGCAGGGAGATTTGGGTGGGATAAGGATAGTCAAAATTGAAAGCACAAGGAACCAAGTGCACGATCAACTGTGACCAGCATGGTGCCATGTGCTGCTGTGTTCCAGCTCCATCTTCTTTAGTGAAGACTTCATAGACAAACCAGACTGGTATTCAAAAACAATTACCAAGGTATTTAAAATATTTCTAATAGTTTCTAACAATGTGTCAAAAAGTGTATGGTGGGGTTAATGGTGTAATAGGGAAAACTCCTCAAATCTGTTTCCCCTAATATCTCATATGCTTTTCTGTTATTCCCAAAGTTTCTTATCAACTATAGACTCAAGCCCCTAAACTCTCCCTGGAAAACCTCTTTTCCCCTCTGCTTCCTTTAGAAACCTCATCTCTTACCAATAGGTAGCCTGTAGCCATTTCTAATGTAAATTAAGCCAGTCTCTAAACCCTCAGGAATTTCTAGCTCTACCTGGAGCCATTATTTTGACTTGCAAAATAAAGGCTAAAATTAGAATGAGTAAAGTAGAATCTGCTCTATTATACATTTATTCAATACAAGTTTATTTACTGCAATCCTAGGAGAGAGAACAATGGCACTAAAAGTCAATGGTACAATTCAAAAGATAAAGAGGATTAATGTGCAAATGACTGTAAAGAATGAGTATAGAAGCGAACTCAAATTCAAAGGGACATGACTTGATAAATAAATTCATGTTGGTGAAATTCAATAGTAGAATTGAAGAATAGTAAGAAATTGTTAAAGGAATATACTAATTAGCAGGCAATTTGATGTATGGTTCTGAAGTTCAGGAGTGATATCTAGATGCTCTTATAGATTTAATTATAATCAAGCATGAGGTGTAAATTAACGCTGTGGGGAAAATGACTTTATCAAAGAGCCTATATACATTGAGAGGTAGGCAGCTAAACCAACCCAGAAAGTCACTTAAAAGAAGCCAAAGATAGGAGCAATTTAAGGTGAGGAAATGATTCTCCTGGTGACGCCAGAAAAGCCTTCTGCAGGGTGGAGTCGGAGAAGCCAATCTGAAGTGGTACCTCTTACCTGGTCTACTTAGCCCACATTCTCCTCTGGGCCATGATAGTTTAGTTCAGGTTTCAGCATGATTGTGAAGATGTTTATCTCAGGAGACTCTGAGGAAGTAGTTGTACATAAACAATACAGGTAGAGTCAAGGTTACTTTGATAACATGATGTTTTCTTTGATGATTCTCCTAACTATTTTGTTAAAGTGAAAATTATCTTTATGTTGTTTAAACATCTTGCATTGTTAGAGGGAAGACTACTTTGATGTTGTTTTCTGTCACATAAAGTTAAAAATTTCTAGGTTTGTTTCTTGGACTCTTGATATAGGGTTCCCCTATTCGGGGCTGGACAGGAGACCTCAGCTTCCTAGACCTGGGCAATTTCATAAAGGGAAGGGCCTGCCATTTTGCCCTGTGCTGGAAGGACTGCATTCATTCATTTGTTAATATGCTCATTAACATTGAAAATGTATTTTTTCATCTTACCAACTCTTGACCAAATGTGATTTCTAAGACCTTATACCCTCAGACAAAAGACCCACATGAAGGCTTCCCATGTGGGTCTTTCTCTCTACAAGAAGCTCTGGTGCTTTTTATTCCTTCTTTATTCCTTTCTGTCTAATAAATGCTATCTTACCACTGATCTGTGTTCTGTGGGTTCATCCTTTGAATCCCCAAGATGGCGGACTTACCACATAAAGAAATTTCATCAACAATACCAATGAGAAAGCCAGATTGATCCCATCTTGTACTCCCTCATCCAACACCTCTCCCCATTTTCTCATGACATGTCCCTGAGCACGTAGGCCTTGCACAAATGGGGAGTATTAAATAAACATACCCTGTGGAGACAGGGCAGGTTAGCCCAGGATGCAGGTCCTTGTAAAACCACACTTGGCTCCCCTTATGATTGCTCTATCCCAACCCTGTGCCCCATAGATCTAACCTCCCTGTGGAGACAGGGCAAGATGTAGACCTTTGTAAAACCACATTTGGCTCCCCTTGAAATTGCTCCATAGATCTAACCTCACCTTTTGATTCTGTAAACTGCTTTGCGTTAGGAATTCCAACTCCCTCCCCAACTGAAATAAGGGTATAAAAAACTCCTATCTCTGTGATGCTGGGCCGAGAGTTTGGGATATGAATCCATCTCAGTTGGCTAGCCAATAAAGGACCCCATATCTAATTTGAACTCAGTGTGCTGACATTTTGTCTATAATTCCACTCACGTTGGGTACAAAACCATTATAAAAATTATTAGAATTATAAATAAAGCAGAATAGATATGAGACACTACTCTGCGGAATCGCTGGCCTTCTGATAATAAAGCTTGTTTGGATCTAAACCCATCTCTGCATATTGACTGGACAGTGACAGGCAGCAAAACTCTCTTTGTTCAGTAACACTGAGAGTTGGAGAAGAGAATAATATGCAAATTTACCTTCAGGATTTCTTAGAGACATTGGTCTCTTCAATAAGAAGGAGTTTCAATTGAATGGTAAGCACTTATTCTTCAAAAAGTATCAGAAGAAGGCGGCGCCTGTGGCTCAAAGAGGTAGAGTGCTGGTCCCATATGCCAGAGGTTGCGGGTTCAAACTCAGCCCCAGCCAAAAAAAAAGTATCAGAAGAAATGGGAAGAAGGAAAGGAGCAAATTTAATATAGATAAAATTAAAAAGAAGAGAATACTATAAGCATATGCTTCCTTTCTGTCTTGATATAGAAACTTCTTTGTGCATTTTCTAATATTATCAGATTTTCTGGAAATGCAGACTCTGTGTACACATGTACTCATGTTTCTTAATTGTCAGGAGTCTAAATTTTATTCTGAATTGTTAACATTCTGATAGATGGTGAAGATTCTTGGGACTTTTGACAGATGGAAGAGGTTGGCATTTAATAAAATATACTTTTTTTCAAAGGCCATGACTAAATGAAAGGCCTGGTTCTATTGAAGATCTTTATGCAGTGTGCTGTGTTCTAAACATGATTTCCCCTTTCCTAAATTAACTAATAATGGGTATGTCTACCTTAGAGTCAGCACTGATTTCTTCTTTCCTTCATCCCACACATTCAATCAGGAAATTCATCAATGCCAACCTAGTAAATGACTTTTGCCTTCAAATAAATGAAGCATCTGAAAAATTCTGTCATCATCATCTCACATAGGTTATAGCAATAAGTTCTGAATTTATATCTCTAATTATACTCTTCCTTTTATAGGGTCTATTCTCCACATAGCAACCAGAGCATTAATTTATGAAGCCAAAGACAACGAAACCAAGGACAATGGCATCATAATATAGACATACCAATCCTGCCAAAGCAATTTTTAATGGGAAAAGTCAGTGAGATAGGGCAGGAACAAGGTCTCATGGCCCTTGCATCATGGGAAAGTGCATAGAATTATAATATGAATAGATTGAAGACTTAGGGAGGGTGATGCTGGCCCTGAATCTTCTAAGAGCTTGATCATGGAAGTGCTCCCATGTGACCTGATAGAACATGAGAACCGATAGCAAGATGGTAGCCCTGTTCTGTCCCCTCACAGTTACAGGAGTGCAACTCCCACTGGAGTGATAAAGGACTAGTAGCACAGCTTTACTGTCACAGCTGTATCACGAACTGGGCTAGTAGCATGACTTGCCACCTCAGCACTGTTAGTTGAAGAGCAGAAAACCCTGGCTTTGATATGGGTCTTGTAGTTGACAGAGATTAATTTCCTATTCAGTAGGCTGTACCTGGTCTCTATGGAGCTCTGTAAGAGGCCAGCTCCTTTTCTGGGAGTCCATTCTCGAACCAATCTTACCTCTCAGCCAGATAATGTCACTCCTCTACTCAGTAACATCCAATGGCTTCTCACCTCACTGAGTAAAATTCAAAATCCTTACTACGGTTATTAAGGCCCTATCTGATCCAACCCTCTTATGATTCTGTTTCCTACCATTATCCCTTTCATCACTACACTCCAGCCATGCTGGCCCTCCTTCCTTTCTTCAAACATTGCTTTCCATGGGCATTGTCAATGCCATTGCTATTCTATTGTTAACACACATAGGAAGATTGGCGTTTTCCAGTCTCTTGGTGTATTTTTTACCATTATCTCTTTCTTTGACCTATATATGATTTTTATTCTTTAGTTTGTTTATATAGTGGATTACATTGTCTTATATTCATATAGTGAACCAATCTTGTATAGTTAAAATAAATCTCTGTTGTTTATGGTTTATAAGGCTTTTTTTGTTTTTATAATTTTAGTATGTATTTGCCAATAATCTGCTATGCATTTTTATGTCTTTATTCATGAGGAATATTGGTCTATAGCTTTTCTTTTCTTTTCTTTATTTCTTTCTTTTTCTTTTTCTTTTTTTTTACAGTTTCAAGTGGGGCCAGGCTTGAACCCGCCACCCAGTATATGGGGTCGGTGCCATACTGCTTGAGCCACAGGCATTGCCCCCTGGTCTATAGCTTTTCTGTTCTGGATTTTGTATTACGTGGTTGTATTTTCATAGCAGGGTAATATTAATATTTGCCCCATAAAATGAACTTGGAAGTGTTTCCTTCTCCTCCAGTTTCTGGAATGGATGGTGCAAAAATTGGCATTAATTCTTCTTTAAATATTTGGTTTAAATATTCTTGAGTGAAAGCATTTGGGTCTCAATATTTCATTTTATGGAGCGTTTAAATGGCAGGCTCAATTTATTGAATAGTTACAGGACTATTCAGGTCATCAGTTCCCATTAGATAAGTTGTGAAAGTTTGTAGTTTTTGAGGAGTCAGTCCATTTCTTCTAGGTTGTTGTGTGTATAAGCATACACTCACTCCTCGTATTCACTTATTAACCTTTTTATGGCTGTAGGATCTTTAATGATATCCCATATTTCATTCCTAATATTGAAGATTTGTGTCTTCCCTCTTATTTTTTCTGGCTGACTCACTAGATGCTTACCAGTTTTGTTGAATTCTTTTAAGTATCAGCTCTTTATTTTTCTCTACTTTATTTTCAATTTCATTGACTCTACTTTTGTGCTTATTATTTTCTTCCCTGTGGATGTATTTTACTCTTCTTTTTCTAGATTTGCTAGAGAAAGCTGAATTATTTATTTGGGATCATTTCTCATTTAGTGCTAGAAATGTCCTGGTCTCCTCTGTTTTAGCTGCATCTCACATATTTTGATATATGATGATTTCATTTTAACTCAGTTCTATGTCATTTAAAAAATACTTTGAGGGTTCTTTTATAACGAATCATGTTTTATTTAGGAGTGCACTGTTGAATTTCCATGTATTTGTCTTTGTGTAGTTAAGTCTTGGCATGGTTTTATTATGATAGGAGAGAACATACTCTATGATTCTAACTCGTTAAAATTTAAGTATTTTTTTCATGACTCAGGGTTATCAGCAATATGATAACTGATTGATAAATGTTCCATGGGTATTTGCAAAACATGCCTGGAGTGTACTACATGAGTGGATTGGATCTTACTGGTTGATTATATTGTTCAGATCATTTGCATTCTTGCTGGTTTTCTTTCTAGCAATTCAATGAGTTGGTGAGAAGAGTATGGGTGTATTGCATTTAAAAATACTTTCTCAATTTGGGGAGAGATTAAATATAGCAACCGAATAACAGCTTCCCTGCAACTGGGAACAGCGAGTCTGGGGAGACAAGACTCCAGGCATCTCTGGCCAGTGGGATCTGCCTATAATCCTCCCTTTGTGAATACAGGGAGCCAGCAAGGGACTTCTGGACCCCAAGAGGAGGACAAAAACAGTGGAAAACAGGCAAGTGGTTGTGTGTGTTCGATCGACCTAATCACGCCGGCAACCGTAAGTACAAGCAGCAGTGAGACTGCAAACCGGGAAAGGCCTTACCTGTGAACTGTTTCGGTATTCTTGGACTTGGCACTCAGTTGAACTGCACTGGGGAGAGTTGAGCAGGAGTGTGGAGAACGTTGGGGAGAGCTTGAGCAGGAGTGTGGAGAACTTTGGGCATTGTCTGGGGCCCCAGACTGAGCCACTGAGCTGGGTACAGGAAGCCATTGTGAAAGAACTGCCCTGGCAAGCTCCATTTTCAGGGTCTCAGAGCAAGGATTGGGCGGGTCAAAATAACCTACGGACTGAGCAGCCTAAAGGCAGGGATGGAGCTGCCTTACAGCCTTAATCCTTAGGGGCAGAATGAGATAGTTTTGGCACACTGGAGCCTTGGGCTGTTGCCCTGGGTAGAGTGCCGTGACGTCACAGCTCATAGCAACCTCAAACTCCTGGGCTTGGTGCCGCCTAGGCCTCCATAAGAGCTGTGCAGTGATGCCTGACCGGTGACCCGCATCCACTGGGCCTCCACATTCACTGACCAGGAACTGCAGGAGCCACGCAACCCTGTGTCCTGCCTCCCAGCTTCCACACTAGCCCGTTCATCTGGACAGGGACTCTGGTAGCTGCGTGCACTTTGGAGCCCTCCCTGCCTCTGTGCAGAGCTCTCCTCTGGGCCAGAGACTGCTGGAGCCTTGGGCTCTCTGTGCCAAAGTCACTGGGCGCCTGGCACTCCCAGAACCGTGTGCACCACCCCCAGCCCTGTTGCTGGATCCGGGTGTGTCACAAACCAGAGCTGCTTCCGCAACCAGAACTCCCTAGCTAGAGCAGCCCTAGAGGAACTACACAGGGTCACTCCCTACAAAGATCCAGCAACAATAGAGCGATCCCGCTGGGGTCTAATCTTGGAGAGACACCTCCCAACTCTGAGGACAGCCAGAGGCAATGGTGAAAAACAATCATGAGGTGAAATCAACAGAAAAACTCTGGCAATATGAATAATCAGAGTACATCAACTTGCCCCAAGGATCAATGGGGCAGAAACAGCACAAGACCCCATGCCCAAACAAATAGCTGAGATGTCAGAAATTGAAATCAGGATCTGGATAGCAAATAAGATCAAATTAGAATTCCAAAATTTATCTCAAGAATTCAACGGATTCAAACACCAAATGACCAAAGAATTCGACACATTGAAACAAGAAGTTGCATCCCTCAAAGATCTGAGAAACACAGTAGAATCCCTCAGTAACAGAATGGAGCAAGCAGAAGAAAGGATTTCTGACATTGAAGACAAAGCTTTCGAATGCTCCCAAACCCTCAGAGAAGAAGAGAAATGGAGAGCAAAAACAGACCATTCTCTCAGAGAGCTCTCAGATAATTTGAAGAAAACCAATATTCGTCTTATAGGGATCCCTGAAAGTGACGAAGTGGCTTCACAAGGCACAGAGTCTCTTCTCCATCAGATTATGAAGGAGAACTTTCCAGATATGCCAAGAGATTCCGAAATTCAGATAGCAGACAGTTTCAGAACACCAGCATGACTCAACCCAAATAAGACATCCCCCAGAACACATCATAATCAATTTCACTAAAGTTAATATGAAGGAGAAAATTCTGAAAACTGCCAGATGAAAGAAAACCATTACCTACAAGGGGAAGAATATCAGAATAACTGAAGATATCTCTGCTGAAACCTTTCAAGCTAGAAGAGGATGGTCATTGAATTTTAATCTCCTAAAACAAAATAACTTTCAACCCAGGATCCTGTACCCAGCTAAACTGAGCTTCATTTATGACAGAGAAATTAAATACTTCAATGACATTCAAATGTTGAAGAAATGTCCCACAACTAAACCAGCTCTCCAGGACATTCTTAGACCTATCCTCCATAAAGACAAGTGTAATTCTCCACTTCAAAAGTAAACCCACCCAAAAAATTTTTGATCAAATTCCAACTTCCGCAGTCGCAAAAGGATTAAAAATGTCCACTGGTCTCTCAAAAGGCTTATCAATACTCTCAATTAATGTGAATGGTTTAAATTGTCCTCTAAAGAGGCATAGGTTGGCGGACTGGATACAAAAACTCAAGCCAGATATCTGCTGCATCCAAGAATCACATCTTACATTAAAAGACAGATATAGATTCAAGGTGAAGGGATGGTCATCTATATTCCAGGCAAATGGAAAGCAGAAAAAGCAGGTGTTGCAATCCTGTTCGCAGATGCAATAGGTTTTAAACCAACCAAAATAATTAAGGGTAAGGATGGACACTTCATATTTCTTAAATGTAATACTCAATATGATGAGATCTCAATTATTAATATCTATGCACCCAACCATAATGCACCTCAATTTATAAGAGAAACTCTAACAGACATGAGCAACTCAATTTCCTCCACTTCCATAGTAGTTGGAGATTTTAACACCCCTTTAGCAGTGCTGGATAGATCCTCCAAAAAGAAGCTAAGCAAAGAAATTTTAGATTTAAACTCAACCATTCAACATCTGGACTTAATAGACATCTGCAGAACATTTCATCCCCCAAAAACTGAATACACATTCTTCTCATCAGCCCACGGAACATACTCCAAAATCGACCACATCCTAGGCCACAAATCTAACCTCAGCAAATTTAAAAAAATAGAAATTATTCCTTGCATCTTCTCAGACCATCATGGAATAGAAGTTGAACTTAACAACAACAGGAACCTGTGTACCCATACAAAAACATGGAAGCGAAACAACCTTATGCTGAAGGATACATGGGTTATAGACAAGATTAAGAAGGAAATCACCATATTTTTGGAACAAAACAACAATCAAGACACGAATTACCAGAACTTCTGGGATACTGTAAAGGCAGTCCTAAGTGGGAAATTTATAGCACTGCAAGCCTTCCTCAAGAAAACGGAAAGAGAGGAAGTCAATAACTTAATGGAACATCTCAAGCAACTGGAGAAAGAAGAACACTTCAACTCCAAACGCAGCAGAAGAAAAGAAATAACCAAAATCAGAGCACAATTAAATGAAATTGAAAACAAAAGAATTATACAACAGATCAATAATCCAAAAGCTGGTTTTTTGAAAAGATCAATAAAATACATAAACCTTTGGCTAACCTAACCAGGAAAAAAAGAGTAAAATCTCTAATTTCATCAATCAGAAATGATAATGATGAAATAACAACAGACCCCTCACAAATTCAAAAAATCCTTAACGAATACTACAAGAAACTCTACTCTCACAAATATGAAAACCTGAAAGAAATCGACCAATACCTGGAAGCACGCCACCTACCAAGACTTAGCCAGAACGAAGTGGAAATGTTGAACAGGCCTATATCAAGTTCTGAAATAGCATCAACTATACAAAATCTCCCTAAAAAGGAAAGCCCAGGACCAGATGGCTTTATGTCAGAATTCTACCAAACATTTAAAGAAGTACTAGTACCTATACTATTAAACCTGTTCCAAAATATAGAAAAAGAAGGAATATTACCCAGCACATTATACTAAGCAAACATCACCTTGATCCACAAACCAGGGAAAGACCCAACAAGAAAAGAAAATTATAGACCAATATCACTAAGGAATATAGATGCTAAAATACTCAATAAGATCCTAACAAACAGAATCCAACAACACATCAAAAAAATTATACACCATGACCAAGTCGGATTTATCCCAGGGTCTCAAGGCTGGTTCAATATACGTAAATCTATAAATGTAATTCAACACATAAACAAACTTAAAAATAAAGACCATATTATTCTTTCAATTGATGCAGAAAAAGCTTTTGATAATATCAGCATCCCTTCATGATCAGAGCACTTAAGAAAATTGGTATAGAAGGGACATTTCTTAAACTAATAGAGGCCATCTACAGCAAACCCACATCCAATATCGTATTGAATGGAGTTAAATTGAAATCATTTCCACTTAGATAAGAAACCAGGCAAGGTTGCCCATTGTCTCCATTGCTCTTTAACATTGTAATGGAAGTTTTAGCCATTGCAATTAGGGAAGAAAAGGCAATCAAGGGTATCCACATAGGGTCAGAAGAGATCAAACTTTCACTCTTCACAGATGATATGATAGTATATCTGGAAAACACTAGGGATTCTACTACAAAACTTTTAGAAGTGATGAAGGAATATAGCAATGTCTCAGGCTACAAAATCAACACCCATAAATCTGTAGCCGTTATATATATACCAACAATAACCAAGCCGAACAAACATCAAGGACTCTATTCCTGTCACAGTAGTGCCAAAGAAGATGAAATATTTGGGAGTATACCTAACAAAGGACATGAAAGATCTCTACAAAGAGAACCATGAAACTCTAAGAAAAGACATAGCCGAAGATGTTAACAGATGGAAAAACATACCATGCTCATGGCTGGGAAGAATCAACATTGTTAAAATGTGATTAAACTATACTGCCCAAAGCAATATATAATTTTAATGCAATTCCTATTAAAGCTCCATTGTCATACTTTAAAGATCTTGAAAAAATAATACTTCGTTTTATATGGAATCAGAAAAAACCTCGAATAGCCAAAATATTACTGAGGAATAAAAACAAAGCAGGAGGAATCATGCTACCAGACCTGAGACTGTACTATAAATCCATAGTGATCAAAACAGCATGGTAATGGCACAAAAGCAAAGAAGTATATGTCTGGAACAGAATAGAGAACCAAGAGATGGATCCAGCTACTTACCAGTATTTGATCTTTGACAAGCCAATTAAAAACATTCACTAGGGGGAGGAGAACAAAATGGCGGCTGAGTAACAGCTTCCTTGCATCTGGGCACCATGAATCCGGGGAGATAGGACTCCAGGCTTCTCTGGCTGGTGGTATCTGCCTATAATCACCACTGTGAGGATACAAACAGTCAGCGAGAGACTTCTGGATCCCAAGAGGAGGACTAAAACAGTGGAAAACCGGCAGGTGGTCACGTATGTTGAATCAGTCTAAACCCACCCGCAACTGTAAGTTCAGTAGCAATGAGACTGCAAACCAGAAAGGCCTTACCTGTGAACTGTTTTGGTGTCTTTGGACTTGGCACTCAGTTGAGCTGCCTTGGGGAGATCCTGAGTGGGAATGCGGAGAACTTTGGCCATTGTCTAGGGCTCCAGTCTGAGCCGCTTAGCCAGATGGAGCTAATAGTGTTTGGCTGGGGGCCAAAGGGAGCCATTGTGAGCGATCTGCCCCGGCAAGCTCCGCCCTCAGGGTCGCAGAGCTAGAATCGGGTGGGAGCTGGTAATCCAGCACCAAGTAGCCTAAGGGTGGGGTCTGAGCTGCCTTGCAGCCCTAACCTTCAGGGGCAGAGTGAGACCAGTTTTGGCACACTGGGTAAATGGATAGCCATTTTAGCAGTGATTCCAGTGACAAGCACTTTCCTGGGAAGGCTTCTGCTCAGCAAGTTTACAAGTTCAAAGTGCCTTTTAAGTGGGCTGAAGAGAGATTTAGGGTGTCTACCTGCTGGGGTTTGAGAAATCAGCAGCCTCCAGTCATTATCAGAACTGTAATTAACATCTCATACCCCAGAAGACCACATGTTGCTCAGACAATATTCAATGATATATACATACTGCTTTGTTTTAGGTTGTGTTTTTTTGTTTGTTTGTTTGTTTGGGGTTTTTTTGTTTATTTTGATGTTGTTGATGTTGTTTTGTTTTTTAATTTCAATTTTTTCCATACAGATGTGTTTTCTTTCTCAATTTTTCCAGTTTAATTATAATTTCCCATTGCTGCCTTTTTTAATAACTAGAACTTCATTTTTGCTACTGTTTCTACCACTATTATTTGGTTTTTCACCCAATTTTATCCTGTAAAGTTTTCTGTTTGCTTGTTTTGGTTTGATTTATAGCATTTTTGTCTTTCTTCTCAAATTGGTGGAGGTGGGGTACTGTGTCTGATCAGGTTAGCAAAGAGCTGCTGACCTCAAGGGAACCACCCAACTGGGCAAACCCAGAAGGTGGTTTTTTTTTAAGTTTGTGTCAAAGTACCCTACTGTACACCTATATTGCTGTGTCTCCCTCTTTCTGTGCCTCTCTTCTTTTTGTCAATATTCCTTTTACCATCCCCTCTCCTTTCTCTATTTTTTTTTTTCTTTTCAATCGGTCCTCCTTTCTTTCATCCCTTTCTTGCTCTTCAACCTTCACAGCCTTCTGGTCCTGTACCAAAAGGACTCCTCGAAACCTTAGTCCACAGGCACGAGAACTTAAAGAGCAAGACGAAGTGAAAGGAAAATTAGGGCAAGGAAACAGATAAAAGAAACCACTCATGAGGAAGAATCAGCAGAAAACTCCAGGCAACATGAAGAACCAGTCCAGAACAACCCCACCAAGGGACCATGAGGTAGCTACTGCAGATGATTCCACCTGTAAAGAAATGTTAGGAATGACAGAAAGGGAATTTAGAATACACATGATGAAAACAATGACAGAAATGATGGAAACAATGAAGGAAACTGCTAATAAAGTGGAAAATAACCAAAAGGAAATCCAAAAACAGAATCAAATAAGAGATGAACGATTTGAAGAATATAAAAAGGATATAGCAGAGCTGGAGGAACTGAAACAGTCAATTAGGAAACTTAAAGATGCAATGGAAAGTATCAGCAACAGGTTAGACCATGCAGAAGAAAGAATTTCAGAGGTAGAAGACAAAGTTCTTGAGATAACTCAGATAGTAAAAGAAGCAGAAAAGAAGAGAAAGAAAGCAGAACGTTCACTGTCACAATCATGGGACTTTATGAAGCATTCCAACATACGAGTTATAGGAATTCCAGAAGGGGAAGAAGAATTCCCCAGAGGAATGGAAGCCATACTAGACAATATTATAAAAGAAAATTTCCCAAATACCACCAAAGATTCTGACACACTGCTTTCAGAGGGCTATCGGACCCCAGGTCGCCTCTACTCTAACCGAGCTTCTCCAAGACACATTGTGATGAACCTGTCCAAAGTCAAGAAAAAAGAAAAGATTCTACAAGCTGCCAGGAGTAAGTGCCAGTTGACCTACAGGGGCAAATCCATCAGAGTGACCGCAGACTTCTCTAATGAAACTTTCCAAGCAAGAAGACAATGGTCATCTACCTTTAATCTACTTAAACAGAACAATTTCCAGCCCAGAATTCTGTACCCAGCTAAGTTAAGCTTCAAAATTGATGGAGAAATCAAATCATTTACGGATATACAAACATTGAGGAATTTCGCTACAACAAGACCAGCTCTACAGGAAATACTTCAACCTGTTCTGCACACTGACCACCACAATGGATCAGCAGCAAAGTAAGAACTCAGAAATCAAAGGACAGAACCTAACCTCCACACTGATGCAAAAGATAAAACTAAGCAATGGACTCTCACAAAATAAGACGAATAGAATACTACCACACTTATCAATTATCTCCATAAATGTTAATGGCTTGAATTCCCCACTGAAGAGACATAGATTGGCTGACTGGATTAAAAAACACAAGCCATCCATTTGCTGTCTGCAAGAAACACACCTGGCCTCAAAAGACAAATTAAAGCTCCGAGTCAAGGGTTGGAGACAATTTTTCAGGCAAATGGAATTCAGAAGAAAAGAGGAGTTGCAATCTTATTTTCAGATTCATGTGGATTTAAAGCAACTAAAGTCAAAAAAGACAAAGATGGTCACTTTATATTGGTCAAGGGAAAATTACAACAAGAAGATGTTTCAATTCTAAATATTTATGCACCCAATTTAAATGCTCCCAGATTTTTGAAACAGACCTTATTCAGTCTGAGCAATATGATATCTGATAATACCATAATAAGAGGGGATTCAACACTCCTCTTTCAGAGCTGGACAGATCCTCTATACAGAAATTAAACGAAGATACAAGAGATTTAAATGAGACCCTAGAACAACTGTGCTTGATAGACGCATATAGAACGCTCCATCCCAAAGACAAAGAATATACATTCTTCTCATCACCCCATGGAATATTCTCCAAAATTGATCATATCCTGGGATACAAAACAAATAACAACAGAATCAAAAGAATTAAAATTTTACCTTGTATCTTCTCAGATCAGAAGGTACTAAAGGTGGAACTCAACTCTAACAAAAACACTCGACCCCACACAAAGGCATGGAGATTAAACAATCTTCTGTTGAATAACAGATGGGTGCAGGAAGAAATAAAACAGGAAATCATTAACTTCCTTGAGCATAACAACAATGAAGACACAAGCTACCAAAACCTGTGGGATACTGCAAAAGCAGTTTTGAGAGGAAAATTCATCGCTTTAGATGCCTACATTCGAAAAACAGAAAGAGAGCACATCAACAATCTCACAAGCCATTTTATGGAATTGCAGAAGAAGAACAATCTAAGCCTAAACTTAATAGAAGAAAAGAAATGTCCAAAATCAAATCAGAGGTCAATGAAATTGAAAACAAAAGAATCATTCAGAAAATTAATGAAACAAGGGATTGGTTTTTTGAAAAAATAAATAAAATAGATAAACCATTGGCCAGACTAATGAGGAATAGAAAAGTAAAATCTCTAGTAACCTCAATCAGAAATGATAAAGGGGAAATAACAACTGATCCCACAGAGATACAAGAGATCATCTCTGAATACTACCAGAAACTCTATGCCCAGAAATTTGACAATGGGAAAGAAATGGATCAATATTTGGAATCACACCCTCTCCCTAGACTTAGCCAGGAAGACATAGAGCTCCTGAACGGACCTATTTCAAGCACCGAGATCAAAGAAAAAATAAAAAAATCTTCCAACCAAAAAATGCCCTGGTCCAGATGGCTTCACACCACAATTCTATCAAACCTTCAAGGAAGAGCTTATTCCTGTACTGCAGAAATTATTCCAAAAAATTGAGGAAGAAGGAATCTTCCCCAACACATTCTATGAAGCAAACATCACCCTGTTACCAAAACCAGGAAAAGACCCAAACAAAAAGTGGAATTTCAGACCAATCTCACTCATGAATATAGATGCAAAAATTCTCAACAAAATCCTAGCCAATAGATTACAGCTTATCATCAAAAAAGTCATTCATCATGATCAAGTAGGTTCATCCCAGGGATGCAAGGCTGGTTTAACATACGCAAGTCCATAAACATTATCCACCATATTAACAGAGGCAAAAATAAAGATCACATGATCCTCTCAATAGATGCAGAAAAAGCATTTGATAAAATCCAGCATCCTTTTCTAATTAGAACACTGAAGTGTATAGGCATAGGTGAAACATTTCTAAAACTGATTGAAGCTATCTATGACAAACCCACAGCTAGTATTTTACCGAATGGAATAAAACTGAAAGCTTTTCCTCTTAGAACTGGAACCAGACATGGTTGTCCTCTGTCACCTTTACTATTCAACATGGTGCTGGAAGTTCTAGCAAATACAATTAGGCAAGACAAGGAAATAAAGGGACTCCAAATGGGAGCAGAGGAGGTCAAACTCTCCCTCTTTGCTGACGACATGATCTTAAACTTAGAGAACCCCAAAGACTCAACCACAAGACTCCTAGAAGTCATCAAACAATACAGTAATGTTTCAGGATATAAAATCAAGGTCCCCAAGTCAGTAGCCTTTGTATACACCAATAACAGTCAAGATGAGAAGCTAATTAACGACACAACTCCCTTCACCTTAGTTTCAAAGAAAATGAAATACCTAGGAATATACCTAACAAAGGAGGTGAAGGACCTCTGTAAAGAAAATTATGAAATCCTCAGAAAGGAAATAGCAGAGGATATTAACAAATGGAAGAACATACCATGCTCATGGATGGGAAGAATCAACATTGTTAAAATGTCTATACTTCCCAAAGCAATCTACCTATTCAATGCCATTCCTATCAAAACGCCAACATCGTACTTTCGAGATTTGGAGAAAATGATTCTGCATTTTGTATAGAACGGGAAAAAACCCCGTATAGCTAACGCAGTTCTTAGTAATAAAAATAAAGCTGGGGGTATCAGCATACCAGATTTTAGCCTGTACTACAAAGCCATAGTGCTCAAGACAAGAATGGCACTGGCACAAAAACAGAGACAGAGACATAGACACTTGGAATCAAATTGCAAACCAAGAAATGAAACTAACATCTTACAACCACCTAATCTTCGATAAATCCAACAAGAACATACCTTGGGGGAATGACTCCCTATTCAATAAATGGTGTTGGGAGAACTGGATGTCTACATGTAAAAGACTGAAACTGGACCCACACCTTTCCCCACTCACAAAAATTGATTCAAGATGGATAAAGGACTTGATTTAAGGCATGAAACAATAAAAATCCTCCAAGAAAGCATAGGAAAAACACTGGAAGATATTGGCCTGGGGGAAGACTTCATGAAGAAGACTGCCATGGCAATTGCAACAACAACACAAATAAACAAATGGGACTTCATTAAACTGAAAAGCTTCTGTACAGCTAAGGAGACAATAACCAAAGCAAAGAGACAACCTACACAATGGGAAAGGATATTTGCATATTTTCAATCAGACAAAAGCTTGATAACTAGGATCTATAGAAAATTCAAATTAATCCACATGAAAAAAGCCAACAATCCCATATATCAATGGGCAAGAGACATGAATAGAACCTTCTCTAAAGATGACAGACAAATGGCTAACAAACACATGAAAAAATGTTCATCATCTCTATATATTAGAGAAATGCAAATCAAAACAACCCTGAGATATCATCTAACCCCAGTGAGAATGGCCCACATCACAAAAATCTCAAAACTGCAGATGCTGGCATGGATGTGGAGAGAAGGGAACACTTTTACACTGCTGGTGGGACTGCAAACTAGTACAACCTTTCTGAAAGGAAGTATAGAGAAATCTCAAAGCACTCAAGCTAGACCTCCCATTTGATCCTGCAATCCCATTACTGGGCATCTACCCAGAAGGAAAAAAATCCTTTATCATAAGGACACTTGTACTAGACTGTTTATTGTAGCTCAATTTACAATCACCAAAATGTGGAAACAGCCTAAATGCCCACCAACCCAGGAATGGATTAACAAGCTGTGGTATATGTATACCATGGAATACTATTCAGCTATTAAAAATAATGGAGACTTTACATCCTTCGTATTAACCTGGATGGAAGTGGAAGACATTATTCTTAGTAAAGCATCACAAGAATGGAGAAGCATGAATCCTATGTACTCAATTTTGATATGAGGACAACTGATGACAATTAAGGTTATGGGGGAGAGAAAAAGCAGAAAGAGGGACGGAGGGAGGGGGTGGGGCTTTGGTGTGTGTCACACTTTATGGGGGCAAGACATGATTGCAAGAGGCACGTTGCCTAACATTTGCAATCAATGTAACCTGGCTTATTGTACCCTCAACGAATCCCTAACAATAAAAAAAATGAATAAATAGATAATAATAATAAAACATTCACTAGGAAAATATTTCCTATTTAACAAATGGTGCTGGGTGAACTTGCTGGTGATCTGTAAAAGACTGAAACTGGACCCACACCTTTCACCAGTAACTACGATAGACTCTCACTGGATAAAAGATTTAAACTTAAAACATGAATCTATAAAAATACTTGAAAAAGGTGCAGGGAAAACTCTTGAAGGAATTGGCCTGGGTGAATATTTTATGAGGAGGACTCCCCAGGCAATTGAAGCAGTATCAAAAATACACTACTGGGACCTGATAAAACTAAAAAGTTTCTGCACAGCCAAGAACGTAGTGAGTAAAGCAAGCAGACAGCCCTCAGAATGGGAGAAAATATTTGGAGGTTATACCTCCCATAAAGGTCTAATAACCAGAATCCACAGAGAACTGAAATTTATTAGCAAGAAAAGAACACGTGACCCCCTTTCAGGGTGGGCAAGGGACTTAAAGAGAAATGTCTCTAAAGAAGACCAATGCAAAATCTACAAACACATGAAAAAAAGCTCATCATCCTTAATCATCAGAGAAATGCAAATCAAAACTGCTCTGAGATATCACCTAACCCCAGTAAGAGTAGCCCGCATAACAAAATCCCAAAACCAGAAATGTTGGCGTGAATGTGGAGAAAAGGGCACACTTCTACACTGCTGGTGGGAATGCCCACTAATACATTCCTTCTGGAAGGATGTTTGGAGAATACTTAGAGACCTAAAAATAGACCCGCCATTCGATCCTGTAATTCCTTTACTAGGTTTATACCCAGAAGACCAAAAGTCACAATATAACAAAGACATCTTTACCAGAATGTTTATTGCTGCCCAGTTCATAATTGCTAAGTCATGGAAGAAGCCCAAGTGCCCATTGACCCAAGAATGGACTATCAAATGGCCGTACATGTATACCATGGAATACTATGCAGCCTTAAAGAAAGATGGAGACTTTACCTCTTTCATGTTTACATGGATGGAGCTGGAACATATTCTTCTTAGCAAAGTATCTCAGGAATGGAAGAAAAAGTATCCAATGTACTCAGCCCTCCTATGAAGCTAAATTATAGCTTTCACATGAAGACTATAACCCAACTATAGCATAAGACTATGGGGAATGGGCCAAGGAAGGGGAAGGGAAGGGTGAGGTTTTGGTGGAGGGAGGCTAATGGGTGGGGCCACATCTATGGTGCATCTTAGAATGGGTACAGGCGATTGCACTAATGTGCAATCATGCACTAATGTACAATCATGTTCAGCTATGATTTAACAATAAAAAAAAAAAAAGAATTGGGCCATACAATAAATAAGCAAACACTAACAAAAGCTGATTATCAAAAAAATAAAATAAAATAAAAAGGTTAAAAAAATACTTACTTTATCATTTTTGGAGGTACAGTTTTATTGGGCTATTACTTACACAGAGTAGAATTTACCAACTTTCCTTGTATAGTTCAACGTATTCTAGTAAGTGTGGCCAATTGTGTAATTACCACCAAACTCATGAAATAATTTCCATAAACTCAAAAGATTTTTACTCTTTGTGATCTTTCACAAAAATTTATTTGCTTTCTATAAGTATAGTTGTGTCTTTTCGAGAATTTCTTGCAGAGGCATACAGCATATAGCTTGGGGACTAGAGATTGGATTTTGACATTTAGCAGAATGCTTTTAATATCTATACTTTTTCTTTTCTTTGGGACAAGTCTTGCGCTGTCATGTGGGTTAGAGTGCAATGGTGTCATCATATCTCCCTGCAACCTCGAACTTCTGTGCTAAAACAATCCTCTTGCCTCAGCCCTCTGAGCATCTGGGACTATAGGTGAACACCATCATACCTGGGTAATTTTTTTTTTTTTTTGTAGAAATGGGGTCTTACTCTTCTCAGGTTGGTCTTGAACTCCTGGCACGAAGCAATCCCACTGCTTCAGCCTCTCAAAAAGCTAGGAGTACCATCCAGGCCACCATGTCTGGCCTTCATGTTTTTGTAAGTAATGGTATATTATTCTTTTTTATTGCTGAGTAATATTTCATTGTATGTGACATAGCACTTTGTTTAATTGTTCATCTGTTATTGTTGGGTAATTTCCAGAATTTGGCTATTATGAATGAGTTGCTATGAATAGTGATGTGAAAGTCTCTATATGGACATATTTTCATTTTCTCCTTCAAATATCTAGCGGAATGACTGAATTTTATAATATGCATGATTTTACTTTTTCAGAATGTACCAAACTTTTGCGAAGTTATTATCATATTTCATATCCCCCAAATAGGGCTTGAAAATTTCAGTTGGTTCACATCCTTGCCAATACTTAGTATTGTCAATTTTTTAAACTTTATTATCCTACTGGGTATCCAGTGGTATCTCATTGAAATCTGATTTTATTTATTTATTTATTTATGACATGAGTCTTACTGTGTGCCCTCGGTAGAGTGCTGTGTTGTCACAGCTCACAGCAACCTCAAACTCTTGGGCCTAAGCGATTCTCTTGCCTCAGCCTCCCGAGTAGCTGGGACTACAGGCGCCTGCCACAACGCCCGGCTGTTTTTTGGTTGCAGTTGTCCTTGTTGTTTAGCTGGCCCAGGCCAGGTTCAAACCCACCAGTCTCGGTGTATGTGTCTGGCTCCGTAACCACTGTGCTACAGTGCCGAGCCTGAAATCTGATTTTAATTTCTCTGTAACAAATTATGTTAAACATGTTTTCATTTGCTTATTTTCCATCTTACGCTTCAAAATGTCTTTTAAATATTTTATCAATGTTTTTAAAATTGATTAGTTTTACTCTTATTGAGTTACATAGGAGGGTTTTCACATATTCTAAATAAAAGTCCAGCATCAGCTTTATGTCTTTACATATTTCTCACATTTGTGGATTGCATTTTCTTTGTTACTGTCTTCTAAAGAGAAACTTTATTTTTTCATTTTGAAAAAGTACATTTTACTTATTTATTTATTTATTTTCCTTTTATAATGTGTGATCTTTTCACCTTATTTAATAAATCTTAGCCAAATTTCAAAGTCATTTGGATTTTCTCCGAAATTCTTACTGTAGAAGTTTCTGGTTTTAACAGCTACATTTAGGTTTATTGGTGATAATTTTTGTATATGGGTTAAGGTAAGGGCCACGGGTTATTATTATTATGGCATATGTATATGCAATAGTTACAGCACAATTTATTAAAAAAATATTATTTTCTCTCCATTTTATTTCCTGGGGCACTTGTCAAACAATAGAATATTACAGCGGCTCAGTTCTAGACTCTTGATTTTCTACCACTGATGTATTTGTTTGTTGGGTTTTTAGAATGGCATACTTGCTTGATGGTAGGAACTTTAAAATAAGTCCTAAAATAGTGATTACTTATACTTTTTATTCTTTTTCAAATTTGGTTTTGATTATTTTAGGTCTTTTGCGTTTTCATACTAATTTTAAAATAAGCCCATTTATTTCTATCAAGAGCAATCTGAGATTTTGACTGTTATTGTATTGTCTCTATAGTTCATTTTGGACAAGAATTGACATCTTTATAATTGACAATCCTTTGCAAGGAATAATTCACCTTTATTCCTTCAAGGGACAGGAGGATGCCTGACCACACTGGTGAGGGAGGAACTTCTTCACTCAGTCTACTGATTCAAATGTCAGTTTCTTCTAGAAACATCCTCACAAACACACCCAGAAATAATGCTCTATCAGGTGTCTTGGCATCTCTTATTCCAGCCAAGTTGACCCTTAAAATGAACCAATCATAATGAGTTTGAATTCTGCAAGCATGTAGTATTTATTTGTTAATATTAATAGCTTTTTTGTAGATTCTTTAGCATTTTCTAAAGGTAGAATAGCATTGTCTGAGAATAAAGGATGTTTTAATTTTTCCTTTCCGAAGCCCACTGGTACAGAATAGATAGGTATCTTTGATTTAGTCATTCAGTATTATTTTATGAGATTTTACTATTAGAAAATGAGTAGGCAAATCTCTCTTTCAGTTCTGGAGGCAGAAAGAATCTAAATTCACATTTCTTTTGGTCATAAGTTCAGCTCCCTGGGAAAACCTGAAGAATAGGGATGAGAGTTGGGGAGAAAGCATCCTGATGGGCATTCGAGTTTCCAGACCTGGCTCATTCCAGCCCTGGCATCTCTCTTATTTCAATACAGAAATTTATGTATCTTTCTTCCTTTTAGTTTTTGTTCAACTTAGTTTGAATTGAGTTTATAATATTTGCAAGTGAAATTATCTTGATAATACAATTTAAGTGAATTATGAGGTTCATAAAAGGTGGAGGTAATATGAATGCTAAATATAGCACAAGAGCTGGAAGTACATTGATTGACAGCTTCAAAAATAGCTCCATGTTTGGAAATAGGCAACTATCACCCATTATAAGGAGTTTCTGTAACTGTTGAATCTAAATATAACCACTGATATATTCCATATAATTCTAATTAGTAAGTAATTAAAAACAAATAAAAGTGCAGGATCCAAAACTATGTAGTTCATAAAAAGAAGAATACAATGGAAAATTTGTCTAGATAGGATTAAAAATAGAGATTTTGCTTACACGTACACACATAATTAAAAACCATGAGGATGTAATCTGCTCTATAAGACAATTCTGTAACAAAACAATTTTCTCAATTCTGACTTTTTCCAGGCTAAAGAAATTTACTAAAAAGAAATCAGTTAAAAACAGAATAACTTTGGCTCAGTGCCTGTAACACACTGGTTATGGCATTGGCCACGTGCACCGGATTCCAATCTTGCCCAGGCCAGCTAAACAACAATGACAACTGCAGCAAAAAAATAGCCGAGCATTGTGGCAGGCACCTGTAGTCCCAGCTACTTGGGAGGCTAAGGCAAGAGAATCACTTAAACCCAAGAGTTGGAGGTTGCTGTGAGCTGTGATGCCACAGCACTCTACCCAGGGTGACATAGTGAAACTCTGTCTAAAAAAAAAAAAAAAAAATAGAGTAGCTGGATAATCTAATAAAAAACAACTGTTAATGAATTCCAGCAAAAAATACCAAAACACAGATAATTTTTAAAAGTCATTCTAGTTAACTTTCAAATAATGTGCAATGTAGATAGCATAAGATTTTTCCAGGCAAAATAAGAATATACATACAAATATTAATTGATTAATTTGAAGAAGATAACACACTCTAACAATAAAATGCACAAAAACTCATTTATGATAAACAGAGTAATTTTTTCCAAGGCCTTGAATCTCTTTAGAGAGCTAATTTCCGAATTTGGTTCATATGCATTGCAGCTGATAGAATTCTTCGAAAGTTATTATATTTACCACTCTGTGCCTTAGTTTTTCCCTATTAGTGATTAGTTTTTATATTTTATAACTTGTTTATTTTAAAAGTTTGGTGAGAAATAAAGTATGCCATTATGCTTCTTTTATTCATTTATGAACCTTTAAGCTGGTGAAATGATTGAATAAGGGAAAACTCATAGAATACTGAGATTATAAAGAAGGTAGGGAGTAGCACTGAATTTATTTCTCTGACACATGCTTAGTTTTCATTTCAATGTCGAGTTGCAGTAGCCCAGATTCTACTTCAAATTTTCTACTGAGAGGACTTTACCAACTTCTCAGATGACGCATTTTATTTTGTAGTAGCTCTAATTATAAGAAAGAAAAGGGAAAATGTATTATGAGCACCAAGCATATTTATTTGCAGAGGTTGTTAAATTTTTTTTTTTTCTTCTGTGGGTGAGGCTGTCTGGGATACTTGCATTTGGATCTGAGTATAAAGTCTATTAAAAATATGCTACTGGATTTTTTCATCATGTGCTTTTCACATATAGTAACTTGAAGACAGGGTGCTATACTCGAAAGCAAGCTAGAAGGAATTTACTGCTCCACAACAAAGCAGGTTCAAAGAAAAGGCAGAGAAATGGTTGTATTCCAAGGTAGCTACAGAGAACTTCTGTTAAAATGTTTGTGTGTGGTGGGGGCGGGGAGGCAAGATTCTTATTTCCAATTGATTCGACTGATGACATAGAGGTGATGTTGGGAACATCATTCACATACGCACACTCTCTGACTTAATTTTTTTTTTTATTAAATCATAGCTGTGTACATTAATTTGATCATGGGGCACCATACACTTGGTTCATAGGCCATTTGACACATTTTCATCACACTTAGTTAACATAGCCTTCCTGGCATTTTTTTAGTTATTTTGCTAAGACATTTACATTCCACATTTACTAAGTTTCACATATACCCTTGTAAGATGCACCGCAGGATGGGGCACGTCATTTCTAGAACCCCATTATGTGCTCAAGAAATTAAGTGTCCAAATAAACTCTCTGTAAGTTGAAAATATGAAAAATGCATTTAGTATGCCTATCCTACGGAACATTATATCTTAGCATAGCCTACCTTAAATGTGCTTAGACAATTAGCCTACAGTTGGACATAATCATCTGACCACAAGGTCTATGTTAAAACAAAGTCTTAAATATCTCTTGTAATTTATTGAGAACTATACTGAAAGTGAAAAGCAGAATGGTTGTATGAGTACTGGTTATAGTTTCTACTGAATTTCTTTCCCACCATGGTAAAGTAAAAGAATCGTAAGTCAAACCACTTTAAGTCGGGGACCAGAGAACATTAACATTGTTTGTGGAAGTATTAGTAAAGAATATTAATGTTGTTAATGTTCCGTGTGTTGTTAAATTGCAGGGAATTTCTATTTAAAATAAAAAATTGACAACGAGTCATTCATTATGCAAGTTAACAATAACACTAGTACTTGCACACATTATGAATAGTAACCATTCACTTGTGGTCTGATTTCCTCAAACTCAGCTTTTCATTCTGACATTCTGCTTTAAAATGGTGCAACATTTTTTTTTCCTTTGTAATTTCTCTTGCATGGATAACTTTGAAGTGTATAGTGATCCATTCACAAACAACTGATAATTGATTTTTGTAATTTTCTACTCTTTGTAATCATCTATCTGCAGTGAAAATTTAAGTACAAATCCAGAAATTGTGTGCTCACTGTTGCTATAGCTATTTCATTTCACCTTTGGAAATGTTGATTAAAATTTTGGTTTGAGAGATGGACTCTTGACAGTTTGTTTGCATTTAAGCTGATGGTAAAGAGGGATAAATTAATGCAACACAATTTCATATCATGAGATAAAACGATGTATCATTTTATCTCATGATATGAAATGTATTTGTAAATACGTACCTTGATTTGTTAAAACAAAATATTGTGTTGATTTTCACAGAGCATATATATCTGAAAATTCTTCACTTATGGCATTTGAAAATATAGAGGTTGGCAAGCATTTCTGTGGGTTAATTGACTAAGCTATAAAAATTACTCTTGAGGATGGAAGGGGAAGAGGTTCCAAAGGTTGGAAAATTAATTCCTGGTAATTGAAACAGTAAAGGGCAGTTCTAGGAAAAGAGGTTTAAAAAGTCTTTTTGTGCTTTTAGGTACACTTGTGCCATCCAAGCCAGTAGCCACCAGATGCATGGAACTATTTAAACTTTGACTTCAGTCAAATTAAGATAAAGTCTATTCAGTTCCTCAGATGCATTAGGCACATTTGATGCTTCAGGAGTCCATGTGGCTGGTGGCGATGCAACTGTTGGACAATCTCGGGGGAGATCTAAAACTAGAGATGTCCAACAACTGGAAATGTGAGTTTGGGGGGGAGGAGGAATATGATGTATGAAATTATTGCTTTTGTGGTCACTCATAGAAATATGAGAGTTGGAGGCATAACACAGGGTTTCTAAGAAGGCTAACGTGCTGTTTAGAATATCTACTGCTGAGGGCAGGAGATGGAAGACTGGACAGTAACACGGAGGACATGCAGTTGCTGATATCACCAACGTCTTAAGTGAATGGACCTGAGCTTTTCGCAGCATGGAGAAAACTTCCTGGCGTAACACAGTTTCTAAAATTGTACAACGTGCGGTGTCATCTCACACAGAAGAGCAGAGACATTCCTCCAAAGGAGCCAGATTGTAAAAATACCTTTCATTCTAAGACTATATGTAACTTGCTTCCCTTTTTTGGCATGATTGTCCACAGCAAGCTGGGTTTCAAGCACATGGAAGACTGTTCCATTCTATGTCAAGTAAAAATTTGCCAAAAAACCTTCTTGTGGGTAATCTTAAGGAACTTTTCTATATCTGACCATTTTAATTAAAAATACAGATTATATTTTAAAAAGAGACTAATTTATTGTAACATCTGCTCTTCCAAAGGCCTTACAAATTGAATTACTATCTCTACCAGTGGAGCATTCTGTTCTGCAATTTGTCTGGAGATACTTAACACCTGTCCTCTTCTCCCCCGGCTAAAGGATGGTCACATGTTCAACATTCTTGGAAAACGGCACATTAGAAGCTCCTGTCTGTACCAACAATGGTATTTTATACCTTCAAACTTATAAATTATATATATTTTATTGACATAAATGAGACTTTAAAAAATATTTCATTTTCCTGAATGTTGGAAAAATTGAGCATTTTTCACATAATATTAGTCATTTAGTTTCTTTTTATGTTAATGGGCCCATTGAGGGTCCCCCCCTTTTTATTGCTAATAAGAATTCATTTATTTATGTATGAATGTATTTATTTATTTAAATTATCCCTTGGTTGTTTAATTGTGCTTTAAAAATTATTTCCTTATCCTCATCTTTTCTTTTAACCATCTTTTTGGTGTCTTTCTATGAGTGGAAGTATTACATATTAGTGTAGTCAAATTTATTAAACTTCATTTTTATGGTTTGTATGTTTTGTACCTTTTAAAATCCTTTCCTACCCAAGGCCAGTGATAGGTTCTTTGACATTTTCTCCTATAGATGTAAAAAAATCTCTTTCATTTATATTATTATTCTAAATTGACTTTACTTGTGTTTTGTAGAAAGTATTTTTTTAAATATGAAGACAGTTGTTCAAAACAATTATTGAAAGGTTCATCATTTTAGTATTTTTCTGTTGAGCTACTTGTATCACATCATCAATTTCCATATGTGGGAGTGTCTCTTTCTGAGTCTGGCTGTTTCATAGGTCTCTTTGTCCTTCAGGCAATACTACATTGT
Source organism: Nycticebus coucang (assembly GCF_027406575.1). Taxonomy (NCBI): domain Eukaryota; kingdom Metazoa; phylum Chordata; class Mammalia; order Primates; family Lorisidae; genus Nycticebus; species Nycticebus coucang. Next base: position 24,651,624 of record NC_069789.1, on the reverse strand, counting down.
CTTACTAACAATGGCTTGATAATAAATCTTGATATATGATGGAAAAAATTCTCCTGTTTTTTTAATGTAGTTGTTGGCTCCAAGATGCTGGTAAGCTGATTTCTGAATCTAATAATCTCCTTTATTTATTATCACTTGCAACATCTCATCTGTCTTTATGAAAGATAGCATGCAAAGAATCATGAACTTACTATAACAGTCTTGACCTTGTGAAGAACTTGATGGCTTCACTGATGGATTTGTGCCTGTATTTTGTCATATAACTATGGTTATAAGGGTAGTTATATTGAAAAAAATGTGGTGCTCCCACTGTATGCTTAAAAATGAAAGAATGTAAACAATGATAATTATCAGGAAGACATGAACCACTAAAAGCTGTGCACATAACCCAAATGTCTTTTCAAGACATCTCTACTACTCCTAGGATGATTGCAATTATAGTTTCAATAGCTTTTTCTTGACAGTTAAGGTCAAACAATCTAGTCAATGTCATGACCCATTTCCCAGAAGCAGGTGGCAACATCAGATTTTAATATCTAGAAAACATTATATTCCTTTATTTAAGTCTCCTGCCCTCAGGGAATTTAGATATGAAACTATCATAGTTTAGAATCATAAGGATGAAAAATGCATATTTTAAAAGTAAGACATTTATTGTAAAAGCTGCCAGCTGCATGCTCAGTTTTCAATTTGTTGTCTAATCTTGATGTTCTAGGCACTGTCCCCTTCATCCTGGACTGGATGGCATTTCTCAGTTTAGGTCTTAGCCTCATAATTTGGTATCTTTCAGATTATTTCATTTTTTTATATAAAGTCTTTGATTTCAGTGGTAGAGTCCTGCATATCCTCCCTTTTCTTTCTTTTTTTTTTTTTCTTCTTCTTTTAAAAAGGAAGAAGAAAAGCAAAGGCAGTTCTTAGTAATAAAAACAGCCGGGGGCATGAGCATACCAGATTTTAGGCTGTACTACAAGGCTATAGTGGTCAAGCCTGCCTGGTATTGGCACAAAGATAGAGACATAGATTTTTAAATAGAAAACCAGGAAATGAAATTAACATCTTATAACCACCTAATCTTTGATAAACTAAACAAGAATATACACTGGGGGATAGACTCCCTATTCAATAAATGGTGCTGGAAGAACTGGATATCCATATGTAAAAGACTGAAACTGAATCCACGTCTTTCTCCACTCACAAAAATTGACTCAAGATGGATAAAGGACTTAAATTTAAGGCATGAAACAATAAAAATCCTCAACAACAAAAATAATCAACTGGGACTTAATTAAGTTGAAAAATTCTGTACAGCTAAGGAGACAACAACCAAAGCAAATAGACAACCTACACAATGGGAAAGGATATTTGCATATTTTGAACCAGACAAAAGCTTAATAACTAGGATCTATAGAGAACTCAAATTAATCCACATGAAAGAAGTCAACAATCCCATATACCAATGGGGAAGAGAGATGAATAGAACCTTCTCTCAAGAAGACAGACAAATGGCTAACAAACATATGAAAAAATGCTCATCGTCCCTAATTATTAGAGAAATGCAAATCAAAACCACCCTGAGATACCATCTAACCCCAGCGAGAATGGCCCACATCACAAAATCTCAAAACTGCAGGTGCTGGCGCAGATGTGGAGAGAAAGGAACACTTTTACACTGCTGGTGGGACTGCAGACTAGTACAACATTTTTTGAAGGAAGTATAGAGAAACTTCAAAGAACTCAAGCTAGACCTCTCATTTGATCCTGCAATCCCAGGAGCATCTACCCAGAAGGAAAAAAAAATCTTTTTATCATAAGGACACTTGCACCAGACTGTTTATCACAGCTCAATTTACAATTGCCAAAATGTGGAAACAACCTAAATGCCCCCCAACCCAGGAATGGATTAGCAAGCTGTGGTATATGCATATCATGGAATGCTATTCAGCCATAAAAAAAAAAAAAAAAAAAGAGACTTGGGCAGCACCTGTGGCTCAAAGGAGTAGGGCGCTGGCCCCATATACCAGAGGTGGCAGGTTCAAACCCAGCCCTGGACAAAAACTGAAAAAAAGAAAAAAAGAGAGACTTTACAGCCTTTGTATTAACCTGGATGGAAGTGGAACACATTATTCTTAGTGAAGCATCACAAGAATGGAGAAGCAAGAATCCTATGTATTCAATTTTGATATGAGGACAATTAATGACAATTAATGACATGGTGGGGGAATGGGTGAAGGGGAGAGCAGAGAGAGGGAAGGTGGGAGGGAGGTGGGGTCTCGGTGTATGACACATGCTTTGGGGGTGGGGAGCAATTGTAAGAGGGTCTTTACCTAACAAATGCAATCAGTATAACCTGGTTTCTTGTACCCTCAATGAATCCCCAACAATTAAAAAAAACATTAATGTATGTATCTACATTAGGAGAAATAATGTGAGGAATACTCATGTAGCCTGTGACATTTAGCTGCAACAATAGTAGTATAGTGCTTTTTAGTAAGTCACAAGAATAGAACTTATTTGAAATTGAGACTAGTGATCTGCGCTGGGGAAAATAGCCCACTGCTCCATCACTGAGTATCACCTCTCCCCCCTTCATGATTAGGTGGCCTGAAAAAATATGAAAGACTATCAGTGACTTTCAATTGTGTTTATTACTAAACAGAACAGTTGGTTGATGAGGTAACCAGGTTGGATTTGACTACAATACTGTATCCATGTGTAGCCTCTCTTCATGTTCCTTTGCTTATTGGACAAGTAAATGGTAGACTTTGGAAGGATAGAGAAAAATAAAACTTTACATTAAATAGATACAGAGAAAGGAAAACATCCACTCTTTTTCTTTATATATAATACAAACTACCCTCTGCCTTTCTTCATTAGCCATTTAGATGTATTTATTTTAAACACCAGGGATCTTCTGAGACTGGCTAGAACCTGTCCTCTTTTTAATGCCTCATTTATGGCTTATTCTTCTCTTCAGTGGATTATTATTTTTTTTTTTTGTAGAGACAGGGTCTCACTTTATGGCCCTTGGTAGAGTGCCATGGCCTCACACAGCTCACAGCAACCTCCAACTCCTGGGCTTAAGCGATTCTCTTGCCTCAGCCTCCCGAGTAGCTGGGACTACAGGCGTCCCCCACAACGCCCAGCTATTTTTTGGTTGCAGTTCAGTCGGGGCCAGGTTTGAACCCTACCGACTGAGCCACAGGCGCCTCCCTCTTCAGTGGATTCTCAAGTAAACTCGTCTAGTCCAATCTTCCTTTCTTTCTTCCTTTTAATTTACACATAATAATTTTACGTATTAATGGGGTACATGTGATATTTTGATATATGCATACAGGGTGTAATAAATCAGGGTATCTAGAATATTTATCACCTCAAACATTTATCATTTATTTGTGTTAATGTCATCCAAAAAACCACCAGGAGGAATAAATAATAGAAAGGAGAGAGTTTTATTGGAAGTATTGACCTACAAACTGGGAAGAGATAATCTCTGGAGTGAACTGAAGGTGTTTGATCTTCAAAGAGGAAAAGGGTATTTGGGTTTTATGCCTACACAGGGAACAAATAAAGTCAGGTTTGGGGGAAAGTTGTACATGTATGTACTGGGGATGCTAAAAAATGCATACACATTTTAAGAGGTCTTATTGAAAGTAAAATGGATCATTCCCCAAAAGTGTACAAATTGCAGGTAAAACGGATGTGTGTAGTACGTCTAGGTCCACTTGACCAGTAACGATACCTTCAATTCAACTTGACAAAGTAATACAGAGTTAGCATCTCTTAAAATGTGAGTACATTTTTTGGTACCCTCTATACTTAATGAGGTGAATTGGGCACATGAACAATAAGTAAACACATGTAACATACGTCCCATATTTACTCTGGGGTGGAGTTTTGCATTAAAATGAGATGGAATCACCTCTTTACATCAAAGTCAAAAGTAAACCACAGCAAAGACAGCTGTGCCCAGTCTCTGTAAACTGGTGGAAACTGGCTTATCAGGGTAGAAGATTTATGAGGCTTTCCTCTGTCCACTCAGAGGTGTAGTGGTCTGGATTGTCAGAGTTAGGAGGGAGTCTGATAATTTGCCTGCTAATTCTTGTTATTAGGGAGTATAGCAAGAGTTGTTTTGTCTTGCAGCTGTAGGAATTTAGAGTTGCCATGAGGATCAATCAGTGAACCCTCAGCTCTTTAGAAACTTTGTTTTCTTAACTTTAGGGTCCATTTTCCTTGCTGCAAGGGCACTTATTTTGGTCTTTCATGTCACATTGGGAACATTTCAAATCTTCCGGCTACTATTATATATGCAATACATTATTGTTAACGATAGTCACCCTACCCTGCTGGTGAACTCTAGAACTTACTCCTTCTATCGAACTCTACGTGTGTACCAGTTGACAGGCCCTGGGAAGCACTGTTCCACTCTCTACTTCCACAAGATTAACTCTGTAGCTCCCACATGCAAGTGAGATCACGCAGTCTTTTTTTTTTCTGTGCCTGGCTTACTTCATTTAGTGTAATGATCTCTAGTTCCATTCACATTGCTGCAAATGACAGGATTTTGTTCTTTTAGGGCAGTTGAACTGTATTCTACTATGTTTATACACCACATTTCTTAATCTAGTCATCCACTGATAGGCATTTAGGCTGATTCTTTATCTTGGCTATTGTGAGTACTGCAGCAATAAATATGAGGGTGCAAATATCCCTTTGATACTCTGATATTTTTCCCCCATGATTAAGCACCCAGTGGTAGCCGGGTGAAGTGGTACATGGCTGTAGTCCCAGCTACTCAGGAGGCTGAAGCAGGACGATCACTTGAAGGTAGGTGTTCAAGTCCAGTCTGGGCAACATAGCAAGGACTCAGCTCTAATTTGGATAGTACAATGGTTCTGTTTTTAGTTTTTTGAGGACCTCCATAATTTCTTTCTATAATGACTGTACAAATTTACATTCCCACCAACAGTGCATAAATGTTCCCACTTCTCCACATCTACTATAATCCTTACATCAAACTTTAAAGCAATATATCCAGGATGAATGCTCATCTTGATTGGACTGGGAGATTTTTGCCATTCTAAGTTAGCATTTTTTTGAATTTCGTTTTTGGATAATTCCCTTATAACAACGCATACTAATTGTAGGGTCATTGCAATAGCTACATTTACTTCATACACTTTGTATTCTCACTTAATGACATAGCCTCATCTAGGAATGTGAGAGAAAGGTTCAGTGAAAGAGATTTCTCCATTTAATTTTACTAGTTACCACTTTTCTGGTGATATTTTTATCAGTTTATAGACTATTTCCATATTTTCATTTTTACTTATATACTTGAAAATATTTTAATAAATGTTTTAAGGTCACTGTCTTCTAATTCTAATATCTTCCTATCTGGGTTTGTTTCAAATGACTAGTTTTTAATCTTAGTTGTAAGTCATATTTTTTCCATTTTTTCTCATGACTGGTAATTCTTGATTTATAGTGAATATTGTACCTGCTTCATTATTCGTTTTCTGCATTTTGTTGATTTTCTTTAAAGACTGGTTAATGTCATTGTTGGAGGCAAATAATTTTCTAGCAAATGAGTTTAAACTTGCCAAGGCTTTGTTGCTTCATACTAGGCATTTGATGGGATATGAAATAATTCTTGATTTAAAGCTAAAGAAGCTCTAAAGAAGCTCCTTGGACCACATCTTTCTGCAGTTTCCACTTCATGCCCAGGTCTTCGCAGGGCTGTTTCCTTTCTGGAGGCCAGATCTCCAAAGCCTCCTAAGATTGTGTAGTCTACAGGATCTTCATTAATCTCCCACCTGTTTTTGGCTCCACCTTAAAAGGTTTTGCAAAATACTGCCCTGCACATTTTCAGCTTACTATTTGGCCAAATACTCAAGGGGTCTCCTATATGTATTTGAGGAGTTCTTTTTTTAGCATCTATGTTTTCTTTTTGTCTTTCTCTAAAAAGTCCAAGTATTTCTTGGACCAGTAGCAAAAGTTCACATATTTCTTGACTGGTATTTGGAACAGTGGGTCAATATAATTTTTCTAGTTTAACATTTGTTAACAAAGGATGGATAAGCTAAATACATTTTCCTTAAACATGGCTAGAAATAGATTCCATCTCTTTCCATCAGATATTTTCTTCTTCTCATTCTCCAAGATTTGTTCAGGACAGCAAGTAATTTTCAGGAAAACATCAGCCCCCCTGACATTTTGGTGCAATCACCATCACCATACAATTTCATCAGGAGAGTTTGAATTCTATACAAATGTATGGCAAAGGTCTAGGAGCCGCGCTGCCTGGACCTCCGTGACAGCTGTGCTGCGACCATGATTGGCGCCTGCCTGAACCTCAGTAAGAGCTGTGCCACAAACCCCACCCATGACTCGCACCCGCCAGGCCTCCACACACCCTGACCAGGAACTCTGGGAGCCGTGCAACCCCACAACAAACCTACTGAAACCTCCCTATCTCCACAACGGCCCGCTTGTCTGGCCAGGGACTCTGGTAGTCATGTGCCCTCCGGAGCCCTCCCTGCCTCTACGTGGAGCCCTTCTCCTGGCCAGAGACTACTGGAGCCCTGGGCCCTCTGAGCCAAAGTCACTGGGTGCCAGGCACTCCCAGAACCTTGTGCACCACCCCCACCCTGTGGCTGGATCAGGGTGTGTCACACTCCGGAGCTGCCCCCACAACCAGAACTCCCTGGCTTGGGCAGCCCCAGAAGAGCTTCACAGGGTCACTCCCTACAAAGATCCAGCAACAATAGAGTGATCCCGTTGGGGTCTAATCTTGAAGAGACACCTCCCCAACTCTGAGGACGGCCAGAGGCAATGATGAAAAACAATCATGAGGTGAAATCAACAGAAATACTCTGGCAATATGAAGAATCAGAGTAGATCAACTCCCCCAAGGAACAATGGGGCAGACACAGCCCAAGATCCCATGCACAAACAAATAGCTAAGATGTCAGAAATCGAAGTCAGAATCTGGATAGCAAATAAGATCAAATTAGATTCCCAAGCAGTAACACAAAAGATGTCTCAAGAATTCAACGAATTCAAAGACCAAATGACCAAAGGTTTTGACACATTAAGACAAGAAGTTGCAGCCCTCAAAGATCTGAGAAACACAGTAGAATCCCTTAGTAACAGAATGGAGCAAGCAGAAGAAAGGATTTCTGACACTGAAGACAAAGCTTTCAAATGCTCCCAAACTATCAAAGAGGAAGAGAAATGGAGGGCAAAAACAGATCACTCTCTCAGAGAGCTCTGGGATAATTTGAAGAAAACCAATATTCGTCTTATAGGGATCCCCGAAAGTGATGAAGTGGCTTCACAAGGCACAGAGTCTCTTCTCCATGAGATTATAAAAGAGAATTTTCCAGACATGCCAAGAGATTCTGAATTTCAGATAGCTGACAGTTTCAGAACTCCAGCACAACTCAACCCAAATAAGACATTCCCCAGACACATCATAATCAATTTCACTAAAATTAATCTGAAGGAGAAAATTCTGAAAGCAGCCAGATGAAAGAAAGCCATTACCTACAAGAGGAAGAATATTAGAATAACTGCAGATCTCTCTGCTGAAACCTTTCAAGCTAGAAGAGGATGGTCTTCGACTTTTAATCTCCTAAAACAAAATTAACTTTCAACCCAGGATCCTGTAACAGCTAAATTGAGTTTAATATATGATGGAGAAATTAAATACTTCAATGACATTGACATGTTGAAGAAATTTGCCATAACTCAACCAGCTCTCCAGGATATTCTCAGACCTATCCTCCATGAAGACCATCATAATTCTCCACCACAAAGGTAAACCCGCCCAGAAAATTTTGATCAAATTCCAACTTCCACAGTCGCAAAAGGATTAAAAATGTCCACCGGACTCTCAAAAGGCTTATCAATATTCTCAATTAATGGGAATGGTTTAAACTGTCCTCTAAGGAGCCACAGGTTGGCTGACTGGATACAAAAACTCAAGCCAGATATCTGCTGCCTACAAGAATCTCACCTTACATTAAAAGACAAATATAGACTCAAGGTGAAGGGATGGTCATCTATACTCCAGGCAAATGGAAAGTAGAAAAAAGCAGGCATTGCAATCCTATTTGCAGATGCAATAGGCTTTAAACCAACCAAAATAAGAAAGGATAAGGATGGAAACTTCATATTTGTTAAAGGTAATACTCAATATGATGAGATTTCAATTATTTATTTATGCACCCAACCCAACTGCACCTCAATTTATAAGAGAAACTCTAACAGACATGAGCAACTTGATCTCCTCCAGTTTCATAGTAGTTGGATATTTTAACACCCCTTTAGCAGTGCTGGATAGATCCTCCAAAAAGAAGCAAAGCAAAGAAACCTTAGATTTAAACTTAACCATTCAACATCTGGACTCAACAGATATCTACAGAACATTTCATCCCAAGAAAACTGAATACACATTCTTCTCATCAGCTCATGGAACATACTCCAAAATCGACCACAACCTAGGCATCAAATCTAACCTCAGCAAATTTAAAAAAATAGAAATTATTCCTTGCATCTTCTCAGACCATCATGGAATAAAAGTTGAACTCAATAACAATAGGAATCTGCATACCCGTACAAAAATATGGAAGCTAAATAACCTCATGATGAAGGATAGATGGGTTATAGATGAGATTAAGAAGGAAATCACCAAATTTTTGGAACAAAACAACAATGAAGACACAAACTATCAGAACCTCTGGGATACTGCAAAGTCAGTCCTAAGATTCCCTATTTAACAAATGATGCTGGGTGAACTGGCTGACGATCTGTAAAAGACTGAGGACCCACACCTGTCACCATTAACTATGATAGACTCTCACTGGATTCTCTGGCAGTTTTACAATCCTTTCTGTGAAATTGACTAATTTGTGGAGCCATAAACACACTGAATTTTATTTCAGGAAGCGTATATGTCACAACATAGAATATTTTCTGTATTTCCAGCTTCCTGTTTCCCCCAGTATAATAAATTTTTGTCGAAAATGCAAAATTTAGAAACTCTTTTTACCGGTACCAAACACAAGACCTTCCAACTTCTATCCCCCTCCCCTCCAAATTACCATTTGAAGCCTAAACCTCAAAATAGCCAGAGAGGGTCCTGAAGACATCATGGCTTCTGTTTTTGTGGGATTTTACAAAGTTACTTTGGATTAGGCAAAATTATTACATTATTTTCAAGTTTATTCTTAGCAAAACTTTAAAAAATAACTTCTAAAAATAAAATTTTGAATGCTAACGAGTCATTAAGCATATAAACTACTCAATTGCATACATGTAAAAATTATCATATGAACCAGGAAAGGAAGCGTATATTTTGTAGCATATTGTGTCTTTTTAGTAAGTCCATGTTTATTTATAGGGGAAGCTAGTGATTTTAGAGAGGAAGTTAAAAATAACTCTTCTAGTATGTTGCACTAATATGAAAATGGTATTTTCAGGGACCATAAATTTGGATTATGTTGTAATATTCTTATTTTGATGTTTAGGTGAAAGTGCTTATGATATTAAAAGAAAAATGTGAGTTTTTGAAAGAGAATCACAGGGGTTGAAATACTTACCTTTTGCATGTTTTAGTTTCTGTTTTCCCAAGCACAGTGACAGAAAGTCAAAAATGTTTAGGTATATGGGACAAATTTCAAAGTGACTCATGTAAATCCCATACATATCAATTAATGAAATGTTTGCACTGACACAGAGATTAAATATTGAATTTATACTCAGATCCAGAGTCCCAGCAGCCACTATTTTAAATCATAGCAGCTGTACTTCACTAAATGAAACAAGAGACTCTATGGTAAAATCTATTTAATTCTAATGGTTTTAGCATATATTTCTTTTCATTTCCAATTTTATTTTTTAATATTTTTTATTAAATCATAGCTGTGTACATTAATGAATTCATGGGGTACAATGTGCTGGGTTTATATGCAATTGGAAATACTTACATCAAACTGGTTAACATAGCCTTCACCGCACTTTCTTAATTATTATGTCAAGACATTAATATTCTGGGCAGCACCTGTGGCTCAAAGGAGTAGGGTGCTGGCCCCATATGCCAGAGATGGCAGGTTTAAACCCAGCCCTGGCCAAAAATTGCAGAAAAAAAAAAAAGACATTAATATTCTACACTTAGTAGATTTGACATGTACCCTTGTACCATGCACCATAGGTGTGGTCAGACCCATTACCCTACCTCCACCCGTCCTCCCCTTCCTTATCCCTCCCCCTCCTCTTTTCCCTTGGTTTTTAGGAAATGCATTGCATCACATATAATATTATTTTAAAATAGAGAATCACTATGTAAAATAACTTCCTATTTCTAAAATTTTTCAGTACTGCACACACGTTCTAGGTAATTCATTATCCTAATTAACATCTAATTTTAATTTAATTGGCATGCTTTCTTCCTGTTACAGTCCATTTGTTATTTTAAAAAATATTTGCTGGTAATCCACAATGTGCCCGACTGTACCGAGCACCTACAGAAACTATAATTCAGTGATGGAGTGAAAAATATTAAACTAAGCAAAAAAATGAATACATAACTGATGATCGTGAATAGTACCAGCAGAGAAAAGCAGAGACAGCAGGGGAAACATGTGAGGGCTTATCCAGATTACAAAACAGAAAGGGAATAGGTTTAAAGTTGTAAAGGTGGAAGACAGATATCTGGGACCTACAGGCTATGGCAGGATTTTGTGTTTTATACTGAGTGGTTGGAAGTCATCTAAAGGTTAGAAAGTTGCAGTAATACTTGTTGGTGAAATCTGAAGTCATCAAGGTGACTAAAACATTTAAAACCTAGCCTGGCTGGAGTTTGGTGCAGTGGCTTACACCTGTAATCCTAGCCCTCTGGGAGGTGGATTGCTTGAGTTTAGGAGTTTGAGACCAAGCTGAGCAAGAGTGAGACCCTCTCTACTTTAAAAAAAAAAAAGAAAAAATTAGTTGGGTGTTGTGGTGGCCACCTGTATTCCCAGCTACAATGTCTGAGGCAAGAGGATCACTTTAGCCTAGGAGTGTGAGGTTGCCATGAGCTATGAAGCCAAGGCACTCTACCCCAGGTTGACAGAGTGAGACTCTTGTCACAAAACAAAACAACCGGGCTGATCTACTGATGAGACTAATTAACTCACAGTCCTGTTGTGCCGAGAGAGGAAAAGGCATCCTCATTTTACAGCAAGAAGATGATTTAAGTAAGTGTCCTGAATTCTGCACAGTATGTCCTGCAATCATTCAAAAATTAAGAGACACATGAGGGAAGAAAGCGAACCAGATACTACCCAGACAGATTGGCACTTTGCATAACATCCTAAAGCAGGGGTGTCCAACCTACAGCAATAACTATGCACAACATCCTAAAGCAGGCGTGTCCAACCTGCAGCAATAACTATGCACAACATGCTAAAGCAGGCGTGTCCAACCTGCAGCAATAACTATGCACAACATGCTAAAGCAGGGTGTCCAACCTGCAGCAGTAACTATGCACAAAATGCTAAAGCAGGGGTGTCCAACCTGCAGCAATAACTATGCACAACATGCTAAAGCAGGGTGTCCAACCTGCAGCAATAACTATGCACAACATGCCAAAGCAGGGATGTCCAACCTGCAGCAATAACTATGCACAACATCCTAAAGCAGGGGTGTCCAACCTGCAGCAGTAACTATGTACAACATGCTAAAGCAGGGGTGTCCAACCTGCAGCAATAACTATGCACAACATGCTAAAGCAGGGTGTCCAACCTGCAGCAGTAACTATGCACAACATGCTAAAGCAGGGGTGTCCAACCTGCAGCAATAACTATGCACAACATGCTAAAGCAGGGGTGTCCAACCTGCAGCAATAACTATGCACAACATGCTAAAGCAGGGGTGTCCAACCTGCAGCAATAACTATGCACAACATGCTGAAGCAGGGTGTCCAACCTGCAGCAGTAACTATGCACAACATCCTAAAGCAGGAGTGTACAATCTGCAGCAATAACTATGCACAACATCCTGAAGCAGGGGTGTCCAACCTGCAGCAATAACTATGCACGACATGCTAAAGCAGGGGTGTCCAACCTGTAGCCACAGGCCACATCCTGATTTTTTAAAGACTTTTTTCTTTGCTTCTCTCTGTGTCAGATATCACAAAAAGTATGCATGGCCCATTATTTTGCTAATCAGCTTTGGTTAGTGTTTGTGTATTTAATGTATGGCCCAAGACACATTCTTCCAATGTAGAGCAAAGAAATAAAAAGTTTAGTTCTAGAGGAAAACGTTGGTAATATGCAAAAGAAAAAAAAAACACTTTTTCTTTTTTTTTTACCTCCTCCCAACCCCTCAAAGAAAAGAGACTTAACTCATGAGCAAGTGGTGGAGATAAAATGAAATAACATAAATATTCCAAATAATCCAAGAGAAGGGAAATAAAAAGACAAAATCAAACAAGAATTGATGGAGGAAATAGAAGATCACAAAATGGTCTATACGCAACCACGTCAATCAGTGCACTAAACTTAAGTGGTCTAAACATGATAATCAAGAAGTAGAAATTAGGCCGGAGGCTCACACCTGTAATCCTAGCACTCTGAGAGGCCAAGGCAGGCAGATCGCCTGAGCTCAAGAGTTCAAGACCAGCCTAAACTAGAGCAAGACCCTGCCTCTAAAAATGGTGCTGTGGTGGGAGCCCGTAATCCCAGATACTTGGGAAGCTGAGGCAAGAGAATTGCTTAAACCCAGGAGTCTGAGGTTGCTGTGAGCTGTGACGCCACGGTACTCTACCAAGGGGGACAGAGTGAGACTCTGTCTCATAAAAAAAAAAAAAAGTAGAAATTATTAGACTGAATTAAAAGTGAAACCAAATTACATTCTGTCTATGCGAAACTCAAGTAAAATATAAAGACACATGGAAGTTAAAGGTAATGACATAAAAAAAGATACATCACTGGGTGGCGCCTGTGGCTCAGTCGGTAAGGTGCCGGCCCCATATACGGAGGGTGGCGGGTTCAAGCCCGGCCCCGGCCAAACTGCAACCAAAAAATAGCCGGGCGTTGTGGCGGGCGCCTGTAATCCCAGCTACTCGGGAGGCTGAGGCAGGAGAATCGCTTAAGCCCAGGAGTTGGAGGTTGCTGTGACCTGTGTGATGCCACGGCACTCTACCAAGGGCCATAAAGTGAGACTCTGTCTCTACAAAAAAAAAAAAAAAAAAAAAAAAAGATACATCACTAAAATACTAAACAAAAGAAAGTAGGACTGGCTATATTAAATACAGATAAAAGAGAATTCAGTATTAGGGGTCAACGCAACAGGAAGACACAACCATTCTAAAGGTGTCTGCATTCGTCACCAGAACGTCAAGATTCATGAAGCCACTGGGATTGAACTAAAACGAGACTTTCTTTTTAAACTAAAACTATAGCTAGAGACTTGGACACTCTCTCCTTTTAATAATTGATGGAACAAGTAGAGAAAAAACTAGGAAGTTTGTAGAAGGCTCAAAGAACACGGTCTATTTCACCTACTTGAAATACAGAATAATTTGTTCCACAAGGACAGAATCATTCTGTTTTATTTTTTTTTTTTTGGGTCAGAGTATTATTTACTTCAATTTAGATGGCTTTTCTAAATTATAAAATCACCATATGTTAATTATTTAAGTTATAAAAATGTAAAAGCATATAAAGAAAATTAACATCCATTAATTCATCTCTTAAAGAATACTTATATTTTGAAATAAATATTTTTACATATAAGATAAATAAGTGCAAATTTATTTCTAATACAAAATTAAAATTATACAATACATTCTATCATAACATTAGCTTAACCCACCTAACTTTTTTATATATGTAATGCAAATATATGGATGCTTATGTAGGCAACATAATATGTTTTGTTAACTCCTTACCTTGAACACATAGGGTGTTTTTTTGTGTGTCCTTACTATTTTTAATAATGAAAACTTCAAACATATGATATATTGGGTGTCAAATTCTTAGAAGTAGATATTTGAGTAAAAGATGGGATAACTATCAAAATGCTCTCGTTATCTTGTGTCAAATTATTCACCATAAAATTTATTTCAGTGCAGACTGATATTACCTATTTCCTGAAAATGAATCAGTTTTAAAATAAATTCTTTTAAAGATAATTGTAGACACACACACAGTTGCAAGATACAGCTCAGTGCATAGTCAGGTGCCCAGGATCACCAAATGGTAACATATTGCATTTATATAATCAAGATACAGAATGTTTTCCCAGCACAGGTTACCTGCTAGTAATATGATTTTTAAAAATATTTAAACAGCCATGTCCCTTTTGTTTAAACTTCTTCACCACTGGCAACCACTAATCTGTCCCCTACTTCTGAAATTTTGTCTCTTAAAAGATGTTATTATACAATAGGCAGCCTATCTGGCCTGAGTATTTTTAACCCAGCATAATTCTCTGGTAGGCCTCCGGGTTGTTGCATGTATTAATAACCTGTTATTTCTGTGGCTGAGTAATAGTGCATGGTACAGAAGCGTGGCAGTTTTTTTATCCATTAATCCATGAAGAACATTTAGATCATTTCCAGTTGAGGTGATTACAGACAAAGATGTTATAACATTTGTATAGAGGTTTTTCATTATTCTGGCAAAAGGGCTCAGAGTAAAGTTTTCATCATTCTGGCAAAAATGCTTGGAGTAAAATTACTGGGTTTTGCCATCAAGTGCAAGTTTAGTTTAAGATGCTGTCAAACTCTTTTCCAGCGTTGTCTGTATCATTTTACATTTCCATGAGCAACGTATGAATGATTCAGTTTCTCAACATATTTATTTACTAATACTTAGTGGTGGTATTATTATTTTTTTATTTTACCCATTCTGATAAGCGTGTTGCAATATTTCCTTATGGTTTTAATTTGCATTTCCAAATGGCCTTTGATGTGCTTATTTGTCCATTGTGCCTCCTATATGGTAAAATGTCTCTTCATTGCTTTTGCTCATTTTAATTGTACGTGTGTGTGTATATATATATATATTTTTTACTGTTGAGTTTTGAATCTTTTTAAAATTTTAGCTACCAGTCCTTTGTCACGTATATGGCAAATATACAGTTTGTACGTATATTCTCCCAATGTATAGATTTAGTGACCTTTTTCTCCTCTTTATTTGCAGAACAGACGTTTCTTTAGGATATAAAAGAAGTGTAAATTTATTTTATATTAGAGAAAGGGAAGGGAGTGGGGGGAAAGGATGACAGAAAGAAAAGAGATCAGGGAGTGGGGAGTCCAGAACAGACATCTTTATTATCGATGATGACCAATTTATCAATTTTTTCAATGTATCTCACTTTCGCTGTCAAGTCTAAGAACTCTTTTCCTCCCTAGACACAGAACAATTTTCTCTTTCTTTAATGCCTAGCAGTCTCATAGTTCTATGTTTTATATTTAAGTCTGTGATGCTTTTTGAATTATTTTTTGCATAAAATGTGACACCTAGATCTAGGTTCAATGTTTCGCCTGTTCATGTGTCATCACACCAGCACTCTTTGTTGAAAAGTGTACCTTGCCCTCACTGAACTGCATTTTCACTTTTGTGGTGCCCCATGATCACATTAATGTACACAGCTATGATTTAATAAAATAAAAAAAAATAAATAAAGGCTAAAACCAAACTCGTGGAGAAAAAAAAAATCAGTAGGGCATATTTGGGTGAGTTTGTTGCTCCATTCTCTAATTTATTCTGTTGGTCTACGTGTCTTGGTCCCCTCTGTCAATACCACATGGTCCCAATGACTATAGCTGTGTAATAAATCTCGAAATGAGTTAGACTGATCCTTTCTTCTTAATTACATATTTCAAAATAGTTTTAATTATTTTATTTCTTTTTCCATGTAAGTTTGGGAATAAGTTATTTATGTACACAATAAAACCTTGCTGGCAATTTAATAATAATTGCATTAAAATTTTATATTAATTTGGGAAAACTGGGCTCTTTATCTGTTGAATCAGCCAATAGTGAACACAGTATGTCTTCCCATTTATGGATCTTGTCTCATTTCTTTCATCAGAATTTTGTAGTTTGTAATACCTAAGTCCTATGTAGATTTTGTTAGATTTATATCTCAGTATTTATTTCTTTTTGGGTGAGTTTAAAGGGTTTTGTCATTTCAATCTTAGTTACCACATGTTCATTGCTGCAGCAGAAATGAAATGGATTTTTCTTTCTTTCTTTCTTTCTTTTTTTATTCTGTGACCTTCTTATATTCACTATTAGTTCTAGGAGTGAATTTTTCTAAAAACAGATTCCTTGGGATTTTTTATGTAGACAATCATGTCATCTGCTAAAAAGGACACTTTGTTTCTTTCTTTCTGACACGTGTGCCTTTCTTTGCCTTGTGCTGGCTCAGTAGTTCAGTGGATAAGGGGGGTGAGAGCTGCAGACATCCTTGCCTCAGCCTGGATCTTTGGGGGAAAGCACTCTTTATCATTAAGTACAACGTTAGCAATAGGGTTTTTTGTATCTTCTTCAAGTTGAAGTAATTCCCCTCTATTCCTTTTTATTTGAGAGTGTGTGTAAAATCATAAATGTGTACTTGATTTGGTCAAATACATTTTTGTATCAATTGATGTGATCATGTGCTTTTTTTCTTATTTTACTTGTTAATATGGTATGTTCCACTGGTTTACTTCCAAATATTGAACCAGACTTGCTTCCTTATAATAAACTCTTCTTGGTCAAGGTTCATGGTTTCTTTTCTGCAATTCCATATCTCTTTGATAATATTTTTGAAAGACTTTGCATCTACTTCATGCAGAACATTTTTCTGTAGTTTTCTTTCTTTCTTATTTTCTTTTGTTACTACTTTTGGAATCAGGGTAATATTATTCAGTCCTGAATAGTTCTGCTATTCAAATTGTACTGTTTAAAATATACTACTCAAAATTATCTCCTTCCTACTGGGTGAGTTGTGGTAATTTGTGGTTTTCGAGGAACTGCTTCATTTATTTTTATTTATTTGGTTGAGACAGAGTTCTACCCTATGCCCTGAGCAGAGTGCAATGGCGTCATAGCTCACTGCAACCTCAGACTCAGGCTGTGGGCATCCCATTGCCTCAGCCTCCAAAGCCGCTGGGATTATAGGCAAAACCTGCTTCACTTTATCTATGTTAAATTTATGTGTGTATAATTGTTCTTAGCATTATTTTATTATCTGGGCATTTACAGGGTCTTTGATAATATTGAGGTTTATTCCTGACACTGTGTCTTTTATTTGCATCTTCTCTATTTTTTTGTCAGAATTGCTAGAAGTTTGTCAAATTTGTTAACATTTTTGTTTGTTTTGTTTTTTTTCTTTTTTTATTATTAAATCATAGCTGTGTACATTAATGTGCATCTTACAAGGATACAAATTTGTTAACATTTTGAAAGAATAGAATCTGTATTAAGGTATACATAGAAAATTCACCAAAACACATCGTATTTTAGAACAGAAGCCTCAACAACTTTAAAATGTTTAAAATCAAGTATGTTCTCTGCCTACAACAGAATTAATCATAGATATTTGCAAAATACCAAAATGTAGTAATAAAAAGCAGCAAACCTCACAATAACCAATTAGCCAGCAAAGAGACCCCGAGGGAAACTAGGACATACTTTGGAGGGAATTAAAAATTAAAATCGTGTGGAGTGCAGCTAGGGAACCTAAGTGCTTGGGAGGGAATTTAAAGTAGTGATACTTTTATTAGAAGATACAGTGGAGAAGAAAGATGTGAACAAAATAATCTGAATTTATACTTTAAGATGTTAGGAAAGCAAGAGCGAATTAAACCCAAAGCTAGAAGGATAAGGAAATTGTAAAGAAAACATGTCAAGGAATGAAACCCATCTGGAGATTTTGTAGCGCCTGGTGCAGTGAGAGTGGCACTGGTGGGGGAGAAAAGGATGCTCTGGGGACCTGATGTGGTTTGTCCCAAAGATGGGTGGCCATGGCAAGTGAGGAGGGGAGCAGGCAGTGGCAGGTAAGGAGTGGGGCCCGGCAGTGGCAGGGCTGCTGGCGTGGATCGGCCAAGCTGACCTCCATCTCTGAGCAGGGACCAGGCTGAGGTACCAGCATGAGCTGGTCCCCATGGGCACTGCCTTCAATGTCAAGTCCCAGGAAACCACTGCTTGGACCTGTTCAGTCAGCACAGGGGTTCTCACGCAGTTCCTGAGCTCATTTAGTCCAGAACGATTTCATATTACACAAGAAAAAGGGAACTGTCAAAAAAAAAAAAAGAAAGAAAGAAAGAGGGACTTGTCCGTGGACTACCCGGTCCCCATGCTGTGTTCAACTTCGACGTTCTCTTTGATTACTTGTTTCAGGGTGGTCGATGTGACTGATTTGGTGAAAATTGTTCACCTTGAGCCGGGATTCAGAGAGGATGAAGAAGAAACTTGTAGAAATATTGCACCATGTTCATATGTATGTATGAACACATACATATATGAAAGATTTTGAGGTAATAGGAGGTATAAAAATGTGTCTAAATCCTCGGAATTCTGAATTAATGCCCTGGGTCTTCATACTATAGTGATATGATTCATGCAGAGAGGAACAGGGGAATGCTCTGTCCAGTTTATATGGACTGTTTTTTTTCTCCCTTTGTGAATACGTGGAGGGTCTGAATATTTTATTGATAAACTGTGAGTGATTTCATTGTCTGCAGAACTGCCTGAAAAGGGAGAGGTGTGATGTGAAGATGGAGCATTAACTGTGGTTCCTGAGGCCCAAAGATTGCTGGGATATATTCTCTGTGATTTTTTAAATTTTTAATTATTTTTAATTTTTTAAATTAATTTAATTATTTTTATTATTATTTTTTTTTTGAGACAGAGTCTCAAGCTGTCGCCCTGGGTAGAATGCTGTGGCGTCACAGCTCACAGCAACCTCAAATTCTTACCTCAACCTCCCAAGTAGCTGGGACCATAGGCACCTGCCACAATGCCTGGCTATTTTCTTTGTTGTTGTTATTGTTGCAGTTGTCATTGTTGTTTTAGCTGGACAGGGCTGAGTTTGAACCCACCAGCCCCACACTCTTACCCACTGAGCTATAGGCGCCTCCAATTGTTTTTAATTTTTAACTAGCAGGCAAACTCCATCAGAATTACCATTTTATTACACAATCCACAGAGCCAGATTGAAAGGAAATAGAGACTATCAACTCACAGTCTTAGTTCTTAGGCTGAACTTTCATCATTACTATAGGAATTCACAGCCTTACTAACTCCTGAAATGATGAACAGTCATTCCCATGAAATGGGGCATGTCACACAATCTATGGTGGGAAGTACTCAGTACCAACAAATCTCTGCGACCACGCAGCCCACTGATTTGGCTGAGGTTCCTGCTATTCTGATGATACTTTGCAAATGATTATCAAGTGCTTAACAAATTTTCCAGGGCTTGTCAAACTGTGTAACCAGTGCCAACGGCGCCTCATTTTATTGAATCTAAAAACGGTCTTGCTGCAGCTGCGATGTACATTCAAATCTTTTATGCCAGTCTGAATCAACTCTTTCCTGGGAAGCATCCCCTGATGAGGTCAACCACGGACATTCTAGAGAAAAAGCAGGAGAGAGCCGTGCCTGTGGCTCAAAGGAGTAAGGCGCCGGCCCCATATGCCGGAGGTGGTGGGTTCAAATCCAGCCCCGGCCAAAAACTGAAAAAAAAAAAAAAAAATGTTGTGGCTTACTGTATCTTACAAATACAATTGGCAGCAGCAATTCAGCCCCTTTATGGGTCCCCTTGGCTAATGTCCAGGGCAGTATATTTCATGGTTTGGAAGGTATGTTATCTACAGGTTCATTTTTTCAGGTCTCCGTGAGTGCTGTCACAGGAAGACGCCAGCACATGGTGGTGGAAAAAGCCCACCTTCATGGTTCCATGAACCCCAAAGTGTTCTGTTATTAAGCATGTATGAAAAATGTTACAGAAGTTTTGAAGGTTCACTGTATACATCAGATTTACCAACTAGGAACACATTTAGCATTTCATATTACTAAATATAGAGAAAAAACAAAATGTTTTTCCTCCTTTCAAATGCCACTGAACTTGATCTGACTCTAGATATGTGGGGATTGTTTCCTTATACACTAAGCAGTTCTCCAGTGGACACTAACTGGATGTCTTATAATTCGGTTCAATCTGATGCTCTCTACCTGAAGATAGCTTCAGATCCCAGAATCTAGGGGCTCAGTTCCACAATATTATACCTCCTTCAGACACCAGTTACAAATAATAAGTTGTCACTTATAATTCTGACTGACTACCTATAAATTGGGGTTCCCATCACCTCCTCGTTAATTATGGTTAATGTGCTAGGACAGCTCATAGAACTTAGAGAAATACTTGCTTCCCTTTGCTGGTTTACATAGAAGATATTGACAAATGAACAACCAAATTCAAGAGACACCCAAGGCAAGGTAGGGGTCTAGGGCATTCCCTCCTGGCACCTCCAGTGATCTGGAAGATCTCCAAACTCAGTCTTTTTCAGATTTTCTAAAGACTTCATTATGTAGGCATGATTGATTAAATCATTGGCCACTGGTGATCAACATAACATTTAGCCTTTCTCCCCTCCCTGAAACTTACACAGTGGAGCTTACAGCCTAAACCATGTAAACATGGCTTGGTCTTTCTGCTGACCAATTCCCATTCTGAAGCTCTCTAGGAAACCCAGCGACCAGTCACCTCATTGGCAGAAAGAAGACCCTATATTTACTCTACTGATTCCAAGAGTTTTAGGAGGTGTATGCCAGGAAACAGGAAAAAAGGCTAAATATTTATTTCTCAATATCACACATATGCAATCCAATATCTCCCCCATATTTCTGACTATAGAAGCTATCCCTTTTGTGGACCACCTGTTGATGATATTTTCCAACACATGAGGGAATACATGTAAAAATAATCTAACAGAAATAACAGGATTATATATAAAAGAAAAAATGGAGGTGATTGTAGACTACAATTATATATGAATAAAAATAAAATTCCGAACAACCCCCTGACTAACTGACCCTCTCTTAGCCAAGGGGGAACCCAGAAAAACCTTAAAACTGAGTTTCTGGCCATCAAAAGACAGGATATTACATGCCTCATTATATCCCCTCTCTTTGGAACTTTTTATTTATTTTTTATTTATTTTTTGAGATAGAGTCTCACTCTATCACTGTCAGTAGAGTGATATGGCATCATAGCTCACAGCAACCTCAAACTCTTGGGCTCAAGCAATCCCCTTGCCTCAGCCTCCTAAGTAGAGGGGACTACAGGCATCTTCCACAATGGCTGACTATTTGTAGAGATGGAGGCCTCGCTGTTGCTCAGGCTGGTCTTGAACTCCTGAGCTCATGCAATCACTGGCCTCTGCCTCCCAGAGTGCTAGGATTACAGGTGTGAGCCACTGTGCCTACCTTTTTTTGATTTAGATACTAAAAATTTAGATACTAAAAAATTAACAGAACTTAAGGTCATGCAGAGTGATGGTTAAATCACCTGCAGGACATCACTTGCTTAACAAATCCCTTGAGTCTGTCTATTGGGGCTTGTCTTTGGTTAATAGACTTCTTAACTTAAAACATACCAGGCTTTAGACGATGCTTTATTTCCTTAACCAATTACAAATCATCACAAATCAAAGAATCTTTGAACCCATCTGTAACCTGTAAGCCCCACCCCACTCCTATCCAGCTTTGACATGCGGACACTTTCCATGATTTGAATTACAATTTTACCTGCCTCTAAAATGTACAAAACCAAACTGTAACCCAACTCCAGCAGACTACTTGTGTACAACTCTTGGCTATAGTCACGCGTGTTTGGCTTATAATAAACCTCTGAAATTATTTTACAGAGTTTTGTGTTTTTTTCCCAGTCACATATATCATCATTAAAACCCAAAGGACAATGAAAACAATTTTTTTTATGCAGCCTTAAAGAAAGATGGAGACTTTACCTCTTTCATGTTAACATGGATGGAGCTGGAACATATTCTTCATAGTAAAGTATCTCAAGAATGGAAGAAAAAGTATCCAATGTACTCAGCCCTACTATGAAACTGATTTATGGCTTTCACATGAAAGCTATAACCCAGTTACAACCTAAGAATATGGGGAAGGGGGAGAGGGAGGGGAGGGAGGTGGGAGGATGGGCAGAGGGAGGGGGATTGGTGGGATTACACCTGTGGTGCATCTTACAAGAGTACATGTGAAACTTAGTAAATGTAGAATATAAATGTCTTAACACAGTAACTAAGAAAATGTCTGGAAGGCTATGTTAACCAGTGTGATGAAAATGTGTCAAATGGTCTATAAAACCAGTGTATGGTGCAAAAAAAAATTGAAAAAAAATTAATTTTTATTTTTTAGAGACAGAGTCTCACTTTATCGCCCTCGATAGGGTGCTGTGGCATCACAGCTCACAGCAACCTCCACCTCCTGGGCTTAGGCGATTCTCTTGCCTCAGCCTCCTGAGCAAGTGTGACTACAGGCACCCACCACAGTGCCCGGCTATTTTTTTGTTGTTGTTGCAGTTTAGCCGGGGCTGCGTTTGAACCCACCACCCTCAGTATATGGGGCCAGCACCCTACCCACTGAGCTACAGGTGTCACCCTGAAAACAATTTTGATGTAAAGGCAGAGAGGTGAAATGACAATTTCAGATGTAAGAGGGCTCTGGAAACATTCAGTTCTATACTCTTTTTAAAAAACTGACTAAAAAATAAGTAATTTGGACCAAGAATCAAAGCAATAGAAGTGCCCAAGGAACTTTTAAGAATGCAGAGGCTTCTCTGCCTCTATTCATGATCACATCTAGATAAATAATAACAGCCAATTATTTTATTATGAATGAATTTCCTTATGTTGGGAATAAACCCATAAAGCACAAGCAATTCCTATGGAAAAAATATTATCTCCTGAGGTTATGGTTTATAATAAACTTCCAAAAATACAATTAAAGTATGAGTGTTTAAACACTAAAAATAATCTAGAAAAATATTGAAAGGTAATGAATAAAATGTTAATGCATTATTAAAAAAAAGTCCAAGAAATCAAGAACAGATAAATTTGGCCAGGCGCAGTGGCTCAGACCTGTAATCCTAGCACTCTGGGAGGCTGAGGCAGGTGGATTGCCTGAGCTCTCAGGTTCGAGACCAACCTGAGCCAGAGTGAGACCTCATCTCTAAAAATAGCTGGGCATTGTGGCAGGTGCCTGTAGTTCAAGCTAATTTGGAGGCTGAGACAAGAAAATTGCTTGAACCCAGGAGTTTGAGGTTGCTGTGAGATACGACGCCATGGCACTCTACCAAAAGTGACAAGGTGAGACTCAGTCTCAAAGAAAAAAAAAATAGAACAGATAAATCAATGAAACAAAAAACTAGTTCTTTAAAACACTAATGAAGGCCAGGCACATGCCTGTAATCCTAATGAGTCTGAGAGGCTAAGAGCTCAGGAGTTTGAGAGCAGCCTGACCAAGAGTGAGACCTCATTTCTACTAAAAATAGAAAAACTATCCAGCTGTAGTCCCAGTTACTCAGGAGGCTGAGGCAAAAGGATTTCTTTTTCTTTTCTTTTTTTTTTTTTTTTTTTTGTAGAGACAGAGTTTCACTTTATTGCCCTCGGTAGAGTGCCGTGGTGTCACACAGCTCACAGCAACCTCCAACTCCTGGGCTTAGGCAATTCTCCTGCCTCAGCCTCCCGAGTAGCTGGGTCTACAGGCACCAGCCACAAAGCCTGGCTATTTTTTTGTTGCAGTTTGGCTGGGGCTGGGCTTGAACTCGCCACCCTCGGTATATGGGGCCGGCACCCTGCTCACTGAACCACAGGCGCAGCCCGGCAAAAGGATTTCTTGAGCCCAAGAGTTAGAGCTATGATGATGCCATGGTGCTCTACCCAGGGTGATCAGAGTGAAACTATCTAAAAAAAAAAAAAGAAAAGAAAAGAAAGAAAAGATCAATGGAATAGATAAATCTTTAGCCAGAAAAAGTGGTAGAAAAAAAAAATTACAACATCAAGAATAAAGAAGGAAAAAGGAACACTCACTACAGACCCTATAATAAAAGAATGTTATGCTAAACTTTATGCCAATAAACTAGGCTACTAAAATGTAATAGTCAAATTTCTTAAAATATCTAAGTTAAAAAAGATCACAATTTCAGTCTTAAAAAAATAACCTACCTGAAATAATGCCTACATCTATTTATACATCTTAATTTGTATGTTATTTGAATCATTGATATAAAACGCAGCTGCATTTATGGCATTTGCAATGCTACACCCTACCCTTCAATGTAATTTGCCTAAAAATCTATTTTTCCTGCCCAACAGGTACAAAGAACACTATCTGGGTGATGGGCACACTTATAACCCTGCCTCGAGCATAACAAAATCTACGCATGTAACCAAAAGCATTTGTGCCCCCATAATATTTTGAAGTGTTTTTTAAAAAGAGTATCAACATGTATATAGCCAAATAAATAACATATGCCTCTGTAAAACAAAAATAAATTAAAAAAATATGTATATATATATTTTTTCAACTCCACAGCTCTACTTTATAAAAGCAACCAAAAAACTAGAAGCCACTGTAATTACTGTTACCTTGAGTTTACTTGTTGATGGTTTGGGTTTTTGAGGGCAAGGATAAAAGATCAACCAAGTGCATAAAAACTGTGAAAAATGTTGATTAATTGTTGCTTATTAACCCCTGCAGCAGAAGCTTTGGGAACTTTTAATTATTTACTAGGTGGTAGCCCCAATTAAAACAAAAACTATCTTTTTTTGTTAATGTTTTTGGATTTTTTTTTTTTCACTTTTGGTCCTTTTTTATATTTCTTTTTCTTTCTTTTTTTTTTTTTTGAGACAGTCTCACTATGTCACCCTTGGTAGAGTGCCATGGTGTCACAGCTCACAGCAACCTCTAACTCTTAGGCTTAAGCGATTCTCTTGCCTCAGCCTCCCAAGTAGCTGGGACTACAGGCGCCCGCCACAACACCCAGCTATTTTTTTTTTTTTTTATTGCAGTTGGCATTGTTGTTTAGCAGGCCCAGCCTGGGTTGGAACCCATCTGCCTCGGTGTATGTGGCCAGCACCCTAACCACTGAACTACGGGTGCTGAGGCCCCCCCCACACTTTTTATTTCTATGGACTAATAGAGTATATCAAATGTGTAATAGATGTTTATTAAATGAATGAAGAAAATGCAAATGAATGCATTTAATTGTTATAATTGTGGAATTAATCAAGATTGCTGGAAATGAAGGTTTCAAGAGGCAGATATGGCCTATAAGAAAAAATTCATTAGGACACTTTAGTGACTATCTGTCAGCACTGTACTTTTCAGTTGCTGAGAGAGAGGGTTGGCAGCAGTTCCACACTCCGTAGAAGGCATTTTTCAAGCATCCGAGGGCATTTTGTTTAGCTTGTAACAATGATTAAGGAACGCTCTGACATTCAGTGGATGTGGGCCCTCAGGGATAATGTTTTCCTGCAGTGCCTGTGACAGTTCTGGACAATTAAATATCATCTTGTGTCTTACTTGATTTTAGAATGTCATGCAGGTAAAAACTCTCTTTATGATTACTGAGCTTAGAAATAATTCCATTTTAGATAAGCAGAAAAATTTTGTGCATAAACATCTTCTGACCTTTCCAAGAATGCAAACATCATGTAAATTGAAAGAGCAGTGCAAATGGTTTCATTCGGAACTTTATTGAGAAATATTCACCATCTAGAAATGTTGCTTAAAGATTGTCAACACCACATGTTATGTGAGTCACCAATAAAATGTGCTTATATATAAGAATGCATTTGTAGTTATGAAATTACAGTGCTACATCTGAAAAGTGTTAGCACATATGATTTTCTTGAAATTTATTTTGTTGGATACAAGTATAGCTCTTCCTGCTCTTTTTTGGTTACTATCGGCATGACATATCTTTTCCCATCGTTTTACTTTCGGTCTATGTGTGCCTATGTGTGTCTGCCTGTTTCTTGCAGACAACATCAGTTGGCTCAGGGTTTTTTATCTGTTCAGCCACGCTATGTCTTTTGATGGGTGAGTTTAATATGGTCACATTCAATGTTATTATTGCCAGGTAAGAACCGGCTACTGCCAGGTTATTATTTGACTTCTGCTGCTTTTGCGATCTTCTCTTTTATTATTACTTACTTCTTGTCTTCCATTATTAAATGTGATTTTTCTCTAGTAGTTATAATTTTATAATTATATGTTATAATTTCTTGCTTATTATTATATTTTTGGTGTCTATTGTAGGTTTTCGATTTGAGATTACTAGGAGGCTTGCAAAAACATTTTATAGCCAATTATGTTAAGCATATAACAACTCTGCTTATAAACAACCAAATAAATAAAAAAGCAGAGAGAGGTCTAACAGAAATCCTACTCTTTAAATACACCCCTTTCCCCCATTTTTGAACTTTTTGTTTTCATCCGTACACTATCTATCTTTCAATAAGTTGGGCTTATTGGGGTAAGTAGGTTTTTCTTTCAGGCTTACTCCTCAAGATATAAGTGGTTTAACACACCACGATCAAAGCAATGAAGTATTGTATATTTGTGTTTTACTGTTTGTTTGTTTGAGACGGTCTTGCCCTCTTACCTGGGCTGGAGAGCAGTGGCACAGTCATAGCTCACTGCAACCTCAACCTACTGGGTTCAAGCAATCCTCCTGCCTCAAGCCTTTTTGGAACTATAAGCATCAGTCACACCATCCAGCTAATTTTTCTATATTTAGTAGAAACGGGTCTCACTCTTGCTCAGGCTGGTCTCAAACTCTGGAGCTCAAGGGATTTTCCCACCTCAGCCTCCCGGAGGGCTAGACCTGTATTTGTGTCCCTACTACTAGTTAGTTGCATGCCTTCTGATGACTTCTTGTGCATCAATATTCCTTTTTTTCAGATTTAAGACTCACTTTTAGCATTTCTAAAAGGACAGATCTGGTGTTGATGAAATCCCTCAGCTTTGATTCATCCAGAAAAGTGTCCTTTTTTCTCTTTCATGAAGGGACACAGTCCCTGGTACCCTTGTAAGGTGAATCAGTCTCGTTTGTGCTCCTTGAGGTATGAGGCCCTGAGAAGGAACATTTCCAGTACTTGGGCTAGATGTGAGTTTTGGGGGATATTCTCCAGCTCGCATAAGCAGCTTTGCTGAAAAATGCAGGCAGTCACGCCAAGGAAAGAGTGTGCTGGAGAGCCTTCGCCAGGTTGTAGCTGGAGACAGGTCATCTGCCTGGGTCAATGGACTGTTGCACTTAATCCCCACCTCTATTTACACAATAACTTTCAGTTAGTCATATAGGGAAGTGGGCAAACAGAATAGACAACCCAGCACCTTTGTGGTTCATCTCCATTGTTGTTTATCTCCAAACAGGACATTCTTAGTTTAGAAAGGTGTGTACGTACTTTGCTTTATTAACCCTGATAAGGAATCTTTACCTTTTGTCTTCTTTATTCTTGGATTATTTTTATCTGATGAGTTTGGATATATAAGAACGTGAATAAAGACACTGATTGCTGATGTGCCTGAGTGAGCAGCAGCCTTCCCTTTTAAAATCATTCATTTCATCTGCGGTGCTGACTCTGCCTCATTGACTAGAAGCCCAGTGGACAGCAACACCTTCATGTTTGAAAGATACTTTTGTAGGATATAATGTTCTAGGGTTAAGGTTATTTCCTTGAGCACTTAGAATGTCACGCCACTGTCCACAGGATGTAAAGCACCCCTGACAAGTCTGCCACCAGCTATCTCCGAGCTCCTTTATATGTCAGTTCGTTCTTTCTTCCTGCTTCCCTTAGGGCCTTTTCTTTATCTGTAACCTTTGGGAGATAGATTATTAAATTCCTCGAGGTAGGCTTGTTTGGATGAAATCTGGTGTTCTAAGACATTCTCCTACGTGAATATTGGTGTCTTTCTCTGGGTGTGGCAGGTTCTCAGGTATCATTTTTTTGAATAAAGTTTCTACATCCATTTCTTTCTCTAACTCCTCTTTAAGGCCAGTAACTCTTAGATTTGCTCTTTTAAGTCTATTTTCTAGATCTCTTAGTGAAGCTTCATTCCCCCGCTTTTTTCTCTTCTGATTGTATTTTCAAATAGCCTGTCTCCAAGCTCACTAATATTTTTTCTGCTGGGTCCATTCTGCTACTGAGAAACTCTGATGCATTTCTCAATTGTCCATAAAATTCTTAAGTGCCATAATTTCTACTTTTTAAAAAATTTTGATCTCTCTGTTAAATGTCTTCAATAGGTTCTGAATTCCTTCCCTCTGTTGTCTTGAAGTTCACTGGGCTTCTTCAGGACAGCTATTTTGAATTCTTTATTTGAAAGGTCATCTCTCCATCACTCCAGGACTGGTTGCTGATACCTTATTTAGTTCATCTGAGGAGGTCAATCTTCCTGGATATCCTTGATGCTTGTGGATGTTCACGGATAGCTGGGCATTGACGAGTTAGGTATTTATTTCAATCTTAGCAGTCTTGGCTTTGTTGAATTTGTCCTTTTTTTTTTTTTTTTTAGAGACAGAATCTCACTTTGTCACCCTCGATAGAGGGCTGTGGCGTCATAGCTCACAGCAACCTCCAGCTCTTGGGCTTACGTGATTCTCTTGCCTCAGCCTCCCGAGTAGCTGGGACTACAGGTACCCACCACAATGCTCAGCTATTTTTTTGCTGCAGTTTGGCCAGGGCTGGGTTTGAACCTGCTACCCTCGGTATATGGGGCTGGTGCCCTACTCATTGAGCCACAGGCACCGCCCCACTCACTGAGAGATAGGTACCACCCCTGAATGTGTCCTTCTTGAGAAGGCTTTCCAGATGTTCAAAGGGAATTAAGTGTTGTGATCTAAGTCTTTGGTCACTTCAGCCATATCATCATATCAGGTGTCTTAAGCCTAGTAATGAGTCTTGCAGACTCCTGGTGGTACTGCCTTAGTGGACTTGGATAAAATAGAGGACAATTCCCTGGACTTCCAGGCAAAAGACTCCCAATCTCTTCCCTTTTTTCTGTGCAGGGCTACTGGAGTTGGGGGAGGACCGATGTGGGCACTCCCTCATGGCCATCAGTGCCAGGTTACATCTGAAGCTAGCCCATCACCCAAAGCCACTGGAGGATGCTGCCCATCTACCTCCTATGTTTATTCAAATCCCAGGGTCTTGTTAGTCAGCAGATGGTGACTCCTCCCAGGTCTGGGTCCTTTCCTTCACGGAAGTGTGTTTCCTTCTGGGTCACCCTCCAATTATATGTGCACTATTATTCTCCAATCTTCTTTCCAAAGAGGTCATATTAGTTGCATTCCCACCAGCAGTGTAGAAGTGTTCCCTTCTCTCTGCATCCACGCCAACATCTGTAGTTTTGGGATTTGGTGATGTGAACTAATATTACTGGAGTTAGATGATATCTCAAAGTGGTTTTGATTTGCATTTCTCTGATGATTAAATATGACAAGCATTTTTTTCATGTGTTGGTAGGCCATGCACCTGTCTTCTTCAGACAAGTTTCTGTTCAAGTCTCCTGCCCACATAGAAAAGGGATTATTTGTTCTTTTCTTATTGATCAGTTTGAGTTCTCTGTGGATTCTAGTTATCAGACTTTTGTCAGAAGCCTAACCAGCAAAAATCTTCTTCCATTCTGAAGGTGGTCTGTTTGCTTTACTTACTGTGCTCTTGGCTGTGCAGAAGCTTTTTAGTTTGATCAGATTCCAGTAATGTATTTTGATGTTGCTTCAATTGCCTGGGGTGGGGGGGTCTTCCTCATAAAGTATTCTCCCAGGCTGATTTTCTCAAGTGTTTTCTCTGTACTCTCTTCTAGGGCTTTTATAGTTTCATGATTTAAGTTTAAATCTTTTATTCAGTGAGAATCAATTTTTGTTAATGGTCAAAGGTGGGGGTCCAGTTTCAGTCTTCTACAGGTCACCAGCCAGTTCACCCAGCACCATTTGTTAAATGGTGAGTCTTTTCCCCACTGAATGTTTTTTTTTTATATTATTATTATTATTTTTTTTTAGAGGCAGAGTCTCACTTTGTCACCCTTGGTAGAATGCCGTGGCATCACAGCTCACAACAACCTCCAGCTCTTGGACTTAGGTGATTCTCTTGCCTCAGCCTCCTGAGTAGCTGGGACTACAGGTGCCCACCACAACGCCCAGCTATTTTTTTGTTGCAGTTTGGCCGGGGCTGGGTTTGAAACCGCCACCCTTGGTATATGGGGCCAGCGCCCTACTCACTGAGCCACAGGCACTGCTGCCCACTGAATGTTTTTGGTAGGCTTATCAAAGATCAAATGACAATAAGTAGCTGAGTTCATCTCTTGGTTCTCTATTCTGTTCCATAAATCTACCTCTTTGTTTTTGTACCAGTACCATGCTGTTTTGATCACTTTAGATTTATTGTATAGCCTAAAGTCTGGTAACGTGATACCTCCTGATTTCTTTTTATTTCCAAGTAATGTCTTGGCTATTTGAGTTTTTTTTCTGATTCAATATAAAACAAAGCACTATTTTTTCAAGCTCTTTGAAGTATGACAATTGTGCTTTAATAGGGATTGCATTAAATCTTTAATTGCTTTGGGTAGTATAAACTTTTTAACAATGTTGATTCTTCCCAGCCATGAGCATGGTATGTTTTTCCATTTGTTAACAACTTCAGCTATTTCTTTTCTCAGAGTTTCATAATTCTCTTTATAGAGATCTTTCACATCCCTTGTTAGGTAAATTCCCAGATATTTCATCTTCTTTGTCACTACTGTAAAAGGAATAGAGTCCTTGAGTATATTTTCACCTTGACTACTATTGGCATATACAAAATTACTGATTTGTAAGTATTGATTTTGTATCCTGAGATGCTGCTTTATTCCATGATCACTTCTAAGAGTTTTGTAGTTGAGTCTGTGGGATTTTCCAGGTATAGGTTCATATCATCTGCAAAGAGTGAGAGTTTGATCTCCTCTGACTCCATTTGAATACCCTTGATCACCTTCTTTTGCCTGATTGCAATGGCTAAGACTTCCCTTACTATGTTGAATAGCAGTGGAGACAGTGAACATCCTTGCCTAGTTCCTGATCTGAGTGGAAATGTTTTCAATTTTACACCATTCAATATGATACTGGCTGTGGGTTTACTGTATCAGTTTAAGAAATGACCCTTCTAAGCCTATTTCTTAAGTGTTCTGATCATGAAAGAATGCTCTATCAGTTTAAGAAATGACCCTTCTAAGCCTATTTCTTAAGTGTTCTGATCATGAAAGGATGCTACATGTTATCAAAAGCTTTTTCTGCATCAATTGAGAGAATCATATAGTTTTTGTTTTTTAATTTTATTTTTGTGATGTATTATATTTATAGATTTGCGTATGTTGAACCAACCATGTAACCCTGGGATAAAAACAACTTGATCATGGTGTATAACTTTTTTTGATGTGTTGTTGAATTCTATTTGCTAAACCTTATTGAATATTTTTGCATCTATATTCATTAATGATATTGGTCTATAATTTTCTTTCTTTATTGGATCCTCTCCTTGTTTGGGGATCAGGGTGATATTTGCTTTATAGATTGTGTTGGGAAGTATTCCTTCTTGTTCTATGCTTTATAAAAGGTTGTATAATATACATACTAGTTTCTCTTTACAGGTTTAGTATAATTCTGATATGAAGCTATCTAGTCCAAGACTTTTCTTTTGGGGGAGATTTTATATACCTGATGCTATTTCAGTGATTGGTGTAGGTCTATTCAGATTTTCTAATTCTTTCTGGTTGAGTCTGTAAAGTGGCATATTTCCAGGTATTGGTCCATTTCCTTCAGATTTTCATATTTCAGAAAATAGAGTTTTTTGTAATAATCATTGAAGATTTTTTGAATTTCTGAGGTGTCTGTTGTTATTTCTCCTTTATCATTTCTGATAGACAATATTACAGATTTTACATTTCTGTTTCTGGTTATGGTGGCAAAGGGTTTATCAATTTTATTTATCTTTTCAAAAAACCAACTTTTTGTTTCGTTGATCTTCTGAATGATTATTTTGTTTTCAATTTCATTTAATTCTACTATAATTTTGGTTATTTCTTTTCTTCTGCTGGGTTCTTATTTTTCTGGTTGGTTGAGATGACCCATTAAGTTATTGGCTGCCTCTCTTTCTTTTTTTTTAATGAAGGCTTCCAAAGCTATAAATTTCCTTCTTACGACTGCTTTTTGCAGTATCCCACATGTTTTGGTAATTTGTGTCTTCATTATCATTTTGTTTCAAAAATTTGGTGGTTTCCTTCTTAATGTCATTTTTGACCCAACCTAAGATTATTTAGTTTCCATGACTTTGTTTGAATATTAAGATTCCTGTTGCTATTTATTGAGTTCAACTTTTATTCCATGGTGGTCCAAGAAGATAGAAGGAATCATTTCTATTCTTTTAATTTTTGATGAGGTTCGACTTGTTTCCTAAGATATGATCAATTTTGGAGGATAGTCTGTGTGCTGATTAGAAGAATGCATATTCAGTTTTATTAGGATAAAAGGTTTTGTGGAGGTCAGTTAAGTCAATTTGTTCCAGGGCTGAGTTTAAGTCTAATTGTTTTTAAGTTACTTCTTGGAGGATCTGTTCAAAACTGTCAAATGGGGTGTTAAAATCTCCAACTATTATATTAAAGGAAAATAGCAAGTTGTTCTTATCCATTAGGGTTTGCTTTATAAATTGAGGAGCATTCTGGTAGGGTGCATAAATGTTAATTGTCAAAATCTCTTCATGTTGGGTGTTTCCCTTGACAAATATATAGTGATCATCCTTATTTTTCTTTATCTTTGTTGGTTTAAAGCCAATTGTATGTGCAAATAAAATTCTAACCACTGCTTTATTCTGGTTTCCATTTGCCTATATTATAGATGTTCATCCCTTCACCCTGAGTCTATTTTTATCCTTTAAGGTAAGATGAGATTATTGTATTCAACAGATATCTGTTCTGAGTTTATGTATCCAGTCAGCCAATCTGTGCCTCTTTTGAGAACAATTTAAACCACTTACATTAATTGATAGAATTGATAGCATGGTAGTGTTTTAGGTGTCATGTGTTTCAAATGTCCAGTGAATATTTTTAATCCCTTCACCACTGTGGAAGTTGGGTTTTGATCAAAACTTTCTGGGTGAATTTACCTTGGTGGTAGATCATTGTGCCTGTCATTGTGGAGAATAGGTCTAAGAATATCCTGGAGAGCTGGTTTGGTTATGGCAAATTTCTTCATGTGTGTAAGTATGTCAGTAAATTATTTGATTTCTCCATCACAAATGAAACTCAGTTGAGCTGGATACAGGATCCTGGGCTGAGTGTTATTTTATTTTAGGAGATTGAAGGTCGATGCCCACCCTCTTCTGGCTTGAAAGGTTTCAGCTAAGAGATCTACAGTCACTCTGATATTTCTCCCTTTGTAGGTAATGCTTTTCTTATGTCTGGCTGCTTACAGAATTTTCTTCTTCATTTTAACTTTGGCAAAGTTAATCAATATGTAACTAGGAGATGATTTGTTTGGATTGAGTCTTCCCGGGGTACTGAAACTATCTACTATCTGAATCTCTGTATCTCTTGCAATGCTTGGGAAATTCTCCATAATTTCTTGGAGTACAACATCTTTACCTTTAGGACCATCATCTTCTTCTTCAGGAATTCCTATGAGACAAATGTTTGACCTTTTGGAACGATCCCACTATTCTCTCAGGGAATGATCAGTTTTTGCTTTCCATTTGTCTGCCTCTTCGAGCATTAGAGAACATTCAAAAGCTTTGTCTTCCATTTCATAGATCCTTTCTTCTGCCTGCTCCACTCTATTACTGAGGTATTCTACTATATTTCAGAGCTCCTCGAATAACTTTTTCATTGCCTTGAGCTCTGCTATCTCTTTTCTCATTATGTCCATATCATTGGGGACTTTGTCTTTGGATTCATTAATTTCTCAAACAACTTTAGAACTACTCTTTGGATATCAATTTCTAATTTTTCTTCTATTCTATTCATCTCTTTTGCCATCCATATTCAGAATTTGATTTCTGACATTTCAGCCATTTGTCTAAGAATGCATCTTCATTTGCATCTCTTTTGCCATTCCTTGGGGGGTGGGGGGTTATCTACTCTAGTTATTTATTTTGCCAGAGTTCCTCCATTGGCTCTGCCCCAAGTTAATTTTCCACCGTTTGGTTGTTATAACTGGTAGGGTGAGATTGAATTGGGGTTCCCAGATAATAGAGTGAATCAGCCCCTTACCAAAGCATTAGGCTTTGTAATTGTGGCTTATCCCCTGCAACCTTACAAAGGCCTCTTTCAGAGTTTTGGCTGGAGCCTTGGGGGACCTACTTGGTGATATACTGCAATCTGACTCTGTTTTGAAATCGACCAACCTCTACCCTATCCTAATAATCACTGCATTATGTTTAAACTCAGCTAGGGAGAGATACAGACAGCTGCAGTGTCCCACTTCCACCATTCAGTTCTTTTGTGCTACAGAACTTTGAAGATCAACTTCAGAGTGTCCCCAAGTGGATAGCCCCAGATGCGATTTCCAATCAAATTGTCTCAGGCAGTATAAACACTGTTCAACAGAGAGGGATCTACAGGTCTCAAACTGTAATTTGTTTTCTTGAATGCTCTTCTTTGGAGTCACAGCTTGATGAACTTCATTCTTGGCTCAGTTCTCCACCTTTGGTTTCATAGAGTCCAATTCTGTACAATTTTTCTCCCTCTGGTTAGGAGCCTCTGCTAAGCGTTGCTACTAGTTGGCCATCTTCTTCTTTTAGTTTTAATTAAAAATAATATCAATCCAGATAAAATGCTTTCCTTTTCATATGTAAGTACAAAAATGGTAGACACATGCAGAACACAACCTTTCCACAGGAATTAAGTTGCAAATATTATGATTTATAATTCACATGACTGTAAATATATCAGAATATTTTATGTATTAAATTCAATACACTAGAAAAAGTCATTTGAGATATGAAAGAGGAAAAGGATAGGAAAAAATATATCTGGTACAGAGGAGATTTATTATATTAATAATTGACACTGTAGGGCTAGAGATGCTGAATAGCAGAGGGACACTCATGGTGAAATACAAATGGCTGCTATGGAATATATGCCCTCTGTCTTTTCTTTACCCTTCTAAACTTTTTGTACCCAGTTTTCTCATTAACCTTTTTAAACTCCAAATCCAAAACATATTCCACCGTTTTCTTTTTCATAAACAGATGTTCTTTGACTTATGATGGGTTTATGACTTGGTAAGTTGAAGCAAACATAAATGTAAAGTGCATTATTTACTTATGCTATTTTCTGGGGATACTATCATAAGTTGAGGAATGTACTGCATGTGTATTCCTTTCTGGTCATTATAAAGCTGAACCATCATAAGCTGAACCATTATTAAGTTGGGAACTATCTGTATTTCCAAATATGCTCTATACCTGGATATGATTCTAATTGCTAAGGATATAGTAATGTGCTAAATATATAAAAATTACTGATTTTGTAGAAAACATGTTTTAGTAAAAAACAGAAAAGATAAATCATTTTAAAATATAATATCAGTTTAATACTAGGACGATGATTATTGAAAAGAATAAGGAGGAAAATAATGGAAGTGGTTGCTATTGTGGATAGAGGGTCAGAAAGTCCTTTCTAAAGTGGGGCTGCTGAACAGATCCAGGAATGAAAGGACTGTCAGGGTCATATGGATCTGAGGAGACAGAGAAATAGCTAGTAAACTATTTTCTGGGAGCTGGATAAGGTGAATTGTCCCACAAACAAACATTTTCTCAACAGAGAAATTATTTGTCAAACAAAATTGTTTTCAAACAATTCCTCAAAATCAATGAGGCCAGCAGTAATAGTTTGAAGTGATTAAATCCTTGTTCTCTTGAGAAATTTTGATTTTGAAATCAGTTGTTGCACATGCACACATTAAAAATAAAGGTAAATGTTTTATTAGGCTTAGGCTGTCCACGGAAAAAGCCAATTATTTAAGGTTAATAGCAATTTTTATAGACACATGAGGTTCAATCAGCTGAGTTATTCCTAACATCAAATAAAAAATTCCATTTGAATATGAGATGAAATAATATTCTATTTTTCAGATCATTAAGAGGAAATACTATATTTGATACACCATATGGGAAACATTGATTAGGTTTTTATTTATGTGTGTATTTTTATACATATGTGGGTCACTACACAAATTATAAGGCAGACTGTTATGGTCCATTATTTCACTTCCAAAAACCTCAGTCAACAGCCTCTTTTCTAATTCATCTGTGCAAGTTTCAACTTGCTTGGTTTATTGGTGTTGCTAGGAAGGCTTTATTTCTTGATTTTGTTTATCTTAGAACTTTCATAATGACTCACATATGCCTGACTCTCTGAATTTAGGTCAATTTCTTTCATATATTGAAAGGAAAATTTTGTGTTCATGTTACCTAGAATACACATTTAAAAAATAACTGTTAGGTATTGAAATGTCAGGAATCAAAAGTCATCATATGGGAAATAACATATTACACAATCAAATGATTAAATCTCTAAATCAGAAAATAATGTCAATGTTTCCAAAACCAAGTTCATTGTCTTTCATGAAAAACAAAAATAAGGAGGACTTTACTAATTGTCATATGTAACTCATATTTTCCTAGGTTGAAAATCATGAGAAAGTACATTATTTTAATAGCATTCAATGTTCTTCCTGACTTTGGATCTTAAAAATCATCTGAGTTACTTTCAAACTGTTCAGTTAATCCTCTAAGTTTTTCATACATACTTACAAGTTTACTTTCATAAAAACTTAGTATGTGTGAAACAAACTGTTTTTTTTTTCTTTTTGCTATCCATGATGTTTACATGGATGTCTGTTGCCACTGAGGCAGAACTCTCCATTATTCAATAGATTTCAGCTGTCTGCATTAGAAAGCATCTTCCATCCAAACCAAACAAGACTTTTTTCTCATACATAGTCTCTCTGTGTCTGTCAGGGCCCATTGTGGATCTTCAAGATACCACCAATTATACCTTTTCCTTCTTGCAGCTTCCCCTGGTTTGTGGTGGATTTTCCAAATAACATGTACTATGCTGTACACAAATGCAAACCAGTCCTTAAGATGTTCAGATGTGTACATTGCATCAAGCTTGTATACATCAATACTCTATTAGATAGAGTTTCTTCTTATATAAAATAGACATTTCAACAAAGTTGATTCTTCCCAGCCAAGAGTATGGTATGTTATTCCATTTGTTAATGTCTTCTGCAATTTCTTCTCCTAGGGTTCATAATTCTCTTTGTAAATATTCTTTATCTTTTGTTAGGTGTATTCCAAAGTATTTCAATTTCTTTGAAACTACTCTGAAGGGAATTTTGTCCTTGCTTTGCTTTTCAACTTTGCTGTTATTGGTATAAACAAAGGCTTTATGGGCATTGATTTTATGCTCTGAGACATTATGGAATTTCCTGAGCGCTTCTAGGAGTTACGTGGTTGAGTTTTGGGGTTTTATATGTATAAGATCATATAATCAGAAAAGAGTGTGAGTTTGACCTCCTTTGCCCCATTTGGGTGCCCTTTCTATTCTCTTGCCTGATTGCCTTGGCTAGAACTTCCAGCACAATGTTGAATAATAGTGGTGATAGTGGATGTCCTTGTCTGATTTTAGTTCTAAGTAGTGAAGCTTTCATTTTTACTCCATTCAGCTCTAGGTTTGTAATATATGGTTTCAATCAGCTTAAGAAAATTGCCACAAATGCCTATTTTCTTAAGTGTTCTTTTTAGAAAAGGATGCTAAATTTTGTCAAATACTTTTTCTGCATGTGTTGAGAGGATTAAATGGTCTTTTGCTTCTATTAATAGGGCATATTACATTGATGGATTTGTGTATGTTAAACCAACCTTCCATCCCTGGGATGAAGCCTACTTGATCATAATGTATAATTTTTTTTTTAATGTGCAGCTGCATTCTAATAGTTAAGATTTTATTGAATATTTTTGCATCAATGTTAATTAGTGAAATTGGTCTGTAGGTCTCCTTTTTTAGTTTGGTCCTTTCCTGGTTTTGGAATCAAGGTGATGTTTGCTTCATAGAACATGTTCAGAAAGATTCTTCTGTTCTTAGTATTTTGGAGTAGGTTCTGCAGCATAAGTACAAGCTCATATTTGAAGGTGTGATATTCTGATGTGAAGTCATCTTGTTCTAAGCCTTTTTTTTTTGTTGTTGTTGTTGTTGGAAGCTTCTGTATTGTTTATGCACTCTCAGTGCTTGGTCTGTTCAAGAGATCTATTTCTTCCTGGTATTGGTCCATTTCCTCCACACTGTCAAATTTCTGGCCATAGAGTCTTTGGTAGTAGTCAGAAATAATCTTTGTATCTGTGTGGTATCAATTGTTATTTCCCCCTTTTTGTTTTTGAGGGAGGTTATTAAAGATTTTGCTTTTCTATTTCTGGTTAATCTGGCCAATGGTTTATCCATTTTATTTATCTTTTCAAAGAAACAACATTTTGTTTGATTAATTTTCTGAATGATTCTTTCATTTTCAATTTCGTTTATTTTTTATTTAATTTTGGTTATTTCTTTTCTTCTACTAGAGTTGAGATTAGATTGGTCTTCCTTTTCCATTACTTTAAGATAATTCAATAGATTATTGATGTGATCTCTTTCTATTTTTCAAATGTAGACATCTAATGTGATAAATTTTCCTCATAAGAGGGCTTTTGCAATGCCCCACAGGTTTTGGTAGCCTGTGTCTTCATTGCTCTTATGCTTAAGGCAGTTAATGATTTCCTTTTTTATCTGTTCCTTGATCCAACTGCTATTCAGTATAAGGTTATTTAGTTTCTATGCTTTTGTGTAGGGATGCAATTTTTTTTTTGGAGTTGAGTTCTTTCTATCTTTATTGACTTGTAGTCTGAGAAGATACAAGATATAATTTCAATTCTTTTGATTTTGTTGCTGTTTGATATGTCCTCAGATATGATCTATATTGGATAATGTTCCATGGGCCAATTAAAAAAATGTATATTCTTTAGCTTTGGGATGGGGTGTTCTGTATGTCTGTTAGGCATAGTTTTTCTAGAGTCACATTTCAGTTCCTTGTATCTTTGTTTAGTTTCTGTTTAGAGGATCCCTCCACCTGTAAGAGGAGTGTTAAAGTTCCCTACTATTATGGTGCTATAAGATGTTGTATTGCTCAGACTAATTAAGGTCTGTTTCATAAATCTGGGAGCATTTAAATTGGGTGTATTAATATTCAGAATTGAAATGTCTTCTTGTTATATTTTTCCCTTGACCAATATGAAGTGTCCATCATTGTCTTTTTTCACTTTAGTTGCTTTAAATCTACTTATTTCTGAAGATAAGATTTCAAACCTTCCTTTCTTCTGATTTCCATTTGCCAAAAAATTATTTTCCATACCTTAACCCTAAGTCTTACTTTGTCCTTTGAGGTTAGGTGTGTTTTCTGTAGAAGCATATATATGGCTTATGCTTTTTAATCCAATCAGCCAGCCTATGCCTCTTCAGTGGGATATTCAATCCATTAACATTTATTGAGAGATTGATAAGTGTGGTAGAGTTCTACTCATCTTATTTTGAAACAGTCCATTGATTAGTTTTATCTTTTGCATCATTATGGAAGCTGGGTTTTGTCCTTTAGTTTCTGGGTGTTGAGTTTGCTAATGGTCCATTGTGATGGTCAGTGTGTAAAATAGGTCTAAGTATTTTCTATAGAGCTTCTCTTGTGGCAAACTTCCTCAATGTGTGAATATCAGTAAAAGATTTGATTTCTCCATCAATTTTGAAGCTTAGCTTAGCAGGCTATAGAATTCTTGGCTGAAAATTGTTTTGTTTAAGTAGGTAAATGTAGATTGCCATTCTCTTCTGAGTTGAAAAGTTTCATTTGAGAAGTCCAGTGTCACCTGATGGATTTGCCCCTTGCAGGCCAATTGGTGCTTAGTCCTGGCTGCTTGCTCAATTTTCTCTTTTGTCTTGACTGTGGACTGATTCATCACAATGTGTCGGAGAATCTCGGTTTCAATTAAGATGACCTAGTTTTTGATATACCTCTGAAGGGAGTATGTTTGGATCTTTGGTGATATTGAGAACTTTTCATTTATAATATCCTCTCTTTGGGCTTCCATTCCTCGGGGACATTTTTCTTCCCCTTCAGAGATCCCTATAATTTGTATATTTGAACACTTCAAAAGTCCACATAATTCTCTCACTGAACCTTCTACTTTCTCTCCCTTTTTTCCTGTCTCTTTAATTGCCTGTGTTACCTCCAGAGCCTTACCCTCTATCTCTTAGATTTTTTATTCTGAATGGCTTAATCTGTTCTTGATACTGTCTACTGCATCTTTAAGTTCCCTGATTGAATGCTTCAATTCCTTAAGCTCTGCTATATCCTTTCTATATTCTTCATATTGTTCATCTCTTATTTGATTCTGTTTTTGGATTTCCTTTTGGTCATTTTCCACTTTCTCAGCAATTTCCTTCATTTTTTAAATCATCCATGTTTTAAATTTCCCTTTATGTCATTTCTAACACTTCTTTAT
Source organism: Nycticebus coucang (assembly GCF_027406575.1). Taxonomy (NCBI): domain Eukaryota; kingdom Metazoa; phylum Chordata; class Mammalia; order Primates; family Lorisidae; genus Nycticebus; species Nycticebus coucang. The sequence continues at coordinate 24,611,000 of NC_069789.1, read as the reverse complement.
AGGTGGAATCCTCTGCAGGAGCTACTTCATGATCCCTTGGGGGGGAGGGGGGATTTGCTCTGTTCTGGTTTTGCATATTGCCAGGATTTTTCTAATATTTCTTTCTCATGAGAGTTTTCTTTTTGTCCTTTTACCTTGACCTACTTTTTCTTTTCATTTTCTCCTTCTCTATAAGTTACCATGCATCTGACCTAAGACATTGAAGTGTCCTTTTGGTATAGGACCAAAAAGAAGAGAAGAGTGAAAAGCAAGAAGAGAGAAAAGATAGAGAGAGAGAGAGAGAGAGAGAGAAAGGAAAACGGGGAGTAAAAGGGAAGATTGACAAAAAGAAGAGAGGAACAGAAGGAGAGAGACAGGAGTAATAATGGTGTACAGTAGGATACTTTGACCCACACCCACAAATCCCAACCTCTGGGGGGCTGGGTTGGGTGGGTCCCTTGAGGTATAGAGCCAGGCTGAGCAGACACAAGATCCCACCTCCACCAAACAGAGAAGAAAAGCAAGAATACTAAAAATCAAAATAAAACAAACATCCAAAAAAACGTAAGGGATAAAAATGGCAGGGGGAGAATAAAAGGGACAGAAAAACTGGCAAAAATAAAGCCCTTATTATTTAGAAGGAAATAATGAAAAGTTTTAATTACAAGAGAACAAAGAAGAAAAGGAAAACTCTAGGGGGAAAAAGTGGGAAAAAAATTACAAAACAAATAAACTACACACACACACACACACACACACACATATCTTGTATATTGCCTGGGCAACAGGTGATCTTCTGGGGTATGAGATGCTAATCACACTGCTGATAACAGCTGGTCTCTGTAACCATGCAAGATGGAGACTGGAAGCTTCTGTCTTGCTGAGGAGACCTGGTCCCATCTGTCTTCCTTACTGCTTTGCCTTCAAACCCCACATGGTCGGGAGCCTGGATCTCTCCTCAGCCTGCTTAATTTACATGCTCCTACCTTTCCAAGTGGTGTCCCTTGACCATGCAGTGTTTTTTTTCAAGAGAGTGTGTGTCTCTGAAATCTCCCCAGAAGTGGCTGTCCCACTTATCAGTTGTGCTAGAATCGCCTCTCACTAGGACTCTGAGGGCTGAGCCTGCAAGGCAGCTGTCCCACAATGGCTGCACCTTGCCTGCACCTGAACAGTGAAAGCTCCACTCCACCCAGTGGCTCAGTCCTAGCCCTGGGGCATTGTTCAAAATCACTTGCTGGCTTGCGTAAGTTCTCACAAGTACCCAGGTCCAAAAAACAAAAAATAAAATAACTCATGGGGCAGGGCTTCGTTGTCTGCAAGCTGTTGCTGCTGCTCCCAGAGCTACACCAGCCAGCTTCTGCTCACACTGGCTGGCCTCTGTCAGCATGCAAGTACATTGCTTCCTTTCTCCTCTTGGGATCCTGAAGTCTCCAGCTCCCTCCCTGTGCCCCCAAGGGATGTTTCTGGACATAGCCCACAAGCCATAGGTGGCTGGAGTCTTCTCTCCCCAGTCTCACCAGGCACAGCTGCAAAGAAGCTATCTCTAGTCCACCACCGTGCTCCACTCTCCCTGGAGTTTTTAAATCACAATCTTTAGTCTCTATTTCTCTGAATGAGTCAAAATGATTGAAATACAGCCCAAATTCATCAAAATCATCCTCAATTATAAATCTAGGAATCCATGTCACTGACATAAACCCAGTGAATGGTTTAGGGATGTGGATATAAAAAAATCTTTATCAATGAGAAATGAAAGTAATTCTCATGAAAGCCTGAAAAATTTGTATTCATTCTTAAAATGATACCATGTAACAAATAGTTCCTTTTTCTGAATGTGTTATATAATAATATAATTGCTAGAGCTGCTACAGTCATCTTTGGACACTAAGAGACTATCTCCTAACCCCACCAACCCCAACTCCTACTGTGGCAGAGAAAAGAATCCAAAGTGCCTATGGCTGTGATGAGCAAACTGGAGAGTGGATTTCAGGGCTATCACTCTTAGCCTTCCCAAAGCTATCATGAAATGGGAATATACAATTCTACAAAACTAAAGAGAAAAGCAGATAGTTTATCCTCCAAAGCCATTTTCATTCATTAATATTTACAGAAAAAAACTAAAAAAAAAAAAGAATTATGACAATTAAAGACTGTATGTTTAAAGACATCCTAGTAAAGAATAAAGAAAATTACAAAACCTTAAATGTATTTTTCTCCAAAAAAAAAGATCTCTAAAATTTGCATGGAGATTATTTGTTTCTGTCTTTCATACTGCTTCCTGAAATATTTAACTGGCATTCTATAGTTATTACTTTTTGTATTTATTGCAGCTCTTAATACCTGACATATATAGCAGGCGTTAATAAATGTATGCTGAATGACAAAGGAATAACATTCCTGACATAAATTATTATAATAAAAGACAAAGCAAAATATAGCTACTACGACTTCACATTTTAATTGAAAATAAAAATGGATTTGCATTTCTCTAATATATAGAGATGATGAACATTTTTTCATGTGTTTGTTAGCCATTTGTCTGTCATCTTTAGAGAAAGTTCTATTCATGTCTCTTGCCCATTGATATATGGGGTTGTTGGCTTTTTTCATGTGAATTAATTTGAGCTCTCTATAGATCCTAGTTATCAAACTTTTGTCTGATTGAAAATATGCAAATATCCTTTCCCATTGTGTAGGTTGTCTCTTTGCTTTGGTTATTGTGTCCTTAGCTGTACAGAAGCTTTTCAGTTTAATGAAGTCCCATTTGTTTATTTTTGTTGTTGTTGCAATTGCCATGGCAGTCTTCTTCATGAAGTCTTTCCCCAGGCCAATATCTTCCAGTGTTTTTCCTATGCTTTCTTTGAGGATTTTTATTGTTTCATGCCTTAAATTTAAGTCCTTTATCTGTCTTGAATCAATTTTTGTGAGTGGGGAAAGGTGTGGGTCCAGTTTCAGTCTTTTACATGTAGACATCCAGTTCTCCCAACATATCATCTAACCCCAGTGAGAATGGCCCACATCACAAAATCTCAAAACTGCAGATGCTGGCGTGGATGTGGAGAGAAGGGAACACTTTTACACTGCTGGTGGGACTGCAAACTAGTACAACCTTTCTGGAAGGAAGTATGGAGAAACCTCAAAGCACTCAAGCTAGACCTCCCATTTGATCCTGCAATCCCATTACTGGGCATCTACCCAGAAGGAAAAAAATCCTTTTATCATAAGGACACTTGTACTAGACTGTTTATTGCAGCTCAATTTACAATCGCCAAAATGTGGAAACAGCCTAAATGCCCACCAACCCAGGAATGGATTAACAAGCTGTGGTATATGTATACCATGGAATACTATTCAGCCATTAAAAAAAATGGAGAGTTTACATCCTTCATATTAACCTGGATGGACGTGGAAGACATTATTCTTAGTAAAGCATCACAAGAATGGAGAAGCGTGAATCCTATGTACTCAATTTTGATATGAGGACAATTAATGACAATTAAGGTTATGAGGGTGGAAAGCAGAAAGAGGAACAGAGGGAGGGGGGTGGGGCCTTGGTGTGTGTCACAGTTTATGGGGGCAAGACATGATTGCAAGAGGGACTTTACCTAACAATTGCAATCAGTGTAACTGGCTTATTGTACCCTCAATGAATCCCCAACAATAAAAAAAAAAAAAAAAAAGAAAAGAAAAATGGATTATTTCTATTACTTATTATCAGGGGCTTATGGAATTTTAATGAGGTATAAACTATATTGCATTTAAATTTTTGAAAAAGCTATATGTTAATTTCATTTTCAATTTCTTCTAGAAATCCATCAAAAAGTGAAGTGATAGATTTATTTTTGTAACAAAGTATCATTTTGTATCTATTCATATGCTGCCCTAGTGCTATGTTTATTTATACCCACATTACATTGCTATGATTAGTCACCCTGAATGTTTTTTTTTTTTTTTTTCCATTCTTGTGGTACTTTACTAAGGAGAATGTTCTGTTTTTCTTACAGATTAATATGAGGGTACAAATGATTAGGTTACAATGCATCAGTGAGACTCAACCCAAAATAATAACAACTACTAAGTCCCTTTGCATTGAACTGAAATACCCTGAGAGACCAACACCAGCAAGCCCTCCACACAGAGAGACAAAGGTGAGGCCCCTTCTAGTGATCCACACAGACTTTTATTGACGTCAGGCATGAGAAAGTGTGGCATAGCAGAAAGCTTTAAAAGAAGAGTTAAGGTTAAAAAAATTTTCTGTGGCTCAGTCGATAAGGTGCAAGCCCCATATACCGAGAGTGGCGGGTTCAAACCCGGCCCCGGCCAAACTGCAACCAAAAAATAGCTGGGTGTTGTGGCAGGCGCTTGTAGTCCCAGCTACTTGGGAGGCTGAGGCAAGAGAATCACTTAAGCCCTAGAGTTGGAGGTTGCTGTGAGCTGTGTGAGGCCATGACGAGGGCCATAAACTGAGACTCTGTCTCTACAAAAATAAATAAATAAATAAATTTTAACTATATAATTGATCTTAACACATTCTGTTTACTGCAATTTTGTCTTGTCTTTTTTTTTTTTCTCTCTCTCTGTTAGTATTATGACTTTCCGTTGGGCCTATATATTGTGTCTAATGAGTATTGTTTTTTATACTCAGGGCCAGAAGTGATGCTTAGCTTTTTCCCAGATTACTCTGTTCTTAGTGCCTAGCATCCCACCCCCCCCCCCATACTCTATTCTACAACAATGTTTGTGTTTGTTCAGTAAGGTCCCCATTGTAGTTGTGCCCTTAACCCAGGAGGTGTACCATATACACTTATATCATGCCCTTCTGGTGAGATCACACCAATCTCCCTCACTTCTCCCCTCCATGTGTATTAAGTTTTTTCTTGTGTGGGCACGTATTAGTTCATAACTGGCTTCATATTAGTATTAAATACATTAGATACTTTTGCTTTTCCATTCTGTTTATATTTTATTAGAGAGAACATTCTCCAATGCTATCCATGTTAATGCAAAAGATGTAAAGTCTCCATCTTTATTTATGGCTGAATAGTAATCCATGTTGTACATTTATCACAGTTTTTGTTTTTGTTTTTTGACACACTGTCTCATTTTGTCACCCTTGGTAGAGTGTCACAGTGCCACAGCTCACAGAAAACTCCATCTCTCTGTCTTAAGCAATTCTCTTGCCTCAGCTCCCAAGTAGCTGGGACTACAGGCACCTGCCACAATGCCTGGCTACTTATCACAGTTTTTGAATCCATTCGTGAATTGATGGGCACTTGGGTTGATTTCACATCTTGGCAATTGTGAATCCATCTATAATAAACAATCTAGTGCAAATATCCTTATAATAAAACATCCTGAATTTTTATTTCCAAAAAAGAGCTTACTACAAATGTTATTATATTGCAATATATAGTAAATATAATGCAATATATGTTAATATCAATATTTTGGTTTTGCACGTTAATATATAGTGGAGATATGGTTTGCATTTTACAAAAGATGGATATTTGAAAATTTCAATTAGCAAAAGCGTAATTAGTAACCTCAGAGTCAGATGTCCCTTGAGAATTAAATCAGATTTCAGTGGTAATATCCTACCTGGCATTTATGCAGGGATTCTTGGCATTGATGTAAAAATCTGCCATGGCAATCTAGACATTCTTCCTTTGTGTTCTTTGAAAATTGGCTCTGCTCTCATTTTCTACCATCATCCCAATGAGAAATTCAGAAAAATTTCCAGATGGCTCATCCTGTGAAGAACTCTGTGTAATCAGAAAGAATTTTGAAATAAAATAAGCCTTGGCAAAAACTAGTTAGCAGAACTCATCATTATTGTTGTTTGACGATCAATTATTCTGTTCTCAAGAAGAAAATGAAAGAGTTGGAAACCAATGTTTCCAAAGCATTACATATCATAAATTCATTTTATTTCACAGGAAACTTTACTAATTATCTTATATGAAACACATATAAGATAGCACAGAGTGATGACAGAGTGCTCAATTCACACCAATATAAGAGAAGCGTTCAAATCTTCTCTATGCTCAATATTTATTTAATTAATGAAGAGAATTAATTATCTGATAGTCTTACAACTGAATAGTCACTGCAATTTTGAAATATGTGGTCCTTAAAATAGGGGCTAAGTTTTTAATATATAATGATATATGCTGATGTGACCAATTAATACCATTTTATTGAAAGTTATAAAGTGAAAAACATTATTTAAATCATTGCCTCATTCTTCAAAGCTTGTAAGAAAAATTCCACTATTCCTACTTTAAAACTTCTATTCACAATTTAAAAAAATCATCAATTTTGTACAATACATATATGAATAATAAGGGGGAGAAATAAAGGAAAAGAGTTCAATAAATAAGCAATTAGCTTTCTTGGAAAGAGAGAGTGCTAACTGGAGAGTATACAGCTAAAAGAATATTCTTTCAATTAATTTTGAGTTTGTTTTTTCAACCCTCTGATAATCATGAAGTACAACATAGTCTCCTGGCAAAAGACTCATGTGGCTGCATTGCAAGGCAAATCATCATGAAGGAGCTGAAATGCCAAGACAAGAGAAGAATGTACAGAGTCTGAAATTTTGGAACCCCCTCTGGTAGAAATAAAGCATACACAATTGGGTGAACTGAAGGAAATCTGAGAGGAGACCTTGATGTTCTAGAAACACCCACTCCTCTTGTCATGCAATTCCACAATCATCACTTATTCTTTCCATGTCAAGTTGCACATGCTGGTTTCCTACCTTGAGTGCTCTCTCTCTCTTTCAGACCAACTCAACTTCTATGTTAACTTAAAGTCTTCATTTTCATTCTGCCATTTTTTTCCAGTTATTTGTTAGTTTTCTGGGCTCTTCTTTTAGTGGCTCTAAGTATGGATGTCCTAAGAGGCATATTTTGTGCTTTCCTCCTTTTTAAAAAAAATATATTAAAGACTCTTTTAGAACCTTTGAAGTCATTGCCATTTCCTCTTGTTTTCAGTTCCCTCTCATATTGTGATTAATCATGAAGACAAATTTTCAACCAAGATTCCTCTTGATAAAGTTATACACCTGCTTATCCATTTACCTATTCCATATCTTCACTTCCATGTTTTACAGAGGTCTTAGATTTAGAAAATGCCCCAAATGGATCTTGTGTACTCTTGAAAACTTGCCTCCAAACTTATACATCTACCACATTTTGTTTACACTAGCACTCAAAAGTCATTGTTTACTATTTTTTACCCCTCTGCCTAACTTGATTTGTAATTGAGCTCTTGGTACCTTTGATTCCAATTTTTTTTTTTTTTTAATTTCAGACTTGTTAAGGGCACATATGATTAGGTTACATTGGTTGCATTTGTTAGGTAAACTCCAAGTTGTAGCTGAGTACTTCACCCACAAGATATATCATATACCCCTATATTGTGCCTGTGATTCAAAATCTTATATATCTACCACTCTATATTCACATTCTAATGCAAGTTAATTTCTACTCTCATCTGATTCACTGCAACTATCTTCTGATTTGATAACTCTAATATTTCCCCAATTTGGCTATTATTTTCTACTCTGTTAGGTCTCAGATACAGAAGGTAGTCTTATTTAGCTTTCTATGCCTTCTCAAATTATATTAGGTCCTTCTAATTTATGCTTCCAAAGAAACTTATCTTTGTTTGCATAATTGTCTCTTACAATTAATCATCCCAACTCTCTTCAATTCTGTGAAGGCTAACAGAGAAAAGGTAGCTGCACAACAAAGTTGGAAGCTTGCAAAGATTGGTTCATGATCTTTAAGGACAGAAGCCATCTCCATAACATGAAAGTCCAAATTGAAGCAGCAAGTGCTGATGGAGAAGCTTCAAGTTATTCAGATTTAGCTAAGATAATTAATAAAGAAGACTACACTAAGTGACAGATTTTCAGTGTAGATGGAAGAGCCCTATATTGGAAGAATAAGCCATCAAGGAAGTCAATGCCTTGCTTCAAAGCTTCAAAAGACAGGTTGACTCTCTCTTTGGTCTCTATTGCAGCTGATGACTTTAAGTTAAAGCCAAGGCTCATTTACCATTTCAAAAACCCTAAGCCCTTTAAGAGTTTTGCTAAATCCATTCTTTACTCTCCCTGTATCCTACAAATGGAATAAGAAACTCTTGATGACAGCACATCTATTTACAGTAAGATATACTGAATATTTTAAGCCCACTGCTGAGACCTACTTCTCAGAAAAAGGATTTATTTCAAAATATTACATCTCACATACCTGGTCATCCAAGAACTCTGATGAAAATCTGCAGGAAAAGAATGTTGTCTTCATATCTGCTAACGCAGCATCCATCTGTAATCCATAGATCAAGGAGTAGTTTTGATTTTGAAGTCTTATCACTAAAGAAATATATTTTGTAAGGCTACATAGATGCCACAGATAGTGATTCTTCTGATAGATCTATGCAAAGTAAGTTAAAAACCTTACAGAAGGGAGTCATCGTTCTAGAGGCCATTAAAAACATTAGTGATTCATGGGAGGAGATCAAAATATCAATGTTAAAAATTATTTGAAAGAAGTTGATTCCAACCTTTGTAGATGACTTTGAGGGTTTTAAGGCTTCAGTAGTAGAAGAACTTTCAGATGGGGTAGAAATAGCAATAGAAGTAGAATTAGAAGTGGAGCCACAAGATGTGACTAAACGGATGTAATCTTAAGATAAAATTCCATTGAATGAGGAGGTGTTTCTTATAGATAGGTGAAGAGAGTAGTTTCTTGAAATAGAATCTACGCTTGGTAAAGATGCTATGATTATTGAAATAACAACAAAGATTTGGAATATTACTTAAACTTGGATGATAAAGCCATGGCAGATTTTGAGAAGATTGACTTGAATTTTGAAACAAGTTCTACTATAGGTAAAATGCAATTGAACAGCACAGGATGCTACAAAGAAATCTTCCATGAAAGGAAGTGTTCAACAAGGTGGCAGACTTCATTGTCATCTCATTTTAAGAATTGTCATAGCCTGCAGTCTCCACCTCATCAGTCAGCAGCCATCAATATTGAGGAAAGACCATTTACAAGCAAAATATTATGACTCACTGAAGGCTTAGATGATTGTTAGCATATTTCAACAATAACACATTTTTTAAAATTAAAGTATGTACACTATTTTTGTAGACACAAAGATATATAGTACACTTAATGGAACATAAGATAATGTAAACATAATGCAGTGTATTAAATACAGGAATAAGATGATACTCCTGTAGCCACCAAATATTTTATAAGATATTATTAATGATTTTTAAGCTTAAAAACAAGGAAAACATTTGCACAAATAGGGATTGGCCTATATTTTGAATTAATTTAACTTAAATATGAATAAATCTGTTAGGGCTGAACCACCAGCTTTAAGGTAGCCATGATTCCGTATGTGAACAGATGAGGGGGAAAAAGATTGTCATTATTTTCACACTATTTTGCTGTCATGAAACCTTTTAGCATTACTCAAACTGAGGAAGAACTCACAACTGCTTGTTTAAATCTGAATGTCCTAATTATGTGTGTTTGAGGAATTTTTATCTGTTTATTATCCCCACTCAGTTTTTATCCATTATTTTTAGTTCTTATCTGGCCTATTTTATCTTAATATCTTTTTAATAATGAGAAAAAAACTGCTTTTTATATTCTGTATGCTATTTCTTCTACTCACATCTGTTGCATTGATAATATACTATAAATACTAACTAGTCTTTAAACTTAAACTTTTTTTTTGATAAGAAATGTTTTTATTGTAGTCAAATATATTAACACAATATTTTATGTATTGTATAGCACACAAAAACACACAGGAATTATAAACACTACTCAGCAAGACTCTGCCCCACATTGACAGGAACACAGTTGTGAATGCTGATATGCCAAGGTTATGAAACCTTACCAAATTGTTTATACGGCGCTGTCAATGTAAAGGCATGGTGGCAACTTTGCAAACATAATTGTCACACCTCTTACGATGACAACTCTGATGACCATTCCATAAATAGAGTTAAAAAATTGTTTTGAAGGGTGGACTAGATGGTAGTTTCAGTGAATAATTTCCCAAGGGGAGCACTTCGCAGGGCACTTTAGTGATATTCATAATGAGGTAAGTAGCACTTTTTCTAGGATGGGTTCATGAACTTAATTGTTAGATCTCATCATAAACACTCATGCTATTTCCTAATAAGAAATTATTTAATGATTGTGAATTTGTTTAAAAAGGTCAATGCCATTTCATGTAACTGATGTTACACAGCAACGTGCATCTTTCTAACAAGATCTTCCTTTAGAAATTAAAAAATATTATTACTTTTCTTTCCAGCATGATGTGTTATAATGAGAAATTTCATGCAAATTTGTTCTTTTGCTTTTAAGGTAAAATTTGAAGTGTTTGATATTTTCTTTTAACTGTAGAATTCAGAGTTACTATGGGGAATGGCTAGGTATTTTTATTATTGTTTTCTATTTCATTCTTAGTACTTGGCAAGAATATCATAGCCTGAAAATTCATCAGTTCTGCTCTTAGAAATACTCTGTTTCTTCATCCCTCCCTCCCTTCCCTCTACTTCTTCTTACTTCCTTTTTGTCCATCTTTCTTTATTTCTCTCCTTCTTTCTTTCCATTCCTCTTTTGTTCACACCAATCTCTTCTCACAACATAGAGTTCCAAGTAGAAGAAATTTGATTCTTCAGGTATCTATTTTCTGTGCCTTAACTTTTAACTAAAACTTTCTATCTTTTCTTTTTTTAGTATGAATCCCTCATTTCCATCTTCCAGTTTATATTTATTTACTTTTCACCTATATCTCCCATATTCACTGAGTTTTACTGATGTTTTGTTTTCTTTATTGCAGATTGATTTTGACTTTTCAAAGTGTCTAACTGGTTCTGTTTCATACCATACAAGTCTGTTATGTTAAATTTATCATTACAAAAAGAAAATATATATATTTGAAATGTAAATAATAAATATAGTACCAAAAATGTTTATGCTGTATGACATTACATAAAATTCCCTTAGCATGATAATGTACTTAATTATAAAGAGGTTTTTTTAAGATTTATTTTCTCAGACTTTAATTTTTGTTCAAAGAGCTTTGTCTGACTATCTCTGAATATGAAATGTCTTGTTTGGGTGTCTAGTAATGCTTTAACCTGTTGGTATATCCTGCTACCATCTCAAGATGCTGAGGGAAGGTAGCTAGATATCTTTCTGCATATATGATGTGAAGGCTGTCTGGAAAGCATCCAGGAGTGTATGTCTCTATTTTTCTTATTAGATGGCTGAAAAAATTTCTGGACAACCCTCATATATTCTAAGCATGGAGTTAGCAATTACCTGAGTTATAGGCCTGATTTAATTCTGGGCTGCCCACATTTGCAGTCCCCAGGGGTTCACAAGGAGCAAAGAGAAGGGGCAGAGTAGCCTAGTTACCATGGAATGTAACTACTGCAGATATCCACTGTTCACTCTTCTGCTGGTTTTTTTCTCCCCTTTGGCTCTTCCAGGCACATGGCATGTCTCTCCATCTATTCACACATTCCTTTGTATGCATCAATGCATTTTTGTAGATCCTTTCCCATTATATTTCTGTGTCTACTACTACTGCTATAAAGGAAAAGTTGATTTTTAAAATTTCAGCATATTGCAGGGGTTCAAAAGTTTTGCTTACAGCATTTCTATACAGTTTGAGTCAGAGTTATAAATGTGCCCACCATTCATTCATATAGTATGCATTTTGTCATTAGTTGTGAGTTTACCCATCCCATCCTGCTTGCTTTCCATTGTGTTTTACTACCCAATGTACACATAGGTGTTAATTGATTATTTCCAATTTAATAGTGGGTAGACAGATTCTGCAACAGATGAGGAGAGAAAGGAACACTTATATGTTGTTGGTGGAACTACAAACTAGTACAATCTACATGGAAAATTGCATGGAGATACCTCAAAGAACTAAAAGTAGACCTACCATTTGACCCAGCAATCTCACTATTAGGTATTTACCCAAAGGGAAAAAAATTCATTATAGCAAAAAGACACATGCACTTGAATGGCTATCACAACACAATTCACAATATCACATCACAAAGATGTGAAATCAACCCAAGTGCCCTTCAATACATGTGGTGGATTAATAAAATGTGGTTAATGTGTACTGGGAGTATTAGCCATTAAAAAATGGTGAACTAATACCTTTCGTAACAACCTGGATGGAATTGGAGGCCATTCTTCTAAGTGAAGTATTCCTCTGGCCTTTGGTTGTTCTGTTCTCCCTCCCTGAAGGCTTGCCTTGCATGTGTTTATGCCTTGGCTTTGGCTTTTATGTAATCCAATTTTTCTGTCATTTCCTTTATGATCAATACTTTATTGCATTCCACTTAAGAAAATCTTGCTTATCCCGAGAACTACAACTATAAAGTTGTAGCAAAGCCAAGGCATATTGCTCTTTATTACTCTTATTCTGTCTCCTTTAGTATATCCAGAAATTTTTCAAATTAAAATTTAAACCTATCTTGTTTTGATGATTCCCCCCCCATTTTAAAAATATATTCTGCACTTTTTTACTAGACTCTATTTCCCTCTAACAAACAATGCCAATCAGTTCAATATCCACAAAGAAGAAAAGAATGGAAGGGACTTTGACCTCATACCATGCAGAAAAAAAAGATTAATTCAAGTTGGACTATGGACATAATTATGACAGATAAAATGAAAAACATGTATGAGATCACATAATGATTTCTTATTTTCTTTCTTTCTTCCTTTTTTTCGTTTTTTTGTTTTTTTAGACAGAGTCTTACTCTGTTGCCTCCAGTCCAGAGTGCCATGGCTTCCTAGCTCATAACTTCAAACTCCTGGGTTCAAGTGATCCTCTTGCCTCAGCCACCCAAGTAGCTGGAATTACAGGTGTCCACCACAATGCCCAGTTAGTTTTTCCATTTTTAGTATAGACAGTGTCTTGATTTTTTCAGGTTGGTCTAGAATTCCTGAGCTCAAGCAATCCCCTTGCCTCTGCCCCTCAGAGTGCTAGGATTACAGGTATGAGCCTTATCTTGGATAAGCAAGATTTTCTTAAGTGGAATACAATAAAGTATTGATGATAAAGGAAATGAGTGAAAAATTGGACTACATAAAGATTAATAACTTCTGTTATTGAAAAGATATGATTAAGAGAATAAAAGATAAGAGACAATATAGGAAATACTTGCAAAACTTTTATCTAACAATTCATATCAGAATACACAATTCTAGCATGAAATTAATTTTTAATAACATCCTTCCTTCCTATTAAATTAGTATAATATAAAATTATTAGAGCATGGGCGGCGCCTGTGGCTCAAAGGGGTAGAGCGCCGGTCTCATATGCCGAAGGTGGCGGGTTCAAACCCAGCCCCGGCCAAAAAAAAAAAAAAAAAAAAAAAGAAAATTATTAGAGCATTACAAATACTGAAATCTGAACAATGTAGTAAATTTACTGAGGTGAACTTCCCAATCAAATGAGTAGCCAAGCTGAAAATTTACTCTAACAAAATAGTCCAAACATGGAAAACTGCCCAGAGTAATAGTACTTATGACTGCAAAAATTTTAAAAAGATGAACTGTGATCGAATTAAGAAATAGCTAAATAAATAGTAGACATTTATAGTGTGACAGTGTGCAGCCTTTGTAAATGATGCTTGGGAAGAATGCAATGACCTAAGTAAGATTTTTAATTACATATTTTTTAAAGGAACAGATAAATGAATCATATTCAAGTATATGGAATGGTTTCATCTTTTTGAAATGTCTTAAGAAGACATGGAAGAAAAATATACCAAAATGAGAGTTTTTTGTTAGCTAAATTAGTGGTGATGATTTTGTTCTCTCAAAATTTTCCCAAATGTTTACTGACTATTATTTTACAGTTAAATTCTAATATATAGGGGGATGATGGGAAGATGGCGGACTGAAGCCAGCTTTCCATAGAGGCTCCTGTCCTGAAGGAGAGTTAGGGGACGAAAATTTAGCAAATAACCTGATGGATTCCAGCAACACCAAGCGAGAAAGTTGAAGAACGCACATCAACCCCGCTGAGGAGAGCTGCGATCACAAGGAAGCAAACAAAAGGTACAAAACCCATCACCAAGCGGACGGGAGTCCCCCCTCCCCACCTGATCGGCTTAAGGGCCCCACAAACAAAAGGGCAGAAATCAAAGGCCATCCCACTACACTTCACGGGAAAGACCTACTACAAACTAGACCTACCTCCCTTACTAGGAGGCCTAGGCGTTATCCTGCCAGGCATAAAACTGTATAAATCTGTAAATTTCCTTTGCCGGTGACTCTGAGTACCCAGCACTTCCCTCCACTCTCTCTGAGGTCTGAAAACCTGTCCCCCAGGAGTTCGGATTCTTGGGTGGCTCCTAAAGGGGAGAGGACAGTCCCTGAGCTGTGGCTGGTCAGAGCTGTTTCTGGGGCACGGGAGAGAGGTTAGGACAGTCAGCGGAGGGAGACCCTCACCAGGGTGGCACTTCCCCGAGGCGAGGTGCAGCAGCCCTCCTTGGGCAACAATACCTCCAGGCATATAGCTGAGTCGAACTCACTACCAGCTGCTCTGAGTGCCTGGCGCTCCCCCTGCCCTCATTCTGTGGTCTGGAGACCTGAACGCCTGCCATGTGGCTGGGCAGGGAACTGGGGATAGCCGAGTCTGTTCGCTGCCCAGCGGTTCTGGGCTCCAGCCGCTCCCTCCCACCCCGCCCCCACTCTGAAGCCTGAAGGCTTGAGCTACGGCAGTACAACCAGGCGAGAGACGGGAAGAATCTGAATTTCCTTGCTGCCGAGAGCCCGGGCTCCCGGCGTTCACCCCGCCCTCGCTCTGTGGTCCGGAGACCTGAACGCCTGCTGGGTTCTGAGCTACAGCTACTCCCTCCACCCCGCCCCCACTCTAAAGCCTAAAGGCTTGAGCTGTGGCAGTACAACCAGGCGAGAGACCGGGAGAATCTGAATCTGTTCACTGTCCACCAGGCTCCCTAGGCTAGGAGCCCCTGCTGGCTCGGAGTGCCTGGCGCTCCCCCGCCCTCACTCTGTGGTCCGGAGACCTGAACGCCTGCTGTGTGGCTGGGCAGGGAACTGGGGATAGCCGAGTCTGTTCGCTGCCCAGGGATTTTGGGCTCCAGCCACTCCCTCCCACTCCGCCCCCACTCTGAAGCCTGAAGGCTTGAGCTGCAGCGGTATACCCAGGCAAGAGACCGGAAGAATCTGAATTTGCTCGCTGCAGACTGGGCTCTGGCTCCAGGCTCCCAGCGTTCACCCCGCCCTCGCTCTGGGGTCCGGAGCCCTGCTCGGTTTGAGCTCCAGCCACTCCCTCCACCCCGCCCCCACTCTAAAGCCTGAAGGCTTGAGCTGCGGGGCGAGAGACCGGGAGAACCTGAATCTGCTCGCTGTCGACCAGGCTCCCTACGGCCTGGAGCCCCTGCTGGCTCTGAGTTCCAGGCACTCCCCCGCCCTCACTCTGTGGTCCGGAGACCTGAACACCTGCCGTGTGGCTGGGCAGGGAACTGGGGATAGCCGAGTCTGTCCGCTGCCCAGCGGTTCTGGGCTCCAGCTGCTCCCTCCCACCCCGCCCCCACTCTGAAGCCTGAAGGCTTGAGCTGCGGCAGTACAACCGGGCTAGAGACTGGGAGAAACTGAATCTGCTCGCTGTCGACCGGGCTCCCTACGGCTCGGAACCCCCTTGGAGGTAGATCAACAGCCGTTTTTTCTTTAACGGCAGAACACTCACTTCTGGATATTCTGAGGCCACACCCCCTGTCTCCCTGGGCAACCAGAGGAGGCCACCTGTGAGCGGGGGATTTCCTGACACTGCTCACAAACCCGGGAAGCTTCCAGGGCGGGGCCGACCCAGAGAGGTGATCATACTCAAACCTCCAACACCAAAGACGTTTGAACTCAAAACAGCTCGTCTTCTGTAGGCGATTTCAACAGGAACAGAGACAGAACCCCGCAAAGTTGTCTGTTCTGTTCTGTTCTGTTAGCAGCATCCATCAGGGACGGGGCTAAGCCTGAGTGAACACCTCCCTCCCATCACCTGCATCAAACACTCATAGATGTCAGGCCCCATCTCCTCCTGCTAGATAGTGGCAGTCAACGGGGGCCTGGCAGACTTCCTTGCGATTCAGGCAGGTGCAAACCCCTGGAGTGTCTGTTCACTGCAGGCAACTGGGTTAGCCATCTGCAGAGATACCAGTGACTGGGTCTGACAAAGGGGCAAAGTGGGGAAGGAGACGTCAAACTTCCTAGACTGCTCTGTTTGCTGGGTGGCTCCTCCTGACTCCACGCTGCACTGGGGTGAGCCGTGTCAAAGGAGTCACCAGGCCCCTGTGATCCAGTTCCCAGAGACCTCTTGAACTCTCTCACCCGAGACAAGTTCCAATTGAGACAGTTGATTCGGACCTTTTGAACTGGGCTAATAGACTGAGGACTTTTCAGGTGGTGCCCTGGGTGTATGGTTGTAGGAAGGTTGATTCTCCTTTTCCAACTGGGGCCAGAGGTGGGCAGGTGGGGTGACTTAATTGCTGATTTTTCCACACAGCTGAGACTTCAAGCCAGAGTAGAAGTTGCAATAGGATCGAACAGAAACCAGCTGAAAATAAGAAAGAACCACTTTGCTCCACCAAACCAGACAGGGCCCCAGTTTCTCAGGCCACAACACTGTATGGGCCCTCGATAAAACCCCAGGGGAAAAACCAAAGGGAGTAAAATAACCATGGGGTGGAATCAGCAGAAAAACTCTGGTAACATGAATAACCAGAATAGATCAACCCCCCTAAGAAAAGACACGGCAGATGTGATTGAAGATCCCATTCATAAACAACTGGCTGAGATGTCAGAAATCGAATTCAGAATTTTGATGGCAGACAAGATTAATAAAATGGAATTAGGAATCCGAGGAGAAATTCAAAAATTGTCTCAAGAATTTAACGAATTTAAAGACAAAACCACCAAAGACTTAGACACACTGAAGCAAGAACTTACAGCCCTCAAAGATATGAAAAATACAGTAGAATCCCTCAGTAACAGAATGGAGCAAGCAGAAGAAAGGATTTCTGACATTGAAGATAAAGTCTTTGAACGCTCCCAATCTCTCAAAGAGGAAGAGAAATGGAGAGCAAAAACGGATCACTCACTCAGAGAACTCTCAGATAATTCGAAAAAAAACAACATAAGGATTATAGGAATTTCTGAGAACGATGAAGTGGACTCCAAGGGCACACAGGCCCTTCTGCATGAAATTATAAAAGAAAATTTTCCAGACATGCCTAGAGAATCTGAAATTCAGATAGCAGACAGCTTCAGAACCCCAGCACGATTCAACCCCAATAAGTCATCCCCCAGACATATCATAATTAGCTTCATTAAAGTTAACATGAAAGAGAAGATTCTCAAAGCAGCCCGGCGAAAGAAAACTATAACGTACAAAGGTAAGAATATTAGAATAACTGCAGATCTCTCTGCTGAAACTTTTCAAGCCAGAAGAGGCTGGTCATCAACTTTTAATCTCCTAAAGCAAAAAAATTTTCAACCCAGGATCTTGTATCCAGCTAAACTGAGTTTCATCTATGATGGAGAAATTAAATACTTCAATGACATTCATATGTTGAAAAACTTTGCCATAAGTAAACCAGCTCTTCAGGATGTTCTCAGACCTATCCTCCACAATGACCAACCCAGTCCTACACCACAAAAGTAAACTGACTCAGAAACTTCGGATCAAACTCCAACTTCCACACTGGCGAAAGGATTAAAAATGTCCACTGGACCTTTGAAAAACTCGATACCCAAAATTCCACCAGACTTATCAATACTCTCCATCAATGTGAATGGCTTAAACTGTCCTCTAAAGAGGCATAGGTTAGCTGACTGGATACAAAAACTCAAGCCAGATATTTGTTGCATACAAGAGTCACATCTCGACTTAAAAGATAAATACAGACTCAGGGTGAAAGGATGGTCATCCATATTTCAGGCAAATGGTAATCAGAAAAAAGCAGGTGTTGCAATTTTATTTGCAGATACAGTAGGCTTTAAACCATCAAAAGTAAGGAAGGACAAGAATGGTTACTTCATATTTGTTAAGGGTAATACTCAATATGATGAGATCTCAATTATTAATATCTATGCACCCAACCAGAATGCACCTCAATTTCTAAGAGAAACTCTAACACGCATGAGTAACTTGATTTCCTCCAGCTCCATAATCGTCGGAGATTTCAACACTCCCTTGGCAGTGTTGGATCGATTCTCCAGAAAGAAGCTGAGCAAAGAAATCTTAGATTTAAACCTAACCATCCAATATTTAGATTTAGCAGACATCTACAGAATATTTCATGCCAACAAAACTGAATACACATACTTCTCATCAGCCCACGGAACTTACTCCAAAATTGACCACATTTTAGGTCATAAGTCTAACCTCAGTGAATTTAAAGGAATAGAAATTATTCCATGCATCTTCTCGGACCATCATGGAATAAAACTTCAATTGAGTAACAACAGGAATCTGCATACCCATACAAAAACATGGAAGTTAAATAACCTTATGCTGAATGATAGCTGGGTCAGAGATGAGATTAAGAAAGAAATCGCCAATTTTATGGAACAAAATGACAATGAAGACACAAACTATCAGAACCTCTGGGACACCGCAAAGGCAGTTCTAAGAGGGAAATTTATAGCACTGCAAGCCTTCCTCAAGAGAACAGAAAGAGAGGAAGTTAACAACTTAATGGGACATCTCACGCAACTGGAAAAGGAAGAGCATTCCAACCCCAAACCCAGTAGAAGAAAAGAAATAACCAAAATTAGAGCAGAATTAAATGAAATTGAAAACAAAAGAATAATACAACAGATCAATAAATCAAAAAGCTGGTTTTTTGAAAAGGTCAATAAAATAGATAAACCTCTGGCCAACCTAATCAGGAAAAAAAGAGTAAAATCCCTAATAACATCAATCAGAAACAACAAAAATGAAATAACCACAGACTCATCAAATATCCAAAAAATCATTAATGAATATTACAAGAAACTTTATTCTCAGAAATATGAAAATCTAAAGGAAATAGACCGATACTTGGAAGCACGCCACCTTCCAAGACTTAACCAGAATCAAGTAGAAATGTTGAACAGACCCATATCAAGTTCAGAAATAGCATCAACCATACAAAACCTCCCTAAAAAGAAAAGCCCGGGACCAGATGGTTTCATGTCAGAATTCTACCAAACTTTTAAAGAGGAATTAGTACCTATATTACTCAACCTGTTCCAAAATGTAGAAAAAGAAGGAAGACTACCCAACACGTTCTATGAAGCAAACATCACCCTGATCCCCAAACCAGGAAAATACCCAACAAGAAAAGAAAATCATAGACCAATATCACTAATGAATATAGATGCAAAAATATTCAACAAGATCCCAACAAACAGAATCCAGCAACACATCAAACAAATTATACATCATGACCAAGTTGGTTTTATCCCAGGGTCTCAAGGCTGGTTCAATATACGTAAATCTATAAATGTAATTCAGCACATAAACAAATTAAAAAACAAAGACCATATGATTCTCTCAATCGATGCAGAAAAAGCTTTTGATAATATCCAGCATCCCTTCATGATCAGAACACTCAAGAAAATTGGTCTAGAAGGGACTTTTCTTAAACTGATAGAGGCTATCTACAGCAAACCCACAGCCAATATCATATTGAATGGAGTTAAATTGGAATCATTTCCACTCAGATCAGGAACCAGACAAGGCTGCCCATTGTCTCCATTGCTTTTCAACATTGTAATGGAAGTTTTAGCCACCGCAATTAGGGAAGAAAAGGCGATCAAGGGTATCCATATAGGGTCAGAAGAGATCAAACTCTCGCTCTTCGCAGATGATATGATTGTGTATCTGGAAAACACTAGGGACTCTACTACAAAACTCCTAGAAGTGATCAAGGAATACAGCAGCGTCTCAGGTTACAAAATCAACATCCATAAATCGGTAGCTCTTATATACACCAACAACAGTCAAGTTGAAAAAGCAGTTAAGGACTCTATCCCATTCACAGTAGTGCCAAAGAAGATGAAATATTTGGGAATTTACCTAACAAAAGACGTGAAAGATCTCTATAAAGAGAACTATGAAACTCTAAGAAAAGAAATAGCTGAAAATGTTAACAAATGGAAAAACATACCATGCTCATGGCTGGGAAGAATCAACATTATCAAAATGTCCATACTACCCAAAGCAATATATACTTTCAACGCACTCCCTATTAAAGCTCCATTGTCATATTTTAAAGATCTTGAAAAAACAATACTTCGTTTTATATGGAATCAGAAAAAACCTCGAATAGCCAAGACACTACTCAGAAACAAAAACAAAACAGGAGGAATCACACTACCAGACCTCAGACTTTACTACAAATCGATAGTGATCAAAACAGCATGGTATTGGCACAAAAACAGAGAAGTAGATATCTGGAACAGAATAGAGAACCAAGAGATGAATCCAGCTACTTACCGCTATTTGATTTTTGACAAGCCAATTAAAAACATTCAGTGGGGAAAAGATTCCCTATTTAACAAATGGTGCTGGGTGAACTGGCTGGCAACCTGCAGAAGACTGAAATTGGACCCAGACCTTTCACCATTAACTAAGATAGACTCTCATTGGATTAAAGATTTAAACTTAAAACATGAAACTACAAAAATACTAGAGGAGAATGCAGGGAAAACCCTTGAAGAAATTGGTCTGGGTGAGTATTTCATGAGGAGAACCCTCCAGGCAATTGAAGCAGCTTCAAAAATACACTACTGGGACTTGATCAAACTAAAAAGCTTCTGCACAGCTAAGAACACAGTAAGCAGAGCAAGCAGACAGCCCTCAGAATGGGAGAAGATATTTGCAGGGTATATCTCTGACAAAGGTTTAATAACCAGAATCCACAGAGTACTCAAACACATTAGCAATAAAAAAACAAGGGATCCCATCGCAGGCTGGGCAAGGGATTTGAAGAGAAACTTCTCTGAAGAAGACAGGAGCAAGGCCTTCAGACATATGAAAAAATGCTCATCATCTTTAATCATCAGAGAAATGCAAATCAAAACTACTTTGAGATATCATCTAACTCCAATGAGACTAGCCTATATCACAAAATCTCAAGACCAGAGATGTTGGCGTGGATGCGGAGAAAAGGGAACACTTGTGCACTGCTGGTGGGAATGCAAATTAATACATTCCTTTTGGAAAGATATATGGAGAACACTCAGATCTAAAAATAGATCTGCCATTCAATCCTGTAATTCCTCTGCTGGGCATATACCCAGAAGACCAAAAATCACAACATAACAAAGATATTTGTACCAGAATGTTTATTGCAGCCCAATTCATAATAGCTAAGTCATGGAAAAAGCTCAAGTGCCCATCGATCCACGAATGGATTAATAAATTGTGGTATATGTATACCATGGAATACTATGCAGCCTTAAAGAAAGATGGAGACTTTACCTCTTTCATGTTTACATGGATGGAGCTGGAACATATTCTTCTTAGTAAAGTATCCCAAGAATGGAAGAAAAAGTACCCAATGTACACAGCCCTACTATGAAACTAATTTGGGACTCTCACATGAAAGCTATAACCCAGCTACAACTGAACAATAGGGGGAAGTGGGAGGGGGTGGGTGGGTGGAGGGAGGGGGATCGGTGGGATCACACCTGTGGTGCATCTTACAGGGGTATTTGGGAAACTTGGTAAATGTAGAATGTAAATGTTTTGGCACAGTAACTGAGATAACGCCAGAAAGGCTATGTTAACCACTGTGATAAAAATGTGTCAAATGGTCTATGAAGCGAGTGTATGATGCCCCATGATCATATCAATGTATACAGTTATGATTTAATAAAAAAGAAAAGGAAAAAAAAAGAAAAGAAAAAATAAATAAAGATAATTTCTTTTTTTTTTTTTATAACATAATGAATTTATTCAGTGTCCCATTACAATTAGACTGTTCCTAATCTTTTTTTTTTTTTTTTTTTTTATTGTTGGGGATTCATTGAGGGTACAATAAGCCAGTTACACTGATTGCAATTGTTAGGTAAAGTCCCTCTTGCAATCATGTCTTGCCCCCATAAAGTGTGACACACACTAAGGCCCCACCCTCCTCCCTCCATCCCTCTTTCTGCTTCCCCCCCCCAAACTTAATTGTCATTAATTGTCCTCATATCAAGATTGAGTACATAGGATTCATGCATCTCCATTCTTGTGATGCTTTACTAAGAATAATGTCTTCCACTTCCATCCAGGTTAATACGAAGGATGTAAAGTCTCCATTTTTTTTAATAGCTGAATAGTATTCCATGCTATACATATACCACAGCTTGTTAATCCATTCCTGGGTTGGTGGGCATTTAGGCTGTTTCCACATTTAGGCAATGTTAAATTGAGCTGCCATAAACAGTCTAGTACAAGTGTCCTTATGATAAAAGGATTTTTTTCCTTCTGGGTAGATGCCCAGTAATGGGATTGCAGGATCGAATGGGAGGTCTAGGTTGAGTGCTTTGAGGTTTCTCCATACTTCCTTCCAGAAAGGTTGTACTAGTTTGCAGTCCCACCAGCAGTGTAAAAGTGTTCCCTTCTCTCCACATCCACGCCAACATCCGCAGTTTTGAGATTTTTGTGATGTGGGCCATTCTCACTGGGGTTAGATGATATCTCAGGGTTGTTTTGATTTGCATTTCTCTAATATATAGAGATGATGAACATTTTTTCATATGTTTGTTAGCCATTCGTCTGTCATCTTTAGAGAAAGTTCTATTCATGTCTCTTGCCCATTGATATAAGGGATTGTTGGCTTTTTTCATGTGGATTAATTTGAGTTCTCTATAGATCCTAGTTATCAAGCTTTTGTCTGATTGAAAATATGCAAATATCCTTTCCCATTGTGTAGGTTGTCTCTTCGCTTTGGTTATTGTGTCCTTAGCTGTACAGAAGCTTTTCAGTTTAATGAAGTCCCATTTGTTTATTTTTGTTGTTGTTGCAATTGCCATGGCAGTCTTCTTCATGAAGTCTTCCCCCAGGCCAATATCTTCCAGTGTTTTTCCTATGCTTTCTTTGAGGATTTTTATTGTTTCATGCCTTAAATTTAAGTCCTTTATCCATCTTGAATCAATTTTTGTGAGTGGGGAAAGGTGTGGGTCCAGTTTCAGTCTTTTACATGTAGACATCCAGTTCTCCCAACACCATTTATTGAATAGGGAGTCTTTCCCCCAAGGTAAGTTCTTGTTTGGTTTATCAAAGATTAGGTGGTTGTAAGATGTTAGTTTCATTTCTTGGTGTTCAATTCGATTCCAAGTGTCTATGTCTCTGTTTTTGTGCCAGTACCATGCTGTCTTGACCACTATGGCTTTGTAGTACAGACTAAAATCTGGTATGCTGATGCCCCCAGCTTTATTTTTGTTACTAAGAACTGCCTTAGCTATACGGGGTTTTTTCCGGTTCCATACAAAACGCAGAATCATTTTTTCCAAATCTTGAAAGTACGATGTAGGTACTTTGATAGGAATGGCATTGAATAGGTAGATTGCTTTGGGAAGTATAGACATTTTAACAATGTTGATTCTTCCCATCCATGAGCATGGTATGTTCTTCCATTTGTTAATATCCTCTGCTATTTCCTTTCTGAGGATTTCATAGTTTTCTTTATAGAGGTCCTTCACCTCCTTCGTTAGGTATATTCCTAGGTATTTCATTTTCTTTGAAACTATGGTGAAGGGAGTTGTGTCCTCAATTAGCTTCTCATCTTGACTGTTATTGGTGTATACAAAGGCTACTGACTTGTGGACATTGATTTTATATCCTGAAACATTACTGTATTTTTTGATGACTTCTAGGAGTCTTGTGGTTGAGTCTTTGGGGTTCTCTAAGTATAAGATCATGTCGTCAGCAAAGAGGGAGAGTTTGACCTCCTCTGCTCCCATTTGGATTCCCTTTATTTCCTTGTCTTGCCTAATTGTATTGGCTAGAACTTCCAGCACTACGTTGAATAGTAAAGGTGACAGAGGACAACCTTGTCTGGTTCCAGTTCTAAGAGGAAAAGCTTTCAGTTTTACTCCATTCAGTAAAATATTGGCTGTGGGTTTGTCATAGATAGCTTCAATCAGTTTTAGAAATGTGCCACCTATGCCTATACTCTTCAGAGTTCTAATTAGAAAGGGATGCTGGATTTTATCAAATGCTTTTTCTGCATCTATTGAGAGGATCATGTGATCTTTATTTTTGCCTCTGTTAATATGGTGGATAACGTTTATGGACTTGCGTATGTTAAACCAGCCTTGCATCCCTGGGATGAAGCCTACTTGATCATGATGAATGACTTTTTTGATGATAAGCTGTAATCTATTGGCTAGGATTTTGTTGAGAATTTTCGCGTCTATGTTCATGAGTGAGATTGGTCTGAAATTCTCCTTTTTGTTTGGGTCTTTTCCTGGTTTTGGTATCAGGGTGATGTTTGCTTCATAGAATGTGTTGGGGGAAGATTCCTTCTTCCTCAGTTTTTTGGAATAATTTCTGCAGTACAGGAATAAGCTCTTCCTTGAAGGTTTGATAGAATTCTGGACTGAAGCCATCTGGACCAGGGCATTTTTTAGTTGGAAGCTTTTTTATTGTTTCTTTGATCTCAGTGCTTGTAATTGGTCTGTTCAGGAGGTCTATTTCATCCTGGCTAAGTCTAGGGAGAGGGTGTGATTCCAAATATTGATCCATTTCCTTCACATTGTCAAATTTCTGGGCATAGAGTTTCTGGTAGTATTCAGAGATGATCTCTTGTATCTCTGTGGGATCAGTTGTTATTTCCCCTTTATCGTTTCTGATTGAGGTTATTAGAGATTTTACTTTTCTATTTCTAGTTAGTCTGGCTAATGGTTTCTCTATTTTATTTATTTTTTCAAAAAACCAACTCCTTGTTTCATTAATTTTCTGAACGATTCTTTTGTTTTCAATTTCATTGATCTCTGATTTGATTTTGGATGTTTCTTTTCTTCTACTG
The DNA here is from genome assembly GCF_027406575.1 of Nycticebus coucang. NCBI lineage: Eukaryota > Metazoa > Chordata > Mammalia > Primates > Lorisidae > Nycticebus > Nycticebus coucang. Next base: position 24,585,916 of record NC_069789.1, on the reverse strand, counting down.
AGTTTAGGCTTAGATTGTTCTTCTTTTTCCAATTCCATAAGATCTCTTGTGAGATTGTTGATGTGCTCTCTTTCTGTTTTTCGAATGTAGGCTTCTAAAGCGATGAATTTTCCTCTCAAAACTGCTTTTCCAGTATCCCAGAGGTTTTGGTAGCTTGTGTCTTCATTGTTGTTATGCTCAAGGAAGTTAATGATTTCCTGTTTTATTTCTTTCTTCACCCATCTGTTATTCAACAGAAGATTGTTTAATTTCCATTGTTTAATTTCCATTGTTTAATTTCCATTGTTTAATTTCCATTGTTTAATTTCCATGCCTTTGGGTGGGCTTGAGCATTTTTGTTAGAGTTGAGTTCCACCTTTAGTGCCTTATGGTCTGAAAAGATACAAGGTAAAATTTCAATTCTTTTGATTCTGTTGATATTTGTTTTGTGTCCCAGGATATGATCAATTTTGGAGAATGTTCCATGGGGTGATGAGAAGAATGTATATTCTTTATCTTTGGGGTGGAGTGTTCTATATGCATCTATCAAGCATATTTGTTCTAGGGTCTCATTTAAATCTCTTACATCTTTGTTTAATTTCTGTTTAGAGGATCTGTCCAGCTCTGTAAGAGGTGTGTTAAAGTCCCCTGTTATGATGGTATTATCAGATATCATATTGTTCAGACTGAGTAAGGTGTGCTTCAAGAATCTGGGAGCATTTAAATTGGGTGCATAAATATTTAGAATGGAAATGTCTTCTTGTGGTAGTTTTCCCTTGACCAATATAAAGTGACCATCTTTGTCTTTTTTGACTTTAGTTGCTTTAAATCCACATGTATCTGAAAATAAGATTGCAACTCCTCTTTTCTTCTGAATTCCGTTTGCCTGAAAAATTGTCTTCCAACCCTTGACTCGGAGCTTTAATTTGTCTTTTGAGGCCAGGTGTGTTTCTTGCAGACAGCAAATGGATGGCTTGTGTTTTTTAATCCAGTCAGCCAATCTTTGTCTCTTCAGTGGGGAATTCAAGCCATTAACATTTATTGAGATAATTGATAAGTGTGGTAGTATTCTATTCGTCTTATTTGGTGAGAGTCCATTGCTTAGTTTTATCTTTTGCATCAGTGTGGAGGTTAGGTTTTGTCCTTTGATTTCTGAGTTCTTACTTTGCTGCTGATCCATTGTGGTGGTCAGTGTGCAGAACAGGTTGAAGTATTTCCTGTAGAGCTGGTCTTGTTGTGGCGAATTTCCTCAATGTTTGTATATCTGTAAATGATTTGATTTCTCCGTCAATTTTGAAGCTTAGCTTAGCAGGGTACAGAATTCTCTGCTAAAAATTGTTCCATTTAAGTAGATTAAAGGTAGATGACCATTGTCTTCTTGCTTGGAAAGTTTCATTAGAGAAGTCTGTGGTCACTCTGATGGATTTGCCCCTGTAGGTCAACTGGCGCTTACTCCTGGCAGCTTGCAGAATCTTTTCTTTTTTCTTGACTTTGGACAGGTTCATCACAATGTGTCTTGGAGAAGCTCGGTTAGAGTTGAGGCGACCTGGGGTCCGATATCCCTCTGAAGGCAGTGTGTCAGACTCTTTGGTGATGTTTGGGAAATTTTCTTTTATAATATTCTCTAGTATGGCTTCCATTCCTCTGGGGAATTCTTCTTCCCCTTCTGGAATTCCTATAACTTGTATGTTGGAACGCTTCATAAAGTCCCATAATTGTGACAGTGAACGTTCTGCTTTCTCTCTCTTCTTTTCTGCCTCTTTTACTGTCTGAGTTATCTCAAGAACTTTGTCTTCTACCTCTGAAATTCTTTCTTCTGCATGGTCTAACCTGTTGCTGATACTTTCCATTGTATCTTTAAGTTCCCTAATTGACTGTTTCAGTTCCTTCAGGTCTGCTATATCCTTTTTATATTCTTCATATCGTTCATCTCTTATTTGATTCTGTTTTTGGATTTCCTTTTGGTTATTTTCCACTTTATTAGCAATTTCCTTCATTGTTTCCATCATTTCTTTCATTGTTTTCAACATGTGTATTCTAAATTCCCTTTATGTCATTCCTAACATTTCTATACTGGTGGAATCATCTGCAGTAGCTACCTCATGGTCCCTTGGTGGGGTTGTTCTAGACTGGTTCTTCATGTTGCCTGGAGTTTTCTGCTGATTCTTCCTCATGAGTGATTTCTTTTATCTGTTTCCTTGCCCTAATTTTCCTTTCACTTCCTCTTGCTCTTTAAGTTCTTGTGCCTGTGGACTAAGGGTTACAGGACCAGAAGGGTGAGAATGTTGAAGAGCAAAAAAAGGGGATGAAAGAAAGGAGGACCGAGTGATAAGAAAAAAAGAAAGATAGAGAAAGGAGAGGGGGTGGGTATAAGGAATATTGACAAAAAGAAGAGAGGCACAGATAGAGGGAGACAGGGCAATATAGGTGTACAGTAGGGTACTTTGACACAACCTTAAAAAACCCCACCTTCTGGGGGTGCCCAGTTGCGTGGTTCCCTTGAGGTCAGCAGCTCTTTGCTAACCTGATCAGGCACAGTACCCCACCTCCACCAAGTAGAGAGGAAAGACAAAAATGCTATAAATCAAACCAAAAGAAGCAAACAGAAAACTTTATGCGGATAAAATTGGGTGAAAAACCAAATTATATCGGTAGAAAGACTAGCAAAAATGAAGTTGAAGTTATTAAAAAAGGCAGCAATGGGAAATTATAATTAATCTAGGAAAATTGAGAAAGAAAAAGGGATCTGTGTGGAAAAGATTGAAATTAAAAAAACAAAAGAACATCAGCAACGTCAAAATAAACAAACAAAAAAAACAACCAAACAAAAAAAAAAAGAAGAAAAAAATACACACCCCAAAACAAAGCAGTTTGTATATGTTATTGAATATTGTCTGGGCAACACGTGATCTTCTGGGGTATGAGATGTTAGTCACAGTTGTGATACAACTGGAGGCTGCTGATTTCTCAAACCCCAGCAGGTAGACACCTTAAATCTCTCTTCAGCCTACTTAAAAGGCACTTTGAAATTGTAAACTTGCTGAGCAGAAGCTTTCCCAGCTTTCTCGCTGGAATCGCTGCTGAAGTGGCTATCCACTTACTCAGTGTGCCAAAACCGGTCTCACTCTGCCCCTGAGGGTTAGGGCTGCAAAGCGGCTCAAACCCCACCCTTAGGCTACTTGGTTGCTGGGTTACCAGCTCCCACCCGTTTCTAGCTCTGCGACCCTGAGGGCGGAGCTTGCCGGGGCAGATCACTGACAATGGATCCGTGTGACCCACCGCCAAACACCATTAGCTCCGTCTGGCTCAGCGGCTCAGTCTGGGGCCCTAGACAACGGCCAAAGTTCTCCGCACTCCCGCTCAGGCCTTCCCCAAGGCAGTTCAACTCAGTGCCAAGTCCAAGGACATCAAAACAGTTCACAGGTAAGGCCTTTCTGGTTTGCAGTCTCGCTGCTACTGAACTTACAGTTGTGGGCGGGTTTAGACGGATTGAACACACGTGACCACTTGCCGGTTTTCCACTGTTTTAGTCCTCCTCTTGGGGTCCAGAAGTCTCTCGCTGACCCCCCATAGGAGTGATGATAGGCAGTTCCCCCCAGCCAGAGATGCCTGGAGTCCTATCTCCCCAGACTCACGGTGCCCAGATGCAAGGAAGCTGTTACTCGGCTGCCATCTTGCTCCGCCTCCTAAAGATAATTTCTAAAAAAATAAAAAAAAAATTCTAATATATAGTAACAATTATGATGCACTCAAGATAAAAGTCTAACTGTATATTCCTACTCTTTATGTGGTCATTTTCTTATTTCTTCTTTATTTCTTCTTCTTCTTTTTTTTTTATTTTAGCAGTTTCTGGCTGGGGCTGGGTTTGAACCCACCACCTCCAGCATATGGGGCTGGCACCCTACTCCTTGAGCCACAGGCCCCACCCTTCTTATTTCTTCTTAATATTGTCACATGTTGGGATGAAAATGTGTATTTTGAGTGCAAATAATATAATTAGTTTTTTTCATTGAAAGTGACTATCTGGATATTATTTAGATATCATGATTGTTTTCCACCTATTTTCTTTGTACCTTGATTTGCCAATAAGATTAAAAGAGGCCGAATACCATAAGGCTCTTGCACGTTGTGTATATTTTCAGGATGAAATACTATACTCATGTAAAACTGGGTAGTTTTGGTAAACTTTTATGTTGCATATGGATAGATATAAATAAATTACTTCACACTTCAAGTACTCTTTCAAAAATTGATTTTATAAATCCTGGATAAATTTTTTTAGAAGAATTTGGTAGATTTTCTTAGAATGCTTGCGAAACTTTCCTAACTAAAATGGGTGAATCAAAATTCAAATTTAAGATGCTGATAATACTTCAGCTTGGAAATAAAATCGCTCATCATTTCCTTTTTCACATATAGTGATTTTAAGGTATCAACCAACTTCTGGACTGAGTTCAACTGAAGTGTCAATATGACAGCTATGAATACGAGGGAGTTTGGTATATGCAGAAATCACTGGGGAATATTTTAAGAATTGGACCTCTCAGCATGATAAAGGGTTTAAAAAGAGATTAGAGTGGAAAGAGAGGGTGGTGATTTTGAGGAGGATTTTTTTGGAAAGTGTTTGCCAGACTAAATCAGCCCACAAGAAAGGATGGTGGGAATGTCAGCTCCTTCATCTCAAGCCAGAAAGCACTTGGTTGGAAGACCTTCAAGTGTGCATTTCTTAAAAGGCAGATGTAGCAGTCATTGACCTACCATGATAAAGCTAAAGTGGCCCATGGCATAAAGGCAGGGGTGACAACATTTGGAATTATCTCTAAACTCATAGTTAGCGAGGCAAAAAAATTATGCTTTTATTTATTTATTTATTTATTTTCCTTCATACTTGAGAGATACACAGGAGAGGAAAACAACATAGAGTCGTACTGGGCCTTGCCTTTTAAGGTTTCCTTCTCCCCCACCCACCCCTTTTTTAAAAGTTTGTTGAGTTTATTAAATGAGGTATTGTATACAAAGCTATTGACAAGGTGCCTGGCAGAAAAACAAAGTTCAAAGAAATCATCTGTATTAAAATTACCAAATATAGGCACTGCCATGTTAATTGTAGGACTTATCCCTGGGATGCTAGGTAGTAACAGGGTGAGCAATTTATTACACCCAGGCTTCCCTTTATACATCCTAATTTTTATTTTTTATTTTTATTTATTTATTTGTATTGTCATAAATACATAAATCATGTATACATTAATGCCTTTCTGGGGTACAATGTGCTGATTTTATATACAATTTGGAATACTTACAACAAACTGGTTACCATAGCCTATACCTCACTTAATTATTGTGTTGAGACATTTATACTCTACATCTAATAGCTTTGACAGGTACCCTTGCAATATACACCATAGGTGTGGTCTCACCATTTGCCCTCCCTCCATCCCCCTTTCCCCCACCCTTCCCATCCCCCTCTTTTTCCCTCCTTCATCTTGGGCTGTAGTTGTGTTTTATCTTTCATATGAAAGTGTGGGTGATTATAAATTTGGTTTCATAATAGTACTGAGTACATTGGATGCTTTTTCTCCCACTCCCAAGCTTGACTAGACTCAAAAGGGCTTGGAAACTATGCAGCAAGCTGGGCTTGGGTAGAGAAATCCGTGGTGAAAACAAAGCCAAAGAAGTCATGAGCTCTTCCTCTCAAATCAGGCAGCCCCTAACTATGGGCTTTAGCAAGGGACAGAGGATGAAAGTCTTCATTTTGAATGCAGGTTAAGAATTGATTTTTATCTTTCTCCTTTAATCAACATTGTATTTGAAATTTAAATTGACTACGGGACTTTCTAATAGTCAAGCAGGCATCCTCAAACTTTTTATTTTTTTTTATTTTTTTTTTCCTTTTTTTTTATTAAATCATAACTGTATACATTGATATGATCATGGGGCATCATACACTCGCTTCATAAACCATTTGACACATTTTTATCACAGTGGTTAACATAGCCTTTCTGGCGTTATCTCAGTTACTGTGCCAAAACATTTACATTCTACATTTACCAAGTTTCGCAAATACCCCTATAAGATGCACCACAGGTGTGATCCCACCGATCCCCCTCCCTCTACCCACCTCCCCTTCCCCCTATTGTTAAGTTGTAGCTGGGTTATAGCTTTCATACTTTACTAAGAAGAATATGTTCCAGCTCCATCCATGTAAACATGAAAGAGGTAAAGTCTCCACTATTTGAGTTTGATCAAACTCAAACTTTTTAAACAGGGTACCAATTCACTGTCCCTCAGACTGTTGGAGGGCAGGACTATAGTTTAAAAAAAAAAAAAAAACAACTATGAACAAATTCCTATGCACACTACACATGTCTTATTTTGAAGTAAAAAAACAAAACGGGAACAAATACAATCACACCGCCTCCTGTGGCCCGCGGGCCGCAGTTTGAAGACCCCTGGTTAAGAGGAATGTGCACTTTGGGGTTTTGAGTTATATCCTTGCTTCTGTGGCATCTGTGAGACAGAATCAGAGTGCTTTGTTTCTAAGACAATTGTGTAAGGCAGTAATTTTTTAGAAAGTGTACATACTTGGATCTGGTGTTTGAGAAAAAAAGAAAAGCTCTTCAGCTTTAAAAAGTAATCCTGGCAAGTAGCTCCTGAGGCTCAAAGGAGTAGGGCACTGGCACCATATACCAGAGGTGGTGGGTTCAAACCCGGACCTGGCCAAAAACTGCAAAAAAAAGAAAAGCAATCCAGGCTTGGCATTGTCACCACAGAAGAGCAGAGAGAGGGAAGGAGGGAGAGGGGTGGGGCCTCGCTGCGTACCACACCTTCTTGGGGCAAGACGTGATTGCAAGTGGGACTTTACCTAACAAATGCAATCAGTGTAACCTGGCTTATTGTACCCTCAATGACTCCCCAGCAATAAAAAAAAAAAAAAAAGATGATGCTGACTGAATACTTCTTTAACCTGGCCTACCAGTGCACTTACCTGAGGTGCTGTCATCAATCTTTAGCCTCATCAGTCATTATCTTGCCAAATTCTGTTAACGTTTGACTTAAATATACAGTTATCATCGTCCCTGATGAAAAGAACTTAAAAAAACAACAACAACATTGTTTTAGAGAAAAAAACTCTTTCTTTGCCCCCACCTGTCGTGAAACCATAAAATGTTCTGCTAACATCTTTGGCATGCCCCCAAACCCAAATGTGAATGATACATTTGGTGCCATTTACTGACTTGGGAATATATATATATATATATATATATATTTTTTTTTTTTTTTCCCCCATAACTGCGCATTCTTGTAAACTGTCAGAATACAGGACTTTCAATTAAAATGTTAGAGACGCCATACTTTCCTTTTTACTTTTGTCATCATCTTGAGAATGTATATTTTTATTCAAAAGCTAAGGTTAAGTATTTTTTTTTCTACTCACAATTGATGAACATTTAAAACTTTGTATTGAGATAGAAAGTGAGAGGTTCTCAATGAGGCTTTGCCAAAGGATAAAATTATAACACAGACTCTGGGGGAAAAGGATACAAATTGTAAAATAGTATGGCAAATTCTGCTGGCTAGGACATGTGCTTTCAAAGTTAGAAATAAAATGCTTTTGTGGAAGAGTATTTAAGATAAATTCCATTATGTAAGAAAAAGTAATGCATGCAAGATATTTTTTCTATAGGTGGCAGTTGTATACATTGAATATGATTAATATTTACTCAGAAAAAATTATAGAATTTCAAAATACTGCATCTACTAGATGAGTATCATACTCTTATAAATTTGCTATTCTGTAGGAAAAATGAAATCCTTGTAGTGATTTGAAATCTTATTAAAATCTCCTATGTGCTGAAGATAAATGTGCACTTGTGTTGTGTTAGTGGCCCTGTGCGGTAGTTTCCTGGGGATACTGTAATAAAATGTCATAAACTTACCAGCTCAAACAACAGAAATTTATTGTCTCACAGCTCTGGAGCTTGTAAATCTGAGATCCAAGTGTCAGCAGGGACGTATTTCCTCAGCATGGGCTGGGGAATGTTCTGTCCCAGGCCACTCTTGGACCTTTTGGTCATTCCACAGCTGCCGGCATCATAACTCCAATCACATGGCATTTTGTCCAAGTACCTTTCTGTGACTAAATTTCCCATTTTATAAAGTCACCAGTCATATTTGACTAAGGGGCTTCCTATTTGAGTATAACTCCATCTTGACTTAAATAATTGCATCATCAACAACTGTTTTCATACAGATTTCCATTCTGGAGTATCTGCAGTTAGGACTTCAATATGAATTTGTTGGGGGGTGGGACTCAATTTATACCATTACCCTTAAATATAAACAAGGAGAGGGAATGTCTCATGGTGTACCTGACAGAAAGCTATGACTTACTTGTCCAAAATCTAGACAGTCTAAAATAAGGTAAACAGTTTTATATGGGGGAAACACTATCAACTTTAACTATATAGAGAACACAACCTGCTCCTAGATGGCTATTAGTTAGTGCTTCTTGGAAAAGATTTTTGCTATCTCTATAGCAAAAAACTACAAGAGAGCCAAATCCAGATCTACACAGATCTGTAAGATTACTTGTTTAGAAAAATCCACTTGAGAACAAGTAATGAAAATGAAAATCAAAAATTTCCACAATTGAGTTAGTCTTGTAACCCCAGAAAAAATCAGAAGTTGAAAATAGCTAAGTTTCTCAAAGTGTATCCTAAGTGAGGCACAAAGTAATGCCTGATACATGTTTTGATTTTGCTACGAGAGCAGTTATTGTACAGAAAGGAGTTTCAGCACTACACAGACATCCTGGGGGCTGTCCTAGTTCTTTGGGGTTTTTTCCTAAGCTCAAGGGCTTACAACAAACATTTCTTTCCTGTTCACACTCTATACATGTGGGGGTATACATTCACTGCCATGCCACTGCCCTTCCATTACAACCTCAAGCTGTAGGAAGAATCTTGCATCTGACATGGCAGAGGGAAAAGAGCAAGATATTGTGGAAACAACTGACGTCCCTTACACTTTCTTCTCTGGATTGGCACACTATATCTTACAGATGCATTGTAATTGCTCTAGGCAAGTGATATAGACAAGCAACATGGAAACAGGCAATGGTGTATAAGCTTTTTATTTTAAAAAGAACAATAATGTAAATTACCCATGAAGCCTTTATAATAACCTATAATACTCTCTGAATTAACCTACATTCAATGGTCTTTTAAGTTGATATTAAAAAAAAAAAAAAAACTCTTGGGCAGGGCCTGTGGCTCAGTCGGTAAGGTGCCAGACCCATATACCAAGGGTGGCAGGTTCAAACCCTGCCAGGACTGAACTGCAACCAAAAAAAAAAAAAAAAAAAAAATAGCCGGGCGTTGTGGTGGGTGCCTTAGTCCCAGCTACTCAGGAGGCTGAAGCAAGAGAATCGCTTAAGCCCAGGAGTTGGAGGTTGCTGTGAGCTGTGTGATACCATGGCACTCTTCTGAGGGCCATAAAGTGAGACTCTGTCTCTATGAAAACAAAACAAAACAAAACAAAAAAACTCTTGCTTGACATTGAGACAATACAAAAATTTTAATAAGAATAAAATCTAAACTAAGAGTCACAAAATACATCATGAAAAATTAGAACTATATTTGACTTCACGAACCCACAATGAGACTCCCAGAGATCTACCTCCCCGCAGCCCGTGTCAACTGGCGACGGGCGATTCCAAGTGACTTGAAGTCCCTGCGGCTCAGACTGGCTTCTGGGGTGCAAGGGCGGTAGAGACAGCCTCGCAGTTGAGGACAGCAGAGACCCGGTGGCCCTGGACCCTGCCCACGGATATCAGGGGCCTTGGCGCCGGATGCGTGGTGTCTCGTGACCTCCCCGCCCCCAACCTCCACCACCTCTCGGTAGCTTGTCCAGGAAACGTGGCCCGCTTTTGGATCTGGCACCCCGCGCATTCTAGAGGCCCCTACAGAAGCGCCATGGACCTTCAGGACATCCTTTCAAAACTTCAGGAGTCCCAGGTTCTAGACCCATCTCTGCTGAGACCTTTCCCGTGCCTAGTCTGTCCTTCTTAAAAGAAAAGAGTTGGAACTCTGAAGGCCCGCGGATTCTCAGGGTAGCTGCCCTATGGTCCTGCTATCAACAGGGGAGAGACAAGATGGCGGACTGAAGCCAGCTTTCCACAGAGGCTCTCGTCCAGAAGGAGAGTTAAGGGACAGGAATTTAGTAAGTATCCTGGTGGATTTGAGCCGCACCAAGAGAGAAGGTTGAAGAACGCACATCAACACCGCTGAGGCAAGCTGTGATCATAAGGACGCACACAAAAGCAAAACGGCTCACTTCTGGATATTTTGAAGCCACACCCCCTGTCTCCCTGGGCAACCAGAGGAGGCCACCAGTGAGCAAAGGATTTGCCTGGCGCTGCTCACAAACCTGGGAAGCTTCCAGGGCAGGGCCAACTCAGAGAGGTAATTGGACACAAACCTCCAGCAGCAAAGACATTTGAACTCAGAACAGCCAGTCTTCTGTAGGTGATTTTAGCAGAAACAGAGAAAGAACCCCGCAAAGTTGTCTGTTCTGTTAGCAATATCAATCAGGGAGGGGGCTAAGCCCGAGTGAACACCTCCCTCCCACCACCTGCATCAAGCACTCAAAGATGTCAGGCCCCATCTCCTCCTGCTAGATAGCGGCAGACTGCAGGGACCTGGCAGACTTCCTTGCAACTCAGGCAGGTGCAAACCCCTGGAGTATCTGTTCACTACAGGCAACTGGGTTAGCCATCTGCAGAGATACCAGTGACTGGGTCCGATGGAGGGGCAAAGTGGGGAAGGAGACATCAACCTTCCCAGACTGATCTATTTGCTAGGTGGCTCCTCCTGACTCCACGCAGCACTGGAGTAAGCCATATCAGAGGAGTCACCAGACCCCTGTGATCCAGTTCCCAGAGACCTCTTGAACTCTCCTACCCAGACAGGTGCCGATTGAGACAATCGATTTGGACCTTTTGAACTGAACTAATAGACTGAGGACTTTTCAGGTGGTGCCCTGGGTATGCGGTTGTAGGAAGGTTTGATTTTCCTTTTCCAACTACTGCCAGAGGTGGGCGAGCGGGGTGACTTAATTGCTGGTTTTTCCACACAGCTGAGACTTCAAGCCAAAGTAAATGTTACAATAGGATCGAACAGAAACCAGCTGAAAACAAGACAGAACCACTTTGCCCCACCACACAAGACAGGGCCCCAGTTTCACATTCTTCTCATCAGCCCACAGAACTTACTCCAAAATTGACCACATTTTAGGTCACAAGTCTAACCTCAGTAAATTTAAAGGAATAGAAATTATTCCTTGTATCTTCTCGGACCATCATGGAATAAAACTTGAATTGAGTAACAACAGGAATCTGTATACTCATACAAAAACATGGAAGTTAAATAACCTTATGCTGAATGATAGCTGGGTCAGAGATGAGATTAAGAAAGAAATTGCCAATTTTTTGGAACAAAATGACAATGAAGACACAAACTATCAGAACATCTGGGACACCGCAAAGGCAGTTCTAAGAGGGAAATTTATAGCACTGCAAGCCTTCCTCAAGAGAACGGAAAGAGAGGAAGTTAACAACTTAATGGGACATCTCACGCAACTGGAAAAGGAAGAACATTCTGACCCCAAACCCAGTAGAAGAAAAGAAATAACCAAAATTAGAGCAGAATTAAATGAAATTGAAAACAAAAGAATAATACAACAGATCAATAAATCAAAAAGCTGGTTTTTTGAAAAGGTCAATAAAATAGATAAACCTCTGGCCAACCTAATCAGAAAAAAAAGCGTAAAATCTCTAATATCATCGATCAGAAACAACAAAGACGAAATAACAACAGACTCGTCAGAAATCCAAAAAATCCTTAATGAATATTACAAGAAACTTTATTCTCAGAAATATGAAAATCTGCAGGACATTGACCCATACTTGGAAGCACGACACCTTCCAAGACTTAACCAGAATGAAGTGGAAATGTTGAACAGACCCATATCAAGTTCAGAAATAGCATCAACCATACAAAACCTCCCTAAAAAGAAAAGCCCAGGACCAGATGGTTTCACGTCTGAATTCTACCAAACCTTTAAAGAGGAATTAGTACCTATATTACTCAACCTGTTCCAAAAGGTAGAAAAAGAAGGAAGACTACCCAACACGTTCTATGAAGCAAACATCACCCTGATCCCCAAAGCAGGAAAAGACACAACAAGAAAAGAAAATTATAGACCAATATCACTAATAAATATAGATGCAAAAATATTCAACAAGATCCTAACAAACAGAATCCAGCAACACATCAAACAAATTATACATCATGGCCAAGTTGGTTTTATCCCAGGGTCTCAAGGCTGGTTCAATATACGTAAATCTATAAATGTAATTCAGCACATAAACAAATTAAAAAACAAAGACCATATGATTCTCTCAATCGATGCAGAAAAAGCTTTTGATAATATCCAGCATCCCTTCATGATCAGAACACTCAAGAAAATTGGTCTAGAAGGGACTTTTCTTAAACTGATAGAGGCCATCTACTGCAAACCCAAAGCCAATATCATATTGAATGGAGTTAAATTGGAATCATTTCCACTCAGATCAGGAACCAGACAAGGCTGCCCATTGTCTCCATTGCTTTTCAACATTGTAATGGAAGTTTTAGCCACCACAATTAGGGAAGAAAAGACAATCAAAGGTATCCATATAGGGTCAGAAGAGATCAAACTTTTGCTCTTCGCAGATGATATGATTGTGTATCTGGAAAACACTAGGGACTCTACTACAAAACTCCTAGAAGTGACCAAGGAATACAGCAGTGTCTCAGGTTACAAAATCAACATCCATAAATCGGTAGCCTTTATATACACCAACAACAGTCAAGTAGAAAAAACAGTTAAGGACTCTATCCCATTCACAATAGTGCCAAAGAAGATGAAATATTTGGGAATTTACCTAACAAAAGACGTGAAAGATCTCTATAAAGAGAACTATGAAACTTTAAGAAAAGAAATAGCTGAAAATGTTAACAAATGGAAAAACATACCATGCTCATGGCTGGGAAGAATCAACATTATTAAAATGTCCATACTACCCAAAGCAATATATAACTTCAACGCACTCCCTATTAAAGATCCACTGTCATATTTTAAAGATCTTGAAAAAACAATACTTCGTTTTATATGGAATCAGAAAAAACCTCGAATAGCCAAGACATTACTCAGAAATAAAAACAAAACAGGAAGAATCACACTACCAGACCTCAGACTTTACTACAAATCAATAGTGATCAAAACAGTATGGTATTGGCACAAAAACAGAGAAGTAGATATCTGGAACAGAATAGAGAACCAAGAGATGAATCCAGCTACTTACCGCTATTTGATTTTTGACAAGCCAATTAAAAACATTCAGTGGGGAAAAGATGCCAATCAAACCATGCTGAGAAATCATCTAATCCCAGAGAGAGTGGCTTGTATCATAAAGTTTCACAACAACAGATGCTGGTGTGGATGTGGATGTGGAAAGAAAGGAACATTTATACACCAATGGTGGGATTGCAAATGGGTGCAGCCTCTATGGAAGGCAGGATGGCGATTCCTCAAAGAATCAAAACATCTCATGTGCCTATAAATATATACAACTATTATGCACCAATAAAAAAAATTTTAAAGAATTTAAAGATAGAAAAAATGTATTTCATGAAAATAATATCATAAAACCAGTATGTCTACCTCTGAGTGTGTTTGCTCCAAAACACATCATGTTTACTGGAGAGCTGTATGAGAAGCACCAGAAATAATCCTACTAAATTCTAATAAAATCGGGAACAAAGCAATGTTTCCTTAAACATGTTATAAAAGATACTGGATGATGCAATCACAGTGTAATTATAGAAGAAAATGGAACAACATCAAAATATACAAGGTGAAGAAAATATATCCTACTTATAGAAGATGGTATTTCATACATAGACAACTAAAAATGAATCAACTGAACAAGTCCTATGAAATAACAGAATTCAGCAAGTACAATCAATGTACAATCAATTTGCAAAATCAGTAGCCTTCGTGTCTACAAACAACAGGCAGTGAGAGGATATTCTGAGAAAGATAGCTCCATTTAAGGCCTGGCATAGTGGCTCATGGCTGTAATTCTAGTACTTTGGAAGGCCTAGGAGGGTGGATTGCTTGAATTCAGGAGTTTGAGACCAACCTGAGCAAGAGCAAGACCCTGTCTCTACTAAAAGGAGGCTGAGGCTAGAGGATTGCTCAAGGCAAAGAGTTTGAGATTGCTGTGAGCTATACTACCACAGCACTCTACTCAGGGTGACAAAGTGAGACTCTGTCTAAAAATAAAATAAAATAAAAATAAAAGATAAAAAAAAAACATTAAAAACCTAGCAATATCAACTGAAAGAATCCTAGGAATAAAATTTGAAGACTAATATCCAACCGATACAGGAAAAAATACTAACGTAGTCCTAAAGGACCCAGAACAGAGACTTGAAAAATGAAAAGGCATCCTTTATTTTTGGATAGAAAGATTCAAAATAATTAAAGAAGTCCATTTTTTAATTAATTGATAAATTTACCATAATAATACCTTAAAGCTCTTTATTCTGGAATTATACAAGCTCATTCTAAGATAAACAGAGATATCTACAAAATCTGAAATAATAACAGAGCATATTCTAAAGCCATATAAATTAAAACAGTGAGGTACTGATAAATGAACACATAATCTACATTTACAAAATACGAGGTTCTGAGATGGAAAAACCTACATGCACATGTAGATTTAGAATATAAAGGTAGCATCTTATATTTGTGAGATAAAGATTAAACTTTTCAATAAACGATGTGTTACAGAAATACAAATGGCTCATAAGTACATAATGAGCCTTGCCCATAATAGAAGAAAAGCAAATTAATGCTAAAAGAAAAGTATTTCTTACTCCTCATAATTGGTAAAACACCAAAAGTGTGACAACATACTTTGTAGATAAGTCTGTTAAACAGTGACCAAAATACTTTGAGTAGTGTGTGTATCTGTTCATTCAACCTTTTTTGTTTGTTTGTTTGTTTTGTTTCTGTTTTTTTTTTGCAGTTTTTGGCTGGGTCTGGGTTTGAACACCCCACCTCCGGCATATGGGCCGGCACCCTACCCCTTTGAGCCACAGGGGCCACCCCATTTAACCTTTTTTTTTTTAACCAACAAGATACCTATCAAAAACAGTTCTATTTTCTATCTATATGTAGGGGATTGATTAAACTATGGCATGTCCACAAAATTTAATATTGCCTAATTACTTAAATAATTTGGCATATCATATGTGCTGATATGAATTATTTTAAGTGAAAAGCAAGATGCGGGCCTGTATCTTTATCTATTAATTTATCCACATCCACATGCATATCTATGTTTATATAGAAAACTTTATGTGTGAAAGGAAAAGTAAGACTACGCACTCATATATACTTTCATTCTAAACAATACACAAGAAAGTTCTCCCACAGGAAATGGAGGAGGAGATCATGGCAGATAGGACAGAGGTAGGGGCAAGGTTTTACCATTTGTATTTTTTAATATAGTTTTGATCTACGTACATATAATAAGCTCCTCTGGGAGATTGCATCTAGCTGTTCCTTTAGACATTTGCTTAGTATGTTTGTTTGTATATATCAACATTTCTAGCAAGGTGGCTTGGCCAGTATGTTGAGCAGTAAGATTCCAAATAGAGCAAGAGGAGGCTTCGTCATTGTAGGTCTGCTAAAAAGGCGACTTTGAAGTAAATGAAACATTTTATTATTTTGTTACTTTGTTTTCATTTTTTCATGGAAAATATTAAATCTCTGAATTAATTTCAATGACAGAGATTAGATCATTGCAAGAGATAAAGAAAAAGCTAATTTGCAATGATAAGAAGATAAAAAATATGAATGATTTCTTTGGTAAATTATAGATTTAGAGAGTGTACTAAATAGTTCATGTATTAAAAAGGCGTAAAACTTAGCAAAGTATGAAATTGTATGTCAGTAACATTCAACTGTTAAAATTCACATGAACTGAAACATTTTGTATCTTTCATGATTGTCTTTGGAGAAAACAATATACAGTAAATATAACCTATTGGTGTGACATCTGTATTTTCTTTCCTACATATATATGTGTACCTCTGAATGGTATATGTCCAGATATAAAATAGATCAAGTACATTTTAGTTTCTAATTGCTGACTTTTTACTTCAACAAATAGCAGAAGGAATTATCATTTTTAATACTCATCATCATCATATAAATGTATACATGCCATGTTAAAATAGAATTGAACATATCTTTACCTGTATCGTTTTGAAATATTTGAAAATATCTAAGAATGGTAGACCTACACATCCTTTTGCATCTGAGTTTTTGAGCAAAGCTAATGCTAGCTTATTTAATTTAATATTCTTTAGTTGAGATGCTTCTACTTAATTTTCTTTTTCTGGTCTTCATACAGGTTTGTTGAATTGCCTTGTGGGAGGTGTAACTCATGTAATGTGGTAATATGTTTCAACACTTTTTCATTTAATGAAATTATAATATTTATAATTTATAATTTATATATAATTTATAATATATAATTTATAATAATTTTGTTCACCTTTCCTTGTGGGAGGTATAACTCATGTAATGTGGTAATATGTTTCAACACTTTTTCATTTAATGAAATTATAATATTTATAATTTATAATTTATATATAATTTATAATATATAATTTATAATAATTTCGTTCACCTTTCCTTGTGGGAGGTATAACTCATGTAATGTGGTAATATGTTTCAACACTTTTTCATTTAATGAAATTATAATATTTATAATTTATATATAATTTATAATATATAATTTATAATAATTTCATTCGCCTTTCCTTGTGGGAGGTATAACTCATGTAATGTGGTAATGTGTTTCAACACTTTTCCGTATAATTTCATTTAACACTTTCCTTCAAATAATTATCTATAGTTTCTACATTATTTAGCTGAGTAAGTAAATATATATTAATTCCTTTGTAATGGGTACAGAATTCTATATGGTACCTTTAGTTAGTTTACATGTATCTGAAGTGAATAAAATTTGAATGAGGAACATGACGTACCCGGTAATTCAAGTCTTGTTACTCTTATTCAGTATACAAACCCAAGTGAACCTGTGACCCAATTGAAGGTAAACCCAGTAAGTGTGTATTATATGCTGAAGATTGTAGATGTTCTAGAAGTTCAAAGAATGGATTTGTCGATGAGACTGTGAGTGGTAAATAGACCAACTTTAATGCAAATACGAATGAACTGACCTTTAAAGGGTAAAAACTTTTGTGAAGAAAGTTCTATCAGTCTTCACGCTTCCTATCAACGGCCCCACCTGCCATTTCTCCAGCTGTTCATGTGGAAACCTCCTCCTTTTAGTATCTAATAAAAGTCAGTCCAACTAGATTTATCTGAAAATTATCCTTTAGCTTGCACAGAACACCTAGTAGGGTATTCTATATTTCACTGTATACCACTATTTAGCAGCAGTAATCGTGGTTATCTGACTTGTGAGTATTTCACAGTCTTCATAACTTTTGAGTGGTACATAATTTCCCCAAGCCTTATTTTTTTGTTAGCCTCATCTGTGAATTCATTTATAGTCATTTGTTACTTAACAATTACGCTTGCCTTTCCATCTTTCCTACCTACACACTATAGATTTTATGGCGTTCATTATACCTGTCCTTGAAATGACCAATCATACAACTCCTTTATATTTTTCTACTGTTTTCTAAGTTTCCATCAAACCTCTCCATTTCTTCCTATACTCATACCTGAACTATGTTTATCCACATAATAGATTTTTATTGATACTGTTTTTCTTTAAATAGTAAATATGTTTAATGGAATTTTCAAAACAAGAAATAACTCTGCTAAATTAATCCAAAGATTAGTTATTTTCAGCACTTTTCATTTATTGTTCAAATCTGAGTTTTTGTTTGTTATCGTTACTGTCTTTTTCTCAAAAACAATTCCTGTTACATTTCTTATAGTTCAGATATGGTGATGATTCGTTCTAAAAAAGTTTTATTCAGGTGGGTTTGGTGGGTCACACCTGTAATCCTAGCACTATGGATGGCCAAGGCAGGTGGATCACCTGAGCTCAGGAGCTTGAGATCAGGCTGAGCAGGAGAGAGACTCCCTCTCTACTAAAAATAGAAAAAATTAGCCAGGTATGGTGGGACATGCCTTAGTCCCAGTTATTTGAGAGACTGAGGCAAGAGGATCCCTTAAGCCCAGGAGATTGAGGTTGTTATTAGCTATGATGGCACTATGGCACTCTACCCAGGGTGAAAGAGTGAGACTCTGTCTCAACAACAACAAGAATTTTATTCAAACTTTTATTTAAATAAAAATGTCTTTATTTAATGTTAATTTTTGAAGGATATCCTCTGTAAATATAGAATTTTGAGACTATAAGTATTTTTTTCTAGTATTTTAAAAATAGTGTTCTAGAAATCTGGCTCGATTTCTCATAAAAAGATTGTGATTCGTCTTCCATTTCTCTATGTATTATGTTTCTTTTTCTCAGGCTATTTTTCAGCTAGGTTTTTACATGATTTGATTATGATTTACTTTGGCATGTTTTCTTTCTGTTTAATCTATGTAGTGTGTTTATTGACTTGTAGATTTTTAATTTTCATCACATTTGGTAAAAATGCCAATATTTCTTTAAGATGGACTTTTACTAACACTCCCAAATTTTAAAAATACAGTCATGTGCCACATAATCAGGTTAGATCAACAACAATCCATGTATATGATCTGTCTTATAACATTACAATGGAATTAAAAACTTCCTGTTGCCTGGAGGATCTTTTGATAATTCAGACCTTCTATAGACTTAGCCTAGCATGTCTTAGTTTTTAACAAAAATGTTAACAAGGTGAAAAACTTCTAAAATTTTCAAAACAGAACTAGGATAACATTAAAAGACAAGATATTTTTGGTACAGTTGTTCACTGTGTTTTTGTTTTAAGCTAAGCATTATTACAAAAAGTCAAAAATGTTAAACAGAAATTATAAAAGTTTATGAAGTAAAAAGGTTAAACTAAGCTAAGTTTATTTATTCTTGAAGAAATAAAGAAAAAGTATTTTTAATGAGTTTTGTATACACTATAAATTTTGCAGCAGTGAATAGCAAAGTCTCAGGCCTTCACCTTGACTCATCATCACTCACTGAGTCACTCAGAGCAACTTCCATTTCTGCAAGCTCCATTTGTGGTACGTGTCTTATCCAGGTGAACCATTTTACCTTTGATATTGTGTTTTTGGTATGCTTTTTCTATGACTAGATATGTTTAGTCATATGCTGCTATTGCATATAATATTTATTCAGTACAGTTCCATGAAGCTGCACAGGAGAATAGGCTATATAATAATGTAGTAGTCTCTGCCATAAGTTTGTGTAAGTACACTCCATTATGATCTACATTTTTAAGCTCAAACATTTTTATTCTTTTCTTATGCAAAGTCTAATCTATTATTTATCCCATGAAGTGAATATTTGTTTCACTTAAGAAATTGTGCTTTTCGGGCAGCAACTGTGGCTCAGTGATTAGGGCGCTGGCCCCATATACCTAGGGTGGCAGGTTCGAATCTAGCCCTGGCCAAACTGCAACAAAAAATAGCAGGCAACTGTAGTCCCAGCTACTTGGAAGGCTGAGGCAAGAGAATCGGCTAAGCCCAAGAGCTGGAGGCTGCTGTGAGCTGTGACGCCACAGCACTCTACCATGGGGGACAAAATGAGACTCTGTCTCTTAAAAAAAAAAGGTGGTACCTGTGGCTCAAAGGGGTAGGGCACCGGCCCCATATGTCAGAGGTGGTGGGTTCAAACCCAGCCCGGGCCAAAAAAAAAAAAAATTGTGCTTTTCATTTGCCAAAGGATTTTTTAAAAATGTTCTATCAGCTTTTCCGACATATGCACATATTCATATATTAAAAAAATGTTCTATCAGTTTTTTCAATATATGAACGTATTCATAGATTTTCTCTGACTACTTATGCAGGTTTACACTTTTTCCTTTAAAGTCCTTGTTTGCTGAATCCATCAATTCTATCCTCTCTACGATTTGTTGCTATTTGCTGATCCCTTGTTTACGTTCAATGCTTTCCTGCTTCATTTTGTGCTTAGTAATTTTGATAAGATACTGAACATTATGATTATAATTTTGTTGATGCTTGGATTTTGTTGTCTTCTTTTAAAGAGTATTGGAATTGTTTTGGTTGGGATTTAACTCATTTGCAGATCAATTAAATAATTTTAACATTTGCTGTCAGTTTTATTAGGGCAGGGTTGAAGTAGCTGACTCGAGGGCTACTTCTAGCAGTCTAGCCCTGCTACTAAAGCCTGAGATTTCTGGGGACCCTCTGAATGGCCTGGATGTTTTATGAGGTCTCTCCCCTCCGATTTATTGACAGTGAACTGTCTTCCTTGCCTGGGGAGCTATCGCAGCTGTTGGGCTTACATATCCTCAGAAGTACTTTGTCTGGCTAGCTGGATTTCACACTCCACATGCATAGATAAGTGTTTAGTGACAGATTCAAGGAAATCCTTATGCAGATTTCTGAAGCTGTTTCTCTAAGCAGTTTTCTTCTCCCATTTTTTTTCCTACACATTTGGCTCACTTATTCTCCAACTCCAATCTGTTTGACTCAATGGTGCAACAACAAAATGCTCTACTTGGTTGATCTTCCCATCCCACTGCCCAGAGTGCATTGCCAGAAAAGAAAAGCCTCGTGTATGATAAGTCACCTTATTTGATTTCATTTTATTCTGGAATCTCAGATCTAGGTTGAATGTAGCCCAATAGGTGAAAATTACTGTTCATAGTGTCCAGTGTTCCAGGTCTTCAAAGTGGAAGGACAGAAACATGACCAGAAGTAAAAATTATAATTTGCTGAGCACTATTCATATTTCTATTATTTTTTCTCTCTGCTATTTCAAATTATTTCAAATTTTTTTTTAACTTATTGCATTAAAACTTGGTTGGTTTAAAATTTTTCCACTTTCATATATATATATATATGTATATACTTGGTGAAATTTCCATTTTGTCAACTCTTTTAAGTTAATCTCAAAATTCTATTGTCATTATTTTCATTGTCATATAAATTCAAAATATTTTCTCTTCTAATTCTTAGACTCATAGGTTATTTTACATTTGTTACTTAATTTTCACATACTTAGGTAGTTTCTAGTTAACTTTCAATTAGTAATTTCTATTTTAATTTCAATAAAATGAAATGAAATATATGAATTATTTCTTTCTGTAATTATTTAATTTGCTTTCAGATCAAGATATATCTTATTTTGTGAATGTTTTACATGCCCTTGAAAAGAATGTGTATTCTACACTGAGAAGGTACATTCTAAAAATGTCAAATGTGCCATTTTCATTAAGAATATGTCTTCCATATTCCATTTTTGTTTGTGTGTTATCTTTGTACCTAAATGTTTTAAAGTCTTCAAACACGATCTTGGACTTGTTAAACACGATCATGATCATGGGCTTGTTTTCTCCCCTCAGTCTTTCAATTATTGTATCAAATATTTTAAAGTTATCATTAAACGCATATAATTTAAGATTTCTATTTTATTTTGTTGCTAATTTAATCGGTACGATGTATGTTGTTTGAGCTATGGATGCCCTAAAGATATCGTAGGGCACTGATTTGACCAGTATGCAATCTATGCATGTAATGAAGTTGCACTTGTACTTCATACATTTATATAAATAAAAATAAATAAGTAAAATTAAAATTGTACTGTATCTCTCTTTATATCCACGAAATTACACTGAGTAAAAAAAGCCAATGACAAAATTTAGCAATGGAAGATAGATTAGTAGTTTCTAGGGAAAGGGTGGGGAGTGATGGGAGTGGGTAAAAACCATAAAAATGCAATGCGAGAAACCCCTGCATGTGGAACTTCATTATAGTTTCTAAGATGTTACCATTGGAAGACCTGGATAAAGGATATTGAAATCTCATTGTATTATTTCTTATAACTGCATGTGAATATGCAAGTATCTGGAAATAAAAACTTTAATTTAAAAATGCCTTCTAAAATTTCAAATTAAATAATAGTCATCTTTACCTTTTTAATTTCATATTTATATAGTTTTTATAAAAATATTTTTTAAAATGTCTAATAGCTTTCATGTTTATATCAATTTTTGAATATAGTCATTCACATTTTTCCCTTTTTGCAAGTATTTTGTATTTAAGGATATGAATTATGTCATAAAAAGGAGAATCATGTATTTTCCCTTCTATTACTTAACTCTGTTGCTAGATTAGAAGTTAGCCTCGTGTGACTCAAAAGTAGTACATATGATTGCTGGAGATTGACAGGTGTTCATAACCAACACAGCAATTTATTGCTGTCTAACTACCAGCTGCACAGCTAATTATTTGTGATCCAGAAGTAAACATTGGCTTTTGTCATATAAAATATATCTTTATGTTATTTCCAACATTCCTTATAATGCAAAACCAAGGCGTGATTTTTTGCATTAGGGGAAATAAAAGAAAATTATTCCTTGGGTATGTTTCTCTCTTGGGGTTTTATACACTTTATAGTAAGAGCATATATCTACTAAGGATGCCTCAAAATTTGTTTCCTCCAAATCCTGGGACTATGGTTAGTTTACATTTTCTAGTGTCCTTTAGCAGTTAGCCCTTGTCAAATCAGCAAGTAATTACTGCAGAAGCACTGTTTATCACTTCGATGTCTGCCGCACTTTTCCTTCCCCTATGTCTGGCCTGCTTGCAGAAGATTAGTGGCAGATACAAAGACCATGCAGAGTCATATGAAAGAGGCTAAGTTCCAGAGGGGCCAGAAAGAAGGTTGGCTACTCATTACAAACATTAGCATTAATCATTAAATGCTCTTATAATGACTTTCATTGCTTTAGGTCACTTATATTTGTATGTTATTTTTAATAGCAGTTTGTATATTAACTACAATGGTATTTTTTTAACTTTATAAGAAAATGATGGGTTTTCTTTTCCTTACAAAGTGGCTGTGTCATCTTGCTGTTTCACCAACAATGTGTGAAAATTTCCAGTTATTCCACAAGTTTGCCAGCGTTTGGTGTTGTGAGCCTTTCCAATTTTAACAATTTTAGTGAGCGCATACTTTCTAATCATTGTTAATTTTAATTTTCATTCCTTTTAAAATAATTATATTAATTATTTTATTAATTGTGTAAAGATACTTAAAATAATTTTCATTCCTTTTAAAACAATCATTTTAAGTATTTTTTTGGCTAATTATATACTTTCTATTTGGAAGTATCTATTCCAATATTTCTCTATATTTTATTAGGTTGCTTGTAGGATTACTAAATTCTAAGAATATTTCAAATATATATGTTTGTGACAAATTCATTATTTAGACATTTTGAAAATATTTTTTGAAATCTGTGACTTGTGATTTCATTCTCTTACTAGAGTTTTTTCAAGCCAAATGTTATAATTTTCATAAAAATCTTATTAATATCTTTATAATAACAGTATTTGTGTCAACAAATTTTGTGTAACCTAAAATCATAAACATTTTCTTCTAAGTTACTTTTAAAGGTTTTATAATTCTTATGCTTGAATTCAGGTATACAGTTAAATTTAGCTCATTTTTATATAGGGAGAGAGTTTTTTTTTTTTTTTTTTAGACTTGGACCTATTTATGTGATACATTTCTGAACTTTCTACTTAATTCCATTTAAATGTTTTTTGCTTGTCTTTTCAGCAGTATTATACTATGCTTATTACTATAATTTTATAGTAGGTCTGAAAATTGATAGTATAAGTGCTCCATGTTTCTTTCTTATTTTATTAAAAAATTAAAGCCCAAAATATCTTTGTTTAATTTCTTCTTGGAGGATCGGTCCAGTTCTGACACTAGGTACTGAGGTCCTTGGCTATAAGGGTGTTGTTGTTTATCAACTTGTTTAGATCAAGTAGAGTTTGCTTTATAAATCTGGTGCACCTAAGTCAAGTGTATGAATATTTAGGATTGATGTCTTTTCTTGTTGAATTTTTCTCTTGACTAGTATATAATGTGCAGCTTTGTCTTTCTTTAATTTTGTTACTTTAAAGTTTATGGTGTCTGCAATGAGAATTGCAATTCATGCTTTCTTTGTTTTAATTTGCATGAGATATTGTTTTTACTCTAAATCTTTATGTGCTCTTAGGGGTTAGATGTGCTTTCTAAAGACAGCAGATACTAGGATTATGTTTTCTCATTGAATCAGGCAGCCTATATCTCTTCTGTGGGGAGTTCAAACCCTTCACATTTACTGAGAGAGTAGGGTAGATTTCAGTTCATCCTGTTGTGTGGGATGCTGTTACTCTGTTTTATCACTTGGGCCATTGGGGTACCTATGTACCTTTAGTTCTTTAGTTTCCAGGTAGTTTTACTTTGGGGGTCTTCTATTGTGATGGTAGAGTGTTTTCTGCAAGGCTGGTCTAGTAGTGGCAAATGTCCTCAAAGTTTGCTCATCAGGAAAAGACTAGATTTCCCCATCAAATATGAAACTTAGTTTTGTGGGATACAGAATCCTAGGATAGTAGTTCCTGTTTGAGGAAATTGAAGATAGGGACCCACACTCCTCTTGTAAAGTTTCTGCTGACAAATCATCTGTTACCAGGATAGGTTTGCGTTTGTAAGTCGGCTGAAGCTTACATTTAGCTGCTTGGAAAATTTTCTCTTTCACTTTGATTTTGGCTAGGATAATTACAATGTGTCTAGGAAATGATTTATATTGAAGCCCCTGGGCTTCAATATCCATCTAGTAACTATATGTCTGAGACTCTGGTGATGCTCAGGAAATTGTTGAGTATAATAATCTTCTACCAAAGATATTGTACTCATGCTTTTTGTACTCCCTTCTTCTCCTTCAGGGATACTTATAATTTCTATGCTTGTATGCTTTGCATAGCTCCATATCTGTCTAAGAGATTGCTCTTCTTTTCTGCCTCTTTACATGACTGGGTTAGCTCAAGAACTTTGTCTTTAAGCACTGAGAAGTTTTCTTCTTCCTGATGTAATCTGGTGCTGAAACTCCCTGCTGTGTTTTGAAACTCCTTGAATGACTCTTGCAATCAGTTAAGAGAACTCCTGAACAGACAAATATCAAGCATCAAAATTGAAACAATTCCAACAACAACAAAAAAATCCCAGACCAGATGTTTTCATATCAGAATTCTACAAAACCTTAAAAAAGCAAAAAGCTTGCATCTATACTGCAAAATCTTTCCATAGCATTGAGAAGGAAGGAATCCTACTCAACTCCTACAAAGCAAATACCTCCCAGATACCAAATCCAGGAAGGGACACACACACACACAGAAAAATAAAGCAATAGACCAAAGTCATTAATGAACATACATGCAAAAGTATTCAATAAAATCTTAGCAAATAGATTTCAGCTGCAATAAAATATAATTCATCATGACCAATTGGGCTTCATCTCAAGGATCAAGCCTGGTTCAACATATGCAAATATAGCAATGTAATTCATCACATTAACAGGAAATAAAAACAAAGATTTTGCAATCCTCTTGAAAGACTCAAAAAAAGCATTTGACAAAAGTTAGCACCACTTTTTTATATGAAAACTTCTTAAAATTGGCATAGATAGGACATTCCTTACATTGATAGAAGCCATCCACAACAAACTCACAGGCAACATCATATTGAATGGTGAAAACTGAAAGGATTCCTGCCTAGAACTAGAACCAGACAAAGACGTCCACTAACTCCACTACTTTTTAACATAGTGCTGGAAGTCCTAACCAAAGCAATCAATGAGAAGGAAATTAAGGATATTCAAATGGGGACAGAGGTAGTCAAACTATCACTCCTTGCTGATGATATGATCCTGTATTCCAATGACTCATCTGTGATACTCCTGGAATTGATAAAGAAATACAGCAAAGTTTCAGGATACACAATTGACGTACACAAATTAGTAGCCTTCATTTACACCAACAACAGTCAAGCTGAGAAATGCATAAAAAACAATACCCTTCACAGTAGCATCAAAGGACGAATAACCAAAATCTACAAAGAACAAGCACATCAACAAGAAAAGATCAAATAATTCTGTTAAAAATTGGGCAAGATTCACGAATAGAAACTTTTCCTAAGATGAAAGACTAGGCTATACTATACATAAAGATTTTGCATCCAATAACCTTTTGAAAATGATTACATGAATATGTATATAAGCTCATACTTTTTGGAAGATGTTAAATGGTTTTTGTTAAGTATGTAATACAAGTCTCCAAGCTGTCCCCAAAGTTCAAAGTTATTGCATAGGCATGCTTATATGAAAACGCTGAGTATTCTAGAATTTTCTTTGACTGTGGGAATAGAGCAAGAAGAACTACTAGTAAATATGATATGACATGATAGACTGTAGTAGCACTGTAAAAGTGAAAAGAAATTGACAATAAATGGGAACGATATTTGCAGCATATCCCACCTAAACTAGACCATTAAGGAGAAGTAAGGTAGGGGTAAATGGAAAAAAAAAAAAAAGAAAAATTCTAGGCTGCACATAGGCATTACACTCATAGAAAAAAACAGATTTACAGTTTGTATATTCATGTTACTAGAATATCCACAATGGTGCCATTGTTAAATCTGTGTAGCAATTCTCATTTTCAACAAATTATATACAAAGAAATCTGAGTATACATGTATATTGCATTGTTCAATTTTTGACCAAAAATATTGTATTGTTTTTCTTAAAACATAGAAACTAGTAGTAGCTGGAGGCAGATTTTTCTAAATCATTTCTATTGGGGTCTAACCTAAACTGTGTAACTACGACAACTTTTGTAGCACCTGATGTAATTGGATGACAACTTTTCTTAAGCTCCTCCTCTTTATCCACTAAAGATCAATTTATATTCTTGTCAATATTCCAGATCACAAGAATAATTAACAACAATGTTACCTATTTGTTTCATTTTTCAGTTATTGGAAGTAATATGCACAATGTTTTCTTCATCAACATTTTTTCATAATTTTCTCCATTTTTTGATCTCAAAAAGTTAGTGTCTTTTTTCTTCTTTATGCTGATGACTAAAAGAAGTCCTCCCTCCCCCACCCCTAAACAAACAAACAAAAAATACCATTTTTTCCACCATTCACAGATTTCATTACCTTTTCTTTTCTTTTGTGTGTGTGTGTGTGGTGGAGGGTTGGTATGGAAAGTAGGATTAAAAACAGGACAACCTTCTTTAAAGATACTACAAATAAACCTTTCAACTGCCACCTGTGGGATGGTGTAGGAACAGCTAACTAGCTTCATCATCTCAACCCTGTTGCTCAATTCACTGCAGTGAATCAGCGTTACTAAATTAAGAATCCTACAATTAGTTCTTTCAGGCAATCCCATCATGACTCACCCTGTTTTCAAAGTTGTGGTTATAGTTTCCGACAGATTAATGCTGGTCATGCCTTTGCCACCTGGGGTATTCTTTGAAACCCTTTATTTTCATTGACTTGTTCAAAACATTTTCTTACTTGTATCTCTCCTATTTGCAAAAAGTAAGTAAGCAAATCTTTGGATAATTTAAGGCTTGGAAAATTCTTCTTTTAGAATACATATAAATAATAAAGAACAGATGAAAAATCAACTCTTTCCCTCCTTTACAACTAATATGAGAGTCTTAAACAATTTTAATGAGGGAAAGAATGTAATCAATCTACTAGAATCATTTTATCAAAGCCCAGGTTTGATGGCAAAACCAGGAATGAAACATTGGCTTGTTATTATCATTGTTATTTATGCATTAAAATTTGCTTGTGACAAAACAATGAATAATAGAAAAGGAAAGAATGTTGATAATGTACTGATTTCTTCGAATATCCAGATGACTTCAGAGTAAAATGCTTATGTAAGCAGTTAAGAATTTTAAAAACATATATGTAAAAACATATATTTAATACAAATATGATGTGTATACCTTGTATAAGGTAATTATTGATATTGTAATATAACTCGCCTTATCTGCATGAAATATTATTTTTAAATAGTTTCACAATATCAGTTTAAATTCTATTATTTGATTTGAAATAAATTTGCATATTGAGAGATAGCTACGTAATTTCTAATACTTTTACTATTGAAGGCAGGCTCAAAATCAACATAGTAGTGAATTCTTTTGGAAAATGATATTTTATGTGTGTATTAATTAGTCAAAGCAAATGTGAATTTGAGCTCTACTATAACATATTTCTTTGAGAACTGAGATGCTCATATATTCATTTTTGGTATATTTTATTATCATAAAAATAATTCAGGCTTACTTATGCTTACAAATGCTAAACATAATTTAAAATGTACTCTATAATTCCCCTATAGCTTTTGTCTAACAGTTCCATTCTTCTAAAATAAATAAAACTAACAGCAATTTCTACATTTGTAATGAAATTTTCATTAATCCATCAATTGAGGTTATTAAATATTTAGTTATTATAAATATTTAGACTTTCTATTTCTCATTAAGATTTTTTTCTCTCACAGAAACATTTTTGTTACTGTTATTGTTTTGTGAAACAAATGTAAAAAACTATTAAAAATAATTTATTTTATTGTATTTTAAAGTTGATCAGTTTAATTAAAGTTATCGCTATTAACTGCAAATTTTTATCTTATTGAATTTGTATGTTTTTTCCTGCATTATTCATGTTTACAGACATATATTTTAAAACATGAAGGGTAACCTTGTATGTTGCTTTCCATTTATATTTAGACATTTTATTTTGTTTTATTTTATTTTTTAATAAAAAATTGTATTTACTTAGAAGCATTCAGAATGTCAACAAAACAGCTGCAACTTTTTTTGCAATTACAGAGTGGTATTCAGTTAACAGAACAACAATTATTTTGAATAAGCTGCATCAGAGACAACTGAAGGTGAAAAAACTACCATCCCCATCTATAACTAATTTGTGCCGTGCACCAACAAGAACTTGCTTTACATTTCCATGCCAATTTACAACCCCCATACTGTACCAGGCAAGGTTAGTGCCTACTGAAAATATCACCAGGACAGGGCTATCTAAAGACACATTCGGTAGTGTGTTAACTATACAAAAAAAGACACTGTACAGTTTAAAGACAAATCTTACACAGCCTTACATTTCAATTTTTTTCTTTAAAAGGAGTTGTGTACAGGGGCGTTAAATGCTTTATAGACAAGAAACAAAACTGTGCTAGAACCAACGTATTCATCATCTTCTTCTTCTTCTTCATCTTCCTCCTCCTCATCTTCCTTCTTTTTCTTGCTTTTTTCAGCCCTGACGACTCCCTTTTTCGCTGATCAGGCTTTCCTTTAGCTCGGTCTGCAGCAATATCCTTTTCGTATTTTTCCTTCAGCTTTGCAGCCTTCTTTTCATCAGGCTGCTTGTCATCCGCAGCAGTGTTACTCCACATCTCCCCCAGCTTCTTTGCAACATCACCAATGGATAGGCCAGGATGTTCTCCTTTGATTTTTGGGCGATACTCAGAACAGAACAAGAGAAAGGCTGAAGGAGTCCTCTTGGGTGCATTGGGATCCTTGACCTTCTTTTTGTTTCCCCTTTAGGAGGGATGTAGGTTTTCATTTCTCTTTCATAACGGGCCTTGTCCGCCTCTGCCGTATCTTCAGATTTTCCTTTCTCTTTAGCAGACATGGTCTTCCCCCTCTCTGAGCACTTCTTAGAAAACTCTGAGAAGTTGATTGAAGCATCTGGGTGCTTCTTCTTACGCTCCTCCCGACAAGTTTGCACAAAGAATGCATATGATGACATTTTGCCTCTCAGCTTCTTAGGATCTCCTTTGCCCATGTTTAGTTATTTTTCCTCAGCGAGGCACAAAGTCGCCCAGTGCCCGTCCAGCTCTCACTTGCCTCCGCGCTGTCTCTGTGGAGCTCAATGTACTGCAATGGCTGTGAGAGCGGGAGCCAGACGCAGCCTCCTCACTCTCTCCGCTCTGTAACATTCTATATTTAGACATTTTATGCTATATATGATTTCAATGGCTATTGTGTTCAAAGTAATAGCCACACTTCATTAATAAAATCAAAATTAATTAAAGCAAGATGTTAATGATGATAAGTGTATTTAATTTGTTATTAATTTTATATTTATTATTATTATTATTATTTTTTAGAGACAACGCTTTGCAATTCTAGATTCAAGCAATCTTCCCCCTCAGCCTCCTGAGTAGCTGGGAGTATAGGCACGCATTAGCACACTCAGTTCATTCTAGATTTCATAGATTTATTTGTAATACCTTAACAGGACCTTTTTGTTTTTGATAAAATTGTGACTGGTAATTCATATCTCTTATTACTTTAATAAAATTCCTTAACTTTGTCAGGACTAGGTGTCAAAACCACATATTTAGAAGTTATGAGTTTTCTTCTGATTTTATCAAGGTGAAAATATTACTTTCTATTTTGCTTATACTCCTAGACTTGATCTCACATGTTAACAATACACTATCATTAGTACGTTGTTAGATTATATTTGATGATGTATTTATAATTTTTGCATGAATATTTGTGACCAGATTGAATTGTGTCATCTTTTCCTTTAACAATAGGCTATCATTAGTATGTTATTAGATTATATTTGATGATGTATTTATAATTTTTGCAAGAATATTTGTGACCAGATTGAGTTGTTTCATCTTTTCCTTTCTTCTCTCACTCCCTCCATGCTCCTTTTCTTCTATCTTTAGATTTTTCCTTTTTTTTTTTTCAATATCAACAAACAGCCAAAATGTCAAACACTGATGCTCATGAATTAGTAAGGATCAGATTCCACAGTACAAATGCATTGTTTTCTTTGTAAGAATATAGACTATCAAAAAGAGTAATCTAAAATATAACTCTCCCTGAAAGCCACATTCAAATAACATCAATACTGTACATCGTTGGACAAAGGTGATCTTACTTTACTAATAAAATTCTTTTGAAATAGAATAATATTATTCTAAAACTTTTCATGTTCCAGGTTATTCCTCCAATTAAAATAAAATGTGAGATATGATAGAAGAGAAAACCAAACGATTAAAAACCAAAGGTTAAAAAAAGACAGAAACTGAACAATCAGATAAAGAAATATCTCTATCTTGGACTTATCAGGCATGGATTTTAAAATAAATATCATCAGTATCACCCCAAATATATGAAAGGCTGAAGAAATTCACCAGGGACTTGGAATTGTTCTTTAAATATTCAAACAGAAATACTAGATATTTTCATAAAATAACAGTTAATAATAACTTTCAACTTAAAAAGATCACAAAAAGAAGACATTTTCAAATGAACAAAACTGTAATAATTTGTCACCTGCAGACTCATATAGACACAAACAACAGAAAGAATTCAAGATTTTGCATATGGCAATTTAGTTCAATGTAAGAATTTCACATTGTATATCAAAGCAGTACCCTGAACCCCATAAATGCATCAATGTACAAAGTTATGATTTAATAAATAATAATTAAAAAATACATAAAAATTAAAATTAAAATTAAAAAAATTGAAAATGTAGGAAGGAATGAAAATCACAAAAGTAAATAAATATTGACCATATCAAAATGATACTGGGAGTAAAAAAGCAATAATAATATTTTCCGGAATTATTAAGATACATAGTATCACAAAATGTATGTAAAGAGATGTAAAATTTCTTTAATATCCCATGGAATTTTAAAAATACTCTTTTAGATAGATTTCAAAAAGTCAAAAATGCATGCCTACAATAACTAATTTAGAAAGAGCATGGAACTAACAGTATAAATAAGAGAGAAATGAAATAAAAATTTATTTTAATCCAGAATTCAGCAGGTAAAGGAGAAAATTCGTAAAAAATAATGGATAGAATAAATATAAAGCAAACAAGAAGTTGGAAAATATTAAGTCACTATATTAGTAATTACCTGAATGTAAATTGATTGAATTATCTAGATTAAAAATAAAAATTATAGGAATAAAAATTTTTTTTAATTTTTTTTAATTTTTTTTAATTTTTAATTTCAGTGTGCTTGTTCATTCTTCTTTGTTCTAAGTACTCCTTTTTTGTTGATTTTCTTCTTTCTCCTGCAGTGCTGGCTGTTTTTTTTTGATGTTGTTGGTAGAGACGGTGTCTTACTCTGGCTGACTGCTGCTCATATGGGTTTTGAACCTCTGAGCTCAGGCAATCCACCGGCCTCGGCCTCCCACAGCGCTGGGACTACAGGCGTGAGCCACCACGCCCGGCCAGGAATAAAAATTAAAATCACCTAAATGCATACTGCTTTCAAGAAACCTACCTCAAATGAAATTATGAGATGTTACCTATGAGTTACTTTTTGAAGTTGAGTTGAATTGTTGTAGCTTGCATGTAGTATGACATTCACTGGAAAGGTGGCGTTAATCAAATGCACGCTAGTATCACTGTGGGATAAGCAGGACAAAGAAAATGTGAGAAGCATGGTTGTGCTTGGAGGAGTTCAAGACCATTTTGAAATGGTATTTGAAATTTGAGAATGCTGTGGAAGTACCATGACAATGGAGGTGTGAGTATGGAACGGAACCTTCAACCTAACAATTGCACTCATTCTTGTTAAGTGTGAGACACTGGGTGCTGTGTGTAACATGCACAAATCTGGGGGCCTGGCAATGCTGCCCAAGCAGTAGTTCACCTTAATCAGGAGTGTTGATTAAGGTGATTAACCGATTATAACCACTGTGAGCACAGCTCTTGTAACTGCAGCTCTTGTAATTGCAGAAGTCAAATGTGACGTGTATTCATCTTCTGTTATTAGGATATATTGAATATTATAATTTTAATCCTTTTTTTACTTTCTTAAAATATGTATACATTTTTTGGCATCCTCTGCAGTTTGGTTATTAATCCCTTGTTAGAAGAATATTTTCAAATATTTCTCCCATTCTGTAGGTTGTTTTTTCGTTCTGTTAATTATTTCCTTCACTGTGCAGAAACTTTTTCGTTTGATATAATCCCATTTGGGTATTTTGACCTTTTGGCTTGTGTTTTTGAAGTCATATTCAAAAAGTCATTGCCTAATGATCTCTTTTTACTAGTTTGTTTGTTTCCCTATCGTTTGAAAATCTTTGCATATGGGTACCATTAGCTATGATAATTAACATGTTATTTATTCTTTTTAAGCAAGTTTTATAGGTCTAGGTCTTCAGAGTATTTTGCTGACTTTTAGAGCAAAGGTTTAAATTTCATTCTTAAAATAAAAAGTATAGGTACTGAATTATTTACATAGAAAAGCATTTTTTATGTCTCCTGGGAAATTTTTATTTACATTTTCCAAAGCATAATGGATATTTAAGATATTGCTTTAACTGATGTGCAATATTTTTCCCTATCACCTGACCAACTTACTGAACTGCGCATGTGAATAGGAGGAGCTGACTGTGGGTTGGGAGAGATTGGCACACAGAATTTATTCCAGCCTCCAATGTTACATGTGTTCTTCCTGCAGAATACATTTCTTGGCTTCTTTACAGCTACATGTTTATGCAAATGTGCCTTCTAACCTTTAGAGATTCTCTGTGTGTGTGTATACCATTTGAAAGTTCTGATAAAGACAGACTCCACGTTCACTTTTGCTGGTATTTCTGGTAGCAGGCTGTAGTGTGAATATGCTTGGCTTTTCTGCAGCAACTTCTTGGTCATGACATTTTCCTGATCACAGACAGGCAGCTGGTTTCTTAGTACTCTGGTATTGATATGGAGCCATCAAGTCATTCCTGATATGTGAAAGTAGACACTGTTCATATTTCCAAGGGATTCTGTAAGACATTTAAAATAAATTCATAGATCTATTTCTCCTTAAATTAGGTATTACATTTTAATTACTTAATTTTTACAGATTCACTATCTGAGAATGTACATAAATCATACTAAATTATAAAAGGAGATTGAACTAAATTTTTTCCACTGAAATAGTGAAATATTAATACAAATGACTCAGAAACATTTGCTCTAGACATAGAAACATCACATTTCACTGTATTTCTAAGTCATCAAAAACTGGAGGTACTTTAGATCCAGCAAGATGCCCTCATCATAAGAAGCACAGAGGAACATATATTTTTGGTGACACAGAAGAGTCATGTCCCCTCTCTTCAAACCTAGTGAGAACATACGTGCCTGCCAAGCGTAAAAATGAGCAGTTCCTCTTGTGAAATAATTATAGCTGTGATACTAGTTTATTACACATATCGTGTATTTTCTTGTTCTGTAAAAAACTTCCTGGTAAAACTGGACAAATTGGAATGAAGCTCATGCTTCGGGTGATACTACAGCATCACCATTCATCTGTCGATTGTCACAATTGTAATTTCTTTGTAAAAGAGAATGGCTTACTTTTAGTAAGTGCGCATAGAAGTGTTTAGCATGTACAAGTATGATTGCAATTTACTCAGTGGTGATTCAGAAACAATAAATTTTATATGAGCAGAAGAGAGATGGAAAGAGAGAAAGAGAAAGAGAGTAAAAGAAGTTCATAGGAAGATTCTAAAATAAATTGTAGCAACTGGAGAACTACAATCTGAAAACTGCCTCAATATTTTTACATTATTTGAAATGAAAATAAAATAAATTTATTTATTCTTTTTAGGCTTTAAATGCAATTCTTATTGACTTTTGTTATGTTTTCCCCACAGATTTGTTCATTTGGCCTAGTTTTTGAGATATGTTTGGTAATAACTTATTTAAATTATTATTTCAATTTTGGCTATTACCCATAATGATGCAATAACCTTTTATTCTCAGCAGTTTGTGGCTGAATACACCACATTATCTTCTTAGTTTGAGAGCAAGGCTTTGTATCTCTATGTGATCTCTTGCATTTGAAAGATTACACCTATTTACCGCCACAGTATCTAACCCAGTAAAGACTTTAATAAATTATGTTTGATGATTACGTCACTAAGGAGAATGGCTTTCTCTACTCTGTGTGACTTAGGCTATTGATTTAGAGTGTTGCTTTGAATATAAATTCCTATGCCTAATCAGCACAATTTCAAGAATATCGATCTTCAAGTCAGAGGTGAATTTACAAAGCTCTCTGAACATATTTGATATGTACAGGAAAATGATTCACAATACATTATTTTTAATGTCATTTAGTTTTGATAAGCCTAGAATTTGTGAAAGTACTAATCACTCATAAAAAGTCAAACAAAGTATTAATTATAATTAAAAAAATCACTGATCACAGTAGTGTTTTAATCTTGAATCAAATGAAAATATGCTGAGGGTCATTCATTTTCCAAAAACTTCAAAAGACTGGGGTTTTATTTAGAAAATTCTAGTATCTTCATAATTTCTGGAGTTATTCTAACCTGAATAGATTGTAATATATCCCATATATAACATCTAATTCTACAACAACATCTAATTCTAATTCTACATCTAATTCTAAAAATACATAGAGGTATATGGTCTAATTGAAAAGTGTTAGTGTAATAAATGAATAATATTGGGAAAGGCTGCATTCATTATTCTGAGGCCAGGAAGAGTAACTGTCTCTAAGTGTTTGTGAGTTAATGTGTATAATAAGAAAAAGATTCATTTGTATTTATTCTTTACACTGTTTCTGAAAGCCAATATAGAGGCACTTTATTACAGTTACAAATCACCTTCAACAGAAAGGATTTTCAAAGTATTTTCTAGCAGTAAAATAAATCATCATGAATATTATGCTCATTACTATAGTGTGTGTGGTGTGTGTGTGTGTGTGTATGAGAGAGAGAGTATAATTATTTAATTAGGAATTTGATAGCTCTATGTCAGAATATAGCTTACTAAGTAGAATCATGAATGAGACTAGCATGGTGTCATAGTCTGAATTACGCTGCTACAACAAAGTATCACAATGTAACGGGCTGGGTAATTTATAATGAACAGAAATGTATTTCTCACTGTTCTGGAGGCTGGAAAGTCTAAGATCGAGGTGCTGGTAGCTAGTGAGGGCCCTTCCTGCTGTGTCATCCTGTGGTAGAGGGCAGTGGGGCAAGGGTGTGCCTAAGACTAAGAGGAGGCAGAACTCCTAATTTTCAAGGCACTCGCTCCAGAGAAAATGAACCCACTCCCACTATAACATCATCAATCTGTTCATGAGGGCAGTGTCCTCATGACCAACTCACTTCACAAACATCTCACCTCCCAACACTGATGCCTTGGGATGAACACATTAGAGCTACATAGAGCACATCATTTTCAGACTGTATTTCACAAGTGGCTAGTAATGGACCCCAAGATTGATATGAATAGAGAAGAGAGAATCATTGAGGCTTCATTTCTTCATTATAACCTGGTCGACTCCATTGTGATTGTTTATATATTAGGATTTCAAACAATATTTAATTAATATCATTTAATAAATAATTAATTATATTAATTAATAAATGAAAGGCTTTTTGTTGGTTTTATTTTTTGTTTTGGATTATCTCCCAGTTGTGCCAAATTGGAAGCTTCTTTTTTTTTTTTTTTTTGCAGTTTTTGGCTGGAGCTGGGTTTGAACCCGCCACCTCTGGCATATGGGACCAGCACCCTACCCCTTTGAGCCACAGGCACCGCCCTGGAAGCTTCCTTCTTGTTACACTATCAGATGTTTTATTCCAAGGTGTCCAACCTGAGCCCACAATTGTATGTTGATTTTGTGAGTACATTTTTTTGCTTACCTATGGCATTCGACATCACAAAATGCATGTACAGACTTTTTTTTTCTTCTAATCTGCTTTCCTTAGTGTTTGTGTATGGAATGTGTCACCCCCCAAAAAACTCTCATTTTTCCAATGTGCACCAGAGCTGGGGGGTGGAGAGAAGTTTGGACAGCCCTGTAAGTGAACTGGATCGGTTTAGAGGGCTCAGCAGTTCTGGATGCTGCCTGGATAGTGGCAGGGCACTAACCTGACAGAGTAGGAAACGTTCCTTCATTCATCACATACTTGGATGGCATCTACTTCGCACCAGGAACTATTCTTGTGCTAAGTGCATTACAGACGAAAGAGACAAAGTCTTTGCCTTCCTGGAATTAAGATTTCATTGCATGTGTGGAACAGACAATAAACAGATACACACGAAATAAATGAGCAAATGGTCGAAATGAAGTGATTGTAACTGCTGTTATGTTGGTAGGTAAGGGTAACACAGAGTGGGAGAACAGGATTTTGACTTATTTTTTGCTATGATAATAGCCTCCACTCCACTAGTCAGGGAGTCCCTGTAAAGATTGGTGTTTTCTTTTTTTAAATCAATTTCTTTTTCTTTTCTTTTTTTTTTTTAAATATGTCTATTCTAACTTCTAAACTATAAATTAGGGACAGGTGGATATAACCAAAGCTTGGAACTTTCAATCCACTAAGTCCTACTATAGAAAAGTTGTAGAATAGAACTTCACCATCTTTGATTAGTGGACTACATGGTATTTTTCTATCCTCAGAGACTTAAAGTACCTAGTAAATCTCCAAAAGTATGTGTCATATTGGAATATTTCCATACTTCCTTTTAGAAAAGGCCAGAGGGAAGACAGAGCACGTACTTAGAGAATGTTGCAGATTTCTTTTCACATGGGAGAAATCTTCTTTCATTAACGTACTCTTCATCTGTGAACTGGCTCTGATATAAAAACGGAATGAAAGGGCATGACCCTGAAGTGCAGTCTTAACTAAAAGATTTAAATTCTTTGGATATATAGAGCTAAGTAAAACTAGAGTACGCTGCCCTAAAGCCCTTGAAATACAATGATGAATCATCAACCACCAAAAATCTCTTAGTATCACCCCATGGTGATTTACGGACAGAGTTGGGCTCCAGGATAGAAAACATATAGACTTTGGCTTTGATGGTTAAGGGCTGTAATTTGCATCTGCTACTCCAGAAACCCATCATCCTTGTGAAATCCAGGGGCACAATTCAATGGGAGCAGCTCTTACCTTCATGCTTGGCTCATATCTGCAAGCTTTAGCTGGATGTCAAAATAGGAAACCATGTAAAGGAAGCTTCTATTCCAACGATGAGACAAAAAGCTTAGCGCTATGAGTACATTGCCACCGCAAACATTTTATGACTAAGTTTTGAATTAAGTTCTCTATTTTATCAACATTCACATACTAAGTACTCACAAGATAGCCTGAAAGGGAAGGGATATATGTGAATAACAAAAGATTGTATCTCAAACAAATTTTATTGGGTCAATACATTGCCTTCATTATGAAGATAGTTTGTGTTAGTCTTGTCATTAATACTAAATCGGGATCCTGAAGGGGCCAGACTTTTTGCCTTTACATTAAACAGTCCTTGGGTGCAGACCTCACTGAAGAGAAAGATCATAACCATGGGCAAAGTAGTTTCCTTCAGCCAAGGACAAATACAACCCTAGAATCTGAGGATACAAGAACTTTGGGGATCAGAGGGCTTTGGTTGGTGCCACATTATGAGTAAAAATATTTTTGCTTTATTTTAACTGTATGTAAAACCTGTCTAACTATGTGAAGTATTCTGGTTGTTCACTTTCATGCATTATTGTGTTTCTAAGATTTATCTCTATTTTCAAGGCAATTTTAATTACATTTTCATTGCTATGTAATACACAATTATGTAAATGTACAACAATATATTTCCATTTTCGTTATATTCA
Organism: Nycticebus coucang; assembly: GCF_027406575.1. Lineage (NCBI taxonomy): Eukaryota > Metazoa > Chordata > Mammalia > Primates > Lorisidae > Nycticebus > Nycticebus coucang. Next base: position 24,547,157 of record NC_069789.1, on the reverse strand, counting down.
GCTTTATGAGAACTGTTCTCAAGTTTTGCATAGTTATGCAGAGTACTTCTATATAACCTGTTGTCCTTTTAAAGGGTTATTATGGGTTATAAATCTAGAAGTGTAATGCGTAGTATCTTGGTCTTTGGTGATGCCAATGTTTAATGAGTATTGGTTTTTATCTACCAAATGGATTACTATTGGTTGATAATTGATAATCAAGAATTTTTCACTTTCGCTATTCCTGTCTATATTTTAAGGTAAATAGAATAGAGTATAAAATTCAGGAGAAAATTCTACAAGAATGATGTAATAAAATACATTATTTTATAATTTCAAGCTAACAGGAGCTCTTCTATAGTGAAAACCTTCTTTTAAAAAATATTTAATTGACAAGATAATCCACTAGCAGAAGTAAGGAGAGAGACACAAAATAATCTATTCAAAATATAATGAAATTAATAATGTTAAAGGATATTAAGTCATGTGAATCATGGTCTGATGTGATGGTCTTCCATGGATATTTCTTCTCAATCTCATTATTCTTCTTTTGTTTATGAGAAATAATCCTCTTGTTACTATGTTTCCTGCCCACGTTGTCTAATCAGTTATTTATTAAAAGTCAAAGGCAAAGTTATTTGATGTTCTTATGTTGACATTAATGGATTCACTCATACTCTAAAGGCATTCAAAGGAACACAATCTTTCTATTAACTAAACTAAATGTATTGACAAATTTGGAATTTTTTCCTAATAAGGAATTTCACAAATGCATAACCAAATTTAGCATTCATCACATTATAAATGGAGCCATGATTTTCAAGTTCAATATCAGTTACTTGGATATATGCTGGAGTACTCATTCTTGGAGAACACATTCTGGATATTGGTGATCTGTGCTTAGCTAGTTGCACAAAATACTCCTCTAATAATGTATTATATTTCTCATCAATCATTATGATAATTTTTAGTTTTAAGACTATTCTTTGTTTTGAAATTCTGAACATCTATCTCTTTGTCTCTTAACATCTCTTACTTCTTTATGACTTTTATATAGTTGACAACAGCCATTTATCAAACTCATTTGAAACAGCATTGTTTAATATTATAGAATACAAATCATGGTGGAAATGGTATTTGAAATGATTCAGCCATTAGACATAGTTAACTCATATCCTAGTTTGGTCTTCTCCTTTCATCCAATAGTAAAGGTGTATTTCGAGTAGCTGTGCAAGATATCAATCTTTGAGATGTTTTCTTAAGTGAGAAATAGGAAATATAAAATGTAGAATGAGAATGTATATGTGTAGACCCTTATACATACATAGAAACTTACACCATCACCTTAAGAGCTGCCTTTTAGAAGGATGAGTGATCAATTACAATAAGATGAATGAATGTTTAAACCTTCAGATTCTGCTTGAGAGAATGAAATATTCATAATTGAATGCTAATTGCCATAAACATTAGATTTAAATGTAATATCACACTTGAATAATTTGAAAGTGTTCAAGCAGCAGGTGAAAAAATTGACCATAGAGCTGTAAATAGCAAGGTACACAAAATTTTATTGTTTAGAAAGAGACAGAACAAAGCAGACTCATTTGAGTAAAGTTTAAAACCAAGAAGGTTTAATTAGTTTTTAAAATGAATGATGCGTTTTCTCTACTTTCAGATGAAGGGTTTGGAAACCACCTTTATAAACTCAGGTATAAAATGAGATGTAGTTGTCACAGCTGCTCAGTATTAAAAACAAGAAGATCCCAGGGTACAACTGGAGTTTTAGAAGAGGTACACATTATATTGAGAAATTAATGAAATACGAGGCTGGAAATCAAGTTCACAAACTTATCCTAGAAAAAGTGCTTATATACCTCATTGCTGAATAGCACAACAGTCACCTGTGAAGGGCTCCCTTTGGGAAGCTATGCCCCAGATTCCACTGCCTATTCTACCCCTAAAAGCTATTTTGGAACTCTTTTTCTGGAATGGCCATCAGAGCTGTTCTGGTAATAATACTGTAATTTTCCCATGGGGTTCTTGGTCTCAAGAATTAAAGAATGCAGTCATGGACCACAAGTAAGTGAAAGCAAAAGAATTTATTCAGGGAAAGGGGAGAGGAAAGCAGAGCCTGAAGCACAGTGGGTCCCAAGAGGAGACTTTTTGGCTCTTTGTCTGGGGGTTTTCAGCCTTAAATGTTCTCCTGGTTATTGGTGGCAATCTCTGCTTGGCTCCTGCAAATTAAAGTAGCTTGTGGGTATTGGCTCCCAGTTTGTACTGCCTTGCTTCTTTTGCCCGGTCTCCCTTGGGGCTCTTTCTTCCTGGTAGGTCCTATCCAGCAATAGCTATTAACTAATGGTGGCGCAGGTCACATAAGCACTCTGCGGAGACTGCAAAACTTCCAGGTGGAGATTTTCCAGGCCTATTGGGTGTGCCCAACCCTCTCTCCTTCCTGACCTTCTTTCTTCTCAGCACCCCACATCCCGGTCCCTGCCAAAAAGCCTTCTGATTCCTATCAGTAAGAGGTCTGCCCTTTAAGTTTTTGAACTCATCCTAGGGAAAGTTCTTTGGAGAGTGGACATAGCTTCCCAAGAGGCGTACTTTAAAGGTGACCATAGTGATATTCGGCAGTGAAGTATGTAGCACTTTTTCTAGGATGAGTTTGTGAACTTAATTGTCCACCCTTACACAAATGTGGACAGAAAAGAAACCATACTCTGTAAAATAATGTAAAGAGGTTTTTCTGAGCCAAATTGGAGGACCATGGCCCAGACCCACGCCCAAGAAACCTTGAGCAAGTGGACTCTGGTAGTGGGGTCACAGTTTGGTTTCATAAATGTTTATTAGTATCAAAACATAGAAAATGTGATCAGTAGTTCATATCTGACTTGCCTTTTCACTGCAAAGTGAGCAACTCCCTAAGCTTAAGAATTGGGTTTATTCCCCACCAGCTTCCATCAATAATTAATCCAATTTTAAATTTAAATACAAAGTAATAATTCTATGTTATCTGTAACTCATTGACTTTCTGGATATTTCTCACATTTTTTACTGAGGTGCAATTAACACAAAAAACTTTGTTTAATGTATACATCCTGATGAGCTTGAAGATTAGTATATACCGGTGAAACTGTCACCGTAAACAATACCAGAAACAACCATCACTTTCAAAGTTTCCTCCCTTCCTCCTTTTATTCTTTTGTGATAAGATTTACCCTTTTGAATTTTTAAGTATACGATATTGTTAACTCTACATATTGTTAACTCTAATACTATATTGTTAACTCTATGAAATATGCTGCCCGGGCGAACGGTAGGACTTTATTCATCTTAAATAACTGAAACTGTGTAACCTTTCACTCTATCTTCACCTGTTTCAGCTCCCTATATGTCCAATGTTTAAAAATGTTCAAGGAGGAAAAAATCGACCTCCCGGCCCTGACTCCGGGCTTTCCCCGGGGAGGAAGCGCCGCGGAAGGACAGTCGCTACAAAGGTGCGGGGCAGGGCTCAGCTCAAAGATCCGCGGTACTGCTAAGAGCAGCGGCTGTAAGACCGCTTCTCCTCCGGTTCGCCGAGCTGGAGTTGGAACTGCACCTCCATGGGGCCACTGCCCCGGCTGCCGGGCAGCGGCTCCTCCAGACGGAGCCCCCGGCGCAGAATGAGCCGGAGGCAGGGGCGATGTCTCGGCAAAGCGACCGCGCCGGGTGGATGCTGCGCTGGTTCACCACCGGGATCTTGTTTGCCTCCTTCCTGGGGCTGGAGTGTCGATGTTGGCTACCACAGTTGGTCTTTATCTTATTTCCTTCTGCAAGACAGCAGTATTACTGACTGTCATGATGTCTGTCTTTGGTGCTTCAATTGGCATTCTGGATACAGAATTGCTTTGGCTATTCCGGATTTTTTTCTGGTTCCGTATGAAATGAAGACCTATTTATTAAAGTTGATCCGGTTCTCCGAGCGCCCCCGGCGCGGGTCTCAGCAGCTCGGGCGGCGGGAGGAGAGCAGCGGCCGGGCAGCGCAGCTTGGTGAAGGCCCCGGGCGCAGCCCTGCGCGCCGCCAAGAGGAAGGTCAGCTGTGCCGCAGGAGCCGGGAAGGAAGAGCCCAAGAGGAGGTCGGCCGGCGCGCTTGTCAGCTAAACCCGCTCCTGCGAAAGTGGAAACGAAGCCAAAAAAGGCAGCAGCGAGGGATAAGTCTTCAGACAAAAACGTGCAACGGAAAGGGAAAAGAGGAGCAAAGGGAATGCAGGCCCGAGTGGCTAACCAAGAAACTAAAGAAGATTTACCAGCAGAAAACGGAGAAACTAAAGCTGAGGAGGATCAGCCGCTGACGAAGCAGGAGAGAAAGAAGCCAAGTCTGATTAATACCGTATACCATGTCTTACCAGGGGTCCCTGCCTCCCTTCTTGTACAATCCAGAGGAACATTTTTGTCAACTATTGTGTAAATGCAAGGTTTTTAGTAGCTCTAGAAACATTTTTTTCTTTTTTTTTTTTTTGTAGAGACAGAGTCTCACTTTATGGCCCTCGGTAGAGTGCCGTGGCCTCACACAGCTCACAGCAACCTCCAACTCCTGGGCTTAAGCGATTCTCTTGCCTCAGCCTCCCGAGTACCTGGGACTACAGGCGCCCGCCACAACGCCCGGCTATTTTTTTTTTTTTGGTTGCAGCCGTCATTGTTGTTTGGTGGGCCGGGCTGTATTCGAACCCACCAGCTCAGGTGTATGTGGCTGGCGCATTAGCCACTTGAGCCACAGGCACCAAGCCCAGACTGAATCTTTTATTCCTATTTTCTTAAATGCCACCTATATTCTTTTTTTTTTTTTTTTTTGTAGAGACAGAGTCTCACTTTATGGCCCTCGGTAGAGTGCGGTGGCATCACACAGCTCACAGCAACCTCCAACTCCTGGGCTTAAGCGATTCTCTTGCCTCAGTCTCCCAAGTAGCTGGGACTACAGGCGCCCGCCACAACGCCCAGCTATTTTTTTGTTGCAGTTTGGCCCAGCTATTTTTTTGTTGCAGTTTGGCCGGGGCCGGGTTTGAACCCGCCACCCTCGGTATATGGGGCCGGCGCCCTACTCACCAAGCCACAGGCGCCACCCAGCTCTAGAAACATTTTTAAGAAGGAGGGAATCCCACCTCATCCCATTTTTTAAATGTTAATTGCTTTTTTTTTAAGAGGTGAAATCATTTGCTGGTTGTTTATTTTTGGTACAACCAGAAAATAGTGTGGGATGTTGAATTAATGGGAGGCTTTGACTATCTTGGGTGTGAGCTTAACATTCCATAAATGGGGGTTAGTTTTTACATCCTGTAATACGAAGCACACTAAATGGCAGTATGGAGTCCCAGTCCTGCATTGATGTGTGACATTTTAAAGTACTTCTTTTCCCATGTTGTTTTGTACTAGAATTGTTTCCTAAAGAAAACCACTCCCATGATCATGGCTCTCCGTGTCAGAACTGTGTACACCCCTTAACATCTTTGGTTGTGGTGCTCCTGTTTTCCAGCAACTTTGTTGCTGTGCTGTGAAGGACTGAAAATCTAAGCATGTAGCGTATGGTAATGAAGTGTGAATTGGTGGGACTTACCTAACAGCTTATCAGCATTTGAAGATACTGGTACTTGTATCCTCTTAAGGAAAATTTGCCTCCAAATTTTAATCTGGAAAGTCACTGGAATAAATGTTTAAAAAAGAATTACAATAAATGGCTTTTTAGATTTTGGGTACATATGTTAAGAATTGTGTATACAAATTGAAATGTCTGTACTGATGCTCAACACAATCAATAAAATCTCAACTAAAAAAAAATAAAAAAAAGTTATTCAAAATATGAAAAAAAAAATTTTCAACGGAGTACAACAAACAGAATGTTCACTCTTCCTTGTTAATACACAACCAGGAATTTACTCTTCATCCATTGCTTTTAAACAAATAATGAAGATTTGTTTTACGTGAAGCAGTATTTCTGGCATGATAAAATAATGAGTTTTAAAGTCTCTGCCATTACAGTCTAAAAGAAGAGAAGTGTAGCCAAATGGTAATAATGGAGTATGGAAAGTGCTTATTATAATTTACTTAGAAATTCACCATAGTAAAAAGGTAAGTACACTTGCAAAAAATTAATCATTTAATATCAAATGAAATACAGAACTATTCCATTAACACTAAATTCTATTATAAATATTTTTAAAATTTTTGGATTTATGTGGTTATAAGGGTCTTAGAACCACCTAAATTTATCACAGTCAATATCAATTATTATTATGCAGTATGGAACAAGACTAACTTTGGAAATAGTCAAATCTAGTTTTGATTTTGCTTTTATTCATTAACTGTGTGAATGGTTGTAGGTGAATCCTTTTAAAGATGAATTTTGGAAACTGCAAAATGTTGAACATGTATTTTACAGTATGTTGTTGGACCTCCTAGTACATAATGATTTTCGTGTTCCACTCCAGCGTGGGAAAGTCTCCAGCACAGTTCTTTTGTTGGGTTTGTTCACCTGCCCCACTGCTGGAGCCTCTCTGCCACGTTTCCTAATGCAGTGTGGACTGTAGCCCACAGGTAGTGCAGGTTGAACCCTTTCTGTCTCTTGGCAGGCCACGCGTTTTGACGGGAACAGGTACTCATGTGTATTTGCACAATCGTTCACGTAGGAAAATGACAGGGAGAAGGTGTGTAAGTGATGACTATATCGCAACATGGATTTTTGAGGACAGAGAGGTCGAAAGAGAGTTTAGTGATGAAAAAGAGCATGAAGAAACTCTTCCTCTGCACAGTGATATTAGTTCCGGGGAATCTGATGCTAGCGACGAAGATGGTGATCCTACAAAGTTCTCATGCTCTGTCACACAATAGGAAACCCAACTTGAATATTTCCAGCTCTTTTTCTCAGGCAATCTTATTGGTGAAATTGTGACCACAGCAAATATGTATGCAGCAGAAAAAAACACACAAGGTGACTCCACTAACAAATTATTCAATGTGGGGCGGCGCCTGTGGCTCAAAGGGTAGGGTGCCAGCCCCATATGCTGGAGGTGGCGGGTTCAAACCCACCCCCGGCCAAAAACTGCAAATAAATAAATAAATAAAATAAATTCCCACTCAATGTGGCACTCACAGAAGGATGTTTCAACAGAAGAAATGAAGTGTGCTTTGGTGTAATACTGAATATGGCTCTGAATTTGAAGGTGCAATTAGTTAACACTTTTACGGGTCCTCTGGACTGAACCCTGTTCTTTAAGGATCTTTTCCCTCATCTCCATTTTCCAAATATTTTCAATGCTGCATGAAGTTCCTCCTGTCACAGCTCAAGGGAGTATGTGTATCTGAGGGAGCAAAGTGAGGAATGTTAGTGAGTGTATTGACAAAAAAATGCAAAGAGCTTTATGTACCAGGAAGACATGTGGCTATGGATGAGACCACAGTAGGTTTCAGAGGAAGGATTGATCCAAGTGCTACAAGCCAAAGAAACCCACAAAGTGGGGCCTAAGAATATGTTTCCTGTGTGATTCAGAAAATGTTATATCTTTTCCCCCATTCTCTATTATGGCAAAACAATAATAGAAAGTCTTATTCGTCCTCATCTGCCATTTACATCTCAAATATTAATTCATTTGGCACAAGTTTTGCAAGCGCATATGAGTGCTTCAGGCTATCACATCTACATGGGCAGGTTCTAAGCAGGCTCTCAACTCACTTGGGAATTGCATAAAATGAAAATACATATAACAGGAACAGTTATGGCTTCTAGAAAGGATTTTCCAAGTGATCTGAAAAAAAAGAAGCTTCAGGAACATGAATTATGTGCCTCTCATTTTATGATAAGAGGTTAATGACAATGCTGAGTACATCCTTTGTCCCTCAAGCTTAGTTGGTCATTGGTTATAGAAAGAAACAGCCTGCTTAATTTGAAAAACCGACAGTTCTTGTAGAATATAGAGAGTTGATGGAAACAGTGAACAGAGCTGATCAATACTGTGGATGTTATGGATTTACAAGGAGGTCTTCCAAATTTTGGAAAAAAATTATCCTTCTAGCTGATGGAACTTGCAGCTGTGAACAGCTACAGTCTTTACTCATTGGATAAGAAGATTAGAGAAAAAGTGCAGACACGCCTGGCTGGCCATCCATTCTTTGCCCAGACATCAAGTTGTGTTAATTAGCTGTAATCACACCTCAGATAAACCTCCTGGACTACATCACTGCCCTGCACAAACTATGAAGTTGTTTTAGAAGCAGCGCAGGCCTTGGGCCAGTCAAATTTACTGCAGAGTCTGACTTTACCTGTTATGCCACTCCATATGTGTGACACCAAGAGGCTGCCTAATATTATAACTCAGATAAATGCCTTGTTAATAAAATAGCCATAATGAAATGGTATAGTCATGTTGTTTCCAGGTTAAAAATAAGAAGAATATTTTTCTTCCCATTCATTAGACTTCTATTCACAAGTAAAACCTACTATTAGTGGATTTTTGATCAGATGCTCTACATATTGAGTGCTGCTTTTGGAAAGGTCAATAAATTCTTCCAATAATTAATGTAGCAAAGAATGCTTTTCTCCCTTTTGTCATTTTCCTATAACCATGCAAAAGAGCTCTTTTATTTTCAGCTAGTGCATGAGGAATTTCATAAAGAAATGGCAATGGGAGTCCTCTCAGTGGCTGTAAATAGATTCCTTTCTCATTAATGATGCTTTGACAAGCAGGTTTATTAAATTCAGAATATATAGCAGTGAAATAAAAACGTATTAATTCAGGACAACATAAAAGTAGCTGAATAATTTGTGTCTAAGTTATGGAACACATTCATAATAACAACATATGCTTTTTCATGCCAGTGAAAAAATATTTAGTGACATCTATCACTGGCGGATAAAGTAAAATCGAGTGGTCACGTCAATGAATTAATGACACAGCTCAATCTCCAAGTCTCTGACAATCTTAAAAAGTGAGACTAAAATGAAAATAAAGAATTCAAAGTGCTATGGGTGCTGGGATGAACTTACCAGAGAAAGCATTGATGGTCGATTCTTCCTAGATAATAGGATGATTGTTTTATGAAAAGCTTTGTGGGGGATGAGTTGAATATTCCTATTTTCACACAGCTAGGTCAAGAACTTTCCTAAGTTAAAATGGAAAGTAAATATATAGATAAAAGAAAAAGACAAAAATGAGGTGTGTAAGCAATACTGTTCAGAGGTACTAAAAGTGGTTCAGCATGACTAAATATAAAATAAAAAGCTTTAGTGTTGAGTGGGGAGAAACAGTCTAGAGAAGTTCACTAAGAATCCATCATGGATGGCCTTGAAGGGGACACCAAAGATTTAACTTTACCATATGAGCAAGTTTAAATGTAAAATGACTTGAGCAAATCTATTTCAGAAAGATCTGTGTATCACAAATTAGGGATGAGAATAGTAAGGATACAAGACAGGGGTTATAAGCCCTATAGAAGACTCTTCATAATCCAGAAAAAATTAAAATAAGCAACAGTGGAAGAAAAAGCCCACATGCTCACAGCAAAATGGTGGTACATCGATGTACTACAGTAAGTCCCCTTTACCCATGGTTTTGATTTTTTTTTTTTTTGCAGTTTTTGGCCAGGGTTGGGTTTGAACCCGCCACCTCCAGCATATGGGACCTGGACCCTACTCCTTTGAGCCACAGGCACTGCCCCAGTTTTGCTTTTTACAGTTCCAGTTTCACACAGACAACCGTGGTCCATAAATATTAAGTGGAAAATTCTAGCAATAAGCAATTCAGAAATTTTAAATTGTGCATCATTCTGAGGAGCACAATGAACTCTCGTGCCGTCCTGCTCATTCCCACTCGGTACTTAAATTATTCCTTTGTCTAGTGTATCTAAGACATAAATGCTACCGCCTAATAGTCACTTGATAGCAATTTGAGTTACCAGTTTGACTGTCCCAGTTAGTGGTTGTGTTCAAGGAGCCCTTATTTCACTTAATAATGATCTCAAAGCACAAGAATAATGATTATTGTGAATTTTCTATTTTATTACAGTTGATCCTTGAACGACATGGGGATTGGGTGTGCAGATCCCCCGTGTAGACAAAAATCTACATATAATTTGTACCTACCTAAAAACTTAACTACCCCGTTTCCCCCAAAATAAGACATCCTCCGAAAATAAGACCTACTTACAGGAAAGATAAGACGTCCCCTGAAAATAAGACCTAGCGCGTCTTTGGGAGCACACCTTAATATAAGACACTGTCTTATTTTCGGGGAAACAGGGTAACAACCTACTGTTTATTGGAAGCCTTGCCAATAAACAGTTAACACATATTTTGTATGTTATATGTATTCTGTGCCGTATTCTTACATAAGTAATCTAGGGGGAAAGCTATTAAAAGCAATAAGGAAAATAAATTATATTTACAGTATTAAAATGCATTCGTTGATGCCAGATTATGAAATGGCAGGTAAGTGCCGTTGCAGACCTCTATCTACGGAACCCACCAAGCAATTCAACTTGTTCTTACAATGTCATGACGTTCCTCTGCATCTTAGGGGCACTCACATTGTCACCAGTGGCACTTTGTACACTTCCTGTGGAAATATTTAACATGAGTCACTAATAGAATGCATCTTTATCCAGATGAAGTAGAATGATTTTGAAGTATTTCTTCTTTTCCCATTGTCTAAAAGATTGGGCAAGATCTGTTTTTTGAAATTATCTTTTATTTTTATTTATAAATATTAGTTGTCTATTTTTTGAGACTTTGGGGGAAAAATGAAAAGTTAACTGATGACTCCATACTGAACCTCAGAGTCAAAGCATTCTGTAATAGATATACTCTTATCTGACAATGTGAATGTTACTTTCTTTACATTCTTCTTATTATTGCTTAATACTTCGTTGCAGCAATCGTCTGCTTTCTTTTCTGAGTGTATTTATCTTCGTTTGTTCTTTACGAGGGTTTTGTTTCTAGTCCTTACCTTAAACATTGTTATTGTGATTAAATTTTAAGCCTCTTTAGTTTTGTGAAGGCAAAACGTGGAAACCTAATAAACACAAGTATATGTAAAAAAAAGAAAAAAAAAGAATCACTAAGAGGAGGCAAAATTCACAAATAGAGAGGTGGAAGATGTGAACTCTAAAAACATTATCTTCTAATGTAGTCTTAGAAAATCAATGGCTAGTTTTCCCCATATATACCAGTAATTACATTTGCTCAAACCTGTGCTGAATATTTCTCTGTTGAATTTTATTTTCATTCTGTCCACTGTCACCCTCACAGCTCTTATCCTTTGTCTTTAACCTTAGTCAATATTTGCAATTGTATATTCTTCAAATTCTGAATTCTACAAATTTTGAATGCTTACCCCAATCATTTAAATTATGGATCGCATCGACTTCTTGTTCTAATGTGAGAAATTCCCCTTTAAATTACACAAAAGATTATTATGAGAGGCACCTTCTGAAACACTGACTATATTCATACATTGGAAATAACCAACTTACAATGTGTAATATTTAAAAAGATTGTGTTCACAATTCTAAAGTTTATTCCAGAAAATCAAGACTCCTTTGCTTGCTCTTATGGAGTTAATGGAAAATACTTCATCAACTCTGGCCAAGCCACTTCCTTCATGGGAAGGAAATAATCCAAGCTGCATGCTAAGTGTTATGGTAGACGTTACAAAGTGGAGGGTGACAACACATATGTCAGAATTCTGGGCTGCTGGTATAGGAGAACTTTGCTGTAAATCTTTAAACTTAATTGGATAAGGAAGACTAGAACACAAAATTCATTATTGATGCACTGTTTGCCCCTGTTGCCTCTATCACTCCTTATAGGTTTGTTTTATTTTCCAAATAGCTCATGAACTCTTATACTTTTGACTCTATATATTTTTTCTGTATTACTGAAAATCTAGTAAACAAAATGTTTCTTCAGAATCATCTAATTTTTTAAGATACCAGAAGAAGCAAGAAATTTTTTTCTCCTTCAATTTTTCCTAAGTGCATAGGCCAAGGTCATCCAGTTAGGAATGTCTGGATATTGGCTTACACACACTTTAGGTCAATCCCAGCCTCATCATTTCTCGATAGGAAGCCTCACATGAATTATTTAACTTCAATGAACTCCAGTTACTTTATTTATAAAATGAAGATTACATTTTTTTTTTTTTTTGAGACAGAGTATTACTATGTCACCCTCGGTAGAGTGCTGTGGCATTACAGCTCACAGCAACCTCAAACTCTTGAGCTTAAGCAATTCTCTTGCCTCAGTGCCCCAAGTAGTTGGGACTGCAGGCACCTGCCGCAAAGCTAGGATATTTTTTGGTTGTAGCTGCCATTGTTGTTTGGCAGGCCTGGGCTGGGTTTGAACCCGCCAGCCCTGGTGTATGTGGTTGGTGCCCTAACCACTGTGCTACAGGTACTGAGCCAGAGAATTACATTTTTTTGCTACATAAATGAAGATACATTGAAGTGGGGTGTGCTCTAATAGAAGTATTAGTGTTATGTATTTAGTTAATATTATTATTCATTATGGCCTGGTATAAAATGAGCATTTTAGAGATCAAGGTAAAAATGCAATTTTATTATTTTCTAAACAAAAATGCATGGTTGACAAATTTTCCAAGCTTTACGGTTTCATTATAGTGTGGAGTTGAATCCTTTCTGTCTCAATCAAACCTCTCTGTGGACTTTCATGTATTTTTTATAAATCTCAGAAGGAGACGGTGTTAATTTACAAAGACTAGTACATTCTTATCTCTCCCTTTACCTATGCCCTTGCCAGCTGACTTTGCAACTTTTATTTCTAAGAGGCCATGTCTATTTTCTTACTTTTTGACTATGGGCAGGTTCTGTGGCTTTCTCTGGTCAATACACTTGTGGAAGTGATGCTCTATGTTGGGAATTAAGACTTCTAGAGTTTTTGAATGAGTCTATGTGCTAACTTTCCTGCAGGCTAGTTCAGGCATGTCCTTGTGCTAATGGCAGAAGGGCAAGGGAGCAGTCCCAGCTTCTGAGCTGTCATCTCAGAGGGCTAGCCAAGGTCAGCAGATTCACTCAGCCACTTGTCAGCTCACTCAGCTGTGTGCCTGATAAATACTGCTTGTTTAATGCCAGAAGGGTTTGGGTTTGTTTTGTTACAGGGCACCATTGAGGCAAAAGATAACTGATACAGACTCCAAAAACAAGTGTCAACTCATAATAGCATGTTAAAAATGCAATGTGTCAACCACAAAAAGATTTTTTGAGTATTTGTGGGGGAAGGGGGCTCAACATTTTATTTTATTTATTTTTCTTTTTTTTATTAAGTCATTTGTACATAGATCATGAGTACATTTATGCCCTTATGGGATTCAATGTGTTGATTATTTGTACAAACTGGAGTGCTTACATCCTACTAACCAACATATCCTTCACCTCATTTACCCAATTACAGTGTTAAGACATTTGTGTTCTACACCTGATAGATCCAACTTGTACAATTTAAAAAAATGATACCGACAGAAAATTGCAAGAGTGGTACAAAGAATATATATCTCTCATCTAGATGTACAAATGTTAACATTTTACCACATTGATTTTCTTTTGTTATTTACCTACATAATTATTATCTAGCAAATCAATTAAAAGTAAATTAAAGATTGCATAATCCTTTGTTACTAAATTTTACCTTGTCAAGGCAGAGGCCTGCTAGTTCTCCAAAAGTATACCATGTATGAATTGGCTTTCAAACAACTTGTCGAAGAAAATAAAAATTTCGGGACTCTCTGTCCTCAGCTCCTTATGCAGAAGAGAAATTAAAGGTCTCAGGTATCTGGTACCTTTGAAGAACTGTCCCCACAGATCATTCATTAAGGGCATTCCTTATGGCCTCCCATAAGCAAGGACATCCAAATTATAACTTTAGGTCTGCAGATTAAGTCCATCTCCTAAAACTAAAGTCTATTCTAATTCTGCACTAATAATGAATTATAAGTCCACCTTCACAGGTGCAGAACAGAGACAAGACAGTATCAGACACACATTTACCTACCCAGTGACTGGTATATAACTGCTATTTCTTTAACTTCTCTTTTATTCTTTAACATTGGCCTTATTTTCTGTAAAATGTGGATTATCCTGAGTCTCACCAAAATGGAACCATTTTGTTTCACTGTCCTTGCCTTTTTTTTTTTTTTCGTTCTTTAAATGACTTTAAATGTTAAGCCCTCCAAATTCCCTTTCTGAAAAATAGCCAGGGCTTTGTCTGTGGTTTGTGGTTTTCCTGAGTGTATCCTCAGCGTTAGCTTTTTTTTTTTTTTCTCTTTTTTAAAAACTTTATTCAAATTAATATGAGGGTACAATATTTAGGTTACATTGTTCTCACTTCCAGGGTAAAGTTCCATTTGTAGAAGAGCCCTTCATCCGGGGGGGTGTTATACAGCCTCACAATGTGCACATTGGGTTAGATCCTGCCTCGTGCCCTCCCTCCTTCCGGCATATGTCCTCCCCTCCCCTGACCCCCGCTTCCTTCTACTCCCCCCAAACTGGACTATAGTAGTGTTTTTTTGTTCTTAGGAACATATCATTTTTTATATATTGATTTCATAGTAGTAATAAACCTTCATTAATTGAGATATTTACCTTAGTCACTCATTTTAGGTGTATGCATGGATTCAATCCTGGAAAGTAGAAGCTATTTCTTAAAATGAATTTTTCCTAAGGATCACATACATGAGTAAATTGAAATATAACATAGAAAAATTAAGTTAGCATATATGAGACACTTATTTTCCTTTTTTCTGCTTATTAGGTATTATAGCAAATAAAAATTTCACTAGATCAAATACTTTTGAACACCATTTATTAGAATTTCACAATCAGGCTTCGTGCCTGTAGCACAGTGGTTACGGCACCAACCCCGTGCACAGAGGGTGGTGGGTTCAAATACGGCCTAGGCCAGCTAAACAACAATGACAACTGCAACAACAACAACAACAAAAATGCCAGGCATTGTGGCAGGCTCAGCTACTTGGGAGGCTAAGGCAAGAGAATCACTTGAACCCAAGAGTTTATTTATTTACTTATTTTATTATTTGTTTATTTTTTATTTTTTATTAAATCATAGCTGTGTACATTAGTATGATCATGGGGCACCATACACTTGGTTCATAGACCGTTTGACACATTTTCATCATACTAGTTAACATAGCTTTCCTGGCATTTTCTTAGTTATTTTGCATCTTACAAGGGTATATGTGAATCTTAGTAAATGTGGAATGTAAAGGTCTTAGCAAAAGAACCCAAGAGTTTGAGGCTGCTGTGAGCTGTGATGCCACAGCACCCTACCAAGGGTGACATAGTGAGACTCTGTCTCCAAAAAAAATAATAAAAAAAGAAGAATTTCACTATCAATTATCTTTGATAGTAGAACTTCCACTAATCTCAGCAGAGCAGGCCATGCAGATGCAGTAAAACACTATCTTTACTTAGTAGTAAGCATCTCCTCGATCTCAGAAGAACGTCGAGGAAGGCCATCCTGCTGTGTTAGTAATAATGTCTATAATTTTTTTTTCCAATACACTTTCATGTACTTTTAAAATACAAAATCAAGCTGTGAAAGTATATGAGTACATTGATCTTTGTGTTATTCCTTTCTTTATTAAGTAGACGAGAAAAACTACTTAAATAATAAATGGTTTCATATATACTTGTAAATTTTCATTTATGAATTAGGTCTCTCCCAGTTATCAAAGAATTTTAACGAAACCTCGTTATCACTGGTGATAACTTGAAATGTTAGGAATGAAAATTGCTTCATTAGATGTAATTTCAATCACTAGGGTATGTAGAATTAGCATTTTTGTAAACTTGTGAACAAGGCATCAAAAAGCCAACCCCAAACTTCCTGGGCAAGACCTCAGTACTTGTACCATCAAAATTAATTCTTGATGAAGACATTACTTAGAGAAATTATCCACACTTGAGAATCATCTAAGCTTACAAAAACCAAAACCTTCAGTTCCTAACATAACACAAAATCAACTGAAGCAAAATTTCTTGAATAAGGTTCAGTAACCTGAATTTAGTAACAGTTCTCTCCATAATTGTGGCAATTTTCGCCTCTTCACCCTGGGCAGGATTCTGGCTACTGAGGTATCATGCATTTACCACGGCCCATTCTCTTCTGGAGAACATTAAAAGGAATTATGAACCGGGCGGCACCTGTGGCTCAGTGAGTAGGGCGCCGGCCCCATATGCCGAGGGTGGTGGGTTCAAACCCAGCCCCGGCCAAACTGCAACAACAACAACAACAACAACAAAAAATAGCCGGGCGTTGTGGCGGGCGCCTGTAGTCCCCACTGCTCGGGAGGCTGAGGCAAGAGAATCGCGTAAGCCCAAGAGTTAGAGGCTGCTGTGAGTCCTGTGATGTCACGGCACTCTACCCGAGGGCGGTACAGTGAGACTCTGTCTCTACAAAAAAAAAAAAAAAAAAGGAATTATGAACCAAAAATAATGTTAACAGTGGCCTTATATTTATCTGTGTAGGTAACTTTACCAAAACTTTTTATTTCCTCATAGTGCTTCAAATTACTGTCTATTGTCCTTTCATTTCGTCCTGGGATTGTCTTTTCAGCATTTCTTGATGGAAGGTCTACTCCCTCATCTTTGGTTTCTATGCAAATGTCTTAATTTATCCTTCATTTTTAAGGCAAGTGTTACAGAATCTAAAATTCTTGGCAGACCACGTACTTTTTTTCTTTCAGCACTTTATGTCATCTTCCTGCCTATGAACTTTATGTTTCCAGTTGAAAAGTTAGCCTTCAGGTATTTTGAGACTTTGTGATGTGAGTTAATCTTGCTGGGGTGAGGTGATATGTTAGAGTAGTTTTGATTTGCATTTCTCTGATGATTAAAGACAAACTTTTTTTCATGTTTTTGTTGGCCATTTGTGGATGTGGAGAGAAGGGAACCCTTCTACACTTCTGGTGGGATTGCAAACTAATAAAGCCTCTTTTGGAGAGAAGTGTGGAGAATCCCCAAAGATCTAAAAGCAGACCTCCCGTTTGACCCTGCAATCTCATTACTATCTACCCAGAAGAACAAAAATCATTTTACCACAAAAACATTTGCATTAGAATGTTTACTGCAGCTCAATTCATAATTGCCAAGTCATGGAACCAACCCAAGTGCCCATCAATCCATGAATGGATGTACAAACTGTGGTCTATGTAGACCATGGAATACTATTCAGCCATTAAAAAAGATGGAGACGTTACAACTTTTACATTTACCTTAATGGAGTTGAAATACATTCTTCTTAGTAAAGTACCACAAGAATGGAAAAATAAATATCCAATGTTCTCCATCCCAATATGAAATCAACTTATAAACAAGTACATGCTCATTAGAACAATAATACACTAATGTAGTCCAGTTTAGGGGTAGAGGGAAGTGGGAGGCGGGGCAGGAGGATGTTTGGCAGAAGGAGGGAGGGCAGGAGGCAGTTGCTCACCTAACGTGCACATTGTATAACACGTCTTCTGGGTGTATAACACATCTTCTGGGCGAGGGGCTCTTCTACAAATGGAACTTTACCCTAGAAGGGAGAACAATGTAACCTAAAAATTGTACCTACATATTAATTTAGAAAAAAAATTTTATAAGTACTCAATAAATAAATAAATGAAAAGAAAAACAAGCCTTCACTCTTTCAAGCATCCCTTGTGGGAGAGAAATTGCTTCTCTCTTGCTGCTTCAAGATTCTCTCTCTGTCTTTGGGTCTTGACGATTTGATGGTAATTGTCTCAGTGAGGTTCTCTTGAAATCTGTTGGCTTCTTCAATGTGTAAATTTGTATCTTTTACCACATTTGAGAAATTTTCAACTACAATTTGGTAAATATCCTTTTTTCCCTTCCTGTCTTCCCTCTCCATCAAAGATTCTCTCTGTGTGCATACTTATCTGCTTTATCTGCGTGATATCTCGAAGATTTCTTAGTCTCTGTTCATTTTTCTCCATTCTTTCTTTCTTTATCTCCTCAAACTTGATAGTTTTAGCTGACCTGTCTTCCAATTCACGGATTCTTTTTTCTATTTACACAAATCTATCAAAGCCCACTAGTGAGTTTATTTTAAATAGTAGTTATTGTACTTTTCAGCTGAAGAATTTTGAAATTCAGTCTCTATTGATATTCTATGTTTGTTCTCACATCCCTCTCCTGATTTACTTTAACTTCTTGTGCATGATTTTCTTTAGTCTTTGGGCATATTTAAGACATGTGCTTAAAATTATTTTTTCTTCCACTCTTGAGATACTTTGCTAAGAAGAATGTTCCAGCTCCATCCATGTAAACATGGAAGAGACAAAGTCTCAAAAGTGGAAGAAAAGGTATCCAATTTACTCAGTCCTATTATGAAACAAATTAATGGAATTCATATGAAAGCTGTAACCCAATTATAGCCCAAGAATATGGGGAAAAGGGAAAGGGAGGGGAGTGGGGAGGATGGATGGAAGGAGGGTAATTGATGGGACCACACCAACGATGCATCTTACAAGGGTACATGTGAAATTTACTAAATGTAGAATATGAGTGTCTTAACACAATAAGTAAGAAAATGTGGTGAAGGCTTTGTTAACCAGTGTGATGAAAATATTTCAAATGGTATATAAAACCAGCACATTGTACCCCATGATTAAATAAAATAAAATTATTGACTAGGAAATCTCATCTCTGTTTCCTCAGGAACAGTTTCTGTTATTATTTTTTTTTCTTTGGTAGGCTATAATTTTTTGTCTCTTTGTATACTTTCTAAATTTTTTGTTGAAAATGGGAATTTTTGAACATTATAATGCAATAATTCTGGAAATAGGTAATTTTCCCTGCTCAAAGTTTATTTTGCTTCTTTATTTTGTTCTGTGGTATGTGTTTCTAAACTATTTGTGTACAGTCTGTATTACTTGTCATATATGATCTCTGAATTCTCTGCTCCTTAACTTGTGTTCAACTGGTGTTTTGACAAAGATTTCCATCAACTCCAGAGGCCAAAAAAAAAGAAAGAAAAGAAATAAATGGAACGACATAGAAAAAATTAAAAAAGAAAGGTAAAAATATTTCTGTAGTCCTTATGAATGGGCTCTGTGCTAAGCTACTTCTTCAGCACTCAACCAGACCGTTTACAGCTCTGCCTTAGCATTAAATTTAGGCTTTCACTGTATCCAGAAATCAACTGTCGGTGAAAACTTAGTGTCTTTCTAGTTTTTTTTAATCTATGCCCTGTTTTGGGTAGGATGCAGATTTCTTTTTTCTTTTTTTTTTTGCAGTTTTTGGCCAGGGCTGGGTTTGAACCCACCACCTCTGGCATATGGGGCCGGCACCCTATTCCTTTGAGCCACAGGTGCCGCCCAGGATGCAGCTTTCTAAATTCCTCAGTATACAAGAGTATTTTTCAGTGCCCTAATTTCTCAAAGAAATTATCTTCCTAGCTCTTCCACCCAGATTTTAGACTCTATTGTGGGACTGCAGGACACTGCCCCAGGCAGCTACATGTTGGTTGTCTTACAATGTTTTTGAGGAATGCCCACTGTTTCTGACCTTTATAGGTCTGGAGTTAACCTAAAGAAAGATGAGTTCTTTGTGTAAATATCCAGAGTAGAAAAGACAAACGAAATTCACTGAATGTAAGTAAAGCAAGCCTGCCTTGCTCCCTCAGAACAGAGAGGCATCCCTGCCAGGCGCAGAGGCTGTTGTGTTCAGTCTACCGCAAAGCCAGGAAGGCGTCTCAGGAAGGGCAGGTGATCACAAAGCTTCTCCACCACTTTTAAGCTGTTTTGGTATTTATTCCCTGTTCACATGTCTGCTGTAACCACTTGAGTGTTTTCCAGCATTAATTCATAGAGTTTTTGCTTGATTTATTTTCCTTCTGTGGCCCTTGGAGGAACCTAGTGGGCTATTTTCTACCATGTCACTCACTGTGGACCTTGAAGTCAGGGAAAATATTTTTCCGTATGGTTTTCTGCTTGTGGAAATAAAAAATGAATACACTTCTGTTCTTTTTTCCCCTGATATCAGGGAGAAATGGAAGTGATGGGGGAGGGTGTTCTTTGTGGAAATCTTATAGCTCAGCTTACTGCCTGTACCTTCCCTCTGCTTTTCTTCAAGTAGAAAGTTCTTCTTGACCCTTTTTTTTTTTTTTGAGACAGAGTTTCAAGAGAAAGCCCTCAGTAGAGTGCTGTGGCATCACAGCTCACAGCAACCTCAAACTCTTGGGCTTAAGAGAATCTCTTGCCTCAGCCTCTCAAGTAGCCGGGACTACAGGCACCCGCCAAAAGCCCAGCTATTTTTTGGTTGCATTTGTCATTGTTGTTTAGCAGGCCCGGGCCAGGCTCGAACCCACCAGCCTCGGGGTATGCGGCTGATGCCCTACTCACTGAGCTATGGATAGTGAGCTCCTCCTGAACTTTTTTTCACCCTCCTTAGTCGGTCACCATTCCACTATTCTTTATCTGATGCTCATGGTGTATACCAAGAGGTGGGTAAGGTTAGCAATGGGTAAAGCCTGGTAAACGCCAAAAAATCTACTATCCTCTTTTGGAAATATAGTCTCCAAGTTTATTGGAAAAAAATCAAAGCTATAAACATGAACTTACACAGTTTTTCTTTATTTCATGTACAAAGTTAGCCAAACACACTTCTTCTTTTCTTGTGAGCTTAGAGAGTGAGCTGTCCTCCTCATGTTCAAAGTCAACCCTTACCTCTGTCTGTAACCTACTCAGGGCCATTTTTCTCTGGGTTCTTTAAACATACCTACTGTGAAATAATATTGACCACATATTTGTGCTGTCCAGTTTATATGAGCAAAAATCATTACTCAGGGTGTATATCTTTCAAAAGTAAAAAATAACTATCAGTGAGATATATTTGGATTCTTTTTAAATTTAAAAAAATTTAATAACTTTTTCTCAAAATAGACTTTAAAACATTACAGACGCATCTCAGATTTCTTTCTTTGAAGTAAGTTTTAGAAATACGAATTTGTCTTTTTGCATATTTATTGAATAGATTTTATAGTGTTTTTTAATTAAGTCATTTTTACATAGATCATAAATACATTTATGCCATTATGGGATTCAATGTGTTGATTATTTGTACAAATTGGAGTACTTACATCCTACTAATCAACATAAGCCTTCGCCTCATTTACCCAATTACAGCATTAAGACATTTGTGTTCTACACCTGATAGATCCAACTTGTACTTGCAATACGCTCCATAGTTGTGGTCCCCCTACTATCCCTCCCCCATCAACCCACCCCCTTCCCCTCTCCTCTCCCTTCCCTTCCCTCCTTCATCCTAGGCTATAGTTGTGTTTCATTTTTCATTTTTCAATGATTATAAATTGGTTTCACAGTAGTACTGAGTACATTGGATATTTTTTCTCCATTCCTGAGATTTTATAGTCTTGAGAAAGATTGTTGACAAATGGATAATTTGTCAGTTCTTGATGAAATGCAAGAACTCCCAACCTAAATACGCTGGTTGGAGTTCAAGTGTGAACGTGTACCTCACCTATTCTTCCTTCAACATTATTGTGTTAAAAAAAAAGAAAAAAAAGAAAGAACAGGAAATAAAGAAATACATTAAACCTTTTAAATCTGAAATATTACTTTTTATCCTCCAGTGTTGGCCACATACTTTTTTTAGAGGTCAGACTCTTACAGGGGAATTTTCTCTGCACAAACAATATATCTAAACATAGAAAGAAAATATGGATTTTATTGTTTAATCTTAATATTCTTTGGCATTTCATTTATTTTTTCTGTAGCTTTTGTAACTGGGATTGCTTTTTGATTTATTTTCCACTTAGTTTGTTTTAGGTGTATAGAAACTATTGATTTTATATGTTGATTTTGTATCCTGAATTCTTTATCAGTTCTAAGAGGCTTTTGCTGGAGTCTTTAAGGGTTTTTACATATATATATGTCTGTAATGTATATATGTACATACACACACACACATACGCACACATATATGCATGTATTTATATAAAAAGCTTATTTTGCCTGTAAAGAGAAATAATTTGACTTCCTGTTTTCCAATTTGGATTATCTG
The DNA here is from genome assembly GCF_027406575.1 of Nycticebus coucang. Taxonomy (NCBI): domain Eukaryota; kingdom Metazoa; phylum Chordata; class Mammalia; order Primates; family Lorisidae; genus Nycticebus; species Nycticebus coucang. Next base: position 24,525,095 of record NC_069789.1, on the reverse strand, counting down.
TTATCTCTCTTTCCCGGTTGCTGTGCTCAGACTTCCAGTACTATGTTGAATGAGGGTGACAAAGTGGTCATGTTCGTCTTGCTCCAGTTCTTACAGGAAAGGCTTTCAGCTTTTTCCTGTCAGTATGATGTTAGTTGTGGGTTTGTCAGATACAGCATGATTCCGCAAATGAAGGGAATTCAGTGTATTGAAGACAATCTGCAGCCTCATTTTATCACAGCACTATTCACAATCGCCAAGATATGATTCAGTCTAACGTCCATCGACAGGTGAACAGATCAAGTCAGTAGTACCTACACACAGTCATAAATAAGAATGACGTCCTGACATTCGGTGCTACATGGATGAACCTGGTAGAGCATTAAGTAAAAAAAGGCAGATGCAGAAAGATAAATACCACATTATTTCACTCAGATGTGGGAGTTAAAACAATTTGAGCTCATAAAAGGAGAGAGTAGAATTATGGACACTAGAGGTTAGGAAGGATTGGGGGAGGATAGGCAGAGATGAATTAATAAATAGAAAATTATAGCTGGAAAGGAGAAATAATTCCTAGCGTTCTGCAGCACTGTGGGGTGGATATAGTTAGCAATCCTTTATTACATAAGTTCAGCAAGCTAGAGAAGAAGAATTTGAATGTTCTCAACACAAAAATATTGGTCAACGTTTGAGGTGGTAGATACGCTAATTACTCTGATGTGGTCATTACTCACGTGAGCCTGGCTTAAAACACCACTCTGTATCCCATCAGTATGTGCAATTATTATGTGTCAACTAAAAACGAAAAGGGAAAAAAAAATCTATGAAATAGAAAAGTCTATTTTTGTTTTGCAGGTGTTGCTATGAACACATGTGCAGGAAGCCTGTGTAGTCTTTTTTGAGTCCTTTAAACCCGATTAGGTGTGGTAGACAGTGGCTCATGTTACTTCACATGCATGTTAAGTTTGAATAATTGATTGATGATGGTGAAGAGAGTTATCAGTAACAACTCTTCCTGGGAAAGGATAAGCCAACAACAGAACAACGTGATAAACTGTGCTCAGGGTTAGATTAACTCTCTTGCTTTGCATAAAACGTTCCCCTGATGCCAAATCACCAAGGGCCAAGTGCCAGTGCCCAATTAGCATTTGGAGAAGCTGACACTGGCCGACTGGGGAGATTCTGCTGTTCCCTTGGCTGAGATAAATGGAGCCCTGGAAAGAGAGAGAGCCAGGTTAGCATTTAAAGTTTGGATACTCATTCCTGTCAGTCTGATTGTTAGCACAGATTACTTGTGAACGCAGCAGAGAACATTCCTACAGTGAAAAGGTTTAGAAGCTTTGCTGCAGCCTCTACCCACTACACCTGCCATCAGGAGTCTTAGTGAATTTTCTCGTGAATTCCATCTTTTTTGTTGGAACTTAATTAAGCGGAAAAGCGTCTGCACAGCTAAGGACACAACAAGTAAAGCAAAACACAACCTTCAGAATGGGAAAAGGTATTTGCAGGTTATCAATCTGACAAAGAGTTGATAAGTTGAATATATAGAGAACTCAAATTAATCAATGAAAAAAGAGTAAACCATCTCATCTACCTTTGAACAAGAGATATGAACAGAATCTTCTGTGACAAAGACAGACGATTAGCTAACAAACATTTCAAAAAATGCTCATTCTCCGTGTTCATCAGGGAAATGGAAATCAAAACCACCCAGAGATATCACCTAACTCCAGGGAGAAGGGCCCACATCACAAAGTCTCAAAGCTGCAGATGCTGGCGTGGAAGTGGAGAAAAGAGAACACTTCTACACTGCTGGTGGGACTGCAAACTGATACAGCCTTGTAAGTAAGGATGGAGAATCCCCAAAGAACTCAAATTAGACCTCCCATTTGATCCTGTTGGTAATTATTTTTTAAATTCCCCTTACAACATTATTTTACTTTACAATGTTTAACTATATATTAAAATTTTTCAGGTTCAGCTAGGAGCCAATAGTTCACACGGGTTACAAGCAACAATTTGAGATTTTAACGTAGTATAAATTTACAAAGAAGCTTTAAAAATTTTTAAATATGATAAAATTCTTAAAACTTCATTTTGTGGATAGGAATCAATTGATGCTTAGAGGCTATCTAACTGTCTCAAATTTGTTGTGTGGACTCTTCTACATCATCTGAAACTAATGGTAAATTCCAATTTTGTCTAAGCACATTCAGAGACAGAAGAATCAGGACTTAAATGGGTAGTCCATTCCATACTCAGAAAGCTCTGTTTATTAGAAGCAATTATTGTATTGAGCCAAAATACCTGTCCTTATTATTCCTACTCTTTGATGTTAGTTTTGCCCTCTAGACCTACAAAAAATAAAAAAAGAAATTCACTTCTCCTTTATCTTTTGGTACATATTGAAACAATTATCATACCCTGACTAAACAGGCTAAGTAGAATTACTTAATTTTTATTATAATGTACATGCTATGGCTTATTGTTTTCTCAATATTTCAGCCACTTTTTATACAATCCCATTGACTAGTAAAATATTGAACTCATATCTGACATGACATAGTAAGTGTGATCTAGCTAGTGTACAATTTTCAAAATTCTTACATTTCTCCTTCTTTCCTCCAGACATTCAGGCAACATTCAAGGCATTTGAAATTTTTCCAGGCATTATGAACAAGAGGTGAAAGATAAACTACCTGGTTCCAGGCCTCTGTTGTGGTCAGCCTGTTAGGTAGCAGAGACCCTGACCAAGTGAGCAACCCTTCAAAAGATGCACAAGGGCCCCTGGGGAGATGCTCAGTGCTGGTCACTGCTAGAATTCAGCAGTTTGCATATTTAGTATTGTGGCTCTGTGGTTGGAGTCAGCCAGCTGCAGACAGATGCAGCCTGTGACAGTGACGATAAAGCTGTGCTGTCCCAGAAGGAGCCTCTGAGAGTAGTTGGGGAGGGGGTGGCTTGAGCTAAGGTATGTGGTTTCAAGGGCAGAGCCATAAGCACTGGGTGATGTGGGTGAAGCAGCATCTGGCTTTGTGCACTGGATTCGGGGTTGTTCAGTGCAGGTTACAAATGGGGACTCAAAAGCCAGGCAGGCTGGTTCAAATGCCAGCTTAGCTCCTGGGAGGCTGTGTGATATTGGGCAAGTTAGCCAGCCTCTCTGCCTGTTTCCTTGTCTGTAAAAAGGAGATAACACTGTGAAGATTAACGTGTGTGAAGCACTTAGAATGACCCCTGAACATAGCAAATGCTCAGTCGACACCATCTGCTCCTGTTGCTATTCCAGGGTAGAGAGAGTGAAGCATATGCTGGACTGCCTGGATTTTATCTTTAAGCAAAGAGTGGCATAGACGAGGGGTGTGTTTGGAAAGGTTACATGGCACCAGGTGCAGCAAGAAACCAAGGGAGTCCTGCCAGAAGCCTGAACACAGGCCTTTGCTAGGACCATTGGGTGCATGGATGACTATCTGGAAATAGGGCTGGAGGGAGAGAGGGCTTGTGTGGCCAGGTTGATAACGGGTCTTCACTGTTGGGGAGCATAGAGCTGGGGGCTGCCATAGGGGGAGGAAGGTGGGGAACCTGGGCCTGGGGAGTCAGAGATGGGTGCAGCCCTTGAGGTGAAGCCAGTGGCCCTGCTGGGGAAGTGTATTTGGAGCTCCATGAGGAAGACTGGAGACAGGCAGGAGAGAGGATGCAGGATACAGCCTCCCCCCCCCCCCCGCCACAAAAGTGGCCTTTGAAGCCCTGGGAGTGGGGTGAGTAACTGGGCTCTTCAGGAGGAGGAAAGAGCTGGAAAAAGACTATAGCTCACAGTTGGGGGGGAAAGCAGACCCAGGGCAGGAGAGTGGGTGCAACCTCTAGTCAGGCCCTGGGGATGGATAGTTTAACCTATGGAAGGAGGCAGTGCTTTGATAGCAGCAACCCTGGGTGAGTTTGGGGGTGACAGAGACCTAGTCACCTAAGGCTCTGACTGGCCAAAACCCTGGGAGCTGCGGGAGCTCTGGAAGGACTGATTACACCCCATCCCTGCTCTCCAGGAATTCACATCCTGGTAAAAACCAGACTTGTGGGAGGCAGGGAGAACTCCGGCTTACTGAGAGGGTGGTGGCCTTTCAGCTGGACAAGGGGGCTTTGGCCATGAAGGGCAGACACTACTGGGCTCTGCACAGGAGGCTGAAAGGATCCTGGCAGAGGGAATGCAGGGCAGCCTGAAGCCCAGGAGGTCTGGGGCTTGGCCAAGGGGAGCCGCAGGGGGCAGTCTGGATGCTGTGGGTCTTCACCAACTGGGCTGTGTGAACTCACATTTTGTTCATGTGAACTCCTGTGTGGCTGTCACAGAAGCCAAAATCCACAGAATCCATGCCAACTCAGCCCAGTAAATGAATTCAGCTGCCTGGTCTGCTGATGGGAGAGGCAGCTTATTCAGTTGAGAACATGGGGCAGCAAACTTTGACCAGCCAGGGCTCTAACCCAGCTCTGCTGCATTCCAGCAAGGCTTTCAGGAAGCCTCAGTGTTGTCAGCCGTGAAGTGGGTAAGACTGTGCCCTAGCACATGGTGGGTGCTCAGTCAAGCTGCCTTGGCTCCCTCCCCAGATGGTGGTCAGTGTCCCTCAGAGCTTGTGGCACGTCATATCCACCCCATCCACACCAGCTTCCAGGAAGGTGGTCATGGGTTCCAAAATGATTGTCCCAGTGGGAGACAGAATCTTGGTCTATAAAGGATCCTGCATGGCTCCAGGGAGCAGGGTTTCTTGTTTTCTTTGTATTCTAAACTCCCAACCTCAAGCAATCCTCCCACCATGGCCTCCCCAAAGTGCTGGGATTACAGGCTAAAGCCACTGCTCCCCAGACTTGTCATGCCCTTCTTATGGGGTGTTATTGCTATTCCATTTCAAACTCATACCATGTCCAGACAGAGCATTTAATCTGCCTCCTCCACACCTTTCAGCCTGTTAAAAATCTGAGTCCTCCACAAGCCACGCCAGTGAAAGGAATCATCACAAAAGACCCCAGCTCCATCCAGACTTTGCCTGCTCATGAACTAAAAAGGAGAGTTAGTCCTAGGACATCAGAGCAAAGAAAGCCACAATTTACCCCTATTAATCCCAGAATTAATGACTTAATGGGACTAGTCACCGATTTTGACTTTTTTTAATTTTTATTATTTTTTACATATACATGTGTTTATTAGGTTTCCATTTTTTGTCTTCACAAAATTAAAAAGGCTTAAAATTTAATAACAATAACAATGTTTAAGATAGGGACCAGAAACAAAAACCTCGTAAAGGACGAACGAAGATAAATACATTCAAAAAAGAAATCAGACCATTGCTGCATCAAAATATTAAGCAATAATAATAATAATGCAAAAAAAATGCCATTCACATTGTCAAATAAGAATATGTCTATTGTAGAAGGCTTTGACTCTGAGATTCAGTATGGAGTCATCAGTTAACTTATTATTTTTTTTAAGTCTCAAAAAATAGACAATGAATATTTATAAATAAAAGTAAAAGATAATTTCAAAAAACAGATCATGCCAAATCTTATAGACAATAGCCAAAGAAGAAATACTTCAAAATCATTCTACTAGATCTGGATTTTGATTTTTATAATTACCTCTCCCAAGTCATGTATAGCACATTCAACCCCACCCTTGCCAGTTACAAGCTCTGACAGCAGCTGCCAGAAATAAGTCAATACAGGCTATTTTTCAAAAACCACTTAATCTGGTAGAATTAAGTCACGTCTTTCCCATTCTGATGAATGGGCAGTTTTGTTGTCTCACAGTCACCTCCCTCTTCTCGCCTCCGTGCAAGTGAGCGATATTCGGCTGAAATGATGCTTAGTGTATTAGTGGAGGACAGGTGCCCTCCTCCTGTGCAGAAGGCAGTGTGCGTCTGTCCCCTGCTGACAGGGACAGAAGACATTCAGCAGCGGGCCTGGCCTACCTGCCATCCCCCTGGATACACGTTCTAGAGCAAATGCTGAAAATCTGATCTGATGCTCCTCATATCAGAACGATCCTGTCCTCTGCCCAGTTCATCCTTGGCTTCTGTCAACTGTGGCTCCATCTCTAAGCTCTCCGCAGCCCTGCGGCCCTGTATGGAAGGCACAGGCGGCATTCTCGGCCCAGCCAGCTTCCCGGGTCTGCTCTTATTCTGGAGTTTTGAGTCTCCCGGGCCTGAGTGTGATGGCTGGTGGGCCTGGCCACCCCCTTTGACCCCCCTGCTCCAGCTGAGTGCTCCCAGCCTCGATGGAAGTTGTCATAGAGAGCTGGCACCCACCCGGGGTTCCTCATCAGCTGCCAGCTGTGCTTCCCAGAATTTGAGGTCCTCCCGCCCCGCCCCGCCGGAGCCAGGCACAGCTGCTGCTGTGGGTAGATTTGCAAAGATTTGAATGTGAAAATGGACTTTCCTTTACTAGGATTCACATATACCCTTGTAAGATGCACGGCAGGTGTAATCCCATTAATCCCCCTCCCTCCACCTACCTCCCAGTATATGGTGCCCCATGATCATACTAATGTACACAGCTATGACTTAATAAAAAAGAAAAAGAAAATGGACTTTCAGGGAGGCTTTGCCTTGTGGACATCTTGGGTCTGCTGCATGTTCAGCTCACAATGGCCATCTGTCTGGAGGAGCAGAGATTGTCGCAATCTGTCCTAGTCCTGGGATTAATGCCAGGGGCCTCTGTGGCTCCAAGTGGCCACTAGGAGAGGTTGGCCTTCCTGAGTTGGGCCACACTTTAGTCAGCAATCACCTATACCCAGCAGAAAGGACACAGAGTTCAAGGTGGAAATCCCTGTTTGGAAACCTCTTTTGCTGTTCCTAGCCATCTGCCTGTGGGTGTTGAGGTTCTTCCCCTTTAAGGCTCCTCCCCATGAAATGGGGATGGTGCAGCCTTTCCCTGCCTGCCTGGAGCAAATGAGAGATGTCCAGGAGTATTCTCAGGTGATAGTCAAGGGCTAATGGCTATTAGTCCCTCATGCTGCCCCAGGAGGGCTGCAGTGCTGTCCTTCTGGATCAAGAGAAATGGAGGGCCAGCAAGGAGGCTGACCTACCATCATGGAGGCCGACTTGCCAGCGTGGAGATCGACTCACCAGCATGGACGCTGACTCACCAGTGTGGCTGCAGAACAGACCTGCTCAGGCATCCAGGCTTAGGGTGTGGAGCCCCCAAGGCCCTACTCAGCAGTGTCCATCCAACCCCAGATCAGTCACGGAGGCCAGGACAGGAGCCAAAACAGTCACAAGCTGTTCCTTTGCGGAGCCTCCTGCTGCACCTGGGGTCATAGGCCGTCCTCAGTCAGCCCTGGCTCCACCTCCAGCCCAGTGTCAGGTGGCCTTATCTGCTGTTTATTCTTCCTCATTCTGGGCTGGCTGAGTACTGAGATGCAAAACCGGCCCTGACACACTTCCACTTACGGTAGTGCCACCCAAAGGTGCGTGTGGGGACTAGAGGATTGTGAGTCACTTGAGGGGACTGCTGGGCCAGGGAACTTGAAGAAGGTGACTTCTCACTTGGGCTCTGGAGGATGCATAGTTCCCAGATAGAGAGGGAATAACATCAGTGCATGGTGGGGAGGGGTGACAAGGCGGGACACCTCTGCTCAGTCACATGCACAGGCTGATGGACAAGCAGCTGAAACACCTGTGCATGAGGAAGACAACTCTGGTGGTCACAGTCTCCCTCTCCAGCAGCCACTTCTCCGCAGAAGAGGTTGGGGCTGAGGTGCCCTCCAGGCCAAGTCTCTATACTGACAGGTTGGAATTCTTTTAGGAAACCACGGTGCCAACACTGAGGTCAAGCGCACGGGTGCCCTGAAAAGGTTCTGGAGAACTGGAGGTGAGTGATGCCCAGGCATGTGAGTCAGGGGCAGCAGAAAGGGCCAGGAGAAGGGGGGCAACATGGACACCTTCTCCTTAAGGAGGGCCACCTCTTCTTAAAATTAAACTGACGATTAGAAAATTAAAAATGAAATAAACATACCCTTTTCTTTTTCCATAGCACTGTTGCCATCTATCAGCCTGTGGAATTTTATTAATTATCATGATTTCTATTGGGCTTCCCCAGCTACAAGCTAAGAATGTGAGGGATGCTCAGTGACTGGATTCAGGGCAGGGGCCTCTTCCACGAAGCAAGAAGGCTTACTGGAGCCCTAATCCCTCTGGAGACACGTCCCCTCTCTCTAGACCTCACTCCCCCATCAGCTAAATGGGGGGTGAGTGGTCTCTAAGATCTGGTTCTGACAAGCCTGGGAGGAGTGCACTGGCTTTTCTTTTACATTATAGTTTGTATATAATAGACAGCCTTCTAAATATTGTTTTGCTTTGTTTGACAATATATCCTGGAAATAATATATAGTGGTGTTTGGTGACCTTTTCTATGCACACATATTTATGTATAATTCATGTTTACATTATAGTTTGTATATAATAGACAGTCTTCTAAATATTGTTTTGCTTTTTTTGATAACATATCCTGGAAATAATATATAGCAGTGTTTGGTGACCTTCCTTTTGCCCTGTGATGACTAGGTAACGATGTACAGCAGCCCCTCCCCCATCTGCATCTGTTCTCCGAGACAGATAGGAAGTCCATGCCTTGTGGACAAGGGTTAAGTTTATTCCCAGATAGTTCATTTTATTTGTAGTTATTGCGAATGGGATTACATTCTTGACTTATTTTACTGTTGGAACAGTAAACAAAAAGGTCACCAAACCGCGCTATACATTATTATTGCTTCTTGTTTACTTGTTTGCTACTTGTTTACTGTTGGAACATAAAAATGCTCCTGATTTGTGCACGTTCATTTTATATGCCCTGACTCTAATAGTGATGTGGTGGGGTCTTTGGTCATATCATCTGCAAACAAGAGCAATTTGACTTCTTCCTTTGCAATCTGGAAACCCTTTATTTTTTCCTATTATCTGACTGCTGTAGCTAAAACTTCTAGTACTATGTTGAATGAAAGTGGTGAAAAGCGGGCATCCTTGTCTTACTTCTGATCTTAGAGGAAAGGCTTTCGATTTTACCCCTTCTGTATGATACGGGCTGAGGTTCATCATAGACAAGTTCCTTCTGCACCCAGCTTTTTTCTTAGTTTTTATCATGAAGGGATGCTGACTTTTATTGAATGCTTTTCTTAGCATCCATTGAAATGATCACATGGTGTTTGTTCTTCTTTATGTTGATATGAGGCATCACATTGTGACTGATTTGTATCGTATCCTTGGGTGGAATCCCACTTGATTATGATGAATAATTTTTAAGGTGTTGCTGAAATCGGTTTGCAACTATTTTCTTAAGGATCTTTGCTCCTATGTTCAGCAGAGATATTGGCCTACAGTTTTGTTTTTGTGCTGTGTCCTTGTCAGGTTTTGGTATTAGGACGATATCGGCTTTGTAGGATGAGTTTGAGAATATTCCCTCTCCCTCAATTTTGGGGACTAATTTAGTTCTTTTAATGCTTGGTAGAATTTAGTAGTAAAGACATCAGGTCCCGGGTTTTTCTTTGATGGGAGGCTTCTTATTGCTGTTTCTATCTTGTTACTTGTTATTGTTTTGTTCAAGTTTTAGATTTCTTCTTGGTTCAATCTTGGTAGCTTGTATTCCTCTCATTTAAATTAGATTACACAGTTCGTTACGTAACTTTGTTCACACACACATGTGCCCACACAAATACATACAGCATGTGCACATATATGATATATGGCAATTTTAAAATAATGGAATCAATAATGTTGCTAACAATACAACTGTTCAATATGTAAGCTTTTTGCCAATTTCTTCTAAGGATATATTCTGTATTATCTGAAAAATCAAAACATTCTGTTTTAACATTATCAGAATAATTGTGAATGGTTATAGCCACAAGGGGATATACAATTACTTCGTTCTCTACCTGGAAATATGTATGTCTTTTTTACCTTTTAAAACTGTAGCATGGTTTAGAGTAAAACCTGTACAACTGGCTGCTTTCAAAGACAACCTCTTTCTTTTATCATTTCCCCTATAGGTAGGCATATACTTCGGTTTATTCAGTATTTTTTCAGAAAACATAAATCTATACGCACATATTTATGTATAATTCATTTTTACATTATAGTTTGTATATAATAGATACTCTTCTAAATATTATTTTGCTTTGTTTGACAGTATGTCCTGGAAGTAATATATAGCACTGTTTGGTAACCTTCCTTTGGCCTTGTGATGACTACGTAACAATGTACAGTAGCCCCTCCCCCATCTGCAGACAATGTGTTTCCAGACTCCAGTGGATGCCTGAAGCCACAAATATTACCAAGTCCTGCATGTAGAGTTTTATTTCCCTTATACACACATAGCTACAAACGAGTTTCATTTATAAATTAGGTACAGTAAAAGAATAACTAATAGTTGGTCTTCGAATAACATGGGTTTGATCTATGTAAGTCCATTAATATGTGGATTTTAAAAATAAATACATAGGGCTCAGCATCTGTAGCTCAGTGGCTAGGGCGCCGGCTACATACACTGGGGCTGAAGGGTTTGAACCCAGCCCAGGGCCTGCCAAACAACAATGACAACAACAAAAACAAAGAAAGAAATAGCTGGGGATTGTGGCGGGCATCTGTAGTCCCAGCTACAGGGAGACTGAGGCAAGAGAATTACTTAAGCCCAAGTGTTTGAGGTTGCTGTGAGCTGTGACACAACAGCACTTTACCGAGGGTGACATAATGAGACTCTGTCTAAAAAATAATAATAAATAAACAAATAAATTGAAAAAATTTTGTAGATATGAGACAATTTGAAAAATCTCACAGAGGGAGCATATAACCTAGAAATAAAAAAAATTAAGAGAAAGGTGTGAATAAGTAAAGATATGCAGATAAAAGTCTGTTTTATCATAAGATATACATAACAAATATTGGAAACATAACTTAACATATATTGGACTTAGAGAAAAGGATATATATAGCTAAGGCAATTTTTAGTAATAAAAATAAAGCCAGGGGCATCACCATACCAGATATAGGCTGTACTACAAGGTCATAGTCAAGACAGCATGATACTGGCACAAAAATAGAGACATAGACATTTGGAATAAAATAGAAAACCAGGAAATGAAACTAACAACTTACAACCACTAATCTTTGATAAACCAAACTAGAACATACCTTGGGGGAAAGACCCCCTATTCAATAAATGGTGTTGGGAGAACTGGATATCCACATGCAAAAGACTGAAACTGGATCCTCACCTCTCCCCACTCACAAAAATTAATTCAAGATGGATAAAGGACTTAAATTTAAGGCATGAAATGATAAAAATCCTCAAAGAAAGCATAGGAAAAACACTGGACGATATCGGCCTGAGGAAAGACTTCATGAAGAAGACTGCCATGGCAATTGCAATAACAACCAAAATAAACAAATGGGACTTCATTAAATTAAAAAGCTTCTGTACAGCTAAGGAGACAACAACCAAAGCAAATAGACAACCTACACAATGGGAAAGGATATTTGCATATTTTGAATCAGACAAAAGCTTGATAACTAGGATCTATAGAGAACTCAAATTAATCCACATGAAAAAAAGCCAACAATCTCACAGATCAATGGAGAAGACAGATGAACAGAATTTTCTAGCAAATATATGGAAAAATGCTCATCATCCTTAATTATTAGAGAAATGCAACTCAAAACCAACCTGAGATACCATCTAGCCCCAGCGAGAATGGCCCACATCACAAAATCTCAAAACTGCAGATGCTGGCGTGGATGTGGAGAGAAGGGAACACTTTTACACTGCTGATGGGACTGCAAACTAGTACAACCCTTCTGGAAGGAAGTATGGAGAAACCTCAAAGCACTCAAGCTAGACCTCCCATTTGATCCTGCAATCCCATTACTGGGCATCTACCCAGAAGGAAAAAAATCCTTTTATCATAAGGACACTTGTACTAGACTGTTTATTGCAGCTCAATTTACAATTGCCAAAATGTGGAAACAGCCTAAATGCCCACCAAACCAGGAATGGATTAATAAACTTTGGTACATGTATACCATGGAATACTATTCAGCCATTAAAAAAATGGAGTCTTAACCAGGTGTTCAAATATGTCTTAGAAGTGCCTTAAGAAGCATTTAGACTGCAGCATTCAATAAGACAATATATGCATCACAAAATTAGGCAATCTTTTTTTTTTTTAATTTGGACTCAATTTAACCATGTCTATTTCCCTAAAGTCTCACCAGCTATACTTTTATTAGGAAGATTTTATAACTCATTTTGTAGGAAATAAGATATAAATTCTCTTCTTTTAGTATTGATTATTCTATTAATGAAGATTTTTTTTGAAAGAATTTCCATGCTTCTGGGCGGCGCCTGTGGCTCAAGGAGTAGGGCGCTGGTCCCATATGCCCGAGGTGGCAGGTTCAAACCTAGCCCCAGCCAAAAAAAAAAAAAAAAAAAAAAACACACACACACAAAAAAAAAGAATTTCCATGCTTCATAAAAATAATTCAGTTTTGAGCAACACATTTGATTAATTAAAAATTATTAAACAGAACTAAGTATAAAATTAAAAATAAAAATGACATCTCTATCTGAATGATCCTGAATTATGACTACCTAAAAGTAATTACTTTTAAAAATTATTGTTTTAATATTTTTGGTCAGATTTACATAGTATGTCCATATGCCCATTTCTTAGTTTCAGATAGTATTTATTAATTAATAACCAGGAATTTACCTCACGGAAATTGTACCCATTTCTTAATTCACATTGCTCCCAAATTTTATGCGTTTCAATATTTTTTTTTTTAGAGACTTTTTTTTTTTTTGAGAGAGTCTCAGTATGTCACCCTCGGTAGAGTGCTGTAGTGTCACAGCTCATAGCAACCTCCAGCTCTTGGGCTTAGGCGATTCTCTTGCCTCAGCCTCCCAAGTAGCTGGGACTACAGGCGCTCGCCACAATGCCTGGCTATTGATGTTGTTTTTAATTCCTTGAGATATTTTATAATTGTTTCTTAATATGTTGATCTTAGAAATTATATTCTGATGTTCGATTAAGCATGACAATGAAATGTACATTCCTAGAGTTTTCTCTTTTTCTGCAATTTCCTCCTACTCCCAAGCTACTGATTGTCATGTTACTTCAGCAACATTAAAAACTTTGTAATATTTGTACTATAATCAGAAACTACAATTCAATCTTCTGTATTTTTTTTTTTTTTTTTGCAGTTTCTGGCTGGAGCTGTGTTCGAACCTGCCACCTCCGGCATGTAGGGCCAGTGCCCTACTCCTTTGAGCCACAGGGGCTCAATCTTATGTATTTTTACAGGTTCATTTTAAAGGGAAACCTAAAACATAACATTTATACTGTAAGATTATGTAAATATTGATTTATGCACAGAAGATGACATTAAAGCAGGAGAGAATGCGATATAGCTAAAATCTGCTCAATCTGCTGTACTAAATGAACGATTCGGGTGAAAATTTCCTCTCTGTATTCTTGAGTTGCTCAAAATTATACCATAGTTTGCTTTGATGTATAATTGAAACACCATTTAAATAAAATTTTAGTTTTCTGTGGTTTCCTATTAGACTTCTAATTTACTTTTTGACTTAAGGTGTGACATTATGCGATTACTTATAATATCCAGTTTCTTTACCATTATTTTTATCACATAAATTCGCTTTTTCCCTAAGGAGTCCCATAAGCACTTTGAATTTCAATTTTATCAGTTGCATGCATACTAATTTTGCTGCGAGTACTGATTTTTCTTTCAATTTAGAATGAAATGATTGGGCTCTTATATCTAATATTGCTATTATTTTGGATCCCTTTGCTCTTTTGAAGTGATATATATTTTAAGCATTTTTTAAAGAAAGTTTGAAAGGCAAGTCAAAGTTTGAATACTAGAGCAGTATATATTTTGCCTGTTTTGGTTTGGTGGAATCGTGTGCTCATAATCATATGCCCTTAGAAATCTGAGATATTGATCCTTTTACATTCAATATTGTTAATGTGGTATTTGATTCCAATTTCTTGTAAGTATCCTGTTCTCCTTTCCCACTCACATTTCAATTCGATCATCTTGCATCTGCATTCGCCATTTTGTTTTGTTGCAGGTAACTGAAATTTCAACCTTGAAATAGATATGGTAAAGTGACAATTTTATAAGTTAGCCTTTAATATTATATTAAATATACTTGCTTAGTCCTTCTTTGTATAAGAAGCCAAAAAGTGCTCCATAATTAGGCTTGAAGAATTACACAAAAATGCTGTACTTAGCTTGTCATACTTCAGGGTTTTAACCACAAATGGAATCAGAGTTTATTTTTATTTTAAATTGTACATTTTTTCTGTAAACATTTGAATGTGTTTGCTTGAACAATATTTATGGAAAGGCTTCTGAATGGTCAGCTATGCACTCATTCTCTGAATGCCCTAAAAGCTACCCATAAATTTTGTTTGTTGAATTTTGTTTGAACAAAATTCATTGATAGAGTTTATTAATGGTTTTACAATCTTTGTCATGAAAAATCTCTGAAGGAAAAATTCAGGAAAAATTCCATTTCTGTTATATTGTTAAATTATTTCTTATCTTTATATACTCAAGTATCTTGTACACTTGCGCTACCTTTAAGCTTATGTTTCTAACTTATGCTTTTGAGAAGTCTATTAAACAAACTAAATCCCCAATTATTTATTAATCAAGTGGGAGAAAAACGAGTCTGATTAGTTTATTATGCATATTTATGATGAGTGTTTGGAGAGTACAAAAATTATACATGGTCCCTTAAATATTTAAGTGAAATTATTTTTTCAGTGAAAATCGTCACATTCCACATACCTTCTCTAGTTTCCTATAAATATGGATTCAGGTCCAGGTACCCTTCCTTCAAGAAGCAGGAAGACATACACCTTGGAGGGCCCGAGAAATTAAAACAATCCCATTACAATGCTCACTTTTTTCTGATTCTCAGATCACCAAGATATTTCTGGGGATTCATCAAAGGGAAACAGTGTGTTGCATAAAAACAACAAAATGCCTTTGGGATGCTCCTTATTTTATTCTTCATTTTATAGTTATGGCACCTTCCCAAAAGGCAATTTTGTAAATGTGATTATAGTAGGAGGTGGTAAAATTATGTGGCTAGGCTGGTGGCAAACTTTAGAGTATGGATTAACTTATGGGTAGCTTTTAGGGCATTCAGAGAATGAGTGCATAGCTGACCATTCAGAAGCCTTTCCATAAATATTGTGTCTCTCAGCGGAGTGTTTCATGAACACTGAGCAAGAGTGGATTTGAGGTTATGTACTCAAGTAATTGAATTGCAACTATTCCATATTGATAACGCCGTCCAGAATGACATTCATAACAGTCAGCTGAGCTGGAATAAGGAATAAATATGGTACGTAAAAGTTGATATAGCAGGCGGGGAAAAATGCCACAATAGAAAAAAAAAAAACTAACACAGCACAGTGGTTGCCCTAATATAACAAAAGGACAAGCCTACATTTGTCCCCCTAAAATAATTATAGAAGAAAGAAATTTGTCAAGTCTAATGATCATACCAAGATCACGATGAACACAAAACAGTTTCCCTCAGACCAAACACATTTTATATTTTTATGCTTACACGATAGTGTGGGAGTATAAAACAGAGACACTTAGAAAATTTTCACATAACATATCTAAAGTTTCTAATTTCTCTAATAGGCCAATGGTGGATTTGCAATCTCCCATGACAGCATTTGGTTGATGCTCTACATAGGATGCCTCATTTCTAATTTAGATGGTGCAGGTTATATCACTGGCTCTTATAAGCACATATTTGTTTTCATGGCCCCTACCAAAAATATGACTTACAAGCTAGGAAGATTTTTAAAATATTTTAATTGATGTATAATACACATAAATTACACAAAAGATGTGTCTGTAGTCGAGTGAATTTCTACAAGGTGAATTCAGCCACAGAACTGTATAGAACACTATCAACCCCCAGAAGAGTCTCTCCTGGGCATTGACGTTTTCACCGTACACACAGACGTAAACACTATTCTGATCATTCTCACCACAGAAGAGTTTTGCCAACTTGAACTTCATGCCCTTCAGGTAAAGCACGTGATCAACGTTATGACGCAGGTGGCAAAAGGAGCTCCTTCTTTTCCAGTGGTGTTTAGCATTTTGTCGTATGAGCATATTCAAATGTATTGTTTCATTTTACTGTTGACACATTTCAATCAATACAAATTCTCTGCTTGAAATAATAAAGCCACTATGAACATCCATGGATGTCCCTTTTCGTGATTTCTAGCTTCTGGCCTGTTTGGTAGATTCCAACAACTGACACTGGTGAGTCATAGGGGGATGCTTATACCCAATTAGCAGATTCTGTCATTTCTCAAACAGCTTGTCCCAATTTGTACTTCATAAATGTTTGAGAATTTCAGTGGCTCATTAGTGTCAATTTATTTCTTTTTTATTTTCATGTAGATAATAGTATATCTTTATAGGGAAGATGTGCTCTTTTGATACAGGCGTATCATATTAATCAGATCACGATAATTGGGGTTCCCATCACCATTTCTTTGTATTTGGAACACTCTAATCTACTCTCGGTTATTTTAAAGTATATCATAAATTATTACCGATTGTGCTCACTTTGTTGTGCTATTAAGTACTGTTCATTCTATTTAACCATCTCACTATATTTTCTTTGTCTTTTTTTAGCCTTTTAATTTTTATTGCTGGAAAAACCTTCACTTTCTTATTTAGCTTTCTGACTCTGTGACAGAGCCTTCAACACTTTCACAGTGACTTTTTGCTCCTGGGTGGGGACAGTGCCCTTGATCCTGTCACCAGCACAGTAAACACACATGGAATCCCCCCAGATCCTGCTGACGTGCTTTTTTTTAAGACAAGCTCATACGAACTTTAGGTCTCACAGCAGGAACCCCCCAGAGTCTGCCTGGGCATAGGCCACATGCAGATTTTGGTGCTTTCAACCCTTTTTTAATTTTATCAGAAAAAAAACTTTCTGATAATTTTTTCTATTTTCTATTTGCTTTCTATTTTTACTGATTTCTTCTATTTGTTCTTTTCATCTTTCTACTTACTTTGGTTGTCAACATAAGCACTTATTACAGCTTCTCGATGTGATGGTAAGTCAGTAATTTTTAGGCATGTATCTTTCTATCTATCTGTATTAAAAGCTATAATTTTTTACATGAGCATTGTTCTATCAGTGTTTTGTATATTATGTCTCATTTTTATTAGATTTAGTTATATATTTTCCAAAATTTATTAATTTGTTTAAAATGTATTTAAAATTTTTAAATGTAAATATTAAAATTGTATTAAAATATGTTTAACCATGAGTTATTTAGAAAAGTAATGAACATTTAGAAATTTTCTAGTTTTCTTTGTGTTACTGAATTCAAGCTTAATTCACCTGTAGCCAGAGAACATATTTTGTATGAGCCCAATCAATTTGAATTGGTTGAGATTTTCTTTCTAGCCCTTATACAATACGTTCTGACATTCTTTTCATATATAGTTACAGTTCTTGGGTATTTATATTAGTTTAATTTCTCAATATTATAATACAAATACCTAAATTATTTTAAATGCTTTTGTTTGCATCTTCCATCAGTTACTAAAAATTTATGTTAAAGTCTACTACTTTAATATATTTTCTTCTCTTTTTTGTTTTGTTTTGTTAGCTTTTACTGTACTAGCCAAATAAAGTGAGGGACTTACTGCTTCAACTCAGTCATATACTAATACAACAAAAAGTTAGATCGCAAGTCTGTTAAGGCTGAATTTAGCTGTAACTAAACCCCATTCCTAGAGGATAGACAGATGAGAATGTGGCCCAACTGGGAGACTAGCTGGGGACATCACCAGACCTTACCTGCTCCAGGATCCTAACAACACTAAGCCTTCAGGTCTGCACTTCAGAGAATTTTTCTTTTGTCTCTTAGCCTTATGTCCCAAATCACTTGGGAATTTGACAAATATTTCTTTTAGGGCCAAACTGGCAGACCAGAATCTCAATTCACCATTCTTATCTTCTTAGTAGAATTCCAGTCCCTTAAATTGTAATTTGTCATTATTTCTGTTAGTGTTGTTTTCTTCTCAGTTTTTATATAACTAACAAAAACTCTGAAGCTTTATTTAGCTCTTTGTCCAAACTATGAAAATATCAGCCTTTTGCCTTATGAACAGAATTGGCCAGTGTTCTGGCAGAAAAAAATGGCTGCAGAATATTGGCTCATGTCTCTCCATGGAAATGCCTTCTGCAGCATTTTATACCTTGAATTTGCAATTGCCCAGCAGTTCTTTGATAATTTCACACAGATAATTTGTGGTTTATATGACTTGTTGAGTTATTCTCTGCAGTAATTTGAGTTTGCCACAAGCAGTTCCTGATATCCAGAAGCTTAAGTAACCCTCAAAGGCTTTGAACAGATCTATGAGGAAATGAGTTTTCAAATCCAGGTTATTCTTACTTCAAAATGACCTTTACACATTCTCCAAAAAGAAGAACACGCATTTAAGTAGTTGTGTTCTGCATTTGGAACATTATGTTAGAGGCTTTCAAATGTGTGATCTCATTTAGTTCTGGGTCATATCAACTCAATTATTATATATGAGGAAATAGGAATGGAAGAGAAATAACAATGCATATTATTAAACTAATAAGTGTTAAAGTCAAGTTTTAATTTGAAACTAACGTTAAAGCACTAGGGAGACAATGTCAAAAAGAAAATGAAGAAAGTATATAAAAGGACTAACTGTGATTTACACTCCTAATTTCAGACCACAGCTATGAGGACCCTGCAGTTGTAATAATCTGACCTCATTTAACACTAAGCACGTGTATTAAAAGTGTGAGCTATTAAGCTCTAACATTCTAGTTACTATTGGTATGTAACAAAAGAACCTGAAAAACTGTTTCTGTTATCTCTCAGCTTTCTCAGGGTTGACGATCATTCAGGTTTAGATACTCTTACTGTGTGGCAGGGAATCATTTCGATGGCTTTTTCACTCTCCTGTAGAGTGTGTGGGTGGGAAAGACTCAACAAGCTGTGATTCCTCAGGCTTCTCCATCCACATAGGGTTGGTTTCCCCATATGGTTTTATAAGCATGGTAATTTCAGGCTTCTGACATCGTGATGTTGGTCCAAACAGTTACACAGGTCCATGCAGGTTCCTGGAAGGAAACACAGATTGCACTTCTCAATGGAGAAGTAGGGTTGGAGTGCATATTGGATATTGTATATTGCAGCCATCTCTGAAAATTACATCCTATAATATCTGCTATCATATGAGATTTTTTTCTAAAAATAGGAAAATGATTTCCAGGTTTTTTAATTACCTGCAGACTATGTAGAATATGATTTATCAATATAAATCAAGTAAAATTTGACTCACTAATTGAGAATATAAAATAGAAATAAAAATATAAATTTCCAATCTTAAATTTCAGGGCTTGTGTTAAGGTATAGCAACGGCAAGAGCTATGTGACACTGGATTCCCTCTGGATTTAAAGAGACTACACTTTATAAATATATATATAGATATAAATATATACACACATATATATAATCTTAGGGAGATATATGTATGTGATATATATATATATATATTCCCTAAGATGATTTATTTACACTGTGCTTCTGAATTTTCCTTAATGTCTGAAATAAAAATTCCTCTTGTTGACAAGTAAAAAGAATCCTAGCCAGATCTAATAAACCTTAAGTGAATGTCTCTGAGTAAGTAGTAGGTGTAGATTTATAACCTGTCACATGGCCATTAGCACAGTTCTATCTTACTATTTATGGCATAGTTTTCTCTTAGAACTTTCTATCCTTAGCAGTTAGTGAAATCCATGTAATGTTAGCAAGCCTGTGTGTGTGTGTGTGTGTGTTTAGCTTAATTGCAGAATCTCATGAATTATTCTCCTTACTCCAGTCAGGATAATGAGAGAGAAACAGTCACTGCGTAAGTAGGAATGAAGTTTTCAGGAATCTAGAGCTATAAAATAGATATTGCTTCTAATTGATCAAAGCCCTTTTTGTTTAAGCCCTTCCCACTCTCTTCCTCTCTGTACTTTTATTCTACTGTTTCCCTCTTGATTTTCTATTTCTTCTATCCTCAATTCACTTTCCATTTCTACAAACTTTCTGTGACACTCTCCACCCCCCTAAAATCCTTTCCTTCAAAGAAATCCCGATGGCACTTCTGTGTCCTATCACAGATTTACCTGTAGTTGATTTTACCCTGGGTTCTTGTTATGTATCATTTCATTAGAGGAAAACCACTATAAAATATATAGGTATTATTGTTTGAATGGTAGAAGATATAATTTGATGTCTAAGTTGGTAAAATAAGGTTTATCTAGCTGGTAAGAAGAGTGGGTGAATTTGAATCTAATATTTCTGTTTATAAAGCTGGGATGTTTTCATAAGAACTTTAAGTGATTATTCCATACCGTTGTTTTATTTCCCTTTTTGTTTTATGATCAGATATCCTTTTCAGTTTTCGAATTTCCGTTTTCTTCTTTTTTGTGAACTTCAGTTTTCCAGTTAAATTTGACACCTTTCTACTTATGTGTTTCTCTTTTTCCCCTCATCTCTTCCCTTAATCATAATTTTTATCTCCCAACTCCATTAACTGGACCATATACAGCTTCGTTTCTATTGACTGTGGTCTTGCCTCTTGCTACACGTGATTTTTCACCGCATATTAGACATTGTGTAAACACTCCTGGAGGACATGGATTAAGTGTTCTTTGAGCAGAGTGTGCCTGTTTCCTCTGCTGGGTGAGCAGAGCAGTACCCAATCATCTTAATTAGTCAGAGGAGAATTGAGTCAAGGCTGATTCAGGTTTGGGTAAATCTAAGTCTCCCTCCCGTTCACCCCTATTCTAGCAGCCCTCATTGTTTCTTGAACTTGGATTGGTTTTAAGGAAATTTCTAGCTAATATTTTTTATGCTGAAGTCCCCTGTGATTTCAGACTATGGCAAACATCTCAAAGGCAAAACGGAGTGGGGAAGCTTCTCAACTAGGAAGCTCGCATTAATTTAACTGTAGTCAAATAGGACCCCATTCAAGAACCTTCAATTAGATATTCTTAAAAATGTACATTATTTTGTAAAAATATAACTACTAGGTACTTAATAATTTCAAAAAATAAAAACTTTTGGTTAATTTTAGCTGACCTTTTCATGACTTTGTTGGCTTTGGTTCTTGTTGGAAAGCATTTGAATAGTTGGTTGTAGCATGGAGGTTGCAGTTTTAGTTGAGCCTGTAGATGAGGATCAGGCATTTAAGACCTTAAGGGTGTCTTGATTTTCTTTAGGTAGGAGAAGGCAGAGTCACAGGAAAAAAATGGTCAAAAAGCAAGAAAGCATTTTGGGGCATGTTGGCAAAGGCATGGATATTCTACCGTCTTTTTCCATATTTCAGTTCAGTCTTTCTCAGCATCGTATAATAAATTTAAAATGTCATTTACTGAGGGCTCAAATCATTCCATCTGTAGTTGTTCAGGTGCCTTGGTGATATCAACTATTTGAGGCTGAGATGCTAATTCAATTGTGATGTTATGATTTTCAAAGTCAGTGAACCTTTCACTGTATCCTCCAATTAATTGGTCTGTAAAAGCTGCGTATTCTTCAAACGATTTACATATATCATTCTCCTCATCAATGACTTTTGAAAACTGGAGAAAATGTTCAACTGAAATTTCCCACTGAATCAGAAGTGTTTCACAAAAAGCTTTTTTCAAAATGTTAGTATTTTTTGCCACATATCATATATACACTCAGTTTTACCTTGCAAAGAAATATTCAAGTTGTTTTGATTTGACATGATAGCACAGAGACATGATGTATTCATATAGAAATCTTCTTTCAATAATTTACATTACAGATTCTGTCCATCATGACATTTAACTCTGTTCTCACAGAGATAACATTTTGGCTAACACTTGTTCCTATGACAGCCAATGCACTTAGAAAGATATGGCAAATCCACATGAATAACTCATTGCTCAACTTTAGTATATTGGAAAATTGATGGTGCACGTTGTATTTGCAAGAATATAGTTAATAAGACTTACAACTTATTGCAAAGGGTCACTTAAAATAATAGCATTGTTCTGGGTAGATACCTAGCAAAAGGACTGCAGGATCAAATGGGAGGTCTACTTTTAGTTCTTTGAGGATGCACCATATTTCTTTCCAAAAAGGCTGTACTAGTTTCCAATCCCACCAGTAGTGCAACAGTGTACCCCTCTCTTCACACCCACCCCAGCACCTGCAACTTTGGGACCTTGTGAGGTGGGCCATTCTCACTGGTGTTAAGTTATACCTCAAAGTGGTTGTGATTTGCATTTCTCTGATGATTAGGGATCAGGATGAGCATTTTTAAAATGTATTTTTTGGCCATTTGTCCGTTTTCTTGGGAAAAGATTCTGTTCATGTCACTTGCCCATTAATTGATAGGTTTGTTTACTCCTTTCTTATTTATTTGTATCTCTTCTTTATTCTTTGTATATTCTGGTCACTAGTCCTTTGTCCCATTCATAGCATGCAAATATCTTCTCTTACACTGATAGTTGTCTATTTGCTTAGTTGATTGTGTCCTTAGCTGTGCAGAGCTAGCTTAGCTTGATCAGGTCCCATTTATTGTTGTTGTTGCCGCAGTTGTCTGTGGGTTTTATTCATAGATTTCTGTCTAAGGTTGATATCATTCAGAGTTTTTCCCACACTTTCCTCTATATGTATAGTGGAGGAAAGAAAATAGCTGTTGGAATGGAGGCATGAGTGAAGCCAAGGATGCCACAAGATGTATAAATTAGGGTCAGAATGGCTCAAATTGACACTGGCCTTATTGATCTTCCAAGAATTCAGGCATGTTGTATAAGGAAGTAGATATCTATCCCATGGAATGTATAAGAATTGATACATTTTCAGCTCCGTGCCTGTGCCTCAAGCAGCTAAGGCACCAGCCACATACACCTGAGCTGGCAGGTTCAAATCCAACCGGGCTGCTAAACAACAATGACGGCTGCAACCAAAAAATAGCTGGGCGTTGTGGCCGGCGCCTGTCGTCTCAGCTACTTGGGAGGAGGAGGCAGGAGAATCGCTTGAGCCCAAGGAGTTGGAGGTTGCTGTGAGCTGCGATGTCACTGCACTCTACCCAGGGTGACAGCTTGAGTCTTTGTCTCAAAAAGAATTGATACATTTTCTTACTTTAAAGATTAGTGTGAGCTCAAATGAAATTTGGTTAATAGAATATCTATTACTTCCTCACATGGCAAGATAATATAAACTTTATTTTATTTTATTTATTT
The DNA here is from genome assembly GCF_027406575.1 of Nycticebus coucang. Classification (NCBI taxonomy): domain Eukaryota; kingdom Metazoa; phylum Chordata; class Mammalia; order Primates; family Lorisidae; genus Nycticebus; species Nycticebus coucang. The sequence goes on along the minus strand of NC_069789.1, from coordinate 24,501,754 downwards.
ATCTATTTATTTGCAGTTTTTTGGCTGGGGCTGGGTTTGAACCCACCACCTCCAGCATATGGGGCTGGTGCCCTACTCCTCTGAGCTACAGGTGCCACCAATATAAACTTTATTAAAGTCCAAAGTGATGCCATTGAGAATCTTTAAATATCACACAAGTACATAGGCATTCAGTTCTTCCTGTCTGTGAAGGGACCACGGCTGGTGCATATAATAAACACAGCCATTGACTCTGTGCTTGTTTCTGTGTGCATCAAAGAATTAATAAATTAATGAAGAAATGTTGCAACTCAGTTATAGCAATGTTAGATAAACTATGAAGTATACAAATGGATTAAAAACTGTGGTTTTGCCCTGCACTTTCCCCCAAGATGAACTAAGAGGGACAAAGTTCACCGTTTCAGTTAAAACAAACATGGTAACAATGGTACAAAATATATTGAAACTATTTTGAAAGGCTTTGGAGATTAGATACAGGGTCATAATCATGGAGAGAGATAAGACATCTCCAGCTTAACAGCCAGGAAAGCATTTTAGTCCAAAGGGTGTGGGTTAAGGATGGAGAGATTCATTCAGACCAGAGTGGTTGATTCCCTGAAATGGGAAGACACGGCTGAGAGTCTAGGGAAACCAGAGTGGCTAGAGTTTGTAGGACAGAGTATATAAGAAGAGAAAACTATAAAAAGAAAGAAGATATGGAAGTCTGAAGAGGATCCTCTTAGAATATTTGACTGAGTATTAAATCAGTGCATATGACAAAGGAAACTTTGAGGCTGGGTAGAGACTGACCTGGAAGCATTAAAGGTAACAGTGCCCCGCCCTAATACAGGACCAGGAATGGTGCCTGCTTCCATTAGCCAGACTGGAAACATTCAGTATCTCTAAGATTCCATAGGAGGTTGGAGGGTGAAGAGATTTATACATAAGAGTCTTACCCTGTTTAATAGTCAAGAATAATTCTCCCTAGACTGATACTGCTTTACTTTTGCCTTAAAAAAAATAATAAAACAATACCTGAAACAAACTATTTAAAAGTAACTTAATTACATCCTAGAAAAAGATCTCAAAAACTATTTTTAGGAGTGCAAAACATCCAGGACACCAACAAGGTAAAAATTACAATGCCTAGGGTCTGACAAAAGAGCAGGGCACATACAAGAAAGGAGAAAAAGAAGATCAATAATGAAGAGGCACACTAATCAATTAAACCCCATTGTGAATTGACAAAGGTGTTAGAATATCCTTAGAACAAGAAAAAGAGCTGAAGAAACAGATTATCCATTATTTTTCTTGAACCTAACAGAGAATTGAAGTAGTACGGTAAACTGTCACTCCAAATTGTGGAGAGTAAGTCAAGTACACAGTACTGTAGCTAAAATTATGTTCCTTGCAGAAGCCACTGGATCAATAAACAGGTAGGAACGTTTAAATGACAACTTTGAAAAATTCCTGGAAGATGATAGTGAACTAGCTTAAGAATTGAATTGAATTGTTGGATCCCGCATATGGGTCTCCCCTGCTTTATGGAAAAGGTACCAGAAAATAAAATCAAGGTGTTATTTTAGTTCTACATCCAAATAACCTCATGTCTTTGTGGCCAACAATAAATAAGGAAGGAGAGACAAAAGGTATTCAACAAAAGTACAAAAAATAAAATAAAGTAAATATAAAACTGAATGCAAGAGTAGGAGTTCTTCACAAGCAAAGGAAAAATTCATGTTGTCACTTCAGGAACAAAAGGAGACTTGACACAAGTATTTAAAATTTTTTACAAATTTCCAGAAAATAATGGATAATCAGTTTGTTCATCTATTTTTCTTATTCTAAGGATGTAAAAGACAACTTCATATAAAGGTCTTTACATGGTCAACTTGAAGCCAGACATGGAAGACATTTTTAATAACTGATTTAATATATTTCACTACTGATTCTAACACCTGTGTCAAATTGCACACACATAAAAGAGAAGTCTAAGTAAAATACAAAAAGAAAAACTGAAAACTATCAACTTGATCAGAGTATGCACTTGACAGACATATGTAAGTTAAAGTAAGAAACATTTTCCCTGTAATGTTATTTGAAAAGAGAAAGTTTTTAAGTTTTATCAAAAAACCCATTGGTCAATTTCCGTTACCATTTGTGCCACAAGAAAACATTATTATTTTGAATTCTTCCTTTTACAGAACAAGCTGCTGTTTGTAATATATAGGTAGGTGCCTATAACAACAAACTTTATAGACTAAGCAGCTGTGACATGTTCAGTCCTTGCTTCAGACATTTGTTAATATATTTATTTAAGAATATATTTATATAAGATATATGAGAATATATTTCTTTAAGATAGAAACTTTAACCTTGAAATGCTTGCTGCAAGAAAGTCTCTCTCCAGAGACTATACCCTAACTTTTTCTGTACCTTGGCACTCAACAGCAGTAATACTGACAATGAAGTGTGGACATAATTTTTATGAGGGTTATGTCTGCATTGTGAGCTGAAGAAAGGTGAAAATTGTATGATATTGATATAAAGAGCAACCTCAAGCACATGTCTTCCAAAGAGCAATGCTTTTTTTTTTTTTTTTTAACTGAAAGTAAATTTATTTCAGGTTAATGTGAGGTCACAAACAACCAGGTCAAAATACTTGATTTTGTTAGGTAGAGTCCCTCTCGTGGTTATGTCTCACCCTCAAAAGGTGCAGCAGATACCTGCACAGCATGCCCATCCAAGAGCAATTCTATCAAATTAGACCTGTCAGATTAAATGAATTGGCCAGCAAATGAAAAAATGTTGCATACAGAACACCAAATAGCAAATAGAGTTTACTAATATTTTATACATTTTTAATGGAGCTATAAATTTACATATATGATTTAAGATTATGCAAAGTGAGTAAAACAGACAAGATTATCTATCTCATGGACAACCTGAGAAAAAAAACTTTTCTTTCTATACAGTTCATTTCTTTGGACATAGCATTTGTCTTTAAATATCTATTTATTAGAGTATATAGGATATTTTTCTTTGTGGAATTTCAAATCATTTACCAATACATATGGATTGGCACATAGATACTGATGTCAATGTTTTGAAAACCAAACCTTGTTTATTTTTGTTTTGCAAACTGTATCGTTCTACTTCAAGAACTTTTCTAAGCACATTATTTTTCTGGGGTAGTGGAATAATAAACTTTAGTCAACACTGATGTGTCAGAATAGTGACCTAAAACATTTAATATACAAAATTAAATTTTAAATGCTAATTTGGTTTGTCTCAATGCCCCTATCCCCCAAATTTTAATGCATAACCCAAGTTTCTCTTGTCATAATATAGAGTTTTTCCTTCTTTTTCTGAACAACTTAAACTATGAATAAAGTCATATTATCAAATCATAGTCTTAGAAATTAACTGTAATCTATCCTTCACTAAATGCGTATTTAACTTGCTTTACCTTGCTCAGTGATATTGTTGGTTTGACTTTTATTGGAAAATTAAAATCTGATAATAAAATGCCACCAAAAGCTAATGAGGACATGGAGAGCATTCATTATTACTTTGTAAAGACAAATGTAATTGTTATAACTTGCCTGTATTTTTTTTAATAATTTCTATCCACCACCCCTCATGGGGAACCCTAAATTAGTCAAGAAATTTTTAACTTACCCTCTACTTAATAGCAGAAGAGGGAAAAAAATCCAACATTTGATGTTTGTTGTGAAAAACAAGCAAAACTCTGTCATGGCAACAACAACAAAAGGCTATAGAATCCATGAAATAAAAAAATATAGAAGCCAAATTTTGGATTAAGGGGGGGAGTATTTATAAGTACTTTCAACCTTCTTTTCACAGCCTAATCTGTAACTATCCTTTATGTATTTCTTTTTTCTTTACTTTTCCTTTCTTTCTTTTTCTCTCTCTCTCTCTTTTTCTTTTCTTTTTTTTTTTTTTTAAGTCAGAGCCTCACTTTCTTACCCCTGGTAGAGTGCCATGTCATCACAGCTCAGCTCACAGCAATCTCAAACGCTTGGGCTTTAAGTGATTCTCTTGCCTCAGCCTCCCAAGTAGCTGGGACTACAGGCACCCACCACAATGCCCAGCTATTTTTTTGTTGCAATTGTTGCTGTTTAGCTGGCCCAGGCCAAGTCGAACTCACCAGCTTGGGTGTATGTGGCCGGCATCCTACCCACTGAGCATGGGTACCACCCCTTATGTATTTCTCACACATTTGCTCTTTGGCTGTGATATACAACAAACAGTAAGAGGTTATTCTTTCTTGTTATGCGCCTAATACAAGAGCGCAACTACATTCAGAAAAGGCATTCCAGTCCAGATGCTTTACATATTTCTGATCAGTAATGAACTTCTAAAATCTATCCTCCACAAAAAAAAAGTTAAAAACTGAACCATGAAAAGGAACTGTGGAGTTTCTGGGTTGGGATATTGTTTTGTTTGGCACCAATTAATGGAGACCTGATGGGGATAACTTGGGAAATGAAATCTTTAATTTGAGTAAAAGAGAAATCTAACGGAGCTCAAACAAACAAAAAAAGTTAGTAACCTAGAGCCAACCTCCAGGCTTTATTTTTAATATTATAGACTTGCAGTTCAATCTGATAATAAAAATAATAAATAAATAAACTGCTGTAAATGAAATTTAGGGTTTTTACTCTTTATCTTGCTGATTGCAAATGTAGCTATTCTGCAGAGTGGGAATAAATCGTTCACTAGAGCATAAACTTAATCTCTTGGCAGCCAAATGGGAGCTATGGGAATGCATTGCCTCCGTGCATAAACATTTCCTCAAATGAGCAGTGGACCAAATTAATTCACAAAGAAGGAATATAAATTGTCCTCCCAATTAGCATATGAAGCTGTTTTCTCTCCTCATACAAACCACAAATCCAAATGATTTTTCACAATTATCCATATGACATATTGTCTAGTTTTCTTACCATTTGGCAAAAGAACCTACAAGTGGCCCCCATAAATATTTGCACTCGTCATGGTTCTAAATTAAAATTTTGATAGAAACTGCACAAAGTTCTAAGACTAATTTTCATTATTCTGACTATGATATGTCTACTGATATAATTTTATGGCTATATTGTTCTCAGCTAAGTTAACTTAGGCTTATTGATTTACTTGACAAAAAAACATAAGTATCCTCAGCACACAACATATTAGTAGATGAATCCATTCCATGATTTAACAGTTCATTTGTATTATCAAATACATGGTCATATTCAGCCATTCATCTAGATTATTGAGATAATTTAAAAAAGAAACAAAAAAGTGTGGTCTAAAAGAGTAGACAGAAAATAAAAACAAAACACCAATATATTAATAGAAGGGGCAGCACTGCAAAAGAAGACAGTCATTAATATATATGGTGAGATATTTTTTAGCAAAAAGGATGGAATATATTCTTTAAAAGAATGAGATTGATGGCTACTCATTGGGAATGAAATACCTCAATATTATCGTTAGTTCAAAGTGCACAACATATACTTAAAATTGATTAAATATATGAATGTCAAGAAAATTTAAAAGCTTATTTTCGTAATTTCACAATAGGGCAGGTGTTTTCTATACAGAAAAAACTTTCCACTAAGGTAAGTGTCATAAAGGTGACAGCTGTGCCTTAATAAAAATTCACCATGAAGACAAAATTAACACCAAATGATAAGCAGGAGTATGGCTTGTTACAAGGGTTTTGAGATACACAAAATTCAACTAACATAAAATATGTGCTGATTTGAATCAAAAGAAGTCCTCCCAGAAACACTGAGAAGCCAAGCAAGTTGAAAATTAGGACACTTTGAGAGGCAGAGCAAGATGGCAGCCGAGTAACAGCTTCCTTGCATCTGGGCACCGTGAATCTGGAGAGATAGGACTCCAGGCATCTCTGGCTGGTGGGAACTGCCTAGCGTCACTCCTATGAGGATACAGGGAGTCAGCAAGAGACTTCTGGACCCCAAGAGGAGGACTAAAACAGTGGAAAACCGGCAAGTGGTCGCGAGTGTTCAATCCGTCTAAACCCGCCCACAACTGTAAGTTCAGTAGCAGCGAGACTGCAAACCAGAAAGGCCTTACCTATGAACTGTTTTGATGTCCTTGGACTTGGCACTGAGTTGAACTGCCCTGGGGAAGGCCTGAGCGGAAGTGCGGAGAACTTTGGCCATTGTCTAGGGCCCCAGTCTGAGCCACTGAGCCAGACGGAGCTAATAGTGTTTGGCGGTGGGTCACACGGAACCATTGCCAGTGATCTGCCCCGGCAAGCTCCGCCCTCAGGGTCGCGGAGCTAGAAATGGGTGGGAGCTTGTAACCCAGCAACCAAGTAGCCTAAGGGTGCGGTCTGAGCCGCCTTGCAGCCCTAACCCTCAGGGGCAGAGTGAGACCGGTTTTGGCACACTGGGTAAGTGGATAGCCACTTCAGCAGTGATTCCAGCGAGAAAGCTGGGAAAGCTTCTGCTCAGCAAGTTTACAAGTTCAAAGTGCCTTTTAAGTGGGCTGAAGAGAGATTTAGGGAGTCTACCAGCTGGGGTTTGAGAAATCAGCAGCCTCCAGTAGTATCAGAACTGTGACTAACATCTCATACCCCAGAAGACCACGTGTTGCCCAGACAATATTCAATAACATATACAAACTGCTTTGTTTTTGGTTGTGTATTTTTTTCTCTTTTTTTGTTTGTTTGGTTTTTTTTTTGTTTGTTTATTTTGACGTTGTTGATGTTCTTTTGTTTTTTAATTTCAATCTTTTCCATACAGATCCCTTTTTCTTTCTCAATTTTTCTAGTTCAATTATAATTTCCCATTGCTGCCTTTTTTATAACTACAACTTCATTTTTGCTAGTGTTTCTACCCCTATCATTTGGTTTTTCACCCAATTGTATCCCCGTAAAGTTTTCTGTTTGCTTGTTTTGGTTTGATTTATAGCATTTTTGTCTTTCCTCTTTACTTGGTGGAGGTGGGGTACTGTGTCTGATCAGGTTAGCAAAGAGCTGCTGAACTCAAGGGAACCACCCAACTGGGAACCCCCAGAAGGTGGGGTTTTTAAAGGTTGTGTCAAAGTACCCTACTGTACACCTATATTGCCCTGTCTCCCTCTTTCTGTACCTCTCTTCTTTTTATCAATATTCCTTATCCCCACCCCCTCTCCTTTCTCTATCTTTCTTTTTTTTCTTATCACTCGGTCTTCTTTCTTTCATCCCTTTTTTGCTCCTCAACCTTCTCACCCTTCTGGTCCTGTAACCCTTAGTCCACAGGCACAAGAAATTAAAGAGCAAGAGGAAGTGAAAGGAAAATTAGGGCAAGGAAACAGATAAAAGAAATCACTCATGAGGAAGAATCAGCAGAAAACTCCAGGCAACATGAAGAACCAGTCCAGAACAACCCCGCCAAGGGACCATGAGGTAGCTACTGCAGAGGATTCCACCTATACAGAAATGTTAGGAATGACAGAAAGGGAATTTAGAATACACATGTTGAACACAATGAAAGAAATGATGGAAACAATGAAGGAAACTGATAATAAAGTGGAAAATAACCAAAAGGAAATCCAAAAACAGAATCAAATCAGAGATGAACGATATGAAGAATATGAAAAGGATATAGTAGAGATGAAGGAAATGAAACAGTCAATCAGGGAACTTAAAGATGCAATGGAAAGTATCAGCAACAGGTTAGACCATGCAGAATAAAGAATTTCAGAGGTAGAAGACAAAGTTTTTGAGATAACTCAGATAGTAAAAGAGGCAGAAAAGAAGAGAGAGAAAGCAGAACGTTCACTGTCAGAATTATGGGACTTTATGAAGCGTTCCAACATACGAGTTATAGGAATTCCAGAAGGGGAAGAAGAATGCCCCAGAGGAATGGAAGCCATACTAGAGAATATTATAAAAGAAAATTTCCCAAACATCACCAAAGATTCTGACACACTGCTTTCAGAGGGATATCGGACCCCAGGTCGCCTCAACTCTAACCGAGCTTCTCCAAGACACATTGTGATGAACCTGTCCAAAGTCAAGACAAAAGAAAAGATTCTGCAAGCTGCCAGGAGTAAGTGCCAGTTAACCTACAGGGGCAAATCCATCAGAGTGACCGCAGACTTCTCTAATGAAACTTTCCAAGCAAGAAGACAATGGTCATCTACCTTTAATCTACTTAAACAGAACAATTTTCAGCCCAGAATTCTGTACCCTGCTAAGCTAAGCTTCAAAATTGATGGAGAAATCAAATCATTTACGGATATACAAACATTGAGGAAATTCACCACAACAAGACGGGCTCTACAGGAAATACTTCAACCTGTTCTGCACACTGACCACCACAATGGATCAGCAACAAAGTAAGAACTCAGAAATCAAAGGACAGAACCAAACCTCCACACTGATGCAAAAGATAAAACTAAGCAATGGACTCTCACCAAATAAGACGAATAGAATACTACCACACTTATCAATTATCTCAATAAATGTTAATGGCTTGAATTCCCCACTGAAGAGACATAGATTGGCTGACTGGATTAAAAAACACAAGCCATCCATTTGCTGTCTGCAAGAAACACACCTGGCTTCAAAAGACAAATTAAAGCTCCGAGTCAAGGGTTGGAAGACAATTTTTCAGGCAAATGGAATTCAGAAGAAAAGAGGGGTTGCAATCTTATTTTCAGATACATGTGGATTTAAAGCAACTGAAGTCAAAAAAGACAAAGATGGTCACTTTATATTGGTCAAGGGAAAAATACAACAAGAAGACATTTCAATTCTAAATATTTATGCACCCAATTTAAATGCTCCCAGATTCTTGAAGCAGACCTTACTCAGTCTGAGCAATATGATATCTGATAATACCATGATAACAGGGGACTTTAACACACCTCTTACAGAGCTGGACAGATCCTCTAAACAGAAATTAAACAAAGATATAAGAGATTTAAATGAGACCCTAGAACAACTATGCTTGATAGACGCATATAGAACACTCCACTCCAAAGACAAAGAATATACACTCTTCTCATCACCCCATGGAACATTCTCCAAAATTGATCATATCCTGGGACACAAAACAAATATCAACAGAATCAAAAGAATTGAAATTTTACCTTGTATCTTTTCAGACCATAAGGCACTAAAGGTGGAACTCAACTCTAACAAAAATGCTTGACCCCACCCAAAGGCATGGAAATTAAACAATCTTCTGTTGAATAACAGATGGGTGAAGGAAGAAATAAAACAGGAAATCATTAACTTCCTTGAGCATAACAACAATGAAGACACAAGCTACCAAAACCTGTGGGATATTGCAAAAGCAGTTTTGAGAGGAAAATTCATCGCTTTAGATGCCTACATTCGAAAAACAGAAAGACAACACATCAACAATCTCACAAGAGATCTTATGGAATTGGAAAAAGAAGAACAATCTAAGCCTAAACTCAGTAGAAGAAAAGAAATATCCAAAATCAAATCAGAGATCAATGAAATTGAAAACAAAAAATCATTCAGAAAATTAATGAAACAAGGAGTTGGTTTTTTGAAAAAATAAATAAAATAGATGAACTATTGGCCAGACTAACTAGAAATAGAAAAGTAAAATCTCTAGTAACCTCAATTAGAAACGATAAAGGGGAAATAACAACTGATCCCACAGAGATACAAGAGATCATCTCTGAATACTACCAGAAACTCTATGCCCAGAAATTTGACAATGTGAAGGAAATGGATCAATATTTGGAATCACACCCTCTCCCTAGACTTAGTCAGGAAGAAATAGAGCTCCTGAACAGACCAATTTCAAGCACTGAGATAAAAGAAACAATAAAAAAGCTTCCAACTAAAAAATGCCCTGGTCCAGATGGCTTCACTCCAGAATTCTATCAAACCTTCAAGGAAGAGCTTATTCCTGTACTGCAGAAATTATTCCAAAAAACTGAGGAAGAAGGAATCTTCCCCAACACATTCTATGAAGCAAACATCACCCTGATACCAAAACCAGGAAAAGACCCAAACAAAAAGGAGAATTTCAGACCAATCTCACTCTTGAATGTAGATGGAAAAATTCTCAACAAAATCCTAGCCAATGGATTACAGCTTATCATCAAAAAAGTCATTCATCATGATCAAGTAGGCTTCATCCCATGGATGCAAGGCTGGTTTAACATACGCTAGTCCATAAACATTATCCACCATATTAACAGGGGCAAAAAGAAAGATCACATGATCCTCTCAATAGATGCAGAAAAAGCATTTGATAAAATCCAGCATCCTTTTCTATTTAGAACACTGAAGAGTATAGGCATAGGTGGCACATTTCTAAAATTGATTGAAGCTATCTATGACAAACCCACAGCCAATATTTTACTGAATGAAGTAAAACTGAAAGCTTTTCCTCTTAGAACTGGAACCAGACAAGGTTGTCCTCTGTCACCTTTACTATTCAACATAGTGCTGGAAGTTCTAGCCAATACAATTAGGCAAGACAAGGAAATAAAGGGAATCCAAATGGGAGCAGAGGAGGTCAAACTCTCCCTCTTTGCTGACGACATGATCTTATACTTAGAGAACCCCAAAGACTCAACCACAAGACTCCTAGAAGTCATCAAAAAATACAGTTATGTTTCAGGATATAAAATCAATGTCCACAAGTCAGTAGCCTTTGTATACACCAATAACAGTCAAGATGAGAATCTAATTAAGGACACAACTCCCTTCACCATAGTTTCAAAGAAAATGAAATACCTAGGAATATACCTTACGAAGGAGGTGAAGGACCTCTATAAAGAAAACTATGAACTCCTCAGAAAGGTAATAGCAGAGGATATTAACAAATGGAAGAACATACCATGCTCATGGATGGGAAGAATCAACATTGTTAAAATGTCTATACTTCCCAAAGCAATCTACCTATTCAATGCCATTCCTATCAAAGTACCTACATCGTACTTTCAAGATTTGGAAAAAATGATTCTGCGTTTTGTATGGAACCGGAAAAAACCCCGCATAGCTAAGGCAGTTCTTAGTAACAAAAATAAAGCTGGGGGCATCAGCATACCAGATTTTCGTCTGTACTACTAAGCCATAGTGCTCAAGACAGCATGGTACTGGCACAAAAACAGAGACATAGACACTTGGAATCGAATTGAACACCAAGAAATGAAACTAACATCTTACAACCACCTAATCTTTGATAAACCAAACAAGAACTTACCTTGGGGGAAAGACTCCCTATTCGATAAATGGTGTTGGGAGAACTGGATGTCTACATGTAAAAGACTGAAACTGGACCCGCACCTTTCCCCACTCACAAAAATTGACTCAAGATGGATAAAGGACTTAAATTTAAGGCATGAAACAATAAAAATCCTCAAAGAAAGCATAGGAAAAACACTGGAAGATATTGGCCTGGGGGAAGACTTCATGAAGAAGACTGCCATGGCAATTGCAACAACAACAAAAATAAACAAATGGGACTTCATTAAACTGAAAAGCTTCTGTACAGCTAAGGAGACAATAACCAAAGCAAAGAGACAACCCACACAATGGGAAAGGATATTTGCATATTTTCAATCAGACAAAAGCTTGATAACCAGGATGTATAGAGAACTCAAATTAATCCACATGAAAAAAGCCAACAATCCCTTATATCAATGGGCAAGAGACATGAATAGAACTTTCTCTAAAGACGACAGACGAATGGCTAACAAACACATGAAAAAATGTTCATCATCTCTATATACTAGAGAAATGCAAATCAAAACATCCCTGAGATATCATCTAACCCCAGTGAGAATGGCCCACATCACAAAATCTCAAAACTGCAGATGCTGGCGTGGATGTGGAGAGAAGGGAACACTTTTACACTGCTGGTGGGACTGCAAACTAGTACAACCCTTCTGGAAGGAAGTATGGAGAAACCTCAAAGCACTCAACCTAGACCTCCCATTCGATCCTGCAATCCCATTACTGGGCATCTACCCAGAAGGAAAAAAATCTTTTTATTATAAGGACACTTGTACTAGACTGTTTATTGCAGCTCAATTTACAATCGCCAAAATGTGGAAACAGCCTAAATGCCCACCAACCCAGGAATGGATTAACAAGCTGTGGTATATGTATACCATGGAATACTATTCAGCCATTAAAAAAAATGGAGACTTTACATCCTTTGTATTAACCTGGATGGAAGTGGAAGACATTATTCTTAGTAAAGCATCACAAGAATGGAGAAGCATGAATCCTATGTACTCAATCTTGATATGAGGACAATTAATGACAATTAAGGTTATGGGGGGGGAAGCAGAAAGAGGGAAGGAGGGAGGGGGGTGGGGCCTTGGTGTGTGTCACACTTTATGGGGGCAAGACATGATTGCAAGAGGGACTTTACCTAACAATTGTAATCAGTGTAACTGGCTTATTGTACCCTCAATGAATCCCCAACAATAAAAAAATAAAATAAAATAAAATAAACAAAAAAAAAAAAAAAGAAAATTAGGACACTTTGTGTTTCTTGGAAGCGAAATAATGGACCGTAACATAGTCTGTCTCAAGATATTCACAGTGACCCATGTATATGTAGCATAAATGCATTTTTGAGATAAATTTGCTTAATGTACAAAACACCTTATATATTATTATGTAGAAAATCTAAATAAAGGACTAGCTTCTGCAAAGCAAAGGAGATAAGCAACAGAACTAACAGGCATCCTACAGAAGGGGAGAAAGTATTTCCTAAATCCAATAAAGGGCTAATATCCAGAATCTACAAAGAACTCAAACTAACCAACAAGAAAAAAAGAAACAATCCCATTAAAAAGTGGACAAAAGACATGAACAGAAATTTTACAAAAGAAGATTAAAAAAAAGTGGCCAACAAACACTTGAAGAAATTACTCAGTGTCATTAATCATCAGGAAAAAGCAAATGAAAACTACCTTTTTTAAATCAATGCCCTTTAATAAAATCTCAAAAAGCAATGAATGCTGGTGAGGATAAGGAGAAAAAGAGATGCTTATATGCTGTTGATGGGACTGCAAAGTAGTAAAACCTCTATGAAAAACAGTGTGGTAATTCCTCAGAGAACTAGATGTAGACTTACCATTCAACCCAGGAATCCTGCTACTGTAAATCCACTCAAAGGAAGAAAAGTCATTTTATTAAAAAATACACTTGCACTTGAATGTTTATTGAAGCACAATTCACAGTTGTAAAGATGTGGAATCAACCTAAATGTCCATTACTTCATGAGTGGATTAAGAAAATGTGACACACACACACACACACATGCAGAAACAGACACCATGGAGCACTACTCAGCCACTAGAAAGAATGAAATAATGTCTTTTGCAGCCACATTGATGGAATTGGATGCCATTATCCTAAGTGAAGGACAGAGGGCTTCCTGGTTTCATTCCAGTTCTTTAGGGGAAATGCTTTCAACTTTTTCCCCATTCAGTACAATGCTGGCTGTCGATTTGTCACATATGGCTTTTATAGTTTTGAGGTATGTTCCTTCTACATCGTCTTTATAGAGGATTTTTATCACGAAATGATGCTGATTTTTATTGAATGCTTTTTCTGCATCTATTGAGGTGATCATTGGGTCTTTGTTTTTACTTATGTAGTGAATCACCTTTAGTGATTTGCATATATTGTACCATCCTATGTAACTGTGGGATGAAATCCACTTGATTATGGTGAACTACCTTTTGATGTAGTGTTCGTTTTGGTTTGCTAGTATTTTGTTGAAGACTTTTGTTATCTATGTTCATAAGAGATTTTGGTCTGTAGTTTTCTTGTTTTGTTGTGTCCTTTCCTGGTTTTGTTCTCAAGCTGATGCTTCATAGAGTGAATTGGGAAGGAGTTCCTCCTTCTTGACATTATGGCAGAGTTTCAGTAGGATAGGTATTAGTTGTTTTTAAGTCTGGTAGAATTCAGTTGTACACCTATGTATTTTGTTGTTTTGTTTGTTTGTTTTACGATTTCAATCTTGCTGATAATTATTGGTCTGTGTAGGATTTCTGTTTCTTCTTGGTTCATCCATGGGAGTTTGTATGTTTCTAAAATTTAATTAATTTGGGTTTCTAGTTTGTATGCATGGAGGTTTTCCTAGTAGTCACAGATGCTATTTTCTATCTCTGTGTTATCGGTTGTAATGTCTCCTTTGCCACTTCTGAGTTTATCGGAGTCCTTTCCTTATGATTTCTGATTAGTCTGACTAGTAGTCTATCAATTTTGTTAATCTTTTCAAAGAACCAAACTTTGGTTTGTTGACTCTGTGTATATTTCTTCTTTGGTTTCCATTTTGTATAGCTGTGCTCTGAGTTTTGTTATTTCTTCTATTGGCTTTAGACTTGGTGTGTTCTTCTTTTTCTGGTGTTTTGAGATGTGACAATAGATTGTTAATTTGTGATCTTTCTAGTTTTTTAATGTAAGCATTTGAGAATTAGAACTTTTGCCCTAGAACTACTTTTAATGCATCAGAGAGATTTGGGGGACTTATATTTCCTTTGTTCTTCAGTTTGAAGAACATTGTGAATTCATCTTAATTTCATCAATTACCCAAGGATTGTTCAGCACCAGGTAGATTAATCCCATGACTTTGTGTAGATTTGAGTGCTACCCTTGGAACCAACTTCTAGTTTTATTCCACTGTGGTCTGAGAAGATACATGGTATGATTTTGATTTGTCTAAATTTGCTGAGACTTCTTTTGTGGCTCAACATATAATAAATCTTAGAAAATGTCTCCTACACTATTGAGAAGAATGTATATTTTGTAGTTGTTAGCTGTGAAGTTGTCTGTGAAGTCCATTTATTCTCAAGTCCCTCTTAAGTCCAGCATTTCTTTGTTGTTTTTCTGCTTCAACTGTCTGTCCAGTTCTGTCGTGGGGGTGTTGAAGTCCTCTGCAAGTATGACGCCACTCTTTATTTCTTTGCTCAGAGCTAATAAAATTTGTTTTATGAATCTGGGAGTTTGTGTGTTAGGTGCATACATAATAGGATTGTTATATCTTCTTGCTGAATTGCTCGCTTGTTTTATGATAATGGTTTTTGTCATTTACTTTTACCATTGTTGATTTAAAGTCCATTTTATCTGATGTGAGAATAGTTACTCCTCTTAGCTTTTGGTTTCTGCTTTCATGAAATAGATTTTTCCCTTCTGTTTACCTAGAATTTATGAACGTGTGCAGGTTAGGTAGATTCTTAGAGACAGCATATACTAACACTCAGGGCATGTTGTCTCCTTCATTCATCTTTTAGGAGGCGCTCAATGGCTGCTTACATTCAGCATTCGTATTGATATGTGGGATACTATTCTGTTTGTCATGTTGACTAATACTTTTTTCCACATGTGCTACTGCTTTATGAGAGTTGTGAGTTTTAGCATTTGAGTGTTTTTATACTGATAGATATCTGTTGTTCTATTCAAGGTATAATGCACTTTTAAGCATTTCTTGTAAGGCAAGTCTAGTAGGGACACATTCCCTAAGTGTGTGTTTGTGAGAGTTGCACACTGCAACGTATACACACACACGCACAGACACCATGCAGTACTACTCAGCCATTATCCTCTTTCAGCAATTGATATGAAACTGCAGACTATTATTCTAAGTAACGTATCTCGGGAATAGAAAAATTATCACAACTTCTCACTAGTAGTAATTGGGAGCTGAACAATGGGCACCAAGAAATGTAAAGGGCCATGGAAACCAAGAAGGGAGATGAGAGGTAAAAAAAAAATTATCAAGTACAGTGAACACTATTATGTTGTGAGCACATTAAAAGCCCCAATGTAAGTGTTATATAAGAAAATATATTAACATATAACAAAAATGCTTGTATCCCTTAATATTTTCCCAAAATATCATCAATTAAATAAAATCTTGCCAATCTGATAAGTTAATATATTTTGTTATATCTCTTTCTTATAAAATGTTTACTATAACTTAAGCACCTTAGAGTATAGTGTGTAGATATATATGTATAGTATATTATAAAAAAATCATAAAACAATAGACCAATCTTGGGGATGTAAATTAAGTATTAGCACATTGAATCTAACAGGATAATAAAAGACTATCACACTATGAAAAAGAAGTGTGCGTGTATTCTAGAAATGCTAGGGTCATGCAGTAATAAGAATTATATTCAATGTAACACATAAACAAAACAAGAGAAATATTCTTCAGAGTGTTTTGATTAGTTAGAATTCTCTTTTAAAATAATACATTAATAATACTCTTGGCTTAAATAAGTTGACGAAGAGTACATTTTATGTTTTCTGTGCAGAAATTCTGTCCCACTGAGAGACAGTGACAACTCAATTTCAGACTTATATTTTTGCAAATATTTATTTAGTCATTAGTACTTGTTAATGAGTGTGAAGAATTCCAGAAGCAATTAGAGTTACACACCAAAGGCCAGTACCACATTCAAAAACCAGTCAGTCTGTATCTCACAGGAGAGGGGAATTGCAAGTTTATTTGTAAATGTATTATGAGTAATTTAAAAGGTAAAAATTCATGCTAGGCATGTAGCAGTCTATACCTGTAGCCACTGCTACTTAGGAGGCTAAGGCAAGAGGGTCCCTTGAACCAAAGAGTTTGGGAGGCCAGTCTGGACAGCAGAGTGAGACCCTCTCTCAGTAAAAAATGTACACTTCTATAATATCTCTTGCATAATGCATAATGGTATCTGAAAATTAAGGCCTGAAGTATCTATCAAGCAGAGAGCTTTAAAAGTCCATTTTATAGTGTTTACTCATCTTTAGAGTGTACTACCAATATGAGTGGGACAATTGAGCAATAAATACATATCTGCTGCAGACTTTTACCTTAAGAGTAGCAATGGATACTGCTGGGTTCTAAAACAGAGGACTATGTTCACTGACTTAGTCCCTTCTACCTTTGCTTGTCTAATTTATTCTTCTCCCTTATCTGAGAGGCAGGTACTCTGTCTCTTTTGGTCTTTTGGGGCTCTCTCTTTCTGTCTCTCTCTCTCACCAGTATTAGACTTGAAAGTCAGAGTTGGACTGATTATAATTATCAGTTCATCAACATACTATGCTCATGCATTAGTCAGGTGTCTCCAAAAAACCAAAACCAATAGAAGATCCCATAGAAGGAGACTAAGACCTGCAGTAGAGGCTCATGCACAGGCTTGGTTTGATATCCAGAAAATCCGGTGCTGTAATTCTGTCTCACAGTGGATCTAAGGCACCCCACACTCCTCCTGTGTTTGGTTCCACACGACTTCTTCAGTTCTTTTTTTTTAAATATGGAACACTTCACGAATTTGTGTGTCATCCTTGCACAGGGGCCATGCTAATCTTCTCTGTATCGTTCCAATTATAGTATATGTGCTGCCGAAGTGAGCACGACTTCTTCAGTTCTAGAATGCATACCTGAAATGACATCCCTGGCAGCTAGCAGAATCCTGACAAGAGTTTTCTGACCTGAGGAGTGAAGGTTATTATAGTGGGAAAGGCCAAGTGGAAGTCACCAGATAATCTTCCACCTGAGAATATACTAAACCAAAAGCACTGCTACATCCCTGGAGGGGCTTCAGAGATTTATGCCATCCTTAAGGACTTGAAAACACGGAGGGATAGTTGAGTCCCACCATATCCCACTCAACTCTACCATTTTGACTGTGCAGAAGACAGTGGATAATTGCTTGCTTTACCACATGATGTACCACTTGTATATGGTCTGAATCAGCGCCTAGTGGATGATGCCTTTTCTTTCAGAACCAGAACTCAAAGGTCCAGGAATCCCGGGGAAAAGATGAAAGTGACACCAAGTAGCATCACCTCTAGTGACCCACTGGCAAAATGTTCACTTCCTTTTCCTGCAACTTTTTCTTCTGCTTCCCTAGGGGTTTTAAGTTCTGAGGGAAGTATGGTTCCACCAGGAGACATGGTTCACGATTCCAATGAGCTGGCAGTGAATACTGCCAACCGGCCACACTAAGCTCCTCACATCGCTGACTCAACAAAGAAAGAAGATAGCTATGATGCTGGCTTAGATGATTGATCTTGACTATCGGTGAGAATTAGACTACCACTCCACAAAAGAGATGGTTAGAGGAGGTTTAGACTACAGAAGATCATTTATGGTGTCTGTTAGTTGTCTGTGCCTGTGATAAACAGCAATAAAAAAACGGTAACATCTCCATCTAGCAAGAACCACTAATGACCTAGACTCTTCTGGGATGAAGGCTTGGGTCACCATATGACCTAAAGAACCATGACCAGCTACTGTGCTTACTGAAGCCAATGGACTGTGAAAAATGTAGTTACAAATATCAGCTATGACCGTGTGGCCAGTCATAGAACCAAGATCTGTAGTTTCCAAAAGCATTTTCTCTTTACTTTGTTATAATAGACTCGTATGTATATACACATATATTGACAGGTATCTTTATCTTCTTTTCTCTTGTTCCTTTATTATGTAACATAAGAAGTACTGACAGTATATCACTACTTAAATTTTATGTATTGTATAACTTACAGGATATCAACAAGAAAAGTAAACATCACTCTTAGACTTAACTGCTTTTCTGGGGAAGGGATTCATTCATTTTGGGTTGTATGCAGGATCAGTTTAGGTGGCATTATGACTTTGTTATTTTCTTTTTTTAGGAGATTGTGATTTAAGGAGATATATATACGTGCGCAATTTTTCAAGGAGTGGAATTGTGGTGGTTTATTTCATGTATCAACGTGATCATGTTAAAGGACACCCAAATAGTGGGTAAAACATTGTGTCCGAATGTGTTTATGAGGATGTTTCCAGAAGAGATTAGCATTTTGTGGGCGGCGCCTGTGGCTCAGTGAGTAGGGCACCGGCCGCATATGCCGAGGGTGGTGGGTTCAAACCCAGCCCCGGCCAAACTGCAACAACAAAAAAGTAGCCGGGCGTTGTGGCGGGCGCCTGTAGTCCCAGATGCTTGGGAGGCTGAGGCAAGAGAATCACATAAGCCCAAGAGCTGGAGGTTGCTGTGAGCCGTGTGACGCCACGGCACTCTACCGAGGGCGGTAAAGTGAGACTCTGTCTCTACAAAAAAAGAAAAAAAGAGATTAGCATTTGGAGTAATAGACTGAATAAAGAAGATCCACCACCACCAATGTGAGCAGACGTCATCCAATGCATTGAGGGCCCAGACAGAACAAAATGGTGAAGGAAGAGTGAATTTGCCTCCTCTTTTTGAATAAAGACATCCAATTTCCTCCCACCCCTGGACTTAGTACTTCTGTTTCTCAGCCCTTCAGATTCAGGCCAGGATTTACACCATCTGTTTCTCCTGTTATCAGACCTCAGACTGGGACTGAGCTTCCCAGTTCTCCAGCCTGCAGAGAATAGACTGTGGAAATTCTTAGGCTCTATAATGGGTGAACCAATTCCCATAATAAGTTTCCTGATACCACACACATATACATACAGCTTGATGAATGTGGGCATAGCATTGAAAAGGATTCATGCTCAGGCAGCAGCTCAGTAATTATTTTTAAATTACTCTCATGTTTTTCATTAATATTTCTTCTGTTATCCCAGTTGTAATGCTTTTCCCATCATACATACAAGCCACCATAGAAGGAAATGAATTATAAGGGCACAATTCACGTTGAACAAGAATAATGTATCTAAATCACCTTAAGCTATGTTTCTGATGAATGAAAGACAGTTTGTTATCGAAGAGATAAAGACCACTCACACATACTAGGAAACAACAAACTGAAAATAAAAATGATTTACAAGAATATGTAGCCCTGACGATATTGAGTAATATCGTCTCTTTCCTATATTAAATGAAAACTTATATAAAATGAGTCAAATATAATTTTGATACAGTCTAGAAACTGATATATTTCTTCCAATTCTCCTTTATAAATCAACTAGCTTAACACTGAAAATCGTAAAGGTCATTACTATACCCTGTGTTGCTTTTGCCTGTCAGTACACAGATTCTGAGTCCTCCAGGGGAAAATAGTAACATAACATTTCCTGGGAGAGAAAGATGAACTTGGTTGAATTCTGTTCTTTTTTAAAAAAGAAAATGTTGTTCTAATATTGACTGTAAGAAAATCTAAGTATATTATGGTTGCACATAATTTTTAAAACCTACCAGTTTGCTTATAGGAGTAATGTATATAACTCTATCATCAAAGTTAGCCCAAACTACTATATTAAATTCTTCTTATATTATAACTCAACAGACATTTTAGACCACTTCTATTTAATTGAAAGTTAAAGGACAAAAGTTCTGGTCTTCTAAATCAGAAGACTCAGATTTAAATCATACAAGAGTCTCATGACCATGTGCATTCCACCTTCCTTCCCCTCACCCAGCCTGTATTTTCTCTGTAAACAAGGTCTAGTATTAGAATCACTCTCATTGGTTTGCTGTTAAGAGTAGATAAGATTATCAATGCAAAGCATTCAATGAAGTATTTGATACCTACTATGTTAATTAATATTATTCCCACTTCAGAAGACATTCTTATCATTGCTTCATTTATTCCGCAAGTATTTATTGAATTCCTACAATCATTTCCCCAGCTGCTGAGGTTACAGCAAGATAGAAAACAGACAATAGTCATTGGGCTCATGGACCTTCCCTTGCTCTTCATTAAATAAAAACAGATACATCACATATATTGGAGATGGAGCAGAACCAACGTCAAAAACAAAAGCAAAGAAGAAAAAGTGAAAGGGGTGGGGTGGGGGTGAAGATTTGTGATAAGACAGAAAATATAAAACATTGGCCAACTGTGTGAAAGAAGTGAGGAGAGATTTCCACAGACACAAAGAGAATTTAGGGAAGGGATCATGGGTGCAGAAGCCCGGGGAAGGCAAACGAGGGCTCAAATGGAGGTAATTTTCCTCAATGATACATGATCAGGAGAGGCTTTAGTAAGAGGAAGGACTTTGAGTTGATGGAGAGTCATTGGAGGAACATTCCCGGAGGACACAGTCTAACTATAATTATGTTCTTATGGAATCTCCCTGGCTGCTGTGTAGAGAATAGATGCACAGGAGTCCAAGTGTAAGGAAGAGACAGCAGCTTAGAGGCATTTGCTTTCATTCCATTTCCGACGTCTGTGGACATCCACTTCTGTGTCACATCTGCATGGCTTTGCTGAATCAGCCTTCACCCTCTGTTCACAGAATCTTCAGAAGTCTGTTCCTCGCCCTGATTGGTCTTCTGCGCACCAGCTATTCATTACTCTAACATTAGGGAGTCTTTCCATTCTCTTCTTTTGTCTTTTACATTTTCAGAGGCCCCGTCCAGCTAAAATCACACAGAGCACTCTAAATACCAAAAGGAAACATTCAGAATAGCCCCACCACTCACAATTCCTTACACATAAAGCAGCCGGGTTATTAAACCCTTCCCATTCACCCTTCAGAGAATTCTTAGGATAACATAGTTATGTTTTGCTTACTACAGGGATATGTTGGGTCCCTGAGTGATCACGTCATTGTACACCACAGATGTACTTACACAGACGTGGGGGGCAAAGCTTACTGCATGCCTCGGTGATGTGGGCGAGCCTACTGCTCCTTGACGACACATCTGCGTGGCGTGGCACTGTACTGAATACCAGGGGCAGTTGTAACACAATAATAAGTATCTGTATCTGAATAGAAAAGGTACAGAAAAAAATACCATATAATAGGACACTTACCATGATGAAGCTTGGCAGTTTTGGAAGTTGCTGTGGTAAGTCTCTGAGTGAGTAGTGAGAGAATGTGAGGGCCTCGAACATTCCTATGCACTACTGTGGACTTTATATTGTGTCATCACTGAACACTTATGCCACAATGAATTTATTAAAAATTTTTCTCTCTTCAAGACTAAATTAACCTCTGCTTCCTGCTGTAACTTCTTTACTTTATAAATGTTTTATTTTTAAGCAAAACTTTTTTTTTTTATTCTGGTAATACTATTTACATTAAAATACACATTGCGTAGCTACGGAAAAAATATTTTCTTTATTGCATAATCTTTTTTCTATTTTTTCTATCATTTGTCCTTGATAAATTATTTTTCTTTTTCACTTGAAAAAGAAAACTTTTTCTGTTAAAAAACATGACACGTACACACACACACACACACACACACACACACACACACACTAGCTTGGGCCTACACAGGGTTAGAATCACCTCTATCCTTGTCTTCCATCTCCACATCTTGTTCCGCTGGAAGGTCTTTAGGGGCAATAACAGGCACGCAGCTGTCATCCCTGTAACGATGATTTCTCTCAGTATATCTCCTAAAGGACCTGCCTACGGCCGATTTCAGTTAACTTTTTTTTTTTTTAATATTTATAAGAAGGAGTACACTCTAAAATAATGTGAAAAGTATTTTCTATAGTACAGTAAATGCTAGGTGATAGGAACTTTTCAGCTTCATTTTAATCTTAAGAAACCATGAGCATGCGTGGTCAGCTCTTGACCAAAATGTGATGCTATACCTGAGCAGACAGAGGCAATAGGAGCTGAATTGTTCTCATTTACCGTCCTGCCAAATACACTTTAAACCTATGTTGCTAAAAGGCTAAATATGAAAAGTTCAAGCAGAATGGAAACATACATTGCTGAACTTCAAACTTACGACATCTCTGATAATTACATTATAGTTTTTGGTCCTCGTTTTTCTTGAATTAAAGAATTAAAGCCTTTTAGGAGTGTATATCCTTTTTTAAAAAGTAAAAGTAACTCTTGGATTTATACTTCAAGTGAGCCAGATAAAACACCGTATCACAGAACCCTGGCCTCTATTTCAATTTTATGTTTTCTTAAACTCCAATATCTAATGTTTCCTAGAAGCATCTCTTTAATGGTCCCTGTGGAAAGCTACTTGAATAGTCTAGTTATACTTATTAGATTATAGAAACTTAGCCTGATGATGAACGCTGTAGGTATTTTGGTGAGAATTCAAAAAGCCCAACTATTTAAAGGTACACAAATACATAAAATGGATATCTACATGGGGTTTTTTGTTTGATGCGCACTTCATTCTAGCACAGACTGGAGGTCAGAAAGTGAGGCTACCCCTGCATGGTTTATTTTGCCATCATGGGTATAGAAGAGGCATTGAATTGTAATAAATTCCCACTAATCACATTTCAGGGTGTCCTGAGGCTCAGAGAGAAACTCCTCCACCAGCACAGAAGCCCTGTGGCCGCTGCCTTTGTCCTCAGAACACCACCTGTGAGCAAGAGTCACAAAATGAGGATAACGGGAGACAGGCAGTGCTGGAGAGGGAAGGGTGGGCGAACGCCTCTCTCCCTGTCCAATTCAACCTGGAGATGGTCAATGCTGTTACTGACCCTGATAGTAAAATGCTATGAAAACTTGGCAAATCTACTGCCTTGTTTCCAACTTCTTCCCAACCTTTCAATACTCCCTTTAAATAAACAAACCCCAAACCTTAATCTATATAGCACATTGTACACACATGACTGGGGGCAAAATATACCATCATCAACGAAATCACAGTTTATGTTCAACATTAACAGAAAAACGTGGCTCCTTGATCCTAGAGAGATCTCTGGATGTCAGGGACGGATCTGAGTGATCAGGCTGGTCAGGACATTCTAGGAAAACACACATATCCAAGGAACGCTTATTAAGTATAGAGAATTCCAGAGCTATCTGCTGGCTTCTTCCAGCAGACTCCGAGAGCAGTGGCTGTAGGTCAATGTCACCTGATATATGAGTTTCCCATTGCTGCTATAACAAATTACCAAAGGAACGGTGCCTTGAAAAAGCACAAATGATCTTATAGTTGTGCAGGCTAGAAGGGTTGTCTCTGAGGTACCATTATTCTGTCTGTAACACCTAGTGTATCTCTGAAAATATGCTGTCATATGGGTTACATCACACAAATGCTAACTTGTATGGTCAAATAGGACCCAGGAATTAGGTTTTCTTCAAGTTTCCTAGTTGATTACAAAGTACAGGCAGAGTTGTGAATCACTGTTTATCATGGCTATTAGTGTATCTTGAGCTTTGGTGAGCCAAGAATCGCCTACCCATCTTGTTAAAAATGCATATTTTAATCTCAATGGTGTGATTGCTTTGCTATTCAAAATGCATCTCTGGACCAGGGTTGGCTAAGACCTTGCTATACAGAATCTCAGACCCCCTCCTCAGACCTACTGAATTAGAGTCTGTATTTTATCAGATTCTTTAGATGCTCTGTAGGAACATTCAAGATTTTAGAAGAAAAATCTCACCTTATGTGTGAGTTTCAAGTAATATCATTAACAGAATACAGCCAAGCATGAGAGGCTTAGCAAAAGCCATTCAACTTAACACATCACCTTTGTATGTTACTGTGACTTAGCAATTTACAAATAATGGTATTTTCAGGGAATATTAGAAGTTTGTCTATTCAAAATATTTTTTTTCAGTTAGAAATAAGTTCCATCTTGATATCAGAGTTATAAAACATCTCACCCTTCATAATTTGGGGGCAATAATACCTACCCTACCCAGAAATTCTCCTGACCCAAGGCTAGATGAGGAAGCAAATTTGGCAAACCAGCCAAAAATATTCCTATTCATGGAACTCTAGAATGTCTCCTATTATCATAGTCCCCACCTCCCATGTGACCATCTCAATCCTTCCAAGCCCCAGTGCTAAACACATATGTGAAAAGCCACCCAACTGGTTTAGGGAGCTTACAGTTGTGAACATCATTTCCTTAATCTCTCCTTCATACGATGGCCTATGTGTAATTTTATTAAAAGGAAACTCTCCTGCGATTGTGATCTCTGGTGAAACAACCATAAAATTATCTAGCCATTTCTAGAGACTGATATCCTTCCTCCAGCACAAGTGATTTTAAATTACTTTGAGAGCAGAAGTTCTCAAAGGTTAGCAGGTATCAGAGAAACTTGGAGAGCTTATTAATGCACAGATTTATTGGAAGCACTGCCAAAGTCTGTGATTCAGCAGAAAGAAATTCATGATTTAAGGATGAATTTCTCATTCGTTTCTATATATGGATTAATACCCAAACTTTCTCTAAAAGCACTTACTTGATTATTTCCTCTCACAGTAATGTAGCTAGTATACAGGCAGACCATTTGGATTTTAGCTAGACCTTAGCACACTATATAGTAATTGCTGTTGGATTTTTTTTTTTTTATATATAGAACAGTAGTTATACAATTAACTGAACATTTTGCAATGAGGAAGATTTGGGTAGGCATCGGTGACATGAAATAAATAAATAACTTGTTGATTAAAACAATCACTCATACAGCATATCCATAGACCCAAAATATTATGCAATCAATGTAAAGTTTTTGTTTTTTTTGAGACAGAGTCTCACTATGTCGCCCTGGGTAGAATGCTGTGCTGTCACAACTCACAACAACCTCCAACTCTTGGGCTTAAGCGACTGTCTTGCTTCAGCCTCCCAAGTAGCTGGGACTACAGGTACCTGCCACGATGTCCAGCTATTTTTTTTTTTTTTGGTTGCAGTTGTCATTGTTGATTTTAGTTGGCCTGGGCTGGGCTTGAACCCACCAGCCTTGGTATATGTGACCCACACCCCACCCACTGAGCTACGGGCACTGCCCAATGTCAAGTTCTTAATGACATATTTTCCAGACTCTTATGATACTAACTGTTAAAATTTTGATATGCTTTTTATGCCTAGAGTACATCTCATTTTGGACTTACTACGTTTTAAATACTCAAGAGAAACAAGTGCTTTGTGGCTTCATATTGCACAGTGCAGGTCTGTGTGTTACTTTCAGGATGATCTTGTCATTAGAGTTCTTAATAGGCCCTAAGGAGTAGTCAATGGCAAGCTGGTAACACCCAGAACTTCATGCTTAAGTAGCTGTTGATGGAAGAAAAAAATGTCAAGTGTGTCTTCAACTTTTCACAGCTGTCTCCAATTTATGCTTCTGTGTTTCTTCTGGTACTTTTTTAAATCATTCTTAGACACTCTTGTGGCACATAGAGTTGTAGGTCTGGCAGAGCAGTCATCCCTTCATAGACACCCCCACCCCATGTAGGAAACATAAATTCAAGTAACACATTACGATCACTTAGAAGCCTTTAATTTAATTAATGTTTATCTGTCAATAAAGCCTTCTCTAATGAAATCAAGCTTGTAAGTCTGTGGATAGGAGTATTGGTTTCTTCCAATTGATACCAGTTATTCCCACAATAAAGGAATGTGGGATCTAGGTACATGTGTTTCACAGATTTTCTCTAAAAAAAATTTTTTTTTTTTTTTTGGCCGCTTCAGTAGTCACTGAGTCTGTGACTTTCTTAGACACTTTCCCGTTATTGGGCCTTTGCTTACTAAGTGCCTCAGCACTAAAATATAGCAAGTACGCTATCCATTTAGCCCTGGTGTGCACCTCAGAAATGCAGCATAAATCTGATTGTATATAGATAAATTCATAGTCCTGTGATCCAAACTCTTCCTGCTGAACATTATCACCCTCTGTAGTAAATTCATAGAACATGTCCAATAACACAGATTTTTGTGGATACATTTCTCTAATATTTTTTAAAGTGTCAGCTTATTTTACATTTGTCTGAAGTTTACACAAGTCAAAATGTTAACTGATTAAAATTAAGACAGACCTAGTACATGTCTCACTTCTGATATGAAGTGCTCAAGTCCGGGAAGCATCTCCCTTTGTTCTTGTTGAAAAAATGTTGTTACTAATTTTTAAATTCATTGCTTATTAGAGTCCAAGGAAATATATCTAATCACATCACTTTCCAAAGATTGTGAATTTCCCTAACATCCATATTTTATCTTTAAAAATTTTAATTTACACAGAAATAACAAACAGTATCTTTTGAGATAGTTGATTATTTGTCATGCAAACGAATGACCTTACTAGTATATCAATGTTAGCAAAGAAACATGTTTTTACATGAAGTAGTACAGTTAGAGAAAGTGTTGGTGACCCTCTGCTATGTCTCTGTGCTCTTTATCTAATAAGATTTTCTGAGAAGAAAACCTTCTTTCTGTATCTGCACTGTCCAACATAAACACCACTAACAACAGGTGGCTTTTGAATACAGAAAATGTAGCCAGTTGGAGTGACAAAGGGGGAGTTTTAATTTCATTAATCGTAATTAATATCGTAAAATTATTATGCATTTAAATAGTCACATGTGTCTGGTGGCTGCCATACTCACCAACATAATCCTAGACCTTTCAATCAGATCTTGAAACACCTCAGAGAATCCAAAGGTCAATACAACAATATGACAATATAAAGAGTCCTCCGCAAAGCTAAGGAGGCCCAGAAATCAGTCCCTAACTTCTTCTATATTCAGTGAAACAACTAATACCTAACAATGAACAGAAACAGGACATTTCTGAAAACAATTGAATTAACCCAAAGAAATTTCTCCTACAAAAATTGTTTTTACCTTCAGATAACTCCCAGGGCCAAGGGTTTTAGGGTTTGAACATCAGCTCCCTGAGTCATTTCCATTCCATATGGCACATGCTCATAAGAATACTTTTATTGTCATCTCATTCTGAACACAGTCTCCTCGCCATTCAGCTCTTAGTACTTTACTATGAAGACAAAGTATTTTCAGCCTCACGGAGGTGCATCCATTTTATCTAAGCTGCCGATCCATCTCATCTTCCCTTTACACTGAGGCTCATCTATTTTCTGTGAACTGTGGATCCCATGTCATCTTCCCTTTTATAAACAGAGAGCTGATGATTTATCTTTTCAACTTACCAATACCCTAAATACTGCCCTCAAGCATTTTACTCTTCTACCCGTATTAACTTGGGCAGGGGGAATAAACAAACAAACTCCTGCATAAGTTAGCTTGCATAAGTTAGCTTTTCTGCTCCCTCTCTTAGCGAGCTGAATGCTGCTAAAGAAAACTGCTATCATCTTTATTCCTTCATTTATTCATTCGGTCACTGTTTCAAAGTAATTTTTTTTTTATTGAATACCTACTAGATCCAGGCACTGCAGTGCTATTAGGGAAAGGAAATGGCAGTGAAAAACAAAAGCTTTACTGTGACAAATTCTATACTCTAGGAAGGATGGATGGCAGTTCACTAAGAAACAGCTCAATAAATACGTGCCCATCAGAAATAACTGAAAAAAAAAAAACATAAAGTAGATTAAGAGGCAGATAAGGCCAGTTATATGCATCCATTTCACACTTTGTGACGATAGTGTCTGCACAGACAGATAAATGCAGCCATGAGGATGCCCGTTCCTGGCAGGGACGGGCTCTGTGCCAGGAGCATGTCTGAACGTTGGCAAAAGAGAAAAGAACAGGGAGAGTGAAATGGATTTAGAATGTTAATAAATATAATAAATATAGTATAATAAGAGGAAAAATTTATAGGCCATTGTAAAGATTTTTACTTTATTCTGAGATAAATGGGAGCCATTGACTATGGAGTAAAAGAATGACATAACCTGGCTTCCATCTGTGTGGAGAGCAGTGTAGGAGACCAAGAGGGGAAGGTTATTATGGTAACAAACCAGGGAGACTTAGAACTTGAATGAAGCTGGTGGTTGTGTAGATTATAAAGCATGCTTAAAATGCATATATCTTTTATAAAATTTGAATTTGTTGATGGATTACATATAAAATGTGAGATAAAGGTAGGCGTCAAGGATACTGTCAAAGTTTCGGCTTACAAGATTGGAGAATAAAATAACTATTAATATCACTTTATATACATTCATGGTTTCAACATTAATGGGACACAAATTCTTCATGCCCAAGTCCACTATCTTCCTTATTTATTACAATGATGTTTTCAAAACTCTATGACTGTACCATAAGGTCCCCATACTCAGAAGACAAGCTTCAGTAGTTCAGAGCATCTCTAAACCTCAATATCCTCATCTGGGAAATAGACTTAATTAGAGTAATAATAATAGTGAGCAGATTAAATGTTACCATTACCAGATGAAATCAAGGTGGTCGGGAATCTATTTGTTTCCACTTGTTTAATGGTGTCTTAAATGCCGGGAATGGTTCAGGACACACAATGGTTCAGGATACTAGGTGCTCAAGTAAATTGGGTGCATTCATGAGTTTTTACTTTGTAACAATCGATGTATTGCAAAACATGTCATTTAACCTTCATTACAAATTTATAAGGAAGGCTAAAGATTTATAGATAAGAAAACTAAGGCAACAAGAGATTGAGCCACATCCCAAGGTTACACAGTTAGACCAATTACTTGGAATTGGCCTCAGGTAATTTAGTCTCTGAAATCATAGGCGTAAATGCTGTGTGACATAATCTTCCATGTACATTGTGAGCTTTGAATGAGATAAAATAATTATGTTGCTTAGTGCAGTGAGGACCAATACATTTTAGCAACTTTGTTGTTATTACTATTATGCTAGAAATAATTACTGTCTTACCCCATGGATAGGGTTCATTATTATGAAATCTCGCCCTACTCTTACAAGTGAACATCTCCTACTTCAGCCACACTAGTGCTACCAAAGTTTGGCCCAAGTTCTGGCACCCTACAAAATAAATCATACTTTTATTGTTCTTTCTTTTCTGTTTCCAGATGAGTAGCACCCGCAATTTCATTTTATAAACATCACCTCTCTCTCTCCTTCCATTCCCACTGCACTGCAGATAGTAAGTTAAAGCTCATAGGTGGACAGCCTGGATCCAGAGATAGGGTGAGAAGGGTCCAGGAGGGGGAATAAAATCAAATAGAGAAACAAGCAGATGGAAAAGGTTGGTGTCAGATTTAAAAGACAGATCCTGGATTGAGTGGGGATGAAAAATTTAAATATTATTTGTTAATAAAGCTGAAACTTTAATATGTGTGTATATTAAATATACGTGCACATACTGTGCAAAGGTAAAACATCTTTATAAATTAAATGACAAATAAAATTGTCTCTATGTTGTAAAATACATATTTTATTAAAGATAGTTGCAATAGTGACAGCAACTATAGGAAATTCTCAGTTTTAACTTTAAAAAATGTCTCCTATTACACAACAAACATTTTGCTCAATTTCTATAATAAGAATAGTTGTTTTTCAATTATATTTTGGTTGGCCATTTTATGAGCATAGTGCTATTGTTTAATGTCATCTTTAATACACATATATATGTATATGTCATATAAAAATGTTATTTTGATACATAAATATTCCCTCACTTTAAATTTTGTCTTACCAGGCATACAGGATTTTTGTTTTGATCCAAAAATGGAAGTAGAATATCTTTACTTCTGAATCCAAAACTGCCTTAGATATGCATATTCTTTCTTAGTATATGGTAATAGAAAAGAGATAATTAACATAGTATCATCAGTATGCAAATATGCATCAACAACAACTTTTTGTATCAAAAGTCAATATTGGCTCATTTCATTACCAAGGTATTAGAAATACTGTTATTTCGTTAAAGTAACACCTCATTTGGTCTTATGCAGATACATACTATATGTAAATATTACATTAAACATAATTAGATTTCTTTCCTTTTCTGTTTTTTTTTTTTTTTTTTTTTTTTTTTTTTTGTGGAGACAGAGTCTCACTGTACTGCCCTTGGGTAGAGTGCCATATCACACAGTTCACAGCAACCTCTAACTTTTTTGGGCTTACACGATTCTCTTGCCTCAGCCTCCCAAGCAGCTGGGACTACAGGCGTCCACCACAATGCCCGGCTATTTTTTCTTTCAGTTTGGCTGGGGCTGGGTTTGAACCCGCCACCCTCGGCATATGCGGCTGGCGCCCCACTGACTGAGCCAGAGGCGCCGCCCCTTTCCCTTTCTGGTAGGAGACAAACAACAACAAATGTCTGATTAAAATTGATGGTGATGAAGAGATTGGATTAAAGATGGTGACCGAGTAACAGCTTCCCTGCAACTGGGCACAGTGAGTCTGGGGACATAAGACTCCAGACATCTCTGGCTGGTGATATCTGCCTATAATCATCCCTTTGAGGATACAGGGAGTCAGCAAGGGACTTCTGGACCCCAAGAGGAGGACAAAAGCAGTGGGGAACTGGCAAGTGGTTGCGTGTGTTTGATCAACCTAATCACGGTGGCAACCGTGAGTACAAGCAGCAGTGAGACTGCATACCAGAAAAGCCTTACCTATGAACTGTTTTGGTGTTTTTGGACTTGGCACTCAGTTGAACTGCCTTGGGGAGAGCTTAGGCAGGAGAATGGAGAACATTGGGCATTGCCTGGGGCCCCAGACAGAGCCACTGACCTGGGCTACAGGGAGCCATTGTGTGAGAGAACTGCCCTGGCAAGCTCAGCCCTCCAGGTCCCACAGCAAGGAGCGGGTGGGACCTAGTAACCTAGCAACTGAGCAGCCTAAAGGCGGGGACTGAGCTGCCTTACAACCTTAATCCTTAGGGGCAGAGCGAGACGGTTTTGGCACACTGGAGGCTCGGGCTTTTGCCCTGGGTAGAGTGCCGTGGTATCACAGCCCATAGCAACCTCAAATTCCAGGGCTTGGTGCTGCCTGGACCTCCATTAGATCTGTGCCATGACCCCGTACCAACCGGGCCTCTGCATGCCCTGACCAGGAACTGTGGGAGCTGGGCAACCCTGCATCCTCCCTCCTGTGTCCTCCCAGCCTCCACACTGGCCCGCTTGTCTGGCCAGGGATACTGGTAGCTAAATGCCCTCTGGAGCCCTCCCTGACTCTACGCAGAACCCTTCTGGCCAGAGACTGCTGGAGCCTTGGGCTCTCTGTGCCAAAGTCACTGGATGCCAGGAACTCCCAGAACCATGCCCACTACCTCCTGCCCTGTTGCTGGATACAGGTGTGTCACATGCCAGAGCTGCTTCCACAACCAGAACTCCCTAGCTGGAGCAGCCCCAGAGGAACTACACAGGTTCACCCTGTACAAATATCAAGCAACAATAGAGTGATCCCGCTGGGATCTAATCTTAGAGAGACACCTCCCCAACTCTGAGGACAGCCAGAGGCAACAGTGAAAAACAATAATGAGGCGAAATCAACAGAAAAACTCTGGCAATATGAATAATCAGAATAGATCAACTCCCCCAAGGATCAATGGGGCAGACACAGCACAAGATCCCATGCACAAACAAATAGCTGAGATGTCAGAAATCAAATTCATAATCTGGATAGCAAATAAGATTGAATTAGAACTCCAAGCAGTAACCCAAAAGATATCTCAAGAATTCAACAAATTCAAAGACCAAATGACCAAAGATTTTGACACATTAAGACAAGAAGTTGCATCCCTCAAAGATCTGAGAAACACAGTAGAATCCCTCAGTAACAGAATGGAGCAAGCAGAAGAAAGGATTTCTGACATTGAAGACAAAGTTTTCGAACACTCCCAAACTCTCAAAGAGGATGAGAAATGGAGGGCAAAAACAGATCACTCTCTCAGAGAGCTCTGGGATAATTCAAAGAAAATCAATATTTGTCTTATAGGGATCCCCGAAAGCGACAAAGAGGCTTCACAAGGCACAGAGTCTCTTCTCCATGAGATTATGAAGGAGAACTTTCCAGACATGCCAAGAGATTCTGAAATTCAGATACCAGACAGTTTCAGAACTCCAGTGCGACTCAACCCAAATAAGACATCCCCCAGATACATCATAATCAATTTCACTAAAGTTAATATGAAGGAGAAAATTCTGAAAGCTGCATGCAAGGCAAAAGAAAAACATTACCTACAAGGGGAAGAATATTAGAATAACTGCAGATCTCTCTGCTGAAACCTTTCAAGCTAGAAGAGGATGGTCATTGACTTTTAATCTCCAAAATCAAAATAACTTTCAACCCAGGATCCTATACCCAGCTAAACTGAGTTTCATTTATGATGGAGAAATTAAATACTTCAATGACATTCACATGTTGAAGAAATTTGCGATAACTAAACTAGCTCTCCAGGATATTCTCAGACCTATCCTCCATAAAGACCAGTGTAATCTTCCACCACAAAAGCAAACTCACCCATAAAATTTTTATCAAATTCCAACTTCCACAGTCGCAAAAGGATTAAAAATGTTCACTGGACTCTCGAAAGGCTTATCAATATTCTCAATTAATGTGAATGGTTTAAACTGTCCTCGAAAGAGGCACAGGTTGGCTGACTGGATACAAAAACTCAAGCCAGATCTGCTGCATACAAGAATCGCATCTTACATTAAAAGACAAATATAGACTCAAGGTTAAGGGATGGTCATCTATATTCCAGGCAAATGGAAAGCAGAAAAAAGCAGGCGATGCAATCCTGTTCGCAGATGTAATAGGCTTTAAACCAACCAAAATAATTAAGGATAAGGATGGACACTTCATATTTGTTAAAGGTAATACTCAATATGATGAGATCTCTATTATTTATATTTATGCACCCAACCACAACGCACCTCAATTTATAAGAGAAACTCTAACAGACATAAGCAACTCAATTTCCTCCACTTCCATAGTAGTTGTAGATTTTAACACCCCTTTAGCAGTCCTGGATAGATCCTCCAAAAAGAAGCTAAGCAAAGAAATTTTATATTTAAACTCAACCATTCAACATTTACAGAACATTTCATCCCCAAAAAACTGAATACACATTCTTCTCATCAGCCCACGGAACATACTCCAAAATCGACCACATCCTAGACCACAAATCTAACCTCAGCAAATTTTAAAAAATAGAAATTATTCCTTGCATCTTCTCAGACCATCATGGAATAAAAGTTGAACTCAATAACAACAGGAACCTGCATACCCGTACAAAAACATGGAAGCTAAACAACCTTACGCTGAAGGATAGATGGGTTATAGAGGAGATTAAGAAGGAAATCACCAAATTTTTGGAACTAAACAACAATCAAGACACGAATTACCAGAACCTCTGGGATATTGCAAAGGAAGTCCTAAGAGGGAACTTTATAGCACTGCAAGCCTTCCTCAAGAAAACGGAAAGAAAGGAAGTTAATAACTTAATGAGACATCTCAAGCAACTAGAGAAGGAACAACATTGCAACCCCAAACCCAGCAGAAGAAAAGAAATAACCAAAATCAAAGCAGAGCTAAATGAAATTGAAAACAAAAGAATTATACAACAGATCAATATATCCAAAAGTTGGTTTTTTGAAAAGATCAATAAAATAGATAAACCTTTGGCCAACCTAACCAGGAAAAAAAGAGTAGTATCTCTAACTTCATCAATCAGAAATGGTAATGATGAAATAACAACAGACCCCTCAGAAATTCAAAAAATCAGCTTGACTATTGTTGGTATATATAAAGGCTACCCATTTATGAACGTTGATTTTGTAACTTGAGACTTTGCTGTATTCCTTGATCACTTCTAAGAGTTTTGTAGTAGAGTCCCTAGTGTTTTTCAGATATACAATCATATCATCTGCGAAGAGTGACAGTTTGATCTCTTCTGACCCTATGTGGATGCCCTTGATCGCCTTTTCTTCCCTAATTGCGGTGGCTAAAACTTCCATTACAATGTTAAAAAGCAATGGAGACAATGGGCAGCCTTGACTGGTTCCTGATCTAAGTGGAAATGATTCTAATTTAACTCCATTCAATATGATATTGGCTGTTGGTTTGCTGTAGATGGCCTCTATCAGTTTAAGAAATGTCCCTTCTATACCGATTTTCTTAAGTGTTCTGATCATGAAGGGATGTTGGATGTTATTAAAAGCTTTTTCTGCATCGATTGAGAGAATCATATGATCTTAGTTTTTTACTTTGTTTATGTGCTGAATTACATTTATAGATTTACATATATTTAGCCAGCCTTGAGACCCTGGTAATGCCAAAGAAGATGAAATATTTGGGAGTTTATCTAACAAAGGATGTGAAAGATCTATATAAAGAGAACTATGAAACTCAAAGAAAAGAGATAGCCGAGAATATTAATAAATGGAAAAACATACCATGCTCATGGCTGGGAAGAATCAAGATTGTTAAAATGTCCATACTACCCAAAGCAATATATACCTTCAACGCAATCCCTATTAAAGTTCCACTGTCATACTTTAAAGATATTGAAAAAACAATACTTCGTTTTATATGGAATCAGAAAAAACCTCGAATAGCCAAGACATTACTCAAAAATAAAAACAAAGCAGGAGGAATTACTCTACCAGACCTACTCTACCACTGTCGATACTACAAATCGATAGTGATCAAAACAGCATGGTATTGGCACAAAAACAGAGAAGTAGATGTCTGGAACAGAATAGAGAACCAAGAGATGAACCCAGCTACTTACCGTTATTTAATCTTTGACAAGCCAATTGAAAACATCGAGTGGGGAAAAGATTCCTTATTTAACAAATGGTGCTGGGTGAACTGGCTGGCAACCTGTACAAGACTGAAACTGGATCCACACCTTTCACCATTAACCAAGATAGACTCTTATTGGATTAAAGACCTAAACTTAAGACATGAAACTATAAAAATACTAGAAGAGAGTGTAGGGAAAACCCTTGAAGAAATTGGGTTGGGTGAGTTTTTTATGAGAAGGACCCCCCAGGTGATTGAAGCAGCTTCAAAAATACACTTTTGGGACTTGATCAAACTAAAAAGCTTCTGAACAGCCAAGAACACAGTAAGTAAAGCAAGCAAACAGCCCACAGAATGGAAGAAGATATTTGCTGGTTATGTCTCTGACAAAGGTTGAATAACCAGAATCCACAGAGAACTCAAATGCATTAGCAAGAAAAGAACAAGAGATTCCATCACAGGCTGGGCAAGAGACTTGACAAGAAACTTCTCTGAAGAAGACAGGCGAGCGGCCTTCAGACATATGAAAAAATGCTCATCATCTTTAATCATCAGAGAAATGCAAATCAAAACTACTTTGAGATATCATATAACTCCAGCGAGACTAGCCTATATCACAAAATCTCAAGACCAGAGATGTTGGCGCAGATGTGGAGAAAAGGGAACACTTTTGCACTGCTGGTGGGAATGCAAAGTAATACATTCCTTTTGGAAAGATATATGGAGAACACTTAGAGATCTAAAAATAGATCTGCCATTCAATCCTGTAATTCCTCTGCTGGGCATATACCCCGAAGACCAAAAACCACATCATAACAAAGATATTTGTACCAGAATCTTTATTGCAGCCCTATTCATAATTGCTAAGTCACGGAAAAAACCCAAGTGCCTATCGATCCACGAATGGATTAACAAATTGTGGTATATGTACACCATGGAATACTATGCAGCCTTGAAGAAATATGAAGACTTTACCTCTTTCATGTTTACATGGATGGAGCTGGAACATATTCTTCTCAGTAAAGTGTCTCAAGAATGAAAGAAAAAATATCCAATGTATTCACCCCTACTATGAAACTAACTTAGGAGCTTCACATGAAAGCTATAACCAAGTTACAACCTAAGAACAGGGGGAAGGGGGAAAGCGTGGAGAGGGAGGGGGGAAGGGGGTAGAGGGAGGGGGATTGAAAGGATCACACCTGTGGTGCATCTTACAAGGGTACATGTGAGGCTTGGCAAACGTGGAATGTAAATGTCTTGGCAAAGTAACTAAGAAAATGCCAGGAGGGCTATGTCAACTAATGAGATGAAAATGTGTCAAATATTCTATGAACCAAGTGTATGGTGCCCCATGATCATATTGATGTACACAGCTATGATTTAATAAAAAAAAAAAAGAAGAGTAAAAAAAAAAATACGGAGACTTTACCTCTTTTATTTTTACATGGATGTAGCTGGAAAATATTCTTCTTAGTAAAGTATCTCAGGAATGGAAAAAAAAATCTCCAATGTACTGAGTACTACTTTGAAACCAATTTATAATCACTCACACTTGCATATATAGAATGAAACACAACTATAGCCTAGGATGAAGGAAGGAAGGGGAGGGAGAGGGAGAAGAGGGGGAGGGGAGGAGGGTGGGTTGATAGAGGGAAGTTTAGTAGGGGAACCACACCTACGGAGCAAAATGCAAGTACACGTTGGGTCTATCTGGTGTAGAACACAAATGTCTTAATGCTGTAACTGGGTAAATGAGGCGAAGTCTATGTTGATTAGTAGGATGTAAGCACTCCAATTTGTACAAATAATCAACACATCAAATCCTATAATGGCATAAATGTATTTATGATCTATGTACAAATGACTTAATAAAAAACCCCAAAATATAAACAACAAAAAAAAAGAAATTCAAAAAATCCTTAACGAATATTACAAGAAAATCTACTCTTCAGAAATACAAAAATCTGAAAGAAATAGACCAATACCTGGAAGTACACCACCTACCAAAACTTAGCCAGAACGAAGTGGAAATGTTGAACAGGCCTATATCAAGTTCTGAAATAGCATCAACTATACAAAATCTCCTTAAAAGGAAAAGCCCAGGACCAGATGGCTTTACATCAGAATTCTACCAAACCTTTAAAGAAAAACAAGTACCTATACTACTAAACCTCTTCCAAAATATAGAAAAAGAAGGGATATTACCCAACACATTCTACGAAGCAAACAACACCTTGATCCCCAAACCAGGGAAAAACCCAACAAGAAAAGAAAATTATAGACCAATATCACTAATGAATATTGATGCTAAAATACTCAATAAGATCCTAACAAACAGAATCCAACAACACATCAAAAAAATTATACACCATGACCAAGTAGGATTTATCCCAGGGTCTCAAGGCTGGTTCAATATACATAAATCTATAAATGTAATTCAACACATAAACAAACTAAAAAATAAGGACCATATGATTCTTTCAATTGATGCAGAAAAAGCTTTTGATAATATCCAGCATCCTTCATGATCAGAACACTTAAGAAAATTGGTATAGAAGGGACATTTCTCAAACTAATAGAGGCCATCTACAGCAAACCCACAGCCAATATCATATTCAATGGAGTTAAATTGAAATAATTTCCACTTAGATCAGGAACCAGGCAATGTTGTAATGGAAGTTTTAGCCATTGCAATTAGGGAAGAAAAGGTGATCAAGGGTATCCACATAGGGTCAGAAGAGATCAAACTTTCACTCTTCGCAGATGATATGATCGTATATCTAGAAAACACTAGGAATTCTACTACAAAACTTTTAGAAGTGATCAAGGAATACAGCAATGTCTCAGGCTACAAAATCAACACCCATAAATCTGTAGCCTTTATATATACCAACAATAACCAAGACGAAGAAACAGTCAAGGACTCTATTCCTTTCACAGTAGTGCCAAAGAAGATGAAATATTTGGGAGTATACCTAACAAAGGATGTGAAAGATCTACACAAAGAGAACTATGAAATCTTAAGAAAAGAAATAGCTGAAGATGTTAACAGATGGAAAAACATACCATGCTCATGGCTGGGAAGAATCAACATTGTTAAAATGTCCATACTACCCAAAGCAATATACAATTTTAATGCAATTCCTTTAATGCAATTAATTTTAATGGACAAAAGCTCCATTGTCATATTTTAAAGATCTTGAAAAAATAATACTTCATTTTATATGGAATCAGAAAAAAACTCGAATAGCCAAAAAATTACTCAGCAATAAAAACAAAGCAGGAGGAATCATGCTACCAGACCTGAGACTGTACTATAAATCGATAATGATCAAAACAGCATGGTACTGGCACAAAAACAGAGAAGTAGATGTCTGGAACAGAATAGAGAACCAAGAGATGAAACCAGCTGCTTACCGTTATTTGATCTTTGACAAGCCAATTAAAAACATTCAGTGGGGAAAAGATTCCCTATTTAACAAATGGTTCTGGGTAAACTGGCTGGCAACCTGTAGAAGATTTAAACTGGACCCACACCTTTCACCATTAACTAAGATAGACTCTCATTGGATAAAAGATTTAAACTTAAGACATGAAACTATAAAAATACTTGAAGAAAGTGCAGGGAAAACTCTTGAAGGAATCAGCCCGGGTGAATATTTTATGAGGAGGACTCCCCAGGCAATTGAAGCAGTGTCAAAAATACACTACTGGGACCTGATCAAACTAAAAAGCTTCTGCACAGCCTAGAACATAGTGAGTAAAGCAAGCAGACAGCCCTCAGAATGGGAGAAAATATTTGCAGGTTATACCTCTGATAAAGGTCTAATAACAAGAATCCACAGAGAACTCAAACATATTAGCAAGAAAAGATGGTGATCCCATCTCAGGGTGGGAAAGGGACTTTAAGAGAAACTTCTCTAAAGAAGACAGACGCACAATCTACAAACACATGAAAAAAAGCTCATCATCCTTAATCATCAGAGAAATGCAAATCAAAACTACTTTGAGATATCACCTAACCCCAGTAAGAGTAGCCCACATAACAAAATCCCAAAACCAGAGATGTTAGTGTGGATGTGGAGAAAAGGGCACACTTCTACACTGCTGGTGGGAATGCACACTAATATGTTCCTTCTGGAGGGATGTTTGGAGAATACTTAGAGATCTAAAAATAGACCTGCATTCGATCCAATAATTCCTTTACTAGGTTTATACCCCAAACACCAAAAGTCACAATATAACAAAGACATCTGTACCAGAATCTTTATTGCAGCCCAATTCATAATCGCTAAGTCATGGAAGAAGCCCAAGTGTCCATCGACCCACAAATGGACTAGCAAATTGTGGTACATATATACCATGGAATATTATGCAACCTTAAAGAAAGATGGAGACTTTACCTCTTTCATGTTTACATGGATGGAGCTGGAACATATTCTTCTTAGCAAAGTATCTCAGGAATGGAAGAAAAAGTATCCTTTGTACTCAGCTCTGCTATGAAGCTAAATTATAGCTTTCACATGAAGGCTATAACCCAACTATAGCACAAGACTATGGGGAAAGGGCCAAGGAAGGGGAAGGGAGGCGGGAGGTTTTGGTGGAGGGAGGGTAATGGATGGGGCCACATCTACGGTGCATCTCAGAATGGGTACAGGCGAAACTTACTAAATGCAGAATACAAATGCCTACATACAGTAACTAAGAAAATGGCATGAAGGCTATGTCGAACAGTTTGATGAGAATACTTCAGATTGTATATGAAACCTGCACATTGTACCCCTTGATTGCACTAATGCACACAGCTATGATTTAACAATAAAAAAATAAAAAATAAATAAATAAAAAATAAAATAAAATTGATGGCGATATTGAATACGTAAAGGTTAAATAATTACAGGTCTAATTTAAACAACAAGTAAATTATCTGATCCAGTAATTTATACAGTCACAGTTGGAAAGCTGCTTTACTCTCTGAGTTGTCACTGTCTAACTGCCATTTTTAAAGTTCATCTCATTGAAAGAGTGCTTTTATTCTGACAAATAAAATTTAAGTGAAATTAGACTATTCTGACCATTTGAATCAGAATCTGTTTTACAGAATGCATTTAGTTCTACCTTCTTCTTACTCTAGGCTTGGACCAGGCTGTGGTTTGAATGTTTTCACTTCACCCTCTGACAGTCATATTGAAATTTAATTACCATTGTAACAATATTAACTGAAGAATTAATGACTATTGAATGGTGAACCACAGTTTCATTTTATTTATACTAGGAGTTATAACTTTCACATGGGTTGAAATACTCATGTTAAATAGCAATTCAATACCTAATAGAAATATTTATTTGGAAGGGCAAGCTATTAGCTAGTATAGAGTAAGAACAAAGAGACTTCTCTTGAGTGCTCCTATGGAATGGTGTTAAAATTTATGCTAGTCACATGAAAGGCTAGGGAACAAGATGGCTGAATAGAAATCGCCAATAATCATCCCCTCTATACGAGCATCAAATTCAACAAATATTCACGCAAGTAAGCACCTTCAGAAGAACCAAAATGATACTACCTGGTTTTAACATTATATGAAGGAAAGAAGCACTGAAGAGGGCAGAAAAGATAATCTTCCATGGCCTAAGCCACTCCTTCCCCATTCCCCTGTAGGGCGGTACCATACTACCATGCTGAGTGGAGAGTGAATCTGTGTGCCCAGGGGAAGGAGAGTGACATGACTATGGGGTTTTGCATTGAGATTCAGGCCACCCTGGCACAGAGGAACACAGTACAGGACAGAAATCTGATAGAGCTCAAGGAGGGAGCATTTAGGTCAGTCTGGCCAGAAGGAAATTCTCTGCCCTGAAAGCTGAGTTTTAGCTTGCTTCACCAATGGCTGACAAAACTCAGCCTGAAACCTAGAATAAATTTGTAAGGTAATCAGGCCACATAGGCTGCAATCCTTGGGGTATTCCTGTGTCTGTGCTGGCTCAGAGCCAGTGGACTTCAGATGCATATAACCAGCCAGTACCTATATCACCCTAACAAAGAGGTAGCTTAGTTCAGAGAAAGTCTTCTTGCCCTTGAGGAAAAGAAATGGAATAGCTCAGAGGACTTTGTTTTGCAACTTGAATACTAGCTCAATCAGAGTAAAATAAAATGCGATTTAGACTCCTGAAGACCCTGAGTCCAGGCCTTAGTTTCTGGATGACATTTCTGAACCCTTCCTAGACTAAAAGAAAACACACTGCCTTAAAAGGAAGGACCCAGTGCTGGCAGGATTCACCACCTGCTGACTAAAGAGCCCTCAGGTTTTGAATAAACACCAGAGGTAGCCAAGAAACAGTTACTAGTGCCTTTGAGTGAGACTGGACTGGCTTAAGGTGTAACTTGATGCTGGTGATATCAAGGGAGGAACCACATTACTCTTCCTCCAACTCCAGCAGCCCAGAAAGAGAGGGATGGAAGACACTGACAGACTTTGCCTGGAAATCCATGGACTACTCCTATATTTTAGGTCCATCCATAGACTACTCCTATATTTTAGGTATCATCTGGAGTCTCCAAGTATAACAGCACCAGTGCTGACATGGCTGCAATGACCAAGGCTTCAATCACAACATTCAATTCCCTTTGAATATCTTGAGAGCCTTCTTGACAAGAACAGCTTCACATCATATCCCTATAACAAATGTAACATGTACCCTATAAAGATAAACAACTATTATGTACCACAATAATTAAAGTATCAGTGGATACTGAAGAAATCCAAAGGATCAATAGCGCTAGAATAATCAACAATATTCTAAAAAATTAGAAAATAAGAAATTGATAACTTCATAGAAACACACATCTTACCAAGATTGAACCAAGAAGCAGCCCAAAACCCAAATAACCAATAAAACCAATAACAATTAATGACATAGTAGCAAGAATAATAAGTTTTTCAAGTCTCCCATCAAAGGAGATCCCAGGACTTGATGGCTTCACAGCTGAATTCTGTGAAGCATTCAAAGAAGTGCTAATGCCAATCCTACTTAAACTATACAAAAAAATTAAGGAGGAGGTCATAATTCCAAATGGATTCTACAAAGCCCATAACACCCTCATACCAAAACTAGGCAGAGACACAGAAAAAAGAAAAGTATAGGCCAATATTTCTGATGAACATAGATGCAAAGATCCTCAACAATATGCTAGTAACTGAATTCAAAAGGAATTATTTATCATGATCAAGTGGGATTCAACTCTGGGATACAAGAATAATTCAACATATGTAAGTCAATAGATGTGATACAACATGTAGACAGAGCAAAAATGAAAACTGTTTGATCATTTCAATTGATGCTGAAAAGTAAAAGTATCTGGTAAAATTTAACATCTCTCCATGATGAAAAAACTCTCAATGAACTAAATATAGAAGGAACTTACCACAATAAAACCCATATATGACAGACCCACAGCAAGTATCATACTGAATGGGGAAAAATTGAAAGCCTTTACTCTGAAATCCAGAATAAGACAAGACACTTACTTTTCACCACTGTTATTCAACATAGTATTGGAAATTCCAGCTATAGCAATTGGACAAGGAAAAGAAATAAAAGGCATCCAAATTGGAAAGGAAGAAGTCAAATTATCCTTGTTTACGGACAGTATAAACCTATAACTAGAGAAACCTAATGACTCCACTGGAAAACTATTAGAACTGATAAACAAATTCAGTAAAGTTTCAGAATACAAAATCAACATACAAAATCAGTAGCATTTCTATATGCCAATAACATTAACCTGAAAAAGAAACCAAGAAAAAAAGTCCACGTACATTAGCTAAAATAAAATAAAATACCTGGGAATAAATTTAATTGAAGAAGTAAAAAGATCTCTACAATGAAATCTATAAAACTTTTGTGGAAGACACAAACAAATGGAAGCGATTCCATGATCAAATATTGGAAGAATCAATATTGTTAAAATGTCTATGCTATTCAAAACAGTCTATAGATTCAATACAATCCCCATTGAAATACCAATGACATTCTTCATAGAAATAGAAAAAAAAATCCTAAAATTTATATGAAACTATAAAAGACCCAGAATAGCAAAAGCCCTCCTAAGCAAAAAGAATAAAACTGGAAAAACCATATTACCTGACTTCAAATTATACTATAGAGCTGGAGTAGCCATAAATGGCTCCAATGCATAAAAACAGATACCTAGACCAATGAAACAGAGAACCAACCCAGAAATAAATCCAGACATCTATAGTGAACTTATCTTCAACAAAGTTACCAAGAACATACAGTGGGGAAAGATAGTCTCTTCAAAAAAACTGCTGGAAAAATTGGAAACCACATGCAGTTATCTCTCACCTTATACAAAAATCAAATCAAAATGGAATAAAGACTTAAATCACTTAAATCTAAGACCTGAAATTGTGAAGCTATTACTGGGTAGTAGGGGAAACAAAACATTGGGGAAATCCTTGAGGACATTTGTCTGGGTATGGTCTTCCTGAGTATGACCCCCAAGGCACAGGCAACCAAAGCAATATGGACAAATGGGATCACATCAAGCTACAAAGCTTCTGTACAGCAAAGGAAGCAATCACCAAAGGGAAGATACAACCTACAGAATGGGAGAAAATGTTTGCAGACTACTCATCTGACAAGGGATTAATAACTAGACTATGTAAGGAGCTCCAACAACTCAATAGAAAATAACTAAAATAATCTGATTAAA
The DNA here is from genome assembly GCF_027406575.1 of Nycticebus coucang. Classification (NCBI taxonomy): domain Eukaryota; kingdom Metazoa; phylum Chordata; class Mammalia; order Primates; family Lorisidae; genus Nycticebus; species Nycticebus coucang. The sequence continues at coordinate 24,457,767 of NC_069789.1, read as the reverse complement.
AATGGACAAACGCTTCTCAAAAGAAGACATACAAATGATCAACAGGTATATGAAAAAACTGTAAACATCCTTAGTTGCCAGAGAAATGTAAATCAAAACTACAAGAGATTTCATCTTATCCCACTCAAAATGGCTTTTATGAAAAAGACAAGCAATAGAAAATGCTGGCGAGGCTGTGGAGAAAGGGGAATACTCATATACTTTTGCTGGGAATGTAAATTGGTGTAACTTCTATGGAAAATAGCATGAAATTTCTTGATAAAAAACAAAAAAAGAGCTGCCATATGATCCAGCAATCCCAAGGCTGGCGAGAAATCTAAAGGAGAGGAATTAAGTATATTAGTAGGGTATCAGCTCTCCCATTTTCATTGCATCACTATTGATAACAGCCAGGATTTGGAATCAACCTAAGGAAGTACCCATCAACAGATGAATGAATAAAATAATTCTGGTAAATATATACAATGGAATAGCCACAAAGAAGAAGGAAATCTTGCCATTTACAGCCACATGGATGGAATTAAAGAACATTACATAAAGTGAAATGAGCCAAGCACAGAAAAACAAATCTCACATGTACCTGATGTACTGCAATAATTAAAAATAAAAAGTTAAAAAACATTAGGATAGTCTGATGAATCTCAGTCATGATGACTTAAGTGTCAAAAAGGCAAAACTTAAGTTGCTATTAAATTATGAGTATAATTCCCTTCAACCATTAGAAACACATTAATCAAAACCTTTATTGCATATGTAGTATTCCAAAATATTAATCTTTTTAATTTAGTGATCAAAGCTTTTGTCCTCACAAAGTTAATTCTAAGATAACTTAAACACAAAGATGAGGAGAAAAAAGAGATGTATTCTCCAGAATACTTTTACTATGCAAAACTGATTTTCCTATCCAAATAACAAACTAAATTTGAAGCATGAAAGAAAAATAAGTTAGAATCCATGGTGTGATTCTACTAAATGGAAATATTTAAGTAAGAGGAAATGGGGATTTAAATGTAATGTATTCTCTTAGAGATAAAAAGTCTCTTAATGAATGTGATGTAGTGAGAGCTACACAGGATTTGTGCTCCATGTACTTTTAGATGAATATCTCTTACAACTCATTATCTGGTCCTTAAATGCCCCTGATCTTAAGAGGTTGTGTGTGACTCAGACTTTGTGTCATTCTGCTACTTACACAATAGCTTCTCTTTCCCAACATACATACTTTCTATATTTTTCTATTATGAGTCAGAAAAGGAAATGAGCTAGTCAGGCTATCCAGCTGGAAAGACGGATATGAAAGATAAAAATCAAGTTATGAAAAGGTAGATGTATATCAGTTATCAAATGCTATGTAACAATCATGCCCAAACTTACTGACTTTAAGTAACATTCATTTATTTGCTCACAGTTGTAAATATCAGCAGTTAGAGTTGGGCTTAGTTAAAAGAGTTCTTTCACTCTCCTCACCTACCACCATAGCGGCAACTAGCTCTTGTTTCTGGTTAATGGATGGAGCACCTCAGTTCTTCCCATGGTCTCTTATCTTTCAGCAGGTCAGATGGTTGTCTGAGGGCAGAATTTTAAGATGTCAAGACCAATGTACAGACCCTTATCAAGTTTTCACATGTGCCCATTTGGTTATTTGTCACTCTCCAGGGTAAGTCACATGCCCAGGCACAAAGTCAGTGAAGGAATGGTCTGCATGTGAACATGGAAAGTAAGAAGTAGGATTTAGTAGGGATCACTAGAGGAATAATCTCCACAGTGCAGTGTCTGGTGGCTCAAGCCTATAATCCTAGTTCTCTGGAGGCTGAGGTGGGTGGATTGCCTGAGCTCACAGATTCAAGACCAGCCTGAGCCAGAGCAAGACCTTGTCTCTAAAGGTAGACAGGCTCCTATAGTCCCAGCTACTTGGGAGGCTGAGGCAAGAGAATTGTTTGAGCCTTAGAGTTTGAGGTTGCTGTGAGCTGTGATGCTACAGCACTCTACCAAGGATAACAAAGTCAGACTGTCTCAAAAAAAAAGTTGCTTCTTAAAAACTCCTAAACCCTGATGAATCCAATCCTGTGTCTTGCTTTAAGAAATATATACTACTTTTGGTATTTTAGGAGGGGGACTCTGTCTAACAGTAAAATATTATATAATATAAATAGATAGAAGTTAAGCTTTTGAAGGTTCTCAACACCAAAAAATACAAAAAAAACAAACAAACAAAAAAAACAACTGCATGAGTTGATGAACACATTACCCTGATAGATCAGCATACAATATAGGTATGTATCAAATTGTACCCTATAAATATGTACAATCTGTCAATTAAGATATATAAATGAAAAATTTTAAGAAATATATATTAAATTAAAATATGGAAGACAATGTTTTAGGTTTGTCTGTTTTAAAGTACAACTACTGAAAGTTGTACCACTATATCATGGAGTTTATATATATTAACATATGCCATATATAGACAAGAATAAACCAAAGAGATAAAGATAAAGGTGAAAATATTTCTTCCAATACTTATGGAAACTAAAGATACACAATGTTTATGAGAGACATAAACATAATGTTGGCATTTCAGCCAACACTGAAATGAATTTTCTTTACCTGAATGTATTTCTCACTGAAATTTAAACATTATCAAATACTCAGTTCATGACACTCTCACCTAGAGGCCTACGTGCATAAGTGAAAATATTTATTCCTACATCTTGAGGCAAAATAAGATACTTTAATAGATCTCAAAATTCTTCTTTTTCTCTGATATTAAACTTTTAATTCATTGACCACTCTGATTCTATTTGACTTACCCTCACTAGTATTAATTAACCTTGAAAAATATTTAATTATGATTTACCCTCATTTGCTCCTTTGTAAGTTGTTTCCACTATGAATTTTAGCCTGATGGGAAGGCAACTATGGATCTTACAAATTATTAAAGCACATGCAAAGTTGAATTCATTTTCCTTTCCATTTTTATATATTCTTATAAACTGTGAATTAATGGGTTTCTATACATCTAATTAATCTTATACAGGGGCATAATTGTACTGAGATAAGCTAAAGCTTAAATCAAGCTCTTTTCATAATTTACTGGGCTTCTGGCCAACCACTGATTCTCTTATACATAGATAAATCTCATATTCGGACTGGGGAAAATGGTTATTTTATTACAATGGAATTTATAACAAATAATGCAGAGTTAGAATAATAACCTTTTCTCCTTCTGTGAAAGGCACTCATGTTATCAGTAAGTGTTACAAAAAGTTTTAATTTCCTCCAAGATCAGAAAGAGAATTCATATACGTATTTTGCCGGTGAGATTTTATGAAAGAAAAGGAAAACTTAAGGGGAAAAAAAAAATCTCAATTAAACCACGTTTAATGTAATTTTTTTTTTTGCAGTTTTTGGCCAAGGATGGGTTTGAACCCGCCACCTCTGGCATATGGGGCTGGCGCCCTACTCCTTTGAGCCACATGCACCGCCCTTAATGTAATTCTTGTTTTACATAGAAATGAACTGTGATAGAAATAAGTGAAAATGATCCTCAAAATATTTTATATTCTGAAATGTCTTTTGACAACATAGCATGAAGACCTACCTTCCTTGCTCATAGGCGTGTGATGTGTGTGTGTGCGCATAAATACTCAAGCAAACATAAGCTGTGTAAAGACATCACACCCTGCCATTTCATCCATTGCTGTACAAGAATCACACAGTTGTTTTTTGTTCTCAGCAGGTTTATACTCCATTTAAATCATCATTGAATATTTGCACTACAAATAATTGTCTTGACTTTTCCTCTGAGCATCTGACAGGTTCTAGAATTCCGAAAAATTAGGGTGGAAATAAGAAAGCTGATTTGAAAGCAAAATAGCATACGCCCACCAAATGATTTACATTAATTATAAGTATTCTACTGCTGATTCTTCACACATGTGTTTTGAAACATTTGAATAATTTGAATTTAAGGTTTTTGAGGAGCAAAATACTTTTTAGAAAGTTTATTTTTAATCCAGGTAAATTTATTTCCTTAAGTACTTCATCTCATTATTATGTAGACATTAGAAATACTAATTCCTGGAATGAACACCTGCAAATGATTATTTTTGACATGATCTTTAAAATATATTTGGCCATTTTTACTAGTTTATAACACATTTTGTTGGTTTTCCAAAATAAATGAGTGTAGTAACTTTCTGAAGTCTTTAGGTAGATACAAAGTTAATCTGATCTTCGTAGAATTGTTGAATATAGGTAATCTGGGTTATATACTCTTTTTTAAGGCAAAGCAAAAGTTATTCTTTTTATGCATTAAACTTTTGATTATAATTAAAACCTGAAAGTATTAAAATGTCTAAATTAGGAGACATTTTAAAGGACGTAGCAAGTTTTCTAAACACCTTATTGCTAACTTAAAAAAAAAAAAAAAAAAAACTTGAACAAACATCAATGATATTGCCTAGTGGAACATCTTATGTGACAACAACCAAGGAAACTGAAGTCTATTCCATAAGCACTAGCAGCTTTGGACTGCAGAATTACCCTTGAGTTCAATATTGAATTCCACTATGATGAAACATGTTTGAGAAGCACTTGACCTGTATTGATTTATAGAGTTTTTCAGTAAAGGCATACCCAACTTCCTGACTTTTAGATTTCTGGTTCCATAGTGATTTATTAGTGGTCACTTCTCCTTCCTCATCTTCTTTGTTTCCAAAGAGGCTACTTAGAATATTATGACAGATTTATCAGGTGAGAGTAGAATGCAGTGAACAAAGAGATGATAGAGGATTGATGTCAACAGATAGGTAAACATCCACACAGGTAAGAATGCTTCCATGTTATGCCCATCACCCTCACTACCATAGGCATGTCATCTGAGACTTGCTAAAATCATGTCAGAGTAGACTGGCACTGAAGTTAAACATGGAAAGCATTCCCCAGATTCCATTACCTTTAAAAAAGTCCTCTAACCTCCTACAAGAGCATTTTATCATACTCTGTGACATCTCTTACTTGTTTATTATTTCTAAATGGTATTACCTCGGAGATCATTGATGAATAACCATAGTTTAAAGTTAACTATTAAAAGAATAAAAGACTCCAGTCATATGCATAGTACTGAATTAATTATAGCACATTCCTTCCCCCGCCAGTGGAAACAAATTGCACTAAACAGCTGATATTTTCAAATTTAAAGTATGTCGGAATAGCAAATCATTCAAATTAGAATTCTAAGATGATGGACATGAGAGCAATTATGGTTTAGCAACCAAAAAATATGAACATAAAAAGTGATATAGAAAGATAATAGAAACACACACAGATATTTTTTTTCTCAGTGGAATATGTTACTTAGAGTTAACTGTTCAAAAGTTTGCCTTTAAGTAACCATGTTAAGAAGAAAGAATCATTACTTTTTCCTTTATTCTTACTTTTCTTTCAACCTCCATGGTCTTAATTCTGAGGTAGACTGTATTATGCAAACTATATGTATATTTGAAGGTCAAGTGGTATGTAAAAATATCAATGGCAGAAATTAACTTTGCCCCAAAATATTTTTTATAAAATCCCACTTTAATGAGAATATATTTTTTATAAATTATTACATGAGATTTTAGACTTTTTTTTTAAGAAGTCTTTATCAAGTTTATAAGAGAAAGGCAGTTTTACATTGTCATTTCACTTTTTATGTCTGGGGACAGTAGAAAGATTAAATAATTTTTCAGATACATATTGAGAAATTCTGTCTCCCTTTTTATGAATTACCCATCTGTGTTTCTGTTCAATTTGCCACTGGATAGATTCTTCTTGATTTTACCAATTGGAAAGGTCATTTGTAAGTCAATCAATCCATTTTTTGTTATATTCATTTTATGAAGTGTTCGAAAAGCAAACATTTTTAATATTTTTAAAAATCCACACTTCATGTTATTTATATTTGAGATACGCTTAGAGAATCTTTATCTAATAGATAGCTATCTGTATAATTATTTATATTTTCTTGTGTTAATTTCTATTGATCTAATTTTAGTGCACACACACATTAAGTATTAATTTTGACTTAAGGTCTATTTTACTGTTACCAGGTTACACAAAGCAGTTATACAAAGTTATGTGATGTAAACACCTGAGGGAAACTCAAAAACAATGAAACAAGCAGGAATAAAGTGAAGGTGTGCTGTTTGGCAGAATTGTATCCAACCCCTCGCCATGTGACTAGATTTTGGTATGACCTCTTAGAAGACAAAGACTGAAGAAATATTTCCAAAGATTCTGTAAACTGCACATATCATAGTAACTTTCAGGCTTTCTTCCCTGGGAATCCTTTAAATTCTGTAGAAATCCACACAGCAGTAATGACCACGATAGGACTTTTCTGATTCTGTGCTTCTGAATCTTTTGACAATCTTAAAAGGTCTTAAATGGACTCCCAGAGCCCTCTGTCAGACATACTAAATTCTAAAATGCCTGAAGACTTTATACTAATTATATTTTGATCATATTTCATAAGGCACACTGGACATAGTAAGAGAAAGCTGCATTCATTTCCTATTGGCACAGATGGTGTGTTAGTGACTAGAGCTGAGTCACGGTGTGACTTTCAGGTCGATCTGCTCCATATGAAATGACAGGGAAGCATGGGTCAGCCTCAACTGCCAGCTCTGATTCCCACATCAAGTCCATAGATTATTATTTCAACTCCTAGGATCTATATTAGAAATTCCTCTTCAATTCTGACTATCGGTTGGCAATAAATTCTAGTTTTATATGATACCATTTTGTGTAATTATTTTTTCTGAAGTTTCCCTTGGTATATTTACTAAAACACAAAGTCTCATTATATTGTTTATTTCTTTTTTGAAAAAATGTCTGGTTAATGTGAGGCTACAACCAACTAGGTTACAATGTTTGCATTTCTTAGGGACAGTTCCTCTTGTAGTTGTGTTCCACATTCAAGACCTGTGACATATACACTTAAATTGTGTCCATTAAGTGGAAGCTCATGAATCTCCCTCCCTTGGCCCCTCCCCCAACTTCAATAGAATTAAGTTTTTCTCCTACTTCCTCTCCCCCCAACTGCAATAGAATTACATTTTTCTACTATGTGGGTGTGTATTACATTGTCTTCTGGCTTCATAATAAAATTGAGTAACTGGATACTTGCTCTTCCATTCTTGTGACACTTTACTAAGAAGAATGTGTTTCAGCTCCATTCAGGTTAATATGAAAGATGTAAAGTCTCCCTCTAATAATGGCTGAATAGTATTCCATAGTGTACATATACCACACCTTGTTAGTCCATATACAGAAGCATACACTAGGGAAAAGAACCCCTATTTACTAAATGGTGCCAGGAGAACTGAATAAACACATGTAAAAGACTGAAACTTAACTAGAAACAGAAAAGTAGAATCTTTAATGACCTCAATCAGAAATGACAAAGGGAAAATAACAACGGATATCACAGAGATACAAGAGGTTTTCTCTGACTACTATCTGACTACCACAAGAAGCTCTATGCCCAGGGACAAATCACATTAATTTAAAAATTTTTTAAATGAAGTAAGTACAAGTCCTATTGCTATTGTAATCTCAGTGATTGACAGATTAAAATATTAGAAACATTATGAGAACACTTTCTACTTCCTGTTAAAATACATGATGGGAAAATAGTTGTATGGTAAAAACAAGAAAACCTTGGCAGGAGAAGTAATACTTTGGGTATTGGGCTATCAAAGAGTGATGGATACAAAAGAACTACCTTTTGGCCATCCAACAGCCTGTCATGGAAGGGCACAATGGAATTGGGGAGAACTGAGGCAAAGTATGGACAGAAACAGGATGTACAGAGGCTGTGAAGAGAGAGACCTTGCAGAAATTAAGGGAATCAGCTGATTCTTCCCAAATGGTGTGAATTCAAAAAGAGGAGTGAGACTTTAGAGGCCTTAAATGTAAGAAGAGCCTAATTAGTCAAATAGTTTTCCGTGAGTTTGACTAAGAGTGTGGCAGTGGTGCAGGGACTGAAGAGCATAGAGACCCAGCAAAGGTTTATACATCTTCAGAGCCACTGGGTTCCAGAGCTGATTGAATCCAAGCGTGAACAAAAATATCTAAAATTCAAAAATGAACCAAAACCCTAGAATCTAACACACTCTCAGGTCAAGACTAAAATGAAGGTGTTGGCGAGAATGGGTTATTCCTTTCTGTAATCTCTCGGGGAGAATCCATTTCCTCACTTTTCAGGTTACTTAAAGCCTGATTATACTGCGTATTTCTTGGGATTCTGGTACCTTTCCTGTATTTTCAAAACCAGTAATGGATACTGGGACTTTTATATCACATCTCCCCAACTCTTTTCTGTAATGACATCTCCCCAAGAACACAGCCAAAGAAAGTTCTGTGCTCTTCAGAACTATGAGAATAGATTTGGGTCACTTGGATAATCCAGGATACTCTTCCTATCTGAGTCTTTATTTTAATCGTATTTACAAAGTCTCTTTTCCACGTAAAGTAGAATATTCACAGGTTCAGGAGTTGAGGATACCTTTAAGTGGGACCTTATTCAGCTTCCTACACCAAGTAAGCAGAGTAAACCCAACGGAGATTATAAGAAATGAAAATAAGTGACCATTATAATTCACAGAGAACTAAGTCCTGAATAAAATATTAGCAAATAACACTACTTACGTACTGTATTTGCTATTACAACACAAAGACTAAAAAATTGGATGCATTACATGAATCAACCTTTTTCATATTCAGTACACCCTCCATAGCTAACCACTTTCCTGCATTGACTCCCTCCCCAAGTTGACCTAATATTCATAGACCAGACATGCATCACATGCACATATCAGTACAACAGGCCTAGTTCTTTACTTGACCACCTCTGTATGTTGACCAGTTTGTTACAGCCCCTTGGGTGGTCAACTTACAGAGGTTCTAGTGTATTAGGTAACAGGTAGAGAAGGATTCCCGAGGAAAGGAAAACAAATGAGGAGAGTCCTACAACTGCCCAGGGCTTCTCCCTTAGAACATTTTGCAGATCATGGAACAAGGAGGAATATCTAAGTAGAGTGAAGTATCCTTGTTAGGTTGAGAAGATACAGATTAAAATTCTGAAGTGGCTGGAATGGATGTGTCAGAGTACCAGAGAGGAAGGCGCAGAGAAAAAAATTCAGCATAGGAGTCTACTTATGTTATTGCCTAAATACTGAGCTGCACATATAACAGGGTGAGAGTTTATGAAGCTTGATGAGAGTAAGACCCAGGTTGTGGTTAGGTGAAAATATCTTAGAGTACACACATTCTTTAGGGACACTAGAGTTCCACCTAGCCCCAGTGGAGAACCTGACTGAACACTGGGGTATTCTGTAGAGATTCACGAAAGGCCATGCCTTAGTACAAGAGCGAAAATTGTCCTAAAAAATAAAGACTATTGAATGTCTACCCTAAAAAAGTTAACAATCAAGTTTCAAAAAACTTAAGTCGGTCTGCAAATAACTTGTCTACCTGCCAAAACAAACCCCAAGATTTTTTAAAATAGTTAAATATCGTCTGATTGAATGTTATGCTCTGATGGAAACACTCGTTTTCACTCTCTGGTATAGAAGCAAGTAGACCACGTAGTTAGTGAACACTTAAACGGCACTAGGTGACTGAGGACACAAATTGTAAGTTTAGTTTAATTAGTATAAATTCAGATTTAAATGCTCAATAATCGAATGTGGCTAATGGCTAGCAAGATACATTTGTAGCATTAAACAAGGAGAATAAATTTCAGATAGTGAGCCATGTATTATTCAAAAGGTGCAGTGTCCACTAATGAAGTAAGAGATATGCAAAAACACAACAAAATATGAACCATGGTGAGAACTGAAATTAGTCAAAAGAAGTCCATAGAAATGGCACAGATCACAAAATAAGGGTAACCAAAAAATAAAGGAAGATATATATATGTAAAGCTGTATTTTTCAATGACTTATTTCGTTTGTTGTACCTGCCAGGCAATGGCCCGTATGCACCATAACATTTACAGAATGCACCGATCATTTGCTTTTCTTAATATCTGGAAAATTATTTTACTTTCCTGAAATTTTGTGACCTTTTATTCCTATGGGCTGTTCAGAGATAAAGTGCCAAACACTAGTTACTGCTTTCATAAATTAGCTCCTGCTCCTTTTAACTTCTGAGGAGGCCATTCTTGCTTTCTCAGTGTGTTGTTCTAAAATCATAGTTTACAATTGAGTTTCCTTCTTAGAAAATTTGAAGTCACTGTCTCTCAATATATTATCTATCCTCAGGCAAGTCTTCTTCCTGTTGATTTATGCACTGTAACAAACTGATTCCATGAAGGAGATTTATGTGTTCTTATTATGATGTTATATCCCAAGTAAATGATATGAAATATATTTTAAACACTTATATGTTGTTTTCTGTATGATTGGATCATTTAACCATAAACCTGAAACACCAACTTAACATAAAAGAAAAAAATACTTTTGAAAACCCAATTAAGCAATTAAATTAAAAACAACTTGAGGACACTTATCCTATATTTTTAGGATTATATTTTACTTGTCAGGCTTATGACAATTTTTTCTTAGAAGACTTCTCAATAGATTATTTATTTTAGCAGGCTGCTTGTGACTATTTTTATTCATCTGCTATTTATGTACTATTAGGTCTTCCAAAATTAAATTATGCTGAAGAATTTCTTGTTAGTTTTTTATATTAAATGGCTAATTATCCAGTGCTGCATTTGGGAGAAAACTCACAGTGAATATGAAAATATAGCCATAGAGAAGGATGTGAGTAAAGAAAATCTTTTCAGGGATAAGAGATTATGAACTATTTAAAATCCATTTCTGTATGTACATATTTATGTTTCAACACATACAGTCACATTAGAAAAATATGAAAACTACAATTTTAAATATTATGGTACTTCCACTGGCAAGGATAGACTAATAATGTTCTGAATTTTATTCAATATAAGATATGGTGATAAATTATATAATTTTATAATATTCAAGAAGCTTTAAAAATAAATGAATAAATTTTATCTTGTTTAAGTTTATTATTATCTCCAGAATTTTTAAAAATCAAGGTTTGGAAACAATCTCTAATAAAAAAAAATCTGAAATGTAGGATCTGTCTAAAGGTACAGCAATGGTGCAATATAAATATATTTTATTTCACACTCTTTGTAGGGTAGCTGTGTCTTATCTGTAAATTATGGGCCACATAAATTTTAGAGTACTTCTTTATAAAAAGTACTCTTAGCCTGTTACACGTCAAATAATACACTACCAAAGGTGGGGGCAGACACAAACCATCCCACAAAATAAAAACATCTCGATATCTGGTTATGTAATGCCAAATAGTGACATATATTTCTGTCATCTATCCACATTTCCTGGGTGACCCATTTTCCTAAGGGCGAAACAAATAAACAATAAAGCCTTATGATGCAGTCTATTTTTTCTTCTTTTCATTCTTTAATCACAAGTTCATTAATTTTTCAACCAGTCCTGTTATTTGCAAAACACTGTGTTGACTTTGCACATATGAAGTCCATACAAGCCTAGATCTAAAGTAATTTACAATTTACCATTATGCTCAGAGTTAAGCTTTTGTGAAGCATCGAGCTTGTGTGTTTCCTTTCTATATTCCAAGAAGGGATACTGGGATACTTTACAGTCCTTCTCTTTCTCGCCACTCAGGGTAGTTTGTTATGCAAATTTAAAATCAAATCAAATTCTGATTGCAGACAACAAATCTTCCTAGCTTGATTTTCTAAATTAGTTTCGAGTTCAATGATCAAGTTATGTTGGAGGGTATAGAGTATTTTTTTTCCTTTGAAGTCAAGAATAAAATAATTTCTCAGTGCCTGGAAAAGGACTAGAAAAAAAATATGTACAGGGAATTTAGATTCTGTGTGATGGCTCCCAGACCCAGCTAAGAATTCTGTGCCCCACACAGAGAAGAAAGAACAGAATCTCCAAATGCAGAGTGATTTTCTAGCCGAGTAAAGGGCATTTCAGGAAAACCTATGCGTTCAGATGATCCCATACCACGTTGCTATAGGAGATCTCCGTGACCATCACACAACTTTTGCATGACACTTCCAACTGGGGATAGGGAGTTCCAAAAATATATTGAGAGGGAATGTCCTGTTGACTCACCAAGATAGGGTCATGGAATCAGGTTCAACTTGATTTGAAGGAAGTAATAGCTTATAGTATTTTGATGAAACCAAGTTAGTGGAGAAAGAATCACAGCCACCACAGGTAGATTCTGGAAGGCACTGACAGATAAGTTTGACTGCAATCCAAGGCATGATTCATAAGGAGTTTGTGAATGATAAGGACATGCAAGAAACTCCATCACATAAGACTATTTTCATGTTGTGATAGATCTAGAATACATGTGACTTTATACTATCTCTCAGAGAACCTTGAAAACCAAATAGAAAAATGTGTTAGAATCTAGCAGCAAGCTGATAAGCCTAATAACCAGACCCAAAGCAGATAGTGCTGGTTTATCATGTTTGTAAGGACATTCTTTGTAATTTTTGCCATGGCTTCTATTTCATACTTTAGTAATGTCTTCTTTAATGAGCATGTTGATGCTGCTTTGTTCATTCTTTATCCACTCTGTTATCCATTCTTTCATAATACTGCGTTGGTTTTTCAACATGTCAAACATTCGGTATGGATAATCATATCCTACTCTCATCATACTCAAATCCTCAAAATATTTATAAAGTCGATGATGATCATGGGGATCAGTAGCAGACGTGCAAAACTGAGGTATACAAGTTAGAGTCCCAGCTGGAGGGGAAAAAATGGCACACTGCAAAAAGGCTTAATTAATTAAAATTACTTAATAAAGGTGTTATGTAAAGGGGCATATACAAATTTAAGAAAAGCACGGAGGCATGGTAAAGTATCCAGAGATTAGTAACAACAGACCATTGTTACTGGCACTCTGCCTAAAGAGGCCAGGAGATCCCACCATGAGCTTGAGCTACAGAAGTGTCACCCAGCTAAAACTACAGGCATGACAGGGTCCAGCCATATCCTGAAGTGTAACCAAAGAAAGGGAGGGATAAGGTTCTTAGCCCCTCTTTCCTTCCGCCCACAAATCTTCTGATGTTACCCACACATTTGTTAAAACCCCCACTGCCCCAGATTACAGTAATGTAAAAGTCAGCCTCTTAGGGCAGACTTTAAATGGCCAAAATGGGTCTGGAACCAAAGAGGAAAAAGCTAATACAGCACACAAATTCTATCAGTCAAAGTCTATTTTTTTCCTCGTGATTGATTTCAACTAAAATAAGTTGTGTGTCCCAAGATAGAGGATAGCAAGGTACATCTTATAATTGGAAAGTGTTATCTGTTTGATTTTGCTCACACCTGGAACCTAAACTTAATATTCACCACCACCAAACTTGTTGTCATAAACACAGCAAAGTAGGGAGAGACGGAGATCAATCTGGAGGGTAGAACAACCAGCACATGTTCAAAGTACCAAGGATGAAGCCCACAAATTAGAGGAGGTTGGGGTGGGCAGAAAGAATTTGCAGGGTGGGGGATCCTCGGCCAAAACCAGGAACATGAGTTGTGGCTCACAAAGACAAATGAAGACACCGAATGCAAAATTGAGAAGGTCTGAAATGGCAAATGGTCAGGACCATGGAAGCGAAGGGGGTTAGAAGAATGTTATGAAAGAGTCAACATCAGCTTAGACTGAGAAGGTGAAGATCTGCCCAGCCGTTCCCCAGGCCGGCATCTAGGACAAAGATAAAGCCAGCAGCAAAGTTGACAGGAAACAACCTTTCTCCCAAACACACACCACAGTTGTGAAGTGTCCTAACAATGCCTTTCTTGGACTGGTGCACTGCCTTCTTAGTCCCTGAAGAACTTTGTTCTCTAAAATTGTGGGTATCAGAAACTTTGGCTGCTTTAAGGCTCTGAGGCATTTTGGTACAGAGAAGCAACGTCAATCTCCAACCCAGAAATGCAACTCTAAACAAGGGGTTTCTGCACACAGCATTGCACATCTATCATGACCTTGTAGTGGTTTCCTAGGAAATAAGATCCTAAGTTCACTCTACGGTCCAGATATGGTGGTGACCCTTATACAGAGACCTGGTTGGCTCTGAGCCTATTGAACCCAAAACAATTATTCTTAGTAAAGCATCACAAGAATGGAGAAGCATGAATCCTATGTACTCAATTTTGATATGAGGACAATTCATGACAATTAAGGTTATGGGGGAGAGGGGAGGAAAAGCAGAGAGAGGGAAGGAGGGAAGGGGCGGGGCCTTGGTGCGTGTCACACCTTCTGGGGGCAAGACATGATTGCAAGAGGGACTTTACCTAACAAAGGCAATCAGTGTAACCTGGCTTATTGTACCCTCAATGAATCCCCCAAATAAAAAATAAATAAATAAATAAATAAATAAAAATAAAACGAACAAACAAACAAACAAAAAAAGACACCATTAATTTTAACTATTCACCATTTCCCAAACCCTGTGGAAACTCTTATCATTTCCTTTGCTTGCTGAGACACCCGTTTCCTCTGGCACACTGTCAGTTGTCTTTACCGCAGTAGGTCATTAGACCAGACTTTGTTGGGCTGCGTGTTTTTCCCTGGTAGTCAGGAGCTGATCAGAATAGGAAAGTTCATTGAGAAGACCAAAAGCAAATCAGCAAACAAAATCAATGCTTCAAGGAAATCAATTTCTAGCTATTGTATGTAAAGTCTCATGAAACTTGAAATTTCTTCAAAATGCTTCCCTGTGTCCCTGGTTCATTAGTTACTTCATTATAATATAATAATGGAGGTTCCTTGGTTGTTCCCTCCCTACATTGTAATAATGTACTTAGCACATTATTTCTTTTTTTTTCATGGTTTTATACCACATTATCTCCTCATTTTAATGTAAGTCTTTGCCACTCTGAAATTGTTTCTTACATATAACAATGTCCATTTTAATAACAGGCACAATATACTATTCATATTCACAGAATGAATAAATTTTGCAAGGAGAATGAACCAATAACATATATTTAATCGGGCGGTGCCTGTGGCTCAGTGAGTAGGGCGCCGGCCCCATATGCTGAGGGTGGCGGGTTCAAACCTGGCCCCAGCCAAACTACAACAAAAAAAATAGCCGTGTGTTGTGGTGGGCGCCTGTAGTCCCAGCTGCTTGGGAGGCTGAGGCAAGAGAGTCGCGTAAGCCCAAGAGTTAGAGGTTGTTGTGAGCTGTGTGATGTCATGGCACTCTACCCGAGGGCGGTACAGTGAGACTCTGTCTCTACAAAAATAAACAAACAAACAAAAAACCATATATTTAATCATATCAATAGATCCATATGCCTAATATACAAATATATAATTAAGTATCAGTGCTACATTGCAACATCATTGGAATTTTTTTTTGCCTGAAAACCAAAAATGAGTTAGTAATAAAATGAACAAATAATAACAGTTTTTAAAAAATGAAACAAATGATTGAAAATCCTGTCTCAGATTGTCTTATCTGAAGTTCAAGCTCCAGATTAAATTATATAACAAACACAGTATTCTTTATCTGGTAAGCAAAATAATATATTTTCAGTGAGACATGCTTTAAAGAGGAGTAGTGGAAAATGATCGTACAAAGTAACCACGTTAAAAAAAAAAAAGTAACCACATATGTGGCAGATTTTAAAGTTATGTATAACCTGAACAGTTGAAAAAGTTATCTGTATGTGTTTAGGAAAACAAACAATAAAAATGCCATATTCTAATGAAACATTTAAAAAGCTATCATACTAAGCAAAATATCAGATTTATTTCATGTTATTCTGGAGTTTAAAACTTGACCTGGGAGGCAGACCTGAAAAAAAACTGCAACTCATCATTAGTGATAACTTCATAATGATTCCTGGATAAGAAGATTTCCTGCTTAGCAGATTTAAAACCCTCAGAGAAGAAGGCCTCACACTGGAATGAAAAATGACCTGGTGGGGCGGCGCCTGTGGCTCAAAAGAGTAGGTCACCAGCCCCATATCCCGGAGGTGGCGGGTTCAAACCCAGCCCTGGCCAAAAACTGAAAAGAAAAAAAAAAAAAAAAAAAAAGAAGACCTGGGCGATCTCCTTAATTCCTTCTAGCTTTCAAGGTAATAGGGGACTCTCACTTGATTTTTTAATTATTATTAATTCTGTAGTTGCCTTTATTTTATTCGGTGACAACTTCAAAGCATGTGAGATATTTCATATATTTGCTTTTTACAAACCTGTTAAAATATGAATACAATCACTAGAGCACTAATTTGAAGATATTGACCCAGTAACAATTGATACATCCCATTTACTTCCCAAAGAAAAATGTCCAAGACTCCAAGATCCAACAAGCAGAAGAATCAATTCCTTTTACAAGAGAGACTCTGAGCTAAATTAGATGACTGCCACTTGTCAGTAAAATAGAAGAGGTAAGATTTGACTAAACTGAATCTATTTCCACAAAATCTTTAAGTGTAGGAAATTCTAAAATCTAAATGCTATTTATTAGTGTGCAGGTATTCTTAAAATGTACTATTAAAAGAATCACCTCAAAAATTGGTTAAATTCACCTGTGTATTCTTTTCTTTTTTTTTTTTTTTGTAGAGACAGAGTCTCACTGTACTGCCCTCGGTAGAGTGCCGTGGCATCACACAGCTCACAGCAACCTCCAGCTCTTGGGCTTAAGCGATTCTCTTGCCTCAGCCTCCCGAGCAGCTGGGACTACAGGCGCCCACCACAACGCCCGGCTATCACCTGTGTATTCTATACTGTAGTCCGGGGTACATGAGATAAAATCCAGAAATCTATACACTCAGCAAGAATCCTGGATGAATCTGACACATTCTGTTCTTTGAGAAACAGTGATCTAGAAAACTTAACACCCCAAAACAACGAGAAGAAAACAAAGCCAAAACATCCAGCTTAGTTACAAACTAAAAGTAGAAATATTGGGTAACAATAAATTTCTGAGTTTCTCCCATCTATTATTTTAAGTAATGCTGCTAACATAACAGTCAATATTTACATATTTCATATAAGAAATGTAGAGTCAAAAGCATATAGTAAGAAAAACAACCCTGTAAATAGAAACATTAATTCAAACATCTATTGGTGTATATGTCCACTTTTAAAAGTACAAGTTTTTCAAATCAAACCAATTGTGCTTCCTTCAGAATCTATTTCAAATTTTTTTTTGATGTGAAGAAAGAAACTAGTTCAATTTCCAGCTTATGTTCCAAAAACAGTTCTTATTTCAATTCAAATCTGAACAACAAAAAACTTTCCGAAAATACCATCTCTCTGATGCATTACTTCATTTCACTTGAAAATGTTTGTGTTGATTTAGATAATTCGGGTGTTGCTTAAAAGAAAATTGGATTTGTGCATTAGATGAAAGCTGTGACTAGGTATACTGCAAAAGGAATTAACTGAAGGAAATAAAAGACACACACTGGGAGCTAGCAACATCAGCCAGAATTGAAAACCAGCCCTTTGAACATAGCCATAAAAGCCACTTCATCTTGATAATTCTTCAAACTTAGTTCTTAAGAGTCAGAAAAAAAACAAAGTAATGAGGACATACTAAAAGAAGGTTACTGACATTTCAGCACCTGCTCATTTGCTTTACAGATCCTGGATGAAATAAGCTTTTTTTAATTAAAAGATTACCTTGATTCTAGAATCAACACTTCCCGCATTATTTCAAAAGCTGTCTTGGACACCAGTGTGTGTGTGCATGCGTGCAGGCACATTGTTGACTATCTCTCTGTGAAATTTGATTAATTAAATTTAAATGTATTAATTGAATTAAATTAATGAATTTAAATATGTATTAAATGGGAATATATATCCATACATGAGGTCAGACAGTTAAGTTCACAAACTCATCCTAGAAAAAGTGCTACATAACTCACTGCTGAATGTCACCGCAGTCACCTTGAAGGGACAGCCCTTGGGCAGCTGTGCACCAATACTAGTGCCCACTCCACCTGTCAAAGAGCTTTTGGAACTCTTTCTCTGGAATGGCCATCAGAGCTGGTGTCATAAGTAGCCAAACCCTATGTTATAAATTTACTACCTGGGTACAAGTGATGGGTCCAGGGATGGAAACCAAATGCCTCCCCAAACTCAGGATTAGACTATGATGTACTAGGCAGTCCGTCTGCTGTCTACAAGAGCTGTGATCATCAGAGCTGTGTTGGAGCTCTTTCTACCACATGGGCTGAGGAGCATAGGGAGCAAGTTTGTTCATAACCTTGTAGGAGACTGAGCGCCATGCTTATAGGAATGGTCACCAGTTCCTGAGGGAGTCTCTGGGAGTGTGGAAATCTGGAGACAAGCCCTCAAGCAACGAAGTGTTTTAATGAGATAAGATCGGTTGCTCATTGGTAAGCAGGTGCTGGACCTTGACCATTTGTGATGCAACAGGGTGGGAGTGTAGCCCATGGGGAAAGAGCACAGAGCAATCATTAAGCACATAGTCCTGTGTGTGGGGCTCCCACACTTGTTGTTATCATTTCAATAAATGGCCACAACAGAGGTTACTGGGGGCTCTCCTGCACCTATGGGGAGCCTCATCTCTTGCAAGCGTGTACTTTCAATCTGTGTACTGGCCGTTCCCTGTGCATGGTGGCAGCAAAACATAGCGGCACCAACATAACCTTAAACTTATTTTCCTCTCCAAGGTTGGACTTGGAGATAGAGAGGATGAGATGACAGGAAAGAAGTGACTTAAACAGCACTAAATTAATCTAGCATGGGTTTTCTCTAGCCATAGTATACCTTTGGTTAGTGATCCTTTCATTGAAGGATCTTCTATGAATTCCTCAATGGCTCCACATGACACCCACAATGCATGGCCAGCTTCTGCATCTAAAGGAAAACCTTCAGTCACTACTTCTCAGGTAACTTCTCCACTGACAAAGGTCTTTTGAATGAAGACGACTTTTAAAATGAATCAATGGGTAGCATTACTTCCATGGCTTGTATATTTATTCTTAGAAAATTCTACATATTTGACTACATGTGTTAGCAGAATCACAATTCTCCAATTTAAATTGCAATCCTTCAACTTGATTCAAGAGCAGTTTCTGGCGGCAGCTATTCCTGTCCACATATTGTTTTCATGGATGACTCTTATATTCTTTTGTCCCCAAATCCAGAAGGCACACATTGTATCCTCTGAAGGATTTCTTTCCTTCCACCCTTTTTCACTATTCTTGAAGGGAGGAGAAAGATGAGATTGGTAGAAGACAAGTAACTCTCTAAGGAATCCTCTACTCTTCCAAAACATTTGTAGACATCTGCAACATTCTTATACAACAAGATATAGACTGTGAGGACATAGTGAAATAATAGGAAAATTATTAACAGATAGCTTTTCTTTAAGGACTAAAATCAATCTCTCTCTCTTCCTGTCTTCTTTCTTTGACTAGCAGACTTACTAACAGCCCTTCACCCCTGGTCATTTCCACCTTGTGTTACTTTAATGCTGACTCCCTTGCCTCTCACTTCCACTTTTAAGGAGACCTGTGATGGCCACAAACCATGGAGGAGTCCAGCAAACTAAAAGGAAATGTAAATTCTTCTCTTTGCATCCACCAGCCCCATTGTCTTTTAGAATCTGTTGTTATAGCTCGAGGGTTCCTGAGTCATCCCTGAAACAGTAGGATGTGAGCTGAGAGTCTGGCCTCAGACCACCACCAAAAAAGGACATCTTAGCACACAGTCAACAAGATTTGGAACGCCTGTGATCCCTGCCTTCCACAGCAGAGATAGCTACTTACCCTCCTGCTAGAGGAAAAACAGATGCAGCATTCACATTGACAATCCCTTGTGAATTTGGCAGAAATTACCTTTTTTAAAATTTACTTTACCCCCAACCCGCTTAAATTTAGTTGCTCAATCTCTTCCTTTCTTTCTTTCTTTGAAATGCCAGGCCATCTCCCTGCTCTCTTCTCTCTCTCTTTCCTTACTCCTACCTTTCTTAGATGAGGTAAACTTATACTTTTGTATTCTAATCTTGACCAAAAAAAATTCTTTACTCATTTTATGCAGAGCAGCTACTGACTTTCCACCCTAAAATAAATACCTTATCTTCTTATGGGCTTCAGGTAAGTGACTAATTCAGAGAAACAAAACTGAACCTTGGTTACTTCTATATTCATTTTTCCCTTCTGCTCTCCCAAATTGCCTTCTAAGAAGGAATGTTCGACCTTGTTTATCTTTCTTTTTTTTTTTTTTTGTTTTTCCTGTTGCACATTGGAACAAGAGGAGTTGTCTTGGGCCACACAGTAAATACTCAAACACTAATGACAGATGATGAGCCAAAAGAAAAGTCCATGCATAATTTTCCCAATATCCCACACCACAGATAAACAAAAAAGGCCTCCAATTGCAAGTACATGGGTTGAGAATAAGATGGAATCAGTCGGGCGAGGACGGACATGACACTGCTGGTCTTGTCATTTTAGGTCTAAGTGACCTTCTCCTCCTGTCTCTCATTCTGATTGTTTTGTAAATTTAGCTCCCACCCTAAAGATGTCCATCTTGAATAGTTTAGGAAGATTGATTTAGGAAATTGATTTTTGAATCAGAAATGTCGTAATGAGAGAGGATACCTGGAAAAAATAAGGTGTAAGAGAACAGAGGTCTTTTCAAGCAGACTCCAAGGATACACCTGCAGGTCTTCCCTGTGGTGACTCAGTTCTTAGGAATTCATAAAAACTTAACTCCTGGCACCTGGAGGTTAATGCTTGCTTCCACTTCTACCCTGTTTCCCCGAAAATAAGACAGTGTCTTATTTTAAGGTGTGCTCCCAAAGATGCACTAGGTCTTATTTTCAGGGGACGTCTTATCTTTCCTGTAAGTAGATCTTATTTTCGGAGGATGTCTTATTTTTGGGGAAACAGGGTATGAAAGCCTGTAATTTTGTAAAAGCCAGAGCCCACATCTCCAGCTTGATTCAAACTGACCAAAGAGAAAGGTATCTGTGGGCCAGAACTTTTTGACTGGGGATAGAAAGGAGAAGACTGAGCCAGTTGGGGAGCGTGACCATTTTGAATTCTTCTGGACCATTGCTCTGCTGGCTAAAATAAAACTTTCCTCTTTAAACACAGTGTTTGGGTGCTCTTTCCCTCCCTGGGGCCTCATCTTTCCACAACAGTATTAACTCACTCGGTTATGCTGATTATTATTTAAAATAAAGGTTATGTGGTCTTTGCTTTAAGAAGATTGATTTAGGAAATTAACTTATGAACTGGAAATGTTGCAATGGATTATCACTGAGTTGTGCTGATTATTATTTAAAGTAACCTTTATGTGTATAAAACTGTGATTTTGGAAATGGAAGAATAGAACATTCTTAGAGAGGCTACTCTCACTGTTCTCCAGAATCTCCAGCCTTCTGACAATAAAGTTGGGTGGACCTAACCTGTCTCTTCATATTGGCCAACAGGGATAGGGGCCTGGACCCTTCCTGTCTAGTAACACAATAATCTGCATGTGGGTCTGTGGGCCGCAGTTTGGACACCCTGTTCTAGGGGCTTCCTACATTCCTTGGTGCATAGCCCCATTCCATTGCCAAAGCCAGATGGTCCCTTGAGTCCTTTCTGCATTGTGTTACTTTAATGCTGACTCTCCTGCCTCTCATTTCCACTTTTAAGGACCCTTGTGATATAATTGGGTCCACATGGATATCTAAGATAATTTCTATATGATACAGGGTTCTCCCACTCAGAAATAGAAAGGGACAACCCCCCCCCCCCCCATTTTCCCTAGGCTTGGGTGAGCTCAGAAATCAGAACCTCATCTCTAGGCACAAAAAGTCTTCCCTTTCCAGGCCAAACCCTGTGCTCTAGTAATGTCATGAACAAAGTAGCCTGATGGATTTTGGGTGGTGAGCACACACCCTAATTCCTTGCCTGAGGCAAAAACTTCAAAATCCACATTCTTGTACTAATTTTAGGATTGTATTAGAATTATTTAATGCCATAGACCTTTGGTCAATTGTGACACACTTCCCCCAAAACCCTGCCAGCCAGATAGGAAAAGTAGCATTTAAAAACCTAGGTTGAAGACTGAGGGGGAGCTTCCCAGTTGGATTTCCACTTCCACAGTCAGAGGTTCTGTGTTCTCTCCTTTTGCCCCTCTTTTGCTTATCAATCTTTCTCTCTGTTAATAAACGCTATCTTGTCTACCCTGAGACCAAGGACTCCACATAGAGAAATTTTGGCAACACTTATTTTAAAGTCAGTTGATGAGAAAAATTAATTTCACCTGCAATCATTGATACCAGAATTTTGCTCTTCAGTGGGTCCTTGGTCTTGGAGGATGAACCCAATGGACCACAGATCAGTGGTAAGATGGGAATTTTATTACAAGTTAGAAAGGAATACAGAATTAAAAAGCACCAGACCTTCTGGAATGGGGAAAGAACTGAAGAACTCCCTTGGGAGTCTTCACCTGGGCTCTTTTATCTAGGGGTCTTAAGTTCAGAGGATTACACATGGCTGGCCATTGGTCCTTTATAGTCTTTGTCCCCGGGAAGGGTTTAGGGTGTGTGCTCCTACCCAAGGTGGAACCACCCAAAAAAACATTACAGTTGCTTTGTTCATGATCTTATCAGAGCCCAGAGGGTATGTCCCAAAAAAGGCAGTCTGCTTGTACCTGGAAATGGGGGTCTGACTTCCGAGCTCATCTGGGCCTGGAGAATGGGAGGCTCCCTGTTTAGCCCTTATAGGTGGAATCCTGTATCATCATAATTCTCCTTTGCCATCTAATACAATGTATTCACAGGTTTCATACATTAGGATGTGGATACTTTTGGGATGCTGTTAATCCACCTACTGTGATCTCCTTTGTAAATCTTTGTTCAGAAGGTCATTATCTCCTTTTGGAATACAAAAACTATTAACAACTACTGTCCCAGTGCTTAAGCTAAAATCCCATTTTACATATTGTTTAATATGTATATACATACATTAATGTGCAAAACAAGATACATAATATGTATGTAATGTACATACATATATAAACACCTGCTATGTATGAAAACTTAAAATGCACTGCTAGTATTAACTCTGTTTCCCCTTCACAAGGGAATTAGTAGAATAATTAACTACAGAGGGCTTATTCTTTTTGCTACATTTTCTTTGATCTTCGAACAAATTTGTTTCATCTACTGATCCTTCTTCAATATTCTTCACAAAGATATGTTTTACCATGACTTAAGCTGAAATTAGCTGTAGGTTAGTCTCAGTGTCTCTCCATTTAAGAGGTAAAAGTTTAAAATCAAATGAAAATATTCAGTATTTTGTTCTATCTTGTTAATTCCTCTTCCTTTAGAAATGTAAGGTGCCTCTTGTAGTTGTTTTTTTCTGGATCCTATGCATAAAACCCAGTTTATTTTCATATTTCTTTTCTCTAGACTCATTCCCCATAAATCTAGGGTTTTGGAGGGATCAAATTTTTTTTTTAATTTCAAGGTATTACAGGGATACAAATATTTTGTCATGTTAATTATATATTGAAACAATAATATTTTGATAAATTATATTAAACAAAATAGATTAATTAAATTAAAAAAAGGAAAATTGTCATGTAAATTGCCATGTTGAAACCTAAAAGAAAACATGTCTCTTCCATGCGTATTTCACAATAAAATAGCTGATAATGTTACCAGATGAGAAAGGTCCAGCTGCTTACCACTGTCAACCAATATGCAGAGATATTGCTGGGGATAGCTCCATCAAAGTTTATTTGTCAGAAGGCCAGCAATTCTGGAGAGAAGTGAGAGTAGCCTCTCCAAGATTCTTCTATTCTTCCATTTCCAAAATCACAAGTTTATGTGATAAAAGATAAAAGCAAGAACCTTATTAACCCTTATCTTAAACAACAATAATTAACACTTATCTTAAACAATACTATTCACTGTAACCCATGACCTATAATAAACAATAATTGACATAACTCAATAACCATATAACAACATTCCAATTCAAAAGTTAATTTCCTAAATCAATTACCCTAAACTACATAAGGTATATACTTTTAAGTTAAAGCCAAATTTATAAAACCACAAGGGTGGAAGACATGAGGTGAAAGTACATAAGTCCTTATTCAGTCAGACCACCTGTGTCATCTCAGTCCTAGCCCCACTGACTCCATCTTATTCTCATTATAAGTGCTCTCATTCCCCACTCTTCCCAAAAATGTCTATAAAAGCTTTTTCTTTGTAACTGTGTATTTGAGTTGGGAGAAATACACAGCAAAGGCTCATGCACTGCCTTGGGATTGGGAGCAAAGAGATGTACTTGTTGACAAAATTTCTTTCTACAGAGGTCCTTGGTCTCAGAGATTCAAAGAATAAACCCATAGACCACACATATCAGTGATAAAATAGGATTTATTAAATAGAAAGGAATACAGAAGGAAGGAAAAGCACCAGAGCCTCTGGCAGAGTGGGGAGACTCAAGTGAGAAGACCTACCGAGGTCTTTTGTCTATGGACTTACATAAAATTTGTAAACAGGAAGTCTTGAGAATTACACTTGCCCAGGACTTTGCAGATGGAAGAAACCTTTTCAATGTCCAATGTCGATTAACAAATGAATGAGAGTATTAACAAATGAATGTAGTCCTCCCAGCTCCAGGCAAAGTGGCAGGGAGTCCTCCCCAAAAGAGGCCAGCTTACCTGAAATACTGGAAAAACTGCTTTTTTCCTGTCTTGCTTGTATCCAGAGAGTCTAGTTTGGAGAAAAAAGAGGTCTGTTTGCCCAGGCCTAGAAAAACAGGGTCCCTGTCCAGCCCTGAATAAGGGAACCCTGTATCACACTTACTATTACGTAATTTTATTATGCCATTTGTTTAGGTTTCTTCCAAAGAAACTATGTCCATTTAGAAGTATACAATATAAAAATATAGCTATAAACTCATCTTCTCCAGTGAGTAGTCCTTCATAGCCCTGTTGGATTTTATAGAGTAAACTAGAGCTGGTCTAAGTTGGATATTGATGAGTCACAAAGGACACTGACGGCAAGTATCTTGTGCTCCCACACCCACCTGTGCCAGCTCGACATTAGCCCCACGAGCCCTCACTGAAAAGATGTGAGCAGAACTGGCAGGGTTCAGTAATAAGCTTTGGTTAGAGGATTTCCACATTATTCATTCTGAGGTCTTTTGTTTCTTCATTTTTAGATTCACTTCTGTTGGTTTAATTTAGCATTTATTGTGAAAGTCAGGGGTCAAGGGGCTGATGTAAATTTTTTAAAAATAAGAAAGACATTATTTTATCCTTAGAGTGTATAGTCAAGGAGATGAACTTCAGTAGTAGACTAGAACCAAATAAACAAGAAGGACATGCAAAGAAAACTTCACATGTTTGGTAATGATGATTTCATTATACTACCTAATCCAAATTAATCATACCTTTCTCTGTTTCACAATTAAAACTGACCAACCATTCATTTAAACTATATAGAAGGGGAAATATAAAATAAATGATATAGAACAACATAGACCAATGGTAAAACACCCTGTAGCCTTAATCTGTCATTGTGAACCAGGCATATTTTATGAAGATAAACATTCTAGAACATTAAAGTCTTGTTTAGAGACTTTAATAAAATAGAATTATTAGACTACTCAATTTAATCTGTTTGTTAAGAAACTCTGGGTAGGAACTTCTTGTAAAGAATCACCTACATAGAAGCTTGCTGTGGTGAAATTTAGGTATGCACATAGCCTGATTAGAGTTAATGAGGCCTGATTTCCATTACATGCTAATTTTCATTAAGAATCTACATTTTTGAATTTTCCACTTCTACAAGTTTTGTGCATTTTGTCATTATGTTTCCATTTTGTTGTTTTGTCATTTATATGGCTTTTTAAAGCACATAATCCATTTTAGAATTCAAGGATAACAGGCAAAACCGCTTTTTATGGTTCATGTCATTATGTCTAAGTTATGCAGAAAACGGAATTTATCTGCAAATTATTTTTTGCTTCTTTTACTCAAGATATAATTTTTAATCAGTAGAAGATGTGCCATTCATTTTTTACCCAAATTAATAGGAGCTGCTATTTGTAAAATATATAAGACTGAATTTATCCTGTTTTCAATTTCATAGGGAACATGGCAGGAAATTCTAGTGAAATCTTTAAAAATAAAATTAAGCCTTATAATATTTTGAAACAAAAGTTTCTGGGCTAATAACAAGTGCTACCTTTCATTCATCTTTCGGAGGCAAATCCAGTTCTATTTCCTAGCTCATGATATCAGTAAGAAATAGATTTGGATAGGAGTTACAGAAAATATCAAGAAACAGTGACTTATATAAGATATAACTATTGTATTTTGATGATTTCATGGAGTCCAGGATCCTACTAGACTTTACCTGTGCTCTGCAAGGCCTAGATGTCATGCTCTAAGCTGGTGAACTGAATAGAACACACAAACACGTACAGAAAATAAAAAAGAAAAGGTTTTACTTTCAGGCAGGAGCTTTAGCTAGGGAAATCAGTCTTTATGTACTTTATCATGTAAGTTCATAATTTATTAGAATAGCTGTTAATTGTGAAAATGATAGAGTTGAGTCATTATCATTACTTACTTAACTCATTCAACAATTATCAGGTTGCTATTAAGCTATGTGAAAAAAAAAAAAAACACAAAAAAACAAAGAATAAGAAAATATGATCCCTGCAGGAAGAAAGGTAAGACATGGGTGGGTGGAAATTATTATAAAATATGCTAGTATGTATAGTAATGTAAAAATATGTATCCCCTATATGAGGAAAAAATTTTTGGAATTTTGAAACAGAAAAACATTTCTTCTAAATTATGTAAGGTAGTAATATATCATCTTTTTAATCTAAATCTTAATAATGGGAAGTGTTTCACTGAAAAAATAAATATATTGGGCTTACTTGCAAAATGAAAGGTGTAAGTGATAGTGCCCAGAGACAAGGCTATAGCAGATGTGTTTGGGCCAGGTTTGTTGAAAGAGACGTGACCCACCTGGGCAGTGCAAAGGTGGTGTCCATACCCAGTGGCAGTTATGGACCCCTTTATATGGGGTTGGAGACTGTAGGCAAATTCCATGCTAGCCTCGAAACTTAGGGTCCTTTGGCATGAATTTTTTAGGGGGTGAAAAATTCAGATCCTTTGTGTCTTTGTCTTAGGAAGACAGAAGGAGGAAGGTGAGGGGGAAAGGGTTTGTGTGTGGCTGTGTTAGGCCCCTGACCCCAAGAGATACACTCCCACCAAAACAACAAGTAATCACAGGAGAAACTCAATATCATAATTTCCTTTAAAGTCCTTAAAGATGTATAGACACAAAGAAATCTATGGAAACTAAATTTCAGAAGAATGAGTTCTTCCAAGTGAGGAAGTAGCAGTTTATTTCCATACTTAAACTAGTTGAAACTGGAGCTGGGCCTGTCTAAAAGCTTGACTGAGAATAGTCATTTCTCTAAAATGGTTTTAAAAAGATGCAATTTTGAAAAAGATGTAGGTTAGCATATCGAATTTAAATATGGAAGAGTTTCGAACACAAAGATGATCTTTCTTCCAAAATAACTGTATTACAAGGGACTTCAATTGAGAAAGAGAAGGCCAGGTACAGGTTTAGGAAAGGAAAATCTACCACATTCTTTTACCATCTCACCATTTCATTTCATGGTCCTGTGTATCTAGTCTCATGGTCTTGCAGTGTCATGACCTCAAATTCTTAGAGCCCTAAATTCTCACTGTCTCACAGTGTTAACTAATAGTACAGAGATTTATAATTTTGGGGACTACCAGTCTGAAAGTCAAAATAACTCCAGGTCTTAGTCTTGTAGTGATTGGTGTCAGGGTCCCATAAAAAGGAGAAGCCATAACACATCTTCAGAGTATTTTGAATCCAGGTAAAATTACTAAAAGCAAAGCTGCAACCAAACTCCAGGTTATCTTAACCTCAATTTATGTCAATCAATGTCAATACTTTGGTAGAGTAAGAATGTGAGTGCTGGCATAAAGGGCAAAGATATTTTACCTAGATATTTGAAAGTCTTGACTTTCGAATGCCGACATATTTAAAGAGGTTATTAAGGCAGAAATTTGATGACCAACAGGATGGAACATGATTGGCTAAAACTAATAGACTCCATGTTCACTTTCTCTGTCTAAGGGAGCAGGGGTCACTAGGCCTTGGAGGGGAGAAGTCTTTATTTATATTCATACCTATATCTATTTCTATATACATATTTAAGTATCTTTAATTTATTACTATCATTTAATTTATCACTTCATTGTTAGCCTCTAAAAACACTGAAAAATAGTCTAAGGAAGTAGACTTAAAATCTCAATAGTGAAGATAAAATACTTGAGTAATAAAAATATAGGCAGAAATTGAAAGGTTCTGGACACAAGGAGGAAAGATTATTTCAAGGCATGAAACAAAGGAAGACAGAATCCCCATTCTGTAGAAATAATGTGTTCTTTATTTCCACCTGGATGCAGGTGCGGTGAAATCAAGAAAGGAATTCCATAGGTGAGTTATGGCAGATGGGGATTTAAAGGGTCAGGGAGCACAGCAATTGGTGGCATTCCTACTACCTGGGAGGGACATGAGTCTGACCCTTCCTGGGCGAGTCATAAAAACCTGACACTACCTGGATGGGGCAAGAATATTGGGGTAGGTACACCTGATTCTTTTGGGCAGGTGTACCTCTTTCTTTTCATTTCTGATTCTATCAGAATAGAAATAGAATCAGAAAAGAAAGAAAGATGAGGAAAAAATAAGGAAAATTTACACATAAAATATTCACATTGGATTATTTCCCAGTGTTTTTAGATATATTGTCCAATGTTAAATTAGAAATTATAAATCATTCAAATAAAGAAACAAATGGATTTATCAAACAAAAACCTCAATAAATAGAAACAGGCTTACCGATAACTTAGCTAATATCAGAAATATAGAGGGCATTTGGTGAGATCTCACCTAATGGGAACAGTGCATGGGTAGATACCACGCCTCCTGGGTGAGAGGTTCTTTTACAACTGGAACTTTACCTTTAAAGTGAACAAAATGTAATCTAAAAACTTATATCTTCATATTAACTTGAAATAACAACAAATAAATAATAAAATTTTTACTCACAAGAAAAGAAGTATCAGAAATGTACTTTAAATAAGTAACATGAATATGTTAAAGACTCTTGGGAATGGGCGGCGCCTGTGGCTCAGCCGGCCCCATGTGCCGAGGGTGGCAGGCTCAAACCCAGCCCCGGCCAAACTGCAACAACAACAACAAAAAAAATAGCCGGGCGTTGTGGCGGGCCCCTGTAGTCCCAGCTGCTTGGGAGGCTGAGGCAAGAGAATCACTTAAGCCCAGGAGTTGGAGGTTGCTGTGAGCTGTGTGAGGCCACGGCACTCTACCGAGGGCCATAAAGTGAGACTCTGTCTCTACAAAAAAAAAAAAAAAAAAAAAGACTCTTGGGAAAAGATGATATGTTGAACAAAGAGATGAGAAATTAGAAAAGAGATTTGGATGGTATAGTTACTGATGTTGCCCTGGAGATAATAGGTAAAAGAGAGAGACTTGTAAAATTAATAGAAAATGGTGCAATTGCCATCCCAAACTCAAGTTTGATGAAGTATCACTGCATAGTACGTCAGAAAAATTTGTGTGAGGGGGCGGAGACAAGATGGTGAACTGAAGCCAGCTTTCCACAGAGGCTCCCGTCCTGAAGGAGAGTTAAGGGACGAAAATTTAGCAAGTAACCTGATGGATTCAAGCAGCCCCAAGCGAGAAAGTTAAAGAACGCACATCAACCCCTCTGAGGAGAGCTGCGACCACAAGGACACAAACAAAAGGTACAAAACCCATCACCAAGTGGACGGGAGTCCCCCCTCCCCCACCTGATCGGCTTAAGAACCCCACAAACAAACGGGCAGAAATCAAAGGCCCTCCCACTACACTTCATGGGAGAAACCTACTAAAATCTGGACCTACTTCCCTTACTAGGGTGCCTAGGCGTTCTCCTGCCAGACATAAAACTGTATAAAACTGTAAATATACTTTGCCAGCAACTCTGAGCTCCCAGCACTTCCCTCCGCTCTCTCTGAGGTCTAAAAGCCTGTCCCCCAGGAGTTCGGATTCTTGGGTGACTTCTAGAGGGGAGAGGACAGTCCCCGAGCTGTGGCTGGTCAGCACTGATTCTGGGGCATGGGAGAGAGGTGAGGACAGTCAGCCGAGGGCAACCCTCACCAGGGCAGTGCTTCCCTGAGTCATGGTGCAGCAGCCCTCCTTGGGCAACAATACAACCAGGCATAAAACTGAGCGGAACTGTGGGACCTCGCTACCGGCGGCTCTGGGCTCCCGGCTCTGGGCTCCTGGCACTACCCCTGCCCTCGCTCTGTGGTCTGGAGACCTGAGCGCCTGCCGTGTGGCCAGGCAAGGAACTGGGTCAAACTGAGTCTGTTCGCTGCCGGCGGCTCTGAGCTCCAGCTGCTCCCCCCACCCCACCCTGAAGCCTGAAGGCTTGCTTCAGCGCTGCAGCTGGGCAAGAGAACGGGAGGGAGCTGAGTGTGCTCACGGCTGGCAGTGCTCCCCCTGCCCCCCATCCTCGCTCTGTGGTCTGGAGACCTGAGCGCCTGCCATGTGGCTGGGCAAGGAACTGGGTCAAACTGAGTCTGTTCACTGCCAGCAGCTGTCAGCTCCAGCTGCTCCCCCCACCCCACCCTCACTCTGAAGCCCGAAGGCTTGAGCTGTGGCTCTGCGGCCAGGTGAGAGACTCTGGGCTCTGGGCTCCCAGCGCTCCCCCCACCCTCGCTCTGTGATCTGGAGACCTGAGCACCTACCGGGTGGACAGGCAATGACCTAAGTGGAACTGAGTGTGTTCACTGCCGGTGGCCCTGGGCTCCCACCACTCCCCCCACCCCGCCCTCACTCTGAAACCTGGAAGCCTGGGCTGCGGCAGTGTGGCAGAGCTAAAGATTGGGAGGAACTGAGTGTGCTCGCTGCCAGCAGCTCTGGGCTCCCAGTGCCCCACCCCACCCTCACACTGGGATCTGGAGGCCTGTCCCCTGGGAGTCCAGATTCTTGGGGGATTGGTCGGGGCGTGGACAGTGCCCAAACTGTGGCTGGTCAGTCCTGACTCTGGGACACAGGAGTGAGGCTGGGGGAGAAACACATCAGAGTGGCATTTCCCTGAGGTGGCTGAAGCCACACCCCCTGCCTCCCTGGGCAACCAGAGGAGGCCACTCCTGAGTATAGGATTTGCCTGAGGTGACTCACAGACCCAGGAAACTTACAGGGCAGGGCCGACTCAGAGAACTGAGTCTTCAACCCAGAGCAAGTGCTTCACTGGGGTCAAACAGAAGCCAGCTGACAATAAGTCAGAACCACTTAGCCCCACCACACCAGACAGGGCCCCAGTCTCTCAGGCCACAACATTGAATGGGCCCTCAACTAAACCCCAGGGGAAAAATCAAAGGGAGTAAAACAACCATGGGGAGGAATCAGCGGAAAAACTCTGGTAACATGAATACCAGAATAGATCAACCCCCCCAAGAAAAGATATGGTGGATGTAATTGAAGATTCCATTCATAAACAACTGGCAGACATGTCAGAAATCGAATTCAGAATTTGGATCGCAGACAAGATTGATAAAATGGAATTAGGAATCCGAGGAGAAATTCAAAAGTTGTCTCAAGAATTTAACGAATTTAAAGACAAAACCACCAAAGACTTAGACACACTGAAGCAAGAATTTTCAGCCCTTAAAGATATGAAAAATACAGTAGAATCCCTCAGCAACAGAATGGACCAAGCAGAAGAAAGGACATTGAAGATAAAGCCTTTGAATGCTCCCAAACTCTCAAAAAGGAAGAGAAATGGAGAGCAAAAACAGATCACTCTCTCCGAGAGCTCTGAGATAATTCAAAGAAGGCAAATATACGAATCATAGGAGTTCTGGAAAACGATGAAGTGGCATCGATGGGCACAGAGGCTCTTCTGCATGAAATTATGAAAGAGAATTTTCCAGACATGCCTAGAGACTCTGAAATTCAGATAGCAGTTTCAGAACTCTAGCATGATTGAACCCCAATAAGTCATCCCCCAGACATATCATAATTAGCTTCACTAAAGTTAACATGAAGGAGAAAATTCTTAAGGTTATCAGGTGAAAGAAAGCCATTACCTACAAAGGTAAGACTATTAGAATGACTGCAGATCTCTCTGCTGAAACTTTTCAAGCCAGAAGAGGGTGGTCATCGACTTTTAATCTCCTAACGCAAAATAACTTTCAACCCCGGATCTTGTACCCAGCTAAACTGAGTTTCATCTATGATGGAGAAATTAAATACTTTAACGACATTCATGTGTTGAAGAAATTTGCCACAACCAAACAAGCTCTTCAGGATATTCTCAGACCTATCCTCCATAATGACCAACCCAATCCTCTACTACAAACATAAACTCACTCAGAAACTCCCGATCAAACTCCAACTTCTACAATGGTGAAAAGATTAAAAATGTCCACTGGACTCTTGAAAAACTCAATACCCAAAATTTCACCAAACTTATCAATGGTCTCCATCAATGTGAATGGCTTAAACTGTCCTCTAAAGAGACATAAGTTAGCTGACTGGATACAAAAACTCAGACCAGATATCTGTTGCTTACAAGAGTCACATCTTATCTTAAAAGACAAATACAGACTCAGGGTGAAAGGATGGTCATCCATATTTCAGGCAAATGGTAATCAGAAAAAAGCAGGTGTTGCAATTTTATTTGCAGACACAATAGGCTTTAAACCAACAAAAGTAAGGAAGGACAAGAATAGTCACTTCATATTTGTTAAGGGTAATACTCAATATGATTAGATTTCAATCATGAGTATCTATGCACCTAACCAGAATGCACCTCAATTTATAAGAGAAACTCTAACAGACATGAGCAACTTGATTTCCTCCAGCTCCATAATAGTCGGAGATTTTAACACTCCTTTGGCAGTGAGGGATCGATCCTCCAACAAAAATCTGAGTAAAGAAATTTTAGATTTAAATCTAACCATCCAGCATTTAGATTTAGCAGACATCTACAGAACATTTCATCCTAACAAAACTGAATACCCATACTTCTCATCAGCCCGTGGAACTTACTCCAAAATCGATCACATCTTAGGTTACAAGTCTAACCTCAGTAAATTTAAAGGAATAGAAGTTATTCCATGCATCTTCTTGGACCATCATGGAATAAAACTTGAGCTGAGTAACAACAGGAATCTGCATACTCATACAAAAACATGGAAGTTAAATAACCTCTTGCTGAATGATAGCTGGGTCAGAGATGAGATCAAGAAGGAAATTGCCAATTTTTTGGAACAAAATGACAATGAAGACACGAACTATCAGAACCTCTGGGACACCACAAAGGCAGTTCTAAGAGGGAAATTTATAGCACTGTAAGCCTTCCTCAAGAGAACGGAAAGAGAGGAAGTTAACAACTTAATGGGACATCTCAAGCAACTGGAAAAGGAAGAACACTCCAACCCCAAACCCAGTAGAAGAAAAGAAAATAACCAAAAGCAGAGCAGTACTAAATGAAATTGAAAACAAAAGAATAATACAACAGATCAATAAATCAAAAAGCTGGTTTTTTGAAAAGGTCAATAAAATAGATAAACCATTGGCCAACCTAATCAGGAAAAAAAGAGTAAAATCTCTAATCTCATCAATCAGAAATGACAAAGACGAAATAACAACAGACTCCTCAGAACTCCAAAAAATCCTTAATGAATATTACAAGAAACTTTACTCTCAGAAATATGAAAATCTAAAGGAAATGGACCGATACTTGGAAGCTCATCACCTTCCAAGACTTAACCCGAATCAAGTGGAAATGTTGAACAGGCCTGTATCAAGTTTGGAAATAACATCAACCATACAAAACATCCCCCAAAAGAAAAGCCTGGGACCAGATGGTTTCACATCAGAATTGTACCAAACCTTTAAAGAGGAATTAGTACCTATACTACTCAACCTGTTCCAAAAGGTAGAAAAAGAAGGAAGACTACCCAACACGTTTTATGAAGCAAACATCATCCTGATCCCCAAACCAGGAAAAGACCCAACAAGAAAAGAAAACTACAGACCGATATCACTAATGAATATAGATGCAAAAATATTCAACAAGATCCTAACAAACAGAATCCAGCAACACATCAAACAAATTATACATCATGATCAAGTCGGCTTTATCCCAGGGTCTCAAGGCTGGTTCAATATATGTAAATCTATAAATGTAATTCAGCACATAAACAAATTAAAAAACAAAGACCATATGATTCTCTCAATTGATGCAGAAAAAGCTTTTGATAACATCCAACATCCCTTCATGATCACAACACTTAAGAAAATTGGTATAGAAGGGACATTTCTTAAACTGATAGAGGCCATCTACGGCAAACCCACAGCCAATATCATATTGAATGGAGTTAAATTGGAATCATTTCCACTCAGATCAGGAACCAGACAAGGCTGCCCATTGTCTCCATTGCTTTTTAACATTGTAATGGAAGTTTTAGCCACTGCAATTAGGGAAGAAAAGGGTATCCAGGGTATCCACATAGGGTCAGAAGAGGTCAAACTTTCGCTCTTCGCAGATGATATGATTGTATATCTGGATAACACTAGGGACTCTACTACAAAACTCTTAGAAGTGATCAAGGAATAGAGCAACATCTCAGTTTACAAAATCGACATTCATAAATTGGTAGCCTTTATATATACCAACAACAGTCAAGCTGAAAAAACAATTAAGGACTCTATCCCATTCACAGTAATGCCAAAGAAGATGAAATATTTGGGAGTTTATCTAACAAAGGACATGAAAGACCTATATAAAAAGAACTATGAAACTCTAAGAAAAGAGAAAGCTGAGAATGTTAATAAATGGAAAAACATACCATGCTCATGGCTGGGAAGAATCAACATTGTTAAAATGTCCATACTACCCAAAGCAATATATAACTTCAATGCAATCCCTATTAAAGTTCCACTGTCATACTTTAAAGATCTTGAAAAAAACAATACTTCGTTTTATATGGAATCAGAAAAAACCTCGAATAGCCAAGACATTACTCAAAAATAAGAACAAAGCAGGAGGAATTACTCTACCAGACCTCAGACTATACTACAAATCGATAGTGATCAAAACAGTGTGGTATTGGCACAAAAACAGAGAAGTAGATGTCTGGAACAGAATAGAGAACCAAGAGATGAATCCAGCTACTTACCGTTATTTAATCTTTGGATTTTTTTTTTTTTTTTTAGAGACAGAATCTCACTGTAACGCCCTCAGGTAGAGTGCCATGACATCACACAGCTCACAGCAACCTCCAGCTCTTGGGCTTCTGCGATTCTCTTGCCTCAGCCTCCCGAGCAGCTGGGACTACAGGCGCCTGCCACAACGCCCGGATATTTTTTGGTTGCAGTTTGGCCAGGGCTGGGTTTGAACCCACCACCCTCAGCATATGGGGCCAGCGCCCTACTCACTTAGCCACAGGCACCGCCCCCATTATTTAATCTTTGACAAGCCAATTAAAAACATCAAGTGGGGAAAAGATTCCCTATTTAACAAATGGTGCTGGGTGAACTGGCTGGCAACCTGTAGAAGACTGAAACTGGACCCACACCTTTCACTATTAACCAAGATAGACTCTTACTGGATTAAATATTTAAACTTAAGACCTGAAACTATAAAAATACTAGAAGAGAGTGCAGGGAAAACCCTTGAAGAAATTGGGTTGGAAGAGTTTTTTATGAGAAGGACCCCCCTGGCAACTGAAACAGCTTCAAAAATACACTATTGGGACTTGATCAAACTAAAAAGCTTCCGCACAGCCAAGAACACAGTAAGTAAAGCAAGCAAACAGCTCAAGAATGGGAGAAGATATTTGCAGGTTATGTCTCTGACAAAGGTTTAATAACCAGAATCCACAGAGAACTCAAACGCATTAGCAAGAAAAGAACAAGTGATCCCATCACAGGCTGGGCAAGGGACTTGAAGAGAAACTTCTCCGAAGAAGACAGGCAAGCGGCCTTCAGACATATGAAAAAATGCTCATCATCTTTAATCATCAGAGAAATGCAAATCAAAACTACTTTGAGATATCATCTAACTCCAGTGAGACTAGCTTATATCACAAAATCTCAAGACCAGAGATGGTGGCGTGGATGTGGAGAAAAGGGAACACTTTTGCACTGCTGGTGGGAATGCAAAGTAATACATTCCTTTTGGAAAGATATATGGAGAACACTTAGAGATCTAAAAATAGATCTTCCATTCAATCCTGTAATTCCTCTGCTGGGCATATACCCAGAAGACCAAAAATCACATCATAACAAAGATATTTGTACCAGAATGTTTATTGCAGCCCTATTCATAATTGCTAAGTCATGGAAAAAACCCAAATGCCCATCAATCCACGAATGGATTAATAAATTGTGGTATATGTACACCATGGAATACTATGCCGCCTTGAAGAAAGATGGAGACTTTACCTCTTTCATGTTTACATGGATGGAGCTTTAACATATTCTTCTCAGTAAAGTATCTCGAGAATGGAAGAAAAAGTTTCCAATGTACTCACCCCTACTATGAAACTGATTTAGGACCTTCACATGAAAGCTATAACCCAGTTACAACCTAAGAATAGGGGGAAGGGGGAAAGGGTGGGGAGGAAGGGGGAAGGTGGGTAGAGGGAGGGACATTGAAAGGATCATACCTGTGGTGATTCTTACAAGGGTATATGTGAGGCTTGGTAAATGTGGAATGTAAATGTCTTAGCAAAGTAACTAAGAAAATGCCAGGAGTGCTATGTCAACTAATGTGATGAAAATGTGTCAAATGGTCTATGCACCAAGTGTATGGTGCCCCATGATCATATTGATGTACACAGCTATGATTTAATAAAAAAAAAGAAATTTCATGTGCAAAAGCTTTAAAAATGGATAACATCATGCAAATCATGAAGAGTGTGAATTTCATAAGGAATCAAATCATCCTCAATATTCCAGGAATTCCTTAAAAGTATTGACACTGACTACTGCAACATCATTTGCTTTTCAGAAGTAAGATGGTTAAATTAAGACCAAATGTTGAAAAGAATTTATGATTTACAGCATGTTATGAAGTTGTTTGTGGTATCAAAAACCCAATTTGTGCCAGAACTTGAGAATGACAACTGACTTAAAGGTTTAGCACTTTTAATGAATTTAACCACTCATTTAAAATAAGTTAAACATGCATGTTCAAGGTGAAAAACAACCATTCAAGGCAATGGTTCATAACAGTGTCCCAAATGAAACAAAATTATGGCAAGCATGTATTAAAGCAAACAATTTTATGCATTTCAATACTTTGACAATGAAGAATATGCAGCCTTGATTTTCTATTTGATACAAGAATGTGAAAATAGATTTCAAAATTTCTGGAAAAATCATCAATATTTTGGTGCATTTGCAAACCCATTTTCAGTTGACTTAAATATATTACTTATTGATTTTCAAATGGGTAGATAGAGCTCCAATCTGACATTCAACTTACAGAAAAATTTGATCACCTCTCTTTATTGGACTTGCGTAGGTCCGGCCTTCCTGGAGACAAATATCCCTTGCTTCACTATCACACTTTATTCTTGTTATCACTTTTTGGCAGCACCTACATTTGTGAACAACTATTTTCAAGAATGAAGCATATTAAGAGTAAGATTAGAATGAATACCTCTTTCTTTCTTACCTCTTTCTGATAAGCATCCTTGAGAACTCACTGAGAATTGCAACTACTTCATAGAACCAGACATTGAGGTGTTAGTTTCTGAAAGATGATGTCAAATACACCACTGGTTTTATGTTGTCCACTTTTCTTTTACTTTTATAATAAAAAAATCAAAAAACCCATGGTGTTTTATTACTTATGTACATAGTCTATATTAATGAATGCAAAATTGGGACCTATGTGATAATTTTAAAAGAATCTGAACAGGCTGCTGCATAATTAGGATTATTATGTGAGAATTTTTTTCCTTATCTGTAGTGGCAGATATCACAAAAATTATGCACAGG
Organism: Nycticebus coucang; assembly: GCF_027406575.1. Lineage (NCBI taxonomy): Eukaryota > Metazoa > Chordata > Mammalia > Primates > Lorisidae > Nycticebus > Nycticebus coucang. The sequence goes on along the minus strand of NC_069789.1, from coordinate 24,419,579 downwards.
CCTTTTCTCTTCTTTTCTTTTATTATTATTATTTTTTGCTCATCAGCTTTCATTATTGTTTGTATATTTAATGTGTGGCCCAATACAATCCTTCTTCTTCTGATATGGTCCAGAGAAGCCAAAAGGTTAGACACTCTTGTGCTAAGTCAAGCGTATTGCTTTTGTTCTGGAAGGGGACAAGCTTCTCACAACCACTACAACCACCACCATCCACACAACCCAGCTTCCCAGGAGACAGTGAGCCTGTTCACTTACCTGGGACACTACTATTACAACTAGAATTTGAGAAAGACACAGAGTCTTCACCACTGAACAAATTTAAGAGCCAAGCCAAATGGCCCTATAAGACATGAATCATAATTACATCTTCAGGAAAAAAAGTCATGCTTCAACAAAAGTAAATTCAAAACTAAGATCAGACAACTGTTTCTTCAGATACAAATAAATAATACTGTAAGTATAAAAAGCAAAGTGTTACAACATACCCAGGGGATCATAGTCATTGTCTAATGATAGAAGTTAACCAAAAGGATATATTAAAAATGCCAGATAAAGAATTCAAAATATATATTTTTAGAGAAGGTCCATGAGGTACAAGAGAAATCTGAAAAACAATAAAAAGAAATCAGATAATCAATTCAGGGTATGAATGACAAATTTATAAAGGAGACATCTTAAAAAAACAAATGGAGCATCTGAAAATGAAAAATTCACTGAAGTAATTACAAAATACAGTCAAAAGCTCCTAAACAGACCACATGTCAGTACTTGAAGACAGGTGTTTTGAATTAATCCAGTCAGGCAAACATAAGACAAAAGAATAAGAAGAATGAATCAAGGCTTTGAAACCTATGTTACTAAATAAAATGGCTGAATTTATAAATTATCAGTATCCCCAGGGAAGAAGAAAAATAAAAAGTTTAGAAAATCTAATTTAGTAAATAATTGATGAAAATTTTCTTACTCTAGTAAGAGATTTAGACATGCAGGTACAAAAAGCTCAACAAACACCGGAAGAATACATTGCAAGATGAACTTCACCATGACATATAGTCAGCAGATACTCTAAAGTCAATGTGAAGGAAAAAAAAATAGATAAGCAACAGAAAAGCATCTAGTCATCTATGAAGGAAACTACATCAGACTAAAAGTGGATTTTAGCAGAAACCTTACAAACCTGAGAGGATTGAACTGCTATTTCCAAATTCCTTAAAAAAAAAAACTGCTAAACATGAATTTTATATCTGTCAGAATAAGCTTCATAAATGCAGAAGAAATAAAGTCTCTCAGAAAAGTGAATGATGGTGGAATTTGTCACCACTAGATCAGTCCTATAAGGAATGGTCAAAGGAGTTCTAAATATGGAAACACAGGGTAAGTATCCATCAAATAAAAACATACAAAATTATAAAACTCACAGATCTAATACAATGATTGCACAAAGGAGAAAGAAAAGAAATTCAAACATTAACACAACAGAAGTCCACCACATCAAAAAGACAAATGGAGAGAGGAGGGAGAGAGAGAAAATAGAACAAAGAATGAAGTCAAACAACTAGGTAACAGTTAGCATTATGACTGGAACAAAATTCACAAATCAATACACCATGACAAGTGGATTTCATTCCTGGGATGCAAGGATGGTTCAACATACACCAATCAATAAATGTGATTCATCACATAAACAGTAGTAAAAACAAGAACTATCTGATTATCTCAATAGATCCAGCAAAAGCATTTGACAAAATCCAGCATCCCATTGTGATAAAAATTCTCCATAAAATTGGCATAGAGTGAACATACCTCAACTTAATGAAGGCCACTTATTACATACGCCCTGTCAAGATCATATTGAATGCAGGAAAGTTGAAAGGAATTCCCCCATGAACTAGAATAAGACAAAGCTAGGCACTGTCAACACTCCTATTTAGCATAATACTAAAAGTCCTAGCCAGAGCAATCAGACAAGAGAAATAAATAAGTCATCCAAATTGAAAGTAGAATTACCACCATTTGCTGATATTACCTTCTACCTAGAAAATCATAAAGGCTCCTCTAAAAATCCCTTAATTTTGATAAATGAATTAAGCAAAGTTTTATGACACGAACTAAACATTTAAAACCATTAGTGTTTTTATTTACCAATAATAATCAAGCTGAGAATTAGATAAAAAAGTAATACTATTTATAGTAGCTTCAAAAATATAAAATAAAATACCTAGGAATCTACTTAACTAAGGAAGTAACAGATCTCTACAAGGAAAATTACAGAATCCTGATGAAAGAAATTGTAGATAACAACCAAAAAATGAAAAAAAAATCCCACACTCATGGATTGGATGTTGATATTGTTAAGATGATCATACTGCCCAAAGCTATCTACAGATTCAATCCTATTCCTATCAAAATATCAATGTCATATTTTGTAGAATTAGAAAAAAAATTCTAAAATTCATATGAAGACAAAAAAGAGTCTAGTTAGCCAAAGGAATTCTAAGCAAAAAGAACAAAGCTGTGGGCATGACATTACATAACTTGAAATTATAGCAAAGGCTGTAGTAATCAGAAAGCACGGTACTACTATAAAAATGGGCACATAGATCAATGGAACACGATAGCAAAGCCTGAAATAAAGCCATATACTTAAAGCCACTGATCTTTGACAAAGTTGACAAAAAATACACACTGGGGAAAGGATATTTTAAACAGTGCTGGGAAAATTGAATAGCCATATGCAAAAGAATGAAACTGGACCCTATCACTCATTATTTTACAAAAATCAAGTAAAATGGATTAAAAACTTGTGTATAATCTGCAGCTACAAAAATAATAGAAAATGTAGGGAAAACTCTTATGGACATGGTCAAGGCAACATATTCATGACTAAGACATCAAAAGCACAAGCAACAACAACAAAAAATAAATAGACAAATTTGGCTGAATTAAACCAATAATCTTCTGCACAGCAAAAGAAATAGTCAGCAGAATGAACGGACAACCTGCAGAATGGGAGAAAATATTTGCAATCTGCATTTCACCCGGAACTTATGTCCAGAATTTATAAGGAACTCAAACAACTCAACAACAACAAAAAACTTTACAAATAACCCCATTAAAAAGTAGGCAAAGAACATGAATAGGCATTTTTCAAAAGAAGACAAACAAATATCCATTAAGTGTGTGAAAAAATGCTCAACATCACCAAGTCTTAAAGAAATGCAAATTAAAACCACAATGAGACATGTCATACACCACTCAAATGGCTATTATCAAAAAGTCTAACAATAACATATGTTGACAATAATTTCTCCTCATATGATGTAGAGAAAAAGGAACACTTTTACATTGTTAGTGTGAGTGTAAATTAGTACAACCTCCACGGAAAGCAATAGAGACACTTCTCCAAAAAACTAAACCAGATGTAGCATCTCGTCCAGCAATCACACTACTGGGTATCAACCCAAAGGAAAATAAATCATTTTAGCAAAAGACACCTGTGTTCATATGTTTATTGCAGCAATATTCATCATAGCAAAGATTGGGAATCAGCCTGTGTTTACCAATGGCTGAATGAATGAAAAAAATGAAATACTACTCAGTTATAAAAAAGAATGAAATTATGTTTCTTGCAGCAACATGGATGGAACTGGAGGCCGTTATCAAATATTGCATGTTCTCACTTACTAGGAAGCTAAATAATGTACACACATAAACATAGAGTGTGGAACAATGAACACTGGACACCTGGAAAAGCAAGAGAGTGGAAAGGGCGAAATAGATGAGAAATTACTAGTCCAATCCCTGTTTTTCAAGGGATGATCACACTTAAAGCCCAGACTTTATCACTATGCAATATGTTCATGTAACAAACTGCATTTGTACCCTTTAACATCATAAAATTTTTAAAATAAAAAATAATTTTAAATGTAAAAAAATATGTAGGTAAAAGGATGAAAAGTGATATATTGTAAAAGTTAAACATAAGGCTGAGCTGGGAATATTTATGTCAGACCAACTAAAAATTCCCAAGAATATTGACAGATATAAAAAGGGACTTTTACGGGCGGCGCCTGTGGCTCAGTTGGTAGGGTGCCGGCCCCATATGCCAAGGGTGGCGGGTTCAAACCCGGCCCCCGGCCGAACTGCAACAACAACAACAAAAAAAATAGCCGGGCGTTGTGGCCGGCGCCTGTGGTCCCAGCTACTCGGGAGGCTGAGGCAAGAGACTTGCTTAAAGCCCAGGAGTTGGAGGTTGCTGTGAGCTGTGTGAGGCCACAGCACTCTACCCAGGGCCATGAAGTGAAACTCTGTCTCTACAAAAAAAAAAAAAAAAAAAGGGACTTTTTACATTAAAGTATTTAAGAGCACAAATAACAGAGCCATAAATGACAAAACTGAAAAGAGAAATAAAGATATCCTCAATTATTTTTGGTGAATTCACCATTTTTCTGTAAATACCTGCTACAGGAAACAGACATAAAATCAATATAAATATAAAAGTCTAGGATGCAATTATTAGCCAACTTGACATAACTGATGCATAGAGCAAACCACCCAGTAACAGAAGAACATTTATTTTTCTAAAGTAAACACTGGCTATTCTCTAACCTACAATCCATTCTTAGAAATAGAGACAGTCTCAATATATTTAAAATAATTAAAATTATGAAGATTTGACAATCACGGACCACAATTGGAAATAAATAACGGAGAGATTTGTTCAAAATCCATAAATATAAGTAAATTAAATGATGCATTTCAAAATTACTAGTGAATAATGGAAGAAATCACAAAGGTATTGGAAACATCTGGAATGAAATAAAAACAAAAATACAAAATATGAAAAATAGTGTGTCATAAATAGCAGTTTTTAGAGGCTTATATTAGAATAATAAAAATCTAAAGCTGATGACAAAGTTTCTGTATCAGTAAGGTAGAAAAAAGAGAAAACTATAGTAAAATAGAAGCAATGAAATAATAAATATTGGAACAGAAATAAGTGAAAGAGGCAAAGTATCATAGAGGAAACAAACGAAACAAAACCACACTTGAAAAAAATCAATAAAAATGAAAATTTTCAATTAGCTGGCATGTGTTAAAAAGAAAAAATAGATGTACAAAATAAAGGGAAATCACTATAGAACCCACAGATTCTGACAAACTAATAAAGGAATATTATGAATACCTTCATGGCAAAAAATTTGATAACTTATAGGAAGGGACACATATTTTTTTTCTTTCTTTTTTTTTTTTTTTTGAGACAGAGACTCAAGCTATCACCCTTGGTAGAGTGCCATAGCGTCACAGCTCACAACAACCTCAAACTCCTGGGTTAAGCTATTCTCTTGCCTCAGCCTCCTGAGTAGCTGGGACTACAGCCACCTGCCATAACACCCGGCTATTCTTTGGTTGTAGTTGTCATTGTTGTTTGGCAGGCCTGGGCTGAATTCAAACCTGCCAGCTCTGGTGTATGTGGTTGGCGCCTTAGCCGCTTGAGCTAGAGATGCCACCAGGGACACATTTCTTAAAAGGCAAAATCTATCAAAGCTGGTTTAAGAAGGCTAATTGTTAGATAATATAAATTAGTAATCTAAACCTCCAAATAAGAATAATCACAATAATTACCAGAGTTTACTTTCCTGGTGAATTCTGTACAGCATTTAAGCAATAAACTACACAGATCTTGTCAAAATACTTCAAAAAAATGGAGAAATGAAAACTTACCAATTACTTTTTATTGACTCTTTATTATGATAATTGAACATTCAATTTATTACATTGAATTGAATATTCAGCAGTTGTAAGAAATAATACAGAAAGATTCTTTGTACAATTTCCATAATTTCCCTAATTGTAACATTTTGCAAAACAAGTAAATATCACAACCAAGATAATGGAAATGAAGCAATTCAGTAAACTTAATTAGATTTCCCCACTTTTTCTTGTACCCATTTGTTTTTGTGTATTAATTCCTACACAATTTTACCAACCAGTTTATTAATATATGCACCACTACATTCAAGATCATGAACAGTTTCTTTTCCTTTTATTCTTTTATTATTACGTATTAAATCATAACATTGTACATTGATGCATTTATGGGGTTCAGGGTACTGCTTCGATATACAATGTGAAATGCTTACATTGAACTAAGTAACACATCCATCACAATTATACTCATTTCTTAATAGTTTTGAAATATACCATTGCATCCTGCACATTAGGTGAGGTCCCCGAAATGCCCTCCCTCCTCCCACATCCTCCCCTCCCTTCCCCTCTCTCTCCTCTTCCCTTCTACTTTCTGG